>NC_139057.1:7435116-8035116 GCF_965140915.1 Aythya marila
GTCACGTATGAAACGTCTGGCTCTCAATGAAATCAGCTTTGAGGGGTAGGTTTATAGAGACACTTTCAACACATGTAGGAGAGGAGTAAAAACGGGGTTGTGTGTAAATGTACAGTTGAGATCAAATTCAATTATAGCTGAGAAAGCTACACTTGCAGCACTTTCAATAAACTCTTTTCCTCAGTGAGCACCACGCTGTTTACTTGGCCTCTTCAATACAAGAGTTTATTGGCTTCTGCAGACTGATTACCACTTAGGCCACATTTTTCAAAAGCAGAAGGTGGCACATGACCATGCAGATGCCACTGTAAGGCCAGCAGGCATGTTCCTAAACTTACCATAACTACTAACCCCAACTGTTCACACTGGTGACACCACAATGCCCTACTGCAGAATGTTCTCTTCACAAGTGCATGCAGGTTTTGAGAACTGCATGCATGGGTGCATCTAATCAACAGCAGATTTTTTTCACCCTTATGGATCTCAGGCGTCTGCTTTTGAAAAACTGCTCACTTAAGTCTTACGATACATTTTTACCTAATTGGCAGGGAGATAAGTAATTAAATTCAACAGAAACCAGGGCTCCAAAACAAATATATAATTTTTGAAGCCACAATTTCTTTTTATTACCTTTACCTATGTTTTGTATGGCAAAGGGTCACAGAACAGATGCAGTTGCTAAAACTGGGTAGCTTAGTAACTGAAATCAGCTTGTGCAGAGAACAGCAGGAGCAAGTTAGAGGACATGAGTGAATTCACTTCAGAAGCCAAATAAAGTTTTGAGTCACTGCTGACTCAGGTAAAACTCCAATTTAATAAAAAACCTTCAAAATATAACCTCTTCTAGATAAGGCAACAGTAATCAACTAGCCAAATACACTTAGAAGAGGAAGAGGAAATTCTGAGTATAAGTGCAAAAATGAATCATTATTCTGATAATGTTTTTGTTATTATTTTTGCAGATGGATCTGAAAGCTCTTACAACTCAATTAAGTTACCACAGCCAATAAAGACAAAAAGCAAAATCAGGGCAGATACTTTCCGCCTAGACACTATGGTGATGGGCACATTAGAAATGAGGCAGATTAGATAGATGAACTAGACAGACACATCTAACTGTCCTCCAGTTCACTCATTTGACAGCCTGGAAAATGCCAACATTCCTGGGATTAAATGAAAATAGAAAACTGCATTTTCACTGTAAAATATACACAGAACTTTGCTATGTCAGTTTCTCTTTGTTAAAATAAACCAGTGCCCAACCAAGTACTCCCAGAGCGACTCAAAGTACAATAAGCTAAATGAAACAGTAACTAAGACGCAACCAACTGAAAGCCCTTATGCTGCTACCCTTTTGTCCCGGGATATTAGCGGTGTGATATGACCTGCACACACTTCAATACACTAATTTTTCTTGAGCTCAACACCACCAAAATGCTAAATTGCCCATCTTGCATTGCTTATCTTGAAACCCTATTTCTTTACTGCATGACTGCCAACTCCTCTACCTTTATGGGCCTGTCAAACAGTTTTTGTTTTGTGGTGTTCTTTGTTCTTCAAGCATGTAAAACTAAACAAACATCTTGGATATAAAAAATAAAGAACACCAATAACTGTACTGATTCTCCCCAGAGGTTTCTGGTCCATGTTACAAATGTATTGGCATATCTTTTTCTTCAGTGCTCAGAAAAACACATATACAATGATACACGGTTAGCACTTGCGTTCGTGTTCAACAGCTCCATATTTTTTCTTAGCACCAGGACATGTGCACAAGTAGGGAGCTAGATTTGGCAGTATGCAATTTGGCAGTCTCCAAGCCGGATCCTGTTCTTGCCCACTCCAGCTTTGACAGAAGTGCCGGCTGCAGCCCGGGGAGCTGTGCGACATCCCGGTGCTGTCGGGGAGAACAGAATCCAGCTCCTTGTGACAGTTTTCCCCACACAACATCACAATCAGCCAAACACATTTGTAATCTACTGCAGCTGGTGTTTCTATAATTGATAGAGATATAAAAGCCCTTTTTGCTAAAGTAGTACTTTTGTATTTTTTTTTTCTTGGGGGAGTTGTGAGAAAGCAGCTACAAAAAGTGAGCTCTAAATCTCAGATAATGTAGCTCCCTTTAGAATCCCAAGCTTAAAGCAAGTAGTTATGAGTTTTAGCGATGCAAAAAAACGGAGCTAAAAACAAACATTTATTTTACTTGACGTAGCAAAACAGTGGATTAAAAAGTTAAATCAATGCACCGTCTGAATGGTTCCTGCTGTAGCTGCAATTTCAAATGAAATAAGAATGTTATAAAAACTCTTGCATATTAGGCACATTTGGAAATGTCTCCTTGTAACTGTTCTTTAAGTGTTCTGTCTATGAGCACTAACAGGTCACTGCACAGGAAATGCAAAAATATGTTATATTTTAATCAGGGCATATAAAACACTGTCTAGAATGTTACATTGCCCTTGGGAATCTGTAGTAAGTAGGGGAACTTTTACAAAGTCCAGGTCACTCTCCACATTACATCACTCTAAAAAAAAATTATTAGGTTAAATTATATAGATGTCATGCATTAGAACTTTCCCAGTTGTAGGATGATGACTAAGAGATGCATATTTCCTTGGAGAAACTCATAATCAGTCCCTTGTTCCCCTGTACATACTTTGTATATTGAAAATAGTGCATTTTAACTGAATTGAAATGTTTCCAAACAATCTTAATGAAAGAGGACAAATACAAGAATGCGACTTTTTGTATCCTCGCCAACAACAAATTTCAGCACTCAACCCCTAACATACAGGCACCAATTGAAAACCTGTCTGGCTATACCTCATAGGTGATAAAAAAAAAAGGAAAGAAGGTATTTTAGCAGAGATGTTTGGGAATGATTAAGGTAAAATGTCCCTAGTCCAAACAAGTGGAAACCCAGATGTCAGTGTCATAACATTCCCCCTCCCCCATAAATATTACTCCAAGTGATTTACCTCTGTTTAACCCAAATCACAAGATGATAAAATATCTAATAAGTTCACAAAAACAACAAAAGAGTAATGTGAGGGTGACTGTTTTCTAGATTAACATTCTCAGGATTCTAGCTATTTAACATACAACATCTGGGAGGTGACACAAAACTTCACAGTGCCCTGACAACATCCTGCTCTGCTCTCACTGCTCCTGGTTCAAATTTTGTCACTGACTTCCAGATAGAAAGATTCAATTTCTATAAAAAATCTCCCATAGAGCAACAAATAGAATAAAATACAAAGCCCTGCCCCAAGAGAAACAAAAGTCGGTGTTGCAAGGGCCCAGCGCCTGCTGAGGTAAATGGCGGTTGCCTTCACAGTGACACAGTGATCGGCCATCTGCAATTTGCATGTTGCAGCATGAGAACAGATCTCAAACTAACAGGCCCTTTTTATCTAAACAGATATCTGTGGTTGCAACTCTTGGCATTATTCTTTGTATTTTTTCTCTAAGCTGCTCTCTTTTAGTACAACAGCTTTGTAACTGCCTGTATTTTCCACCCTTTGTTCCAGCCTACCTACAATGCAGGGCTCCTCCAGGCCTCAACTCCTGCTGTGCCCCTCAGTGAAAGCAGGCCACCATCTCCATTTCACAGACAGGGAACACATCTTGGGCACCTTTAAAGTAACTTTCTCCACACAAAGGCAGGTGCCTAGCCCTGTACATGCAGTGCTGGGGTAGCCAACCTTCCCCTGACCGCCACAAGCGCTGATGTGAGGTGTGGAGAAGCTGCTATCACACAGGCCCCGTCTTGGTCAGGGCACCATCTAGCACGCTCAGGGCAGACAATCTCCTCACTCTCCTTTGACTGCTCAGACCCATAGCCATCCCTGCAGCAGGGTAAGCAATTGTCCTACTTATCCCCTGCTAACACATATTTTAAGGGACTGTAATTGAAAAAGAGAAACTGAGAACAGAGCATGCGTGGTGGAGATGGCATGCTTGGAGAATGCTGTGTCACCTTCTAAAAATTCTTTGGCAACAGCAACTTTTAGACTTTATAAGTCAGACAAATTTGGGTGGATTTTTTTTTTTTTTCAGGGAAAGCAGAAGACATCTCTGAAAAATGTTAACGTCACTGCCAGAAAGCAGTGGTCCCACAGCTTTGGAAAAACAAACAAACAAACAAACAAAAAAAAAACCCTGACATACGTCTTTTATTAAACTTTTGCCAAACAACATCCTACCCTAAATTTCAGGAAGAACATTTTAATAAAGGAAACACAGATTTTGGCAATGGAAAATGTTGCTTTGAACAGCTCAGATCTGGAAACATTAGAACGAGTAGAAATCAAGCCTTTCAACAGAAAACCTCAAACAATCTGGGCGACAGGAATTGTTGCACCCATGACATAGATATTATTTCTATGCCCGGGGATATGCAGTATTCCCAGCATCAGTCCTTTCAAGACCTCCATTGGTTTTCTGCTCTTTTCTAGCTCTTCATGTTTTTCTCTTTTTGTTATCATATAGCTGAACTTTCTCCATGTCAAAGTGCTGCCCAGTAGGTTACAGAACTGAGGCCTGTGCAGCAATGCTGGCTGCTTGTTCTGCCCCATCCACAGCACAGTTCAAGCAATCCATCCAGTCAGAGGAATGATCAGACAAAACAAAACAAAAAATCCATAATTCAGAACACAGAGAAGCTTGATGGCTTGGTCTGTGTTATATAAGCTGTGTTTTTTTTTTTTTTTTTCTCATCTGCAAATAAAGCAATAATTGGCTGAGCCTACAAAACGCAGGTCTGAGCCCCTGATTCAGCCAAAGGAGGTTCTTGGGCTTAAATTTAAGTGCAGACTTAAAATTGATACTCCTTAATCATCAGGTATGCAGCCACTCATTACTGATATATATTTTAATGATGTGCTCTTAATTTTGGTCTGGTTTCAAAAGTACTATTTCCTCAAATTCAATATAAATTCCAGGATTGCGAAATGAGGCCCTGCAATTGTGTTTAAGAGGGTTTTTTTCTGTTACAAGGTATGTTTAAAATACAAATTTGAAGGAGTTTGGGATGTCAGGTGATGTTTTGTTAGCTTTTGACAAGAGAAAATATTTAATACCCTCATTTTTTTCCTGCTCTGAATATTAGTTTAATTGTCACAAATAATTAAACGCTTATGAGTAAAAGACATCTTTAGACATTTTGACAATACATATTAAGAGATGCTTTAAGGGAAATCTGCACAGATCGGCTTTTATTTGTTATGCTAAACGATGATGCATCTTGATTGCATTTGTTCCTTATTTGTGTGTGCAACAGGAGACGTACTGTGAATGATCTGTAAGGAATAAAATGACAGTATTTGACAGGCTAGGAAATGTCTGGGCAAGGATACAGGATAAGGAACCCTAAAAGGGCATTGTTTGTGGAGGGGCAATGGGATAGAGACACTCCCTTCAATCTAAGGCAATGAAAGGCGCCAACAACTAAATTACAGTTAATAACAGCAAGAAATAAACATAAATTACATATACAAGGCTCAGGCTCAAGGATTTTGGACCACTAAAAATATATATTATTATATCAATTATCACAGAGAGACAAATTCCCATCCTGGGAATTTGAATACAAACTCTAATAACCTACTATTCAGACGTAGAGGCAAGCATTAATTTCCACGCGAAAAGGAGCCATGGTAGAACTTCGCATTTCCCCAGCTCCAGAGAAGAAAGCCCTACCTGGTGATTCAGCCCTGAATGCTCTGGCTTCTGTGAGAGAGGGTAGCAGGTGGTCTCCCAGGTAAGGCAGATTAGCCCTATATTACTTAAGATTTATTCTGAGTTCTTGTCAATATAATGGCTGAAATGACCATTCCCGAAAGGTAATATGGTGTGAAAATAAACATAAACAATCCTTAATGAATCCATAGGCTATTACTTGCATCATATTTCTTCTATAGGCAATACATACATCTCTGTTTAGGAAAACAACACTGCCCTTGATCGAGGCTTAACAATTCCTGTTCACACAAGAGAGGGAACAGAGCAAGTCCATGGGAACTGCTTGGGGCTAAACACTTTTGTAAATTCAAGTCTCTCTTTAGATGCCCACATAAGGATTTAGACCCTTAACTTCAGAAGCTGACTTACAAAAATCAGAGCCTTAAAGTTTATTACCAGAGATTTCCAACCACCTCTGGCAGACTGCGTGGAGGAAAATGTGTATGTCCTGTTAGGTTATAATTAGACTACGCTTTTCATATTTCTCAGAGCAATGCATTATATATTGTCAGAAATACAAAGCTGGATCCCAGGTCTGACAAAGAAATATAGAGCATTAAATGGGGAGAAAAGTAACAGTAATCAAATCTTCCAGTTCTGAAACTTATCACTGACCAACAATGCATCGGAAGACAGCATAGGGAAGTTAAAAACTTAAATTATGCTGACTAAAACTATCCTCCTAGAAACGATAACTTGGACTGGAAGCTAACGGAGCCCAGTCTTTTTCTGTTGGAAGTGCGCTGAAAATATAAATGTGATCTAGTACGTGGAGCAGGGAATTAGGAGCAAATGCTGTTTGACCTTGAGCAAATCAGTTAATGCCTCCTGGCTTCAATTTGCCTTTCTGTAAAATGGGGACAAAATATTCTACTATGCTGTGGTTATTATATGGAGTACATAGCATTAATACGAAATCCTTGGAAGAAAGGTGCTAAGTGTGAAGAAGTATTAATCTACTTCCTATCAAAGTGCACATATATGAGCAGGAACCATGCAGCTAATCAAAAGCACTAGAAAGCTTTTAATTTTTAGCATTTAATGCTACGGATGATCAATATAACTACTTAGCATCTTTCTCCTTTCACATGTTAATTTAATGCTACTTGTACTGTGCTCATAAATGTTATGACATGGCTGAAAAACACATAAAAAATTAATTTGGGAAGACGAACATACCAGCTAGAATAAGATTATGTTTCTTCAGTACAAAACTGTACATCATGAAAAGATCCAGCTTTTTTTTTGGTCCACTCACGCTGCAGGAAGTAAATGAGTTCTTCCTATATGTACAAAGAAAATTGCAGACCTTATGAATTGTAGTAGTGATTCCCAGTGCTATTCACACAAAATTGTTTATATACAGAGTAGAATCTTTCATTTCTTAAAAAAAATAAAATAAAATAAAATAAAATAAAATAAGACTTCATCCAAGTGGAGGGTCAGTGATAGAAATAGGTCTGTTGTCTGCAAATATCAAAGTGCAGATTTTCATTTTTATCTGCTCTTTCACTAGAAAAATCTTTGCTATCAAGGTATTCCAGCAAATTTTTTTATTTTCATTAACAACAAGAACTGTGTTCTGCTTCTTTTCTACAGAAATTCCACACTGATCCCACATAAACAGACCAAATATCACTTCAGCAAAGTTGTTTTGGGAATATTTAATAGCATTTTTTAAGTTATGAAAGCAATATTGAATGAAATTTACTACAATTTAAGATAAGTGTGTCTTAATTTTATATGAACAGAGAGACTTAACAAACAAACAAACAAAAAAAAACAGTAACAGTTCTGATTATATTATGGAATATTAGGCCTTGTGCAAAACTGTCCCTTTTCTTTTTTACATGCTTAAAAACAAGCACAACAGGCTTTTCAATTAAATGAGTCTTTTGAGAGAGATGCAGGAAGAGCCAGAAAGCTCCTTAAACTTTATTGCTTTTCATCTTTGTCAGGTAGAGATGTATATTAAAAATGACCTGTTCTTTCCATTACTTAGTCCTTCCTGCAAGTTTTTTCCTCTAATTTGACCTGTCACTTTCAAGGGTTTCCCAAAATGGGAATGGAAGGCTTGATCTGGATCAGTTTTCTCCATAAATTCAGTAGTTTTGCTTTTCTATTGCCATCTAGAGCTGAGGATGCTTCCAATAGTCTCTACCATTGTGAGTAACTTTAATGAGCCTCAGTATCATTAGACGATACAGTTTACAGAACACAGGGAAAAAAGACACAGAAAGGAATAAGATACAGCTATAATAGATACAAGCCGTGGAGATGAAAGAAAGAAGTCAGCATCTCATTTGCATTAATACAATAAAAATACGGCATTAATGTTGCTAGTTGTAAATTTTTTTTCAATAAAGTTGAGCCTGATTATATCTGAAAAAAAAGACAGGCTGTGCATTCCTCATAGGTCTTGCATGTGTTTAGGCTTTAAAGAACAGTTTCTGGCTATTAACTTTCTAGATTTAATTGCCACTAAAAACAATCTCCATGAAACTTCAATTGAAAGCCACTCCTCGAGAACCAATGGTCTGATCTTTCAAAGCCAAAACTGCTTTGTTTACAGCAATACAAATTCAGAGCCACACTTCACATAACTCCACTCCATCATTATGTTATGTATTTTGTTTACTGGTATTATGTGTGCATACATATATAATTATATACACATTCGCATACAGCACGGTTCATCCTGAGAATCAGTCAAACACAATATTGCCAACCTTCTTTATTCAAAAATCACAAATCACACCCTCAAAAATCATGAGACAAGCTGAAAATTATGAGATACTAAAAACAGTTACTTTGAGAATGCTGTATTTTTCTTCTGACACAAGAACTTTTAGGCTGCATGTTTTTAAGCTTTCTAGTTCTCCATGGCAGGGGAGTTAAAATACATTTTCCCTTTAGAATGTATATTCGGTATTTGGTTAATCACCAGACTCCAGGAGCTGAAGGTTTAAAGAAAATACACACTAACAAAGGACTAACAAAGTCGACACAACTCCCAAAATCACACAAATTTTAACACATGGGCAAGTATTAGTGGAATTCACAAAACCTGCTTCAAACTACTGAGCTTTCCAGCTTGTATCAGTAAGAACAGTGCATCCCTCACCCAGGCAGGCACTTGGCTATCCTTTTTGCAGGTATGTATGTGTGCATACCTGAGGGGGATCTATTTCCTATCCATTTCAGACTGTATGTTCCATTTAGCAGTAGAATTTCACCAATAACTGAAACCATCGGGTGCTGCACATTATAAAGTATGCATTTTTCACAATCTAATCCTGTCATTTTGTAACTATTGTTGTGACTTTATTTTTCCTAGGGCAAAGGGGAAAAACATTTCTTTTTGGGAAACAAAGATTCTCTTCATTTTCCTAAATGAAACACTTAATGCAACACTTAGATCATAAGACCAGTTTTTCCACTTCTTTTTGCCGAAAAACCTCACAAGGTAACAAATGAAAAGCCAGCAGTTAAAGAGGGATGTGTAAATCTAATGGGAAACAGCATGCTTCTATGATGGCTTTCTCCCTGAAACCTTAAAAAACACACCATTCACTGTCAAGGCATTTCTGAGTTGCAAAAGCTGTTATTATAACATGGTAAAAATGACTCGGTGCCAAAATCCAGTGGCCTCTAGTGAGAGGTCACCTTAACGAAGAAGAACTGATTTTGATGTCTAAAACTACCCGGAACTTTTAGGCTCCCGATTCACAGAACCCTCTTCATGCACCTACTTGAGAGCTGTTGCTCGTGTGCACAACGTAACAGAGCACATTAGAAGGGATTCTTTAAAAGACCATATCATCTACAGGTACCTAGAAGCAGTGTTCAATAATTAACGCAGAGAATGGAAACGTGTTTGAGAAGTGAAGTTAGCCAAGCAAGTAAAACATCTCAGTCCTACAGACCTTAGAAAAGAGCAGCGTGCAACCCTCAGTAAGACAAGTTACAGCCAGAGCTCAAAGGCAGGTTATGCTTTAAAGCTTAGTGGTAAAATCTGGTCCCTCTTTAGATGCAAAACATTGCTAAAAAATATGTGTATTTAATTTCATAGCTAAACAGCCCAGTCTTACATAGATAGTCTTTACACAAGCCAGTTACCCATTGAAGCAAAGTGCTGAGTAAGAGATGCAGAACTGGACCTACTCTCATGCAAATTATTGTAATTAAATAGGTAATGAAAAATCACTGCTCTTGCACGAATGAAATGTAAGACTTCAGCTGTGAGTGTAATGTGTTTCCAATTGACTCCTGTATCAGATTCGGAGACAGATGAAAATGTCTCTCTGCTTGCATGAGCACGCTTTAGAGGTAAAACTTCACAAATATTTTCATTTTGAAGAGAATAGGGAAAAACAAAGGGTTATTTTAGCAGTAAAGTCAGTAGGATAATCTTTTTTAAGGCATAATATGGTACACACATGTCTCAACCCAAGAGGCATTAAATACAATTTGAATCATTTTACTTTGCATTTGCTAATAATACGTCATCCAGTAGATGAACCAGGCCTTATTCTCCCCTCCATGAGCTGACATGATATTTTTTTTACATTTGAGCTCTTAAGATCTGCACAATAGCTTAACACAATAAGTGTTTAGCCTCTGGTTCCAACTGTAATTGATAGAGTACAGTTCCATTCCCTCTGCTGCTGCTAAGTTGGGAATTGCAGCCACAGCAACTGACAGCATTTTTTTTTTTTTTCCGTGAGTCTGGAGTTGCTCTCTGGGAGTGATGTCCTCATCGGGATGTGAAGTAAAGTGACGGGAGAAAGGCTCACCCCGGCCCTGTGCCACGGAGGAACTCCACGGACCTCTCCTAGGGGAAACAGTTGCTGGAGGTGGGTGCTACTAATGAGAGCAAAAAGCAGGAGAAAGCTTCGGGAGGAAATAGCAAAATCCTGCAGTTCTAAAGAAAACAGGGTTTTTTATTAGAGAGCACAGAGAAGGGACAGCATTTACGCAGAAGAATTTCTGACAATAAGCATATTTGCACAAGTGCTATAAAATTATGTCATTTACTGATGGAAACATCTTTTATATTACCGTCACAGGGGCAGAACTCTTGGTGAGTCCCAATTTTACATAGTGATAACATACTGTGCTTTGTTACATGAGATTCAAACTGAAATAAGGAAACAACTGAACCGAACGCGATTTCAAATTGTCCCATCCAAACCTGAGTTTTGACATGGGAAAGAATCACATTGCAGCTTCGGGTTTAGTAGCCCAGGTCCAGATTTTAATGCAGATGGCTACTAATTTTGGTAGCTCTTTAGTTGCAAAAGTACCTATTTTGGAATGTATTTAATTAACCGGGATGTAAAGCCTTCCCTTGTTTGTGAACACTTTGGCTTTTTTGTCATCTGTCAGCATCGTGATGTGCACAGTAACTGAAAGGTTCTGAGGCATGAGCTATTTAGGTGGTTTTGATGTGCACTTGCTTTTCTGGAGGATGTTTAAACAAAGCAGGGCTGCCATTTCTACAGTTTCATTCAGTACTGCTTGCGTGGAAACTGTTTCTATTCCCGTATAATAAAGGCTACAAATAATATCTGAAAAACCACAACGCTGTTGGTTATTAATACATGTACGTATTGCTTCCTTTCATCACCGAAATGCATGTATCAGACCTAGCTGGTCATCTACTCTGCTCTCTAAAAAGCAGGATTTCACTTTCTAAATACGTTTCTGTTGTAAATAACCTTTACTACGAAGGTGCAAACTGCAGCTTTAAAGTACTGATCGCTAACCATCTTCTGTTTGCTGCTGCGTGAGGACTTTTCCGAAAACAAGACTGCCTTGTTCTACACCACCAATAAACAAAATAAACGTGGCCGATATCTGTTTCTGCTGTACTTTTCAAGAGCTTTGGTTCTCAGATAGCCTATTGGGAAAGAAAGAAAGACAAATGCAAAACTGCAGCCGGAAAAGGCGTTAAGTCCAGATTCGTCTTTGCAGGCTTTAAAAAAACAAACTAGCAATTCATGATCACAAAATAAAATATGCACATTTAAACAAGCTGCAGGGGAAAGGAGAGTTTAATCCAGTGAAATTGTGTTTGAAAGCTATTTCATACCCCTAGGAATAAAATCTGAATAGCAATTCTGCTTTGCTCCCACCTTTTTTCCACCCTTCTGTTAATATATTACCATTTGTTGTGGAATCGTTACAAGAGTTCTACCCCAGAGGTGGCTGCATTTCGTTGAAGGATGAAGCATTTTCTGGGCCTGAGTCTCTCCTTACTCACAGGAGCAGACAGTACTCACTGCCACTGCACCCATGCGAGTAAAGCTATTTTTGCTTTGCATCTGGGTGAGAGAAGAATTAGGCCCACAGTTTGTAAAGCCTGGTGTGATTCACTTGGAAGAAAGCTACAGCCCCAATGGGTTGCTTATTGTAAACAGAAGTCTGATACTAAAGCAGGCTCTGATATAACGAGCCCTGAAAATCTGCTTTAAGAATTATTGAAATGGATATGACGATCTCAAAAAAGAATGACGATTCAGAACAGACTCGGCCCTGGAAAGATCAAAATGCATTTGACATAATTTCAGCATTGATATGAAATAAAGTATCTTTAAAAGTATAATTTGAGAGCAAAAATCCCCATCATCAAACATAAATAGTGTCCCATTTATCCAATTACGCTACCTTGTTTCATTACAATGGTCTGTAATATATTTCTTAGGAATACAAGGCTTAAAATTAATAATAGAACAGGACAAAATTGCCATGTATATTTCTCTAGATAGATTTTCATCTAACAGCAGGACTTCACTTCTGATTCACTCGCTGGTTCTCTCTAACCTTTACATTATTCATTAATCAAACTAGAAACCTGCTTTCAAAGTCAGTGCATGGTAGTAATTATTTACAGTTGTGCATAGTATTTAATTTTAAGCAATGACAAAAGCAGGCATGTCCAGAATCATAAGGCTTATCATTTTTCTTCCATTGGAAGTGAACTATCTAAAGAAGCTAAAAGTTGCAAACTTCTCTTCAATATCTCTGCTGCCATCAAGACAAAATGCAGTGCAACTGATACCTTTGAACTTGTACAAGCAAAAATAAATAAAAGTGAAAATTAAGTAATATATAATGTACTAACTCCTTTAAATAAAAGGAATAAAGAGATTTGCTATCAGCCTTGATGAACTATTCATTTCTTATTGCACAGTCTGTCTACTGTCACTTGGAGGTATTTCTCACCATACAAAACAGAACCTCAGTGCTGTCCCTGAAAATGAAAGTCAGTTTTGAGAACTATAGACAGCAGGCACGTCTGCTCTCTGAAACCCCCTTTGCCCCCCACAAACACACAAATACAACTTCAAAGCAGGAGAACTATTGCAAATGTGTAAACCTACTTCAAATCAGTTATGCTGGATGAAACTGGACTGCATTTGCAGTATTTTGCTCACCTGAAACAACATTGATCTGAGGACAAATACAATCACAGAAACGCACCACGGAAGACCAATGCACATTTTATAATGGGAATAAAGATGGAGAGACATTATTGTGGTCATTCACATTTCTAGCTCATCGTTAAGACTCTCAAAAATGCTGTAACATTCTGGATAAAAATATATCTTCTTACTGTATTCTCAGCAGGGAAATCCTGGGAAACAACAGTATGGGCTTTGTTCGCAAGAATTTACTTACTCTGTAGTCTATGTTTCTAAAAAAGAACAGGGTGCCCCTGCTACAAAAAGATACTACACACACTGCAAGTGAAAATTCTACTTTGAAAACAAAATAAAATGAAGCCTCGTACTCCTGACAGAAAGAAAAAAAGGAGCAATTCTAGCACTGTCACTGTGATGATCAGCATCCATGAAAAAATAGCTATTTATCCTGCAAGTTGAAAACGTTAATGCCTTACTCAGATATAACCTCTTTGTGAATAAAACAATAATAGCAACTCCTCAGAGAGTTTTTCTGAATATATATATGTGCATTGCTAGCGTAACTGTTATTTACTGTTAAAAGGATCTTTGCTTGCCAGCAATCACACTAGCAACCTGCATAGGTACATTCATTGGTCATGTCCCAAAAGACTCTGCCTGCATACCATTGTCCTACACCTATATGAATAAGGTAAAATACATAAGTTTATAAAAGTTATGCATGTCCCAGTTTCTGAAATATAACATTTACTTTTGTATGAAACCCAGGCACTACTTTTCAAAGTTTATTCAAGTATGCCACTAAAGTTGCCCATACATTTTGTCCCACATATAATACGATACATGGAGAAAATATTCAGAAGGGGGAGGAAAAATTAGTAGACCATTTTGAAACTAAAATATGAAATATTAGTTTTCTTTCGAGAACTAATCTGACGAAGGACACAAAGAAAAAAAGAAGGAAAAAAAACCCGCCTACATTAAAAGCCAAACAAGATAATAATTGTGCGTGTCTGGCTAAGAGAATCTAGAGGGCAAGCCTTACGTCATTGGCACTTGGGTTACCATGGTGAGTGATTTATTGATATATATCAAGAATGAATAGATCAAAGGCAGCAAGATGACAGGTGATCAATCAAATGTCAAATCAAAGCTGGCAATCAACTGGAAAGCTGATTTTTCAGTGGGTGGGTCTGGCAGAAGAAAAATGAACTTCCATATTGCGCTTCCCAGAAACAAAACCCCACCACACTATTAAAAAATAAAAATAAAAAGCAATTAAGCAGCCTGAAAGAAAACTCTTTGAAAAGATTTACTATACAGGCCCACTCATCTGTTTCTTTTTCTTGGCCCCCAAAAGAAAAAGAACACCCTACAAATGACAAAACAAAACACTTCCAAAGTTGCAAACTATTTTCTTCTTAAAAAAAAAAATAAAAAAAAAATTGCAAAACCACTTGGCATGTGCAAATATATAAACTCAGCTACAAAACAAAAGAAGAATTTGATTTGAAAATGTGGATTGTCTTCTAACAGTCAGAACGTTTCATTTTATTTCCTGTTGCAATTTTCACCACTGATGATCAAAGGCTGAACTTCCCCACCGGGTTCATCAGCAGAGACAGTCCCTGTACTATTTCAGGCATACACAGCGCGCACACACACACACACACACACGCCGGCACTGCCACCAGAAACACGGCGACATAAAGGATTAAACACCCCGACCCACTTCGCGACACGCGCGGTCTGAAAACAAAACCACCACAGGGGAGGAAAAGAAAAAAAAAAAAAAAAAAAAAAAAAAAAAAAAGATAATAAAATGTATAAAAAAAAATCGAAGCGGGAAGCAAATGGGAGGCTGCTTTGGGCTCCGGTAGTTTGGGCTCCGGTAGGGAAAGGGGCCGGGGGGAGAAGGGGAAGGGAGCAGCAGAAAGTTGGGGGGAAAGTTTGGCCAGGGCAGGATGCGAGCCCGGCGCGGAGCCGCGGGGCCGGAGCGCGGTGGGAGCGCGCTGGGGGCAGCCCGGGTCGGAGCCGGGATCTGGGCGCTCCGGAGTGAAACCGGCTCGATGGAGTTAGGAAGGGAAAGGGAGGGGGAGGGGGATAAATAAATAAAGATCCAGCCCGGAAAAGCAAGGGTGACCCTAAATAATAATAAAGATGGGGGGTAGGAGTGGAAGGAGCGGAGAGACAGAGCCGTGTAAGTGGATGGCTTCTCCTTACCTGCAGCCCGTTTGGGTGCTTGCTGTTTCCTCCTTGGCATCGCTCTACTTTCTCCAATCTCACTTCTGTACCCAGATCCGAGAGCCCTGAGACGCTCCTGAGTCGTGTTCCTCTGCCTCTGCCTCTCAGCTGCTTCCCCGGCACCCCCCTCAAGCCGCCCCTGCCCCCCTCCTTTCCACTCCACTGATAGGAACCTGTTTGGGTTTTATTTTATTTTACAGATCTAGGTTTCTTTCTTTGCCTCTCTCTCTCTCTCTCTCTCTTTTTTTTTTTTTTTGGTTGGCTTTTTTTTTTTTTTTTTTTTTTTAACTGTTGCAACACTTGCTTTGCTTTGATTCAAACATCCAAGCTCAGGAGCGAATGAAAGGCGCCCACAGTGCCAGAGAACGAGAAGAAATAAATAACCAAATAGATATGTAGAGAGATAGATTCAAAAGGCAGCTCGGGAAAGACTAGGGGGGGGTGGTGGGGGGTGCTGCCTGCTTCCTCCTTTCCCTCTCCTCTCCTCCTCCTCCTCCTCCTCGCAGAGCCGGATGGCGGAGCGGTGCCGGGGGTGGGTGTGCGAGGTGTGTGTGCGGGGTGCGTGCGTGTGTGTGTGTGCGGGGTGTGTGTGTGTGTGTGTGTGTGTGTGTGTGTGTGTGTGTGTGTGCGCGGAGCGCCGCCGGTTCCGTGCTGGCAGATGCCAGGCAGTGAGTGAGATGGGAGCGGGCAGGGAGGCTGGGGAGGGGAGGCAGCCTGCCGCTCACACGCACACACACTCGCGCACACACACACCCGCACACACACACACACACGTACACACCCGCACACACCCGCACACCCGCGCGCACACACACACACACACACACACATACAGGCAGGGCGAGGCGATGCCAGCAAACATCGATCCGCCGAGCAAAGCGCACGGGAACAAACTCCTCCTCCGCGCCCCGATGACAGGAGGAAATTTACTCCGCGCACACGGCTCGGCACGGCCGGGACCCCCCCATCCTCCTCCCACCACCACCCGTGTCCCCCCTCCTCGTCCCCCCCTCCCCCCCACGCGCGTCCCCGCACCCACGCGCGCACCCCCCCCCACCCCCCCTCCGGCACCCACCCGCGGCCGCGTCCCGAGGGGGGCGCTGCGGGGCGGAGAAGGACGGGGGGGGCTCGAGGAGGGCCGGGGGGGTCGGGCGGTCCCCGCCCGGGGAGCCCCCGGGGGAGCCGTCGGGTTCGTGCCGGGCGCGAAGTTTGGGGAAGTTCAGGTGAAGCCCCCCCGAGCCCGTCTGCAGCCCGCAGGGGGATGACATGACATGGAAAGGAAATGGAAAAGGGAAACTGAAAAGAAAAGAGAAAAGAAAAAAGAAGATGAGAAATAAAATAAAATAAAATAAAATAAAATAAAATAAAATAAAATAAAATAAAATAAAATAAAATAAAATAAAATAAAATATATAAAGTTTATAAAATAAAATATATAAAGTTTATAAAATCAATTAAATAAATTAAAATAAATAAAGTAAATTCAATAAATAAAGTCGCGGCAGCACCGAGGAGCTCAGGGGCGCTGCACAGTGCCCATGCTGCCCCCGCTCTCCTCCCAGCCTCTGGTCCTTCAGTCCCGCAGGTGCCTCCCCTGCCCGGCAGCTGCGTGTCCCCCCCCCCCAGCAAGCGGCAGGCCGGGGAGGGCAGCGGGTGCTGCGGCTTTGAATGCCTGGGCTCACCCAAAGAGGCACCTGAAGGTAACTTCCCCTGGCAGGTTTATTCCTTTCCCTGTTTTCTTTTTTTATCTTTTATCTTTTTTTTTTTTTTTTTTAATTTATTATCTTTTTCTTCCACTCTCCTTCCCCCCCCCCCCCCCCCCTCCCCCCCCCCATGGCTGCTGATAACACCTTGAGGTTTTAGGAGGGAAAGAACGGATTCAGTTCCATACGTTCAATTATAATTTGTATAGGACTTCTGAAAAGTGGGCTTCACACTACTCCGTCACCTAACGCTGGAGTTTGTCATGGAACGGAGTTCTTTGATGCTTTTGTTGCTGTTCTGGCATTTGTATCCTTCTAATGAAACTATCGGGATTAATAGGAATCATTTGCATCCCGCTAAAATCAATGTGGCAGGTCAGGCTCTGTTACAAAGCACCAGCATGTGCCGCTCTGTTATAGCCGGTGTCACTGGCAATCCACAAGGCGCAGCCCCGCAGCTCGGGCAGGGAATGGGTTTTGATGGCAAGACCCCTAAGTGACCTTTGTATTTAGCAGCCTAATACGAGATTGTGTTTATGGAAGTGTCCACCTAGCTGATTTTGCTTAAATTATTTGATAGCCTTCCCTGTACAAACTCTAGCAATTTTTATAAGCAATTTTAAAGTATTTATTGGTGCAAGCAGATGCATAGTTTGAAAGATAAAATAGGATAACGCTCTCATAAAATACTCATTTTTCCATTTTTGCCGAGCATAACTCACTCAGAAGTGAACAGCTCTGCTTGAAGCACTTAGAATTGCTTAGCCCTCTGATATCCATGTGCAGCACGTGTAAAACCCAGCCGGGAACACCTGGGGCTCTGCTCTGCCAGGCAGGTGTTGACATGGGGCAAAAGCAGCACCCGCAGCATCGGGGCAGTTGTCCTGGCATGGGGAGGAGAGGAGGTGACCAACCCCCTGGCTGACCATAAGCGCTGTGCTGGGCCTGGGTCGGGCAGTTCAGGGGCAAGGTGGCAATCGAGGATTTTCTTCCTACATCTCACCCTGCCTCGGGTGCTGGTCCTGCAGGTCCTGCACCCTTCCCCTTCTGTGCCTTGGTTCCCAAGTCAGAAACACAGAGATGCTTCTTGTTGGTGTTATATGCCTTCTCCTCCCTGACCACACAGAACAACACCGCACCTCTGCTTAGGCTAATTTGTTTATTATGAGGAATTGTGTTTTAAAAGCCCCTTTAACACAGTGACGTTTTTATTACCAGTCCTGCCAAGTTGTGCACATGGCTCAGTGTGTCAGGACACCAGCAGGCATTGGAGCAGGGGCAGAGACAGAATCCCCTCCAATCTGAACCTCTCCATCTGGGATCTGCTACTTTTGCACAAGTTGAAAAGATCCACGCTCTAGATGTACGCGAAGCAGTGATTCAGTGCAGCCTGGGATCAGCGAGTAACGGCTATTGTTCTCCAGAGCCATGGCTTACATCCAAATGCTACACACTGGGTATGGTATTTGTATCAGTGGCGTTTTCAGTCTCAACATGCAAGATGAGAAAGTCACTGTTTTAAATGGTTACTCCTTTGGGAAGGGGAAATTGAGAAGATGGACTTCTGAGTAGAGCACTAGTGAGATGGCACCCTATCCTCAGTGATAAATGGGAGCATTAACAAGGCTTGGTCGAGAGGAACCCTACAGATTTATGGCTTCCTGTCTCCACCAGCAGATGCCATTATGGCTGACAGAACAGAATGCCTTTCAAGAGGGAACTGGGGTGGGATTATGAAGAAGGGGGAAAAAAGCAAGCAGACTCGGGTGTCCATTTTTATCCACTGGTCAGAATTCGCTGATAGCTTTGAATAGAGCTGAAACTATACAGCAATTGTGTGCTCTCTCCTCCTGTTATTTATAACTAAGTTGGTGAAGGTCATTTAGCATCTCTTTAGCACAGGAAGAACCCATAATATTTACTGAAAGCATTTTTGCACACTTGAAAATTAGAGATAATAAAATGAACAGATAGCACTGGAGGCTTCCTTGGCTTATCCAATGGAATAATCTTGATGGGTGCTTAATGTTTACTTTGGAAATGTAGCAAATGATTCTGAAGCTATATTGAATTTTATCTATTTTTATTACATTGCAGAATAATATTTCTCTTTCCTGACAAAATGTTATGACCAGTAATAGCAATGGCAGTTATGCATGTTCAAAAAAGAGTAATCAAATCTCATGCTTCAGGGCATGAGCTGAATTCCCCACTGGGTTCAGGACAGAATTCACTCCCCCCACATACAGCAATATACAATCAACTAGATATGTTCTTAGAGGTTTTCCAATTTCTTGGTTAGGTGCAGATTACATGGAACAACAGTGTGATCTGGGATAGGGAAAATCATCTATTGCTGTGGCTTCAGGGTATTTTTGGTCTGATTTTTCAAAATAATGCATGTGATTTGCTGTGCATTACAGTAAAGTTTACAGACATTTTCACTCTCAATAAATGGTCAAATGTGGTGCATGTACTTGATTTCAATAACTGTGAGTAGTGACGTAGATACCATCGCGAGTAGTCACAACGAACTCAGATGTTTACTTGAAGTCTCTCATCTTACTTCGTGTTGTTTGTCTGTCCTTCGGTGGCTGCAATGCTGCTAATTAAATCTGTTGTTGTTGTTGTATTTTATTTTATTTTATTTTATTTTATTTTATTTTATTTTATTTTATTTTATTTTATTTTATTTTATTTTATTTTCATTTTATTTTATTTTATTCTCGAATTCATCTATATGGAGATACATAGCTTACCTTAAACGAAATTCATCTTGGAGTTGATAAACTCCTTCAAGCTTTGCTTACCACTTTTAAGAAACAAAAAAAACAAAAAAAAAAAAAAAAAAAAAAAAAAGCAAAAATATTGACAAATTCAGATGCACATCCAACAACTCCTCTGGGCATTCTATTTTAGTGGCCTTACCATTAGAAATTTTTCCAACTGTTGAATGCCTTTTGGAACCATATTTGTTCCTTTGTATGGTGCTCTCACATGAAATGGAGAACAGTTTATGTCCTTTCTCTTTGCAGCAATTTTTAATACATTTGAAGACTTATTACAACTACTCACCAAGTAACCCCAATTTCTTCAGTCATTGTAGGCCGTGTTTTCTGGACCTGGCATTATTTTCATTGTTCTGTGGCTGGACAACATATGTTTCGAAGCACAGTGCCAAAAACTGGATGCTTTATTGTGTTTGAAATCTTCCCAGCACCAAGTGGGATTACTTCACATGTCTAACATATGACACTCCTGTTTATATGTCCCAGTTTGACATATGCCCTTTTTGCAACAGCATGACACTGTTGACTCATGTACTGCTTCTGATTCACTGTAACCCCAGATGCTTTCTTGCAGAACTGCTTTGTAATCAGTTGTCCCCATCCTATATTTGAACAGCTGATTATGCATCAGTGACAACTTTGCACTGATTCATCTTGAATTGCATCCTATTTTTTCAGACTATTTCTGCAATTTGTCAAGATCATTCTGTATTACAATGCTGTCTTCAAAGGCTGTTGCCATTCCCTCTAGCTTGGTACCATCTGCAGATATCATGCAAAATATTCTCTGTTCCACCTCATAAAACAATAATAAAAGTATGGAACATTGCTGGGCCAAGGAGCCACTCCAGACGTTATTCCAGCTCGACAGTGGGCCACTAAGGTATGGTTTTGGAGGATGGTTTTCTGACCTCTTCCAGCCCCCTGGAGTAATGGTATCTGGAGGATATCCCCTAGCTCACTTATGAGATTGTTACATGAGCCAGTGGCAAAAACTCATGCAAGTGAAGATATATTACTTCTATATCCACAAGGTCTGTCATGCTGTCATGGAATGAGATTAGGTAGACTCGATATAATGTAACCCGAATAAATCCATGTTGGCTGCTGTTCATCTCCAAGAACCTTGTTCTAGGCTTATTTTGTTGCAGTACTTTTACATGAACTGAAGTTAAGATGACCCAATGGTCCCTTCCTGCCCTTCCGTCCTAAGATAGGTGCTATGCAAGGGCTGCTCTGAGTCTTCTGGACACCACTGGTCCACCACAGGTCTTCAAGGAAGATCACTGGTAGCTCTGAAATTGTTGTAAGATGAGTTTAATGGTCTGGCCTTATCTATGTGCTTTCTAAGTGCTCTTGAAACTCTTCTTCCTGCTGTAGTCAGGGCTCCCACTCTTCTGACACTGGTCTTGATTATTTTTGCAATCTGATCACAGCTGATTCATGTAGTGAAGATGAAAGCAAAAAAGGCTTTCTTAGGGTGATCTGTCAAAAGCTTTCTCTCTTTGCTGAGTGACAGATGTAATCTTTCCTAGGCCTTTTTCCTACGTAGAGAAGGCACTTACCAAACACTTTCTTATTTTTATGTTCCTTTCTAGTTGTATCTCATTTTGTGACTTTCTCTTTATAATTTTTCCTTTGTGTTCTTGGTCACTATAAGGAACTGTCTCCTGCATGTTTTTACATTAAGACAAATACTCATTTGTTTATAGAATTGTGTCTTTGATTTCAGAAATATTCCTTGACAATACAACACAATACAATACAACAGTCTTTCTCCCTGCAAAGGGGCAGAACAGCAGCACTGGGGCAAAATCCATTTTCCCCTTTTCAGGCATTTCTCTGCACACAGCTCAGTTACTCCAGCTTGGTGGAGTGGTAGGGAAGGTTAAATTTCACTTCCTGGGATGAAATCCTGATATTGCTAATAACTTATACTTTGAGTAACAGCAGGCAGCATTTCCAGAGCCCCTTGCCTTCTAATCTTCAGCTAAAGGATTCACCTTTTGGCTGCAAAAAAAGGCATTTGAGTTTGAACTCCCATCTAACTGCAAAATGAATCCTCTGTGGCCAAGTAACGAGAATTTAAAACAGCGCAATGGTTTGCACAGTGCTGGCTGCAGCTACCTTCTTCAGCCACATCTGTGGTTCATCTTCCATCACAAAGTCATCAGCTAAAATATCACATAAGATCTCATTCAGAACTATACATAAGGCTCACCATGCATTTTTTAACTATGACATCCTATTTCCAGAATTTATAATTCAGTCTTGCAAACCTACTGCAGACTGAAACAGCCTGGAAGCTCTCATTTTAGGAACTGAATTTTCCTTCTTTAAGTCACAACAAATCTCCAGATAAAAAAAAAAAAAAAAAAAAAAAAAAAAAAAAAAAAAAAAAGCAGTAAACACACCATTTTTTTTCCTGAAATAAGAAGCACAGCAACACTAATACCATTTCCCAATCAAAACAGAAAAAAAAAAAAAAAAAAAAAAAACAGATAATTGAATAAGATTTTGATCTAAATGTTTTTCATACTGCAATCCAGAAACCTCCCATTTTCTTCAGTGGATTTTGAATGAAGTCCATAATCAGCAGGCATGTTGGACTACTACCGCACTTACTTTCTTTTCTAGAAAAATGCCAATATCTTTAGATTTTAAAAAAAAATTAAAAATAAAAATAAAAATCAGATAGAACTGGACGGCAAATGGACTCTAGTTTAAGAAGAGCTTTTGGACGAAGATATAATGGAAAAAACAAACAAACAAACAAAAAAACACACACGAGAACTGGCATTTTTGAGGGTGAAAGCAGCATTGGAAAAAGGCAGCGTTCTCCCAAAACATTTTTGCTAAAATATCATATCTTGTTGAAAAATATGTTTTAATATATACATATATTTTAAATCAATGAATGATAAAATTATAAAACTGATGATTTACAGAACATTATAAGCAATGCTGAATACTTCACTGGTCTTCCTAGAGCAACCTGTGAGGCTGTGAGGATCACACAAGGATGGCAGTTGGACCTTTGGTCTAAAGAATTCTGTGTCCATACAAAATTCACACTTAGAAAGGCCCTGTCTGCAAGTTGCTAGGAGCTAAGAGGTTGTGAGGTTCACCTTTGAGAAGGGGCCCAACAAGAAGGAAGAAGCAGGTTTCTTTTGGACAGTAGAACATCTTTACTCTTGAATGAGTAAGGGAATTTAACTAACTCCTTTAACTAAGGGCTTGGGAGATGCCAGGCCACCTACAAAGACAGGTAAGTAAATACTGAGGGTTCTTTGATGCCATATTTCTGTCTTCCTTTCAAAGACTGAGCAGTCATCCAAATAAAGACAGTAGATAAACTGTGGCAAATACATTATAGAGTGGACAAAACTAGGTAAACATCTCCAGGAAACTTTGAATTGGGTTAGGAACTGCTTGCCTTGAGTAGAAGGCACAGTGAAGGCATAGATGTTTGGGACTAAAAATGCTTTTTAAAATGGTTATAGCAGTGTCAATGTGACAAAATATGCAAATATCCCTATCTGCCTGGATAATTTAATTATAAAGCACCCAATCACCATGGTATTGGAATGAATGCTTTCCATTATGCCATAATGAATTGTTTGTGCAGTGTAAGCCTATTCTTTCTTTTATTGGTGTGCTTATTTATTATTATTTATAGTTGGAGAGGAAAATTATGCTGGTAATTGAAATAATTGATGTATCTGATATTTTAGGGGCTAAAATGAGTCTGGTACCTTCTAAAGAATCTTGTGCTCTGTCTATGGTAAGTGTTGGGGAAAAGGTGATGTGCTAAATACTTTAAGAATCTGTAGTTCTCTACATTGCCCCTTGTAATAAACCATGTCACCCACTGAGCCATGCTGGGATTTCTTTTATAGTCAAGGAAAGATAAATGGACAAATACAGTTTACACATACCAAGCACATTTGTTTAATAAACAATACAGAGAAAGTTTAACTGAAATGCTAAAGCCAGCAAAAGGGATAAGATACTTGATATTATCATAATTGAAATTTAATTTTTATAAAGCAACCCCCTTAATAACATAAAGAACAAAGTTTTCATACAGCGAACAGCAATAACTCCATGTGAAAGCTATAGATAGGAAAAAATGGAAATAGTAGTTTTCTTTGTACAGAAGAACTTTATATATATATATTTATATACATGTATATACATAAATCTGAACGTCAGTGAAAAATATTTGTACTCTAGGCCCAGAAGCCTGGGTTTGCATTTCTGGATGGGATACACCAGGTCCTCTGCAGGTGCTTCCAATAGATGCCACAAGCTGCCCTAACAAGCAGCAGCTGCTGGGGAGCAGGAGATTATTTAGGTGGGCTTCTGGGGGGGGGGGGGGTCCTGTAACTGTAGGGTTGAGCTTGTGGGGCTCTGCTTGGGGTTGTTTGCTGCCTTTGGATGGGGCTCCTGTCCTGGCTCTCTCTTTCAGGTAAGCAGTTGTTGGAAAGAATTTCTTATGTTTGCTGTGGGGTCTGGTGAGAGCACAGGCTGTGAAAGAGTTTTCTGAAGAAAACTCTTTCTTTCCCTCTGTGCTTGGAGGGAGCAACTTGCATACTGAGGTGCCCAACTGGTGTTACTTACCCCACAGATGAGAATGCTCCTACTTATTAGTTGGCCTGCAACCAGCATGCAAACTTCTTTAGGTTAACTGGGGTGGAGTTTTATCAGTGAACTGTATACAGTTTAAAAATTGAAGATAGAAAGGAAAGAATATTCTGTATAAATGACTGAGAGTCACAGCAGGAACAGATCAGGAATGTTAAAGTCATGTGGAAGTCTAAAGTGTCAAGAATAAAAACTTTGAGACAATGTAGGTAGCATCCTTCCAAATGAGAATTTTAGGGCAACAGAAGAGGGAGATTACTTAGAAGCTGGAAAGACTTAATGCTTACTGGGAGTAACTAGCTTTCTATTAAAAGTGTCAAAAATGCAAGAGTGCAAATATACTCTGAGAACTAGATTTTGGGAGAGTTTGTAAGCTAACAGTGGAGAGGAATAGTATGGCATTCATGCTTACCCACGTAAAGCGCTGGGTGGTGATCCTCCCTTAATTAAAACAAAAAAATCACAGAATTGTTTAATTATCATCAGTGGTCAGAATTGTGTTTTCTTTGTTCCTACAGTAGCAAGCTATCTGAAACCATCTGTGTCGCTAATGGCAAAATTCCTTGCATCCTCATGTGCTGCCTCACATTCTCTTCAGAAGAGGTTGAGTTCTTCCAAATCCCCAGGCTTACGGATCTCATTTAGGTACCAGTCCACCCTTGGATTATGGGAACTGGTGAGGCTAAGCATTGGGAAGACACCTTGTCCCTCCTCAGCTTTGCTTCACCACGTGGTGCCAGATAGGAAACCTGTTTAGCGATGTCACTTGTTCCTGCCTTCCCTGGGTGAGGGTGCTCTGTGTGCAAATGGACAAACACTTCCATTTGCAAAGGTATGGCTCTGTTTCTTAAAAATAAAATGTCTGAGGCCATTCAGTTGGACTCTCTAAGAGTCCTCCAGAAAAGACAGGATACTTAATGGATGAATGGAAATCCAGTTTTGTGGAACAATGTTACAAAATGAGGGTATCAAGCCATTTTCATGGAAATTGAATGACACTTTTATGGGCCTTTCTCTACTTCTGCTTTTAATATAAACTGTATAGTAAATACAGGTGAAAGAAAAAAAAAAAAAACACCTGTCAAAATATAGCTCTGTTTGGTTACCTCTGTCCATGGGACAATTTTAGTAACCTGTCAATCAATGGGCTGCTAAATAGCCTCTCCAAAGCACAATCTGCTATTTCAGACGACATCAGTGTGTCAATCATTTATTGAATCAAAGCCAAATTTGAAGCAAAGCAAGCCCAGTTTGTCAATCACTTTTCAGTATTCTTTCCACTAACCACCTGACAGCTTTTAACTTTTCACTTTTATATTCCATGCAGCTAGTTAAGATTCTTTCATTTTTAATTGGGCTTCTTTTATGATTGGTAGCTAAGCAACTAATATGTTGTTTTATATGGTAATAATGGGCCCAAACTTGAGAGCTTTCTTGACCATTCCTATTTGTTGTTAGGAAATTATTTTCCTTCAAGTTGCTAAATAGCAGATGTAGCAGAAACAGTTATTTAATTATGGGTTGTCCTGTTGTTTCTATCTATAAACACTTTTGGCACTGTTTAAAAATAAACACTGCATGCGCTGGCAAATATATACTGAGTGATTTTAACTCCTGATAGAGTCCTTTGGAATTTCACTGCTCATTTGCAGGGAAAACTGGGTGCAAAAATTAAAGGATTGCCAAAAAATCAGTTTGGAAAAGTACTAGCAAAGGACAGAGCTCAAAATCTCTGTTCCAGAGTCACACTAGGCTTAAATCCAACCTGATCAATTTTCAGTCTTAATTTAGGTACAATTAAATTTCTAAGGCCAAATACAGAGGTCTGAACCACCATCTCTCAGAACAAGCCAGAAGCTCTTCCTGAACAAGCTCAGCTGGGTTTCTAGTCCAAAACTATGTCTTGAGTAAATTAAGGTTTTCTGTACTGAAAGCGTAAAACCTTTGGGTCAGAACTGGGTCCCCCAAAGGTGATCACAGATCCTGGTGTGGTTTCAGTCCTATTTTCTCATCTTGTGCAAGGAGAATGTTGCTTTCACAAGAGTAAAATGGTTGTACAGCTCTTGTCTTTCTATTTCCAAAGACTGTGTCAACAGTACAGCCAATGTGTTGTTTTCAGACAAAGATTTATCTTTCTGTCCTTTCCCTGAAAGAAAGTTTGGAAAAAGGAACTATTTCTGCTTTACAGAAAATTCTATTTTGGGTTCTAAAGTTTTTTTTTTTCATTGAATTCTTTTGCATATCTGTTTGATGGGCTTCTGGCTGTCTTTTGACAGACTGCTGTCATCTGGTTTGATCCAAAACTGTGAAACTCCAGATGTGCCCGAGAACTTGGGAGAACATGGGTATAGTTCTGCAAAAAGCTGCAGTGGGTTTAGAGGCAATCTGATACCAAATGTACTTTTGAGTCCTATTTGCATTTTATGTTTTTATTTTTATTCATCACAAACTCTGTATAAGGGGGAATGACAGTAGAGGAGCAAATAATAGTTTCATACTACTTTGGTGGAATACTAAAGCATTACAGAAATGGAGTTCAGTCAAGCTGTAGGTGCTTTCCCACTGATAACCACTGGGAAATATGGTGGTGCCATGACAGTGTTCTTTTGGAGGAAGACTGTTGGAGTTGATTGATTAATGAAGAATAGCAAAAGATAAAAAGTAGAACATCCTTTGAATTTTGAAAACAGCAACTAGTGGCTCACAAATGAGTTCTTCGTGGGAAGTGCAAAACTATAGTTCTTGTTTTTGTTTTTGTTTTTTTCCTGTTCCTGATGGATTTCTGATACTTTAATGTTGAAATCAGTTGAGTTAAATCAGAAATTTCTGAGATCAAGGCTAGATGTCTACTGTTCAATGACATTATGACAAATAAGTTGTAAGATTGCCTGACTGTGTTATGGACAGATTTGTACTATTTATATAGCTAGATATTAACAAAAGTTTAAAAAAGGTTTTTGATCCCAGGCTGCTTCCATAGTTTGGCACAGATTGTTAATCTTGGCTCAAAGGGTGTTCAGGCCTGGCTGAACATGATGCTTAGCTCTTGTAGTTCAGGCATCTGAGCAGAGGGGAAACCCACACAGCACCCACCTACACAGCACCTGGTCTGTGAATCGGCATAAGACTCTCAATGGAGAAAATTAAGATGCACAAGATCGTAATTATTATATCAATAAGAGCAGGACAGGGTCAGGAAAGTCAGAAGTGCTTTTAGAGGGCTTTTTCCAAAAAGCTCCAATTTAGCCATCCACATAAAAATACTAAGGAAGAAATGTCCTTCTGCCTGCAACACATCACTACTCCTGTCCTATAGACCTTGTGTTGCGTCTGGACCCTTTGAACCAGAAGAGATGATAGTCTTTTGAGTGCACTGAAGCATGTAAATTACACAGTGGTGCTCTTGTTACATGAAATGTGTTGGTCAAGGACAACCCCAAAACACCTACTTGGTTGGAATTCCCAGCTGGGAAGAAAGGCTGGAGTGTGTTCTCTGTTGATGTGGTTTGCTCAGCCTTCAATGCATCCACTGGAAGACAGTGACTTGTCTTACAGTGCCACTGATTACAGAGGATGCACACGGACTTAAGGGGTCTATAGACACATTCACCACAGGCTACCACACAAATATGGGGATTGAGTCTATTCTCTTGCTTAGTGGCAGTTCTCTGAATAATTACACATCCATGTTAACTGCAGCTAGAGAAAGGAAGAACAAGAGCTTTCCTTGCTCCTTAAGGTTACCTAATGCAATGCCCATGTTCCTAATCACATAATGCAATTGGAATTCTGTAGTGGTGAAGCACCAGTACTTGGGGTGACCCTCTGTTTCTCTTTGCCTTATGCTAGGAATAGTTCTGGTGGTTCGTGGCAGGGTAGCACTTGTTTTTGAGTGAACTGTGCTGTCGTCTTCATTTAAAATGTTTGTATTCACCATTACCTACTTAGCAACCCTGGGTTTCCACTTCTATGTCAAAAGGTTCATCAGTATCAAGTGCTGCTTTTTTTTCCCTCTATCATGGGAGCAGCACAGGAGTTAAAGCAAAAATGATGAATACCTTTCCTAACTGGAAATGGAGGGAGACTTTGCTAAAACAATACAATTACCTATGCTGGAATTTTTCCAAGATGCTAGGATGCTCTCGTTAAAACAGGTACTCTTCCAACAAGCAAAATTGTATCTTTAGCCACTCTGAGTGCTTGGGTTCTTTGCGTTTACGTCTATGCCTCAAATGCCTTCTAACCAGGAGCAACATGCAGCCTACTAAATCATCAGTAACCTTACCCGTGTTGCCCTGGTGTTAGTTGGAGTCCATTCTGACAAATTCTTACTAACCTGCTGCATGGCTTACAGCAGTCAAAGCAGTTCCTGGAACACAGAAGAGAGACTGTGGTTACAAACCACTTTTATAATCTAGAATTTATATGCTGAACACTAACTGGTGTCATTTAGAAGTACTAACTGCTAAAACTGCTATGGCTTTCAAAGCAGGAAAGCAGAGCTTAACATTTGCTCTCAGACATGGAGGTACTTGAAAGGTAAAGTGAGGCTTTTCCTGTTTGCATGTGGAATGGTAGCATTCAAGGTGGGCTTTGTTCAGAGCAATACTTGTTGCTTAAAACTTGAACCTGAGACAAAACAGAATACTATATACAAACAAATGCATGTAAATGCATGCTATGCTAATTGCTATGTAAGGAATTTATAATTGTGGAAAATCACTTTTAAATAACAACAACAAAAAAAAGTATTAATTTCAAAATAACAAAAATTGAGATTGCTTAATTTGAAAACCTGGCTATTTTCTGATACATCAGACTCAGCTGTGGTTTTCTTATAAATCCTAAAAGATGTGCATGATTTCATACACCTACAGAAATTCATTTTTTTAGTAATGACTTTCTGATTAATTACATATGTTCTATACTCACAAAGTTGAAGAGTATTTGAGTGCCTGAAATTATGAGCACTTCAGCAAACCGGTGAAGATATCTGCAATGTAAACTTTACACATACATGGTCTGACCTGCCAATGACCTTAGTCTTGTTCTAGCAGGGGAACACGATATGTAATGCAGTCAGAGTTACTTGTGTTTTGTGTTGTGTTTTTTTTTTCTGATCCCCTTTTAAGTTTGTACTAAGAATATTCACATAAGCATAGATGTTATGGACTCAGATCACCAGAGGTTATAAATTAAAATCAATTGACCCCAGAAGAAAGTGTGTCTTTGAACAGGTAACACTCAAGCAACCCAAATTATGTATGGCATCCTGTACCCCAGGGCTTTTATAACACAAGGGAACACATGGGCTATGGTAGCATTAGGACTTCGATCTAGTTGAGATGGTTTGAGGGTTTTAAAGCATGCACAGATACATCATCCTGAAAATATTTTATTAGTTCAAGCTTCAGTTTCTCCAGGAATAAATATTAATGTAATGTCTTCAGGACTCTTCAAACTTTTTGCTATCTTTTAGAGATTTCAGTTTTTTGGCGATAGAGCATTGTTATATCAGTTTCACATAAACCTAAAACATTGAGCAATTTACTGAACCTTGTAGTTCTTAAAGAACAAACCATACATCCTTTTGTTCTATTCAGCATTAGAACCAATTCTAAAATTAGTGGGAGAAGATAAAGTAAGTCATGTGCCATTCTTTGCAATCACTTAACTTTAGGAAAAGTCAGGTATTTTATTGACAATATGGAAGCTATACTGGGGGAGCTGGTATGCCCAAGAGGACATAGAGATGACTTCTATTTTCATTTGTGCTTAATATCCATGCTGTTTTATACCTTGATGTTCTTGATAGCTATGGAACTGTGCTTCATAGTACCAGAAGTGGCTTAATAAAAAGTATCTACATATCTGACCTAATTCACTTGGCTAAGTATGGTTTCTTAAGACACAGACAAATTGGAATCATGCATTTATGTCTATTCCTTTCTATATCTTGCAGATTGAAATATCATAACAAATGAAGTATCAAATACACTACTGTAGTCAGTCTTGGAGACCCTGAGGCTATCCTTTTTAGTTTTACTTAGTTGGGTAAAGTTGACTTCAGCTTGGGGTGTTTTAGTTATGCTTTGTGAGGGTATTTATTTGCCAGTACATGTCCCTTCAAAATGTTTCTACCGGTGGTTTTTAGAATAAACAATATAGTTCCATTATCTATGAAAGAAGCATTATGTACGATACAGGTAAACACATTTAATGTCCTACTGAATAAATTCTGAGGTGCAGAAAGTCAGCCACATTTTGCTCTCACTGAATAACTCAAGTTCAGTGTTATGCTAACTTCAAGGAGAGGAATTCTGTGGCCTGTAGTGTGATCCACTGGCTTACAGCTCACTGCTGAAGGATGCAGAGCAGCTCCAGTAGTGGCCCTTGCAGGTCATTGAGTCATGAAGACTTCCAGTGCTCTCATGCTGTAGAGGTAGGTAAGTGTCCTCACTTTATGCTGCCTCATCTGTATTCTGGTTCTAGCCAACTGAAAATGTAAAGGTTTATAACTTCACTTGTGGTATAGGTAGCCCATGCATGGAGAAGACAGCCCCTGAAAAATGGTTATCAGCCATCAGATAACGTGGAGCTGATTATGGAAGATGCCTTGTGATTAGTACAAGTTGAAGAGGTCCTGGGGTTCCTCTGATGTGCACAGCAGCACATGCACCCTGTGCTGGGTGGGGTCAACAGTGACAGAGTTTATTCATTCTGGGGCTGTTCTGCAAATATTGCAGTGACATTCCCCTGAAAGTAGAACGGGACACTTCTACCCTCCAGGTACCATGTCAAAAATCTGTCCTGGTACATTATCACTCCTGCCTACTGCATTCAGCGGCATCCCTACTTGTACATCAGTACATACCTGATGCACACACACCATATCCCTCCACCAAAGAAATGATAAACCCACGTAATTTCTTCACGATATCATCCAAGGTCGCTTTTTGGAAAAATGAGTGAGGGAAGGAGTGAGGAAACTTGTGAAGGAAAATGGTGCTTGATTCAAGACAGGTGCTGCTAGTATATTGTGTTGAAGCCACCATCGATGTCTGGTTTTGTTAGTTTTCATAGTTGCAAAGGATCGGATATCATGCAGTCTGGTTTTAAATGATAACCAAATATTGCTCTTTACGCAATCACATGCACTGTCAACTTTGGTCAGATGCTGATTCTCCCCATTCCCCCCAACTCATTGCACAAATATCTTGAAAAAATAACTTTTGAAAACAAAACAGAATACTTCATAGAAACTCCCTTAGTCATGAAATTCACTCCCAAGTCGATGAAATTCGCCCATAGAATTTAAGAGCTAATTCTGCTTCTTAAGTTATATTCTCTTCAATTCTCATTGGCAGCTAATGCAATAAGAGAACACTAAGGAAATAATTAAATGCTGTGCAATTAGGGCTACAGCACATCAGGATACAAATAAATACAAGCCAATACATCCTTTCATAGATTTAGCTTGTCTTTATTTTGTAGCCTTTGATCTGTGCCTACCACAAACTAAAACCTTTCAGAGCATGTTTGTCTGAACCTAAGGCTGCATGTAACTCACACTGAGGTATGGCACGTGTCGGGTCAAAAGCTGCAGGAATAAGCTGATAGCAAGCATGTGAAACAGTGGCCAGAGCAGAGGAAGTAAGACCCAGTTCTGTACTTTCATTATACTTATTCATTGCAGGTGCCTTTGAATTTCACATGGGTGAAAAATTTATCCTGAATTCCTGCAACAGATTAGGGTTTTTAAAAAGCAAAATAGGAAAGAAATGTTCAGATCAAATATTGAAAATATATATATATTTCTCTAAAACCGAGTTGTGACTCATAGGTTGATTTCTGCCTATTCCATATTCCAGAGTGTTCTGTGGCCTGCTGGACATTTATTTGGAAGGACCCTTTGAAAATGGGGAAGAGCAGCACTTACCATAATATTATTAGGTTAATTCCAGCCAGGCTAGCTTTCATGAGAGGTCCTGACGTTGAACAAACCTGTTTCCTTCACTAGGATGTGTCAGTTAGAAACACCAACTGCAAGGATTTCTTATGTTCTCACGAAAAAGGAAGGAAACAGCTGGTAAATGTTTCACAGATGGTAAAGCTCTTGGCATCTCTCAGGAGAGGGCCACCCATACAGATGGCTCATTATTTTAACATTTGGATTTTCATCTTATTAAAACATCTTTTTTTTTCTGGTTTTATTTAGCATCATAAATTCTCTTACACTTTAGTTAACAACTCAGTGATTTGGGGGAAGTGTCTGCTATAAGGAACATCATTTGGCTAAAATGTATCTGCATCATTATTCTCAGCTCTGATGTGCAGTGAGTGGACTTGAACCTGATTAAAAATACCAAATGCAAGCAAATGCTTAGAAATATGACTTTATCAAGCAAAGGTCAGCTAAGCCTGTATAGAAGCTGAATTATTCAGCAAATGAAGAAATGCACTGAGTGAAACAAGCAAACATTTCTATCTTGGGCATTACATCAATTAATGCTATGATGCTTTCTGCATGCACTGTAATAGGCACTGCATTTGTTAGTAAATGTTTTGTGTTTAGTGTGTTTATAGTATCACTATAAATGCAAAATACTATTTTTAAAATGATCTGGTCAACAACCCAGATGATATTCAGGTTTTCAGAAATGTTTATAAAATGATGCATTTGCAAAGGCAGTCCCACCTTGCATTTATGATGGCATGTGCCATCATAAACATGCAAATAGATAGTATGTTTAGCATATGTCATACATAAATCCCAGCTCCCCACACAGTTTAGTAAATATCATTAGTCCCATTTGGCTTATGGCAGGGGAAGGGGATGGAAACAATGCCAAAAGGTGACAGAACTAGCCCTATGTGACAGAGGAAATTGAGGCAGATGTAAATTGAGCTTGGATGTTCTGGCTTTTGACTTTAGTGCCTTATCTTGCTCTCTTGATACTAGCTGTTCTCTTCAGTAGCTGACACTTTGCACATGCATGGTTTGAAGAAGCTGAGGCAGAGATGTTTAGCACTTTTTGCAAAACAAACAAAGCAGAAGGTAGGAAATAGTGTGGAGGGAAAGAGGAAGGACAAAATAATGTCCTGTGTATAATACTGAGTATTTGGGCCCTGTGTTTCGCAGAGATTTTTAAGTTTCAGCATGACTTCTCTCCAAAACTACTAAAATATAGGTTTGTGCTGTAGATATGGATTAACAATAGCACAGATTGCCACATGGATCAATCTGAAGAGATAAAAAGTAGCGATTGATGCATGTGCTGCAGCTGCCTTGTAAATCTCATTATGGTGCCAAGCAAGATATGTGCTGCCTTAAATACTCTGGATTCTCTAAGATTAGACTTGGTCTCTGCAATTGTTTTAATTAAAAATTAAATAACCAAGAGCAGGAAGAAAGAAACCTAAATATTTTTTTCTCTGCATGTTTAAGTGCAACTCCCTGTTGATTCCAGTAGGTTACATCAACAGCAAAGATTTGACCCAAAAGCTAACTACAAGTATTCCATTAATAAATACAGGGACAGATTTGCAGCATGTAAATCACTGGAGCTCCACTGATGCCAGTGTAGTTATGCTGATTTACATCAGCTGAAGAGTTGGTGTGTGGAATTCACATTCCTTCTGACATCAAAGATGTGTCAGCAAATGGTAAACTTCATTTGTATTTTTCAGCCTTCTAATTTAAAAATAGCCAAATTGATTTATTATTAACCACTGGGTTCTTATGGTGAGACTTTGCATGCCACGTTTCAGCCAGACGCCACTCTTACAGCCAAGCTGTAAATCCTTCCAAAATGGGGATTTTAGCTGAAATGCTGAAAACTCTCTAATGCTTGTGGGTAGTGCTATGTCATATTTATAATAGATGGGCTAATCTAACCATATCCTAAAAAATGAAAAGCATGAGGGGCTGGATGGCTCAGAGGGTTGGCAGACTTGCCAACTTAAATTCAGTCATAGCCAGAAATGACAAAGTTGTTACCATTTTTGGAAACCTATGAGATGAGTTGTCGGGGTTCAATCAATTTGTTGTCTTTCTCTCCTTTGAGAGGTCAAAGAATAAGTGAGCCATGGAAAGCGTTGTTCTAGCTAGATGTTTGACTTCTGGTTTCTGTGCCACTGTGGCTGGTGCCTTTCAGAAATACTTCATTTACTGAGTGAAGGTGCCGTAAGGGGTGGGGAGGAATACTGAATAACTTGACATGCAATGTTCATCAAACCTGGAATGATTTCCATGATAAGGAGTTGGGAGCATTACCAGTATCCTTCCTGAGCTGCTTCAAGAACAGAGGACTCAATTCAGTTACCTAAATATTGTAGGAAACTTATCAATCTGCTCAGAACCATTGATCTCACTGGGATCATAGCAAACTTTGATTAGAAAGCACTTTAGAGATCATCTGGTACAACTCCTTGCTCAAAGGAGGAATTGGTTTTGAAGTTAGATCCAACTTTGAAGTCAGATCAGTTGGTTCAGGTTCTTGTCCAGGTGAGTTTTGAATATGTCAATGGATGGAGATTTAACAGCTTTTTTGAGCAATCTGTTTGCACTACAGTAATGACTGAGCTAGTGGATCAAGTAAGGGAAGATGCATTTAAGTGTGTTTTTGTTTGATTTTCTGCGGGCATAAACTAGGAGCAGTAATGCTGTCAGTGAGTAATAAATTCAAGCAGATCTCCACAAAAACTGCTAGTGCTGAAAATATCAGGGATAACAGGGCTTATGGAAAGTGGGTGAAAATGGGTGCTCAGATAAAGGGGGAGAGATGACAACTGGAAAAAAAAAGTGGTATAAAGTCTCATTAGGAAACTGGGGAGTCCTTTAAGGGTGTTTCATCAGCAGAAGTAACTTCAGGTGGGTCTTGCAGTGACTTGGGTATCAACTGACTACAAGATACAAACCCAAAAAAGTAGGCTTTGTTAGTTCTTGTTGTGTAAATTGCTAGTGTCTTTTAGCATTTAATTGCAGTATTTGGTGTTCATAAATAAAGAGGCACAATCTCTAGATGAGATTAAAAGCTGTTTTGTTTTTTTTTTACACTATTAATGTTTTTGAGATGCTGGTTTTAGGTGGACTGCACTCTGAAAAAGCACATGGTGGAAGCAGAAGTGATATAAAAGGTAAAATGTGGAAAAGACTTAGAAGAGCTAGCACTTGCTACAGATGAATGCCATCATTTTCCAGTTCTTCCAAAATGAGAGCTTCTAATCATGCACAGTAACAGGTATTCTAATGAATTTCTACTTGACCATAACACAAAAACAAGTAATGAAATGGAAAAATAGCTAAATGAACTATGCGATATGAAATGCACACTTCTCTTGGGGCTTGCTGCTACAAAGAGTCACTGAAATAATTTGGTAGGGGTTGTTACATATTTGCATGCAGGCTGAGTGCATCCAAACAGCAGAAGCTTTAAAAACAGTATGAGGTATATGGCCCTTCCTGCTCTATACGAGAGGCTAATCACTAATGAGAAGAACTGAGGAGAGGCTTGCACTGTACACGTACACAGTTGCACTGTCCTGTGAAGGTGGATTGTCATTGCTGCAAGCTAGCCTTGCAGTACTTTTTCACATTTGTTATACCCTTCAGAGACCGGTCTTGATTTTGTGGGGGCTTAAAACCTATTAGCTTGCAAGGGAGTGTGGATTGTATCTCCAAAGTAATGTGGGCATGGGGGCTTTTTTTTTGATCATTACAGGGTATGAGTGTTTTGTAATTCATCTAGTGCAAAAGAAGCTGTTTGGTGACAGGCATCAAGTCAAACTCCTGCAAGGGGCTGGCAGCAGAATACATTTGTCTATTTAACTGCACACAGAACATTTGTCAAGACAGATTCTGGTCCCCTCTCCTAAACAGGGATTCTTGCTATCTTGTGTTCCAGATAACCTAGTAGAGAGGAAGGCCAGTGCAAAAGCACGTGCCAAGCTGCTACCAGGACTCCAACCATGCCTTGGGTCCTAGCACCTGCCAGGTGAAAACCTTGCTGGCACATTCATGAAATGAAGGGTAGAAATACTTGTATCTGGTGGTAAGCCAGAACAGAACTGTCTTTCCCAAAACCCTCTAAAGAGATGACTTTAAAGAGGTTGTCATACTCTTTAATGCATTTGCTGATGTGTTGCCACATTTGATAGGAAAACAAGGGGGTAAAGAACTTCCTTAGGAAAGGATAGAAAGTGAAAGATGGTAGGAAACATAGTGGTGGTGAGACTGTTGGAGATGTATGTGTGGTATGCAAAAGAATAAAAGTTCAGAAATGAAGCTTCAATTCGTATAATGGAGAGATTAGTTGTGTGTGATCAACTTCTCATTGCATTTGGACGGGGGTAAAAAAAAAAAGGTTTCCATATTTGCTAGAGGCTTTGGAATGTGCTTTACTGCTCAAAAAGCAAAGGTATGGAAGGACTTGTTGATCCTCATAGTACTGTTTTCTTTTGGGCCCTCTCTGCTATTAAAATTGTGTCAATCTTCATGCTGGCCTCCCTATTTCAACTTGGTGTCTCCCTTCCTGCTGTACATGTTAACCTTATTCTCATTCCCCTCACTTTCTTCTCCTGTTGTCTTGGCTCTTGCCAATTCAGAAGTGTTAGTCTATCATTTCAAGTGCTTCAAGCTACCTCTAGGGCAATCTCCTCCTTTAGTGCTAGGTGACCTTTTCTGAAAGCCATCTTCACCTCTTCAGCATCCAACTTCAGAGGCTAAAGAGACAGGAAGGTTTGGCACACGATGGTCAGCTCTGGCAGAAGTCTGTTTTGGAAGAGGAGGAGGGAAAGATGGGATTGGGGGTGAGGTAGCTGAAAATGATAAACCTGTCATAAACCTCATCTGTGAAAACTGCAAAAAATAAAAAATAAAAAAAAAAAGAAGTATTCTGAAGATGAATAAGTCCCCACCCCCTTGAATTTGTACCTTTGTCCAACCTGGGTTTTTACAGAATTTCTGCTTGCTATGTTGTCATGGCACAGATGCTTTGTACTGCTTTTTTGTTCTTGTTTCAGCATTGAGAAATCTGTGCTATCTTAATTATTAACCTGTTATGCTTAAGTTTCATTACCTATATATTTTTTAATGTCTTCTATTGTGATGACAAATGAAAGTGGTAGTTCTGCCACTGCTGCAGTGCTTTAACTTCAGACTCTGTGCTCACTGTGTGCCAGTAGTAATGACTCCCATAAAAGTCCTTTGATTGTTCGCTGATGCAAATTGAGATCAGCAATAATGCACCATTCTCCATATAACAATTGTATACTGCTCAATGGCTTTGGACACCATATTGAAACATAAGTCAACATTAGGATAGGTTAATAAATACTCCGCCATAAATTTAAACACTTGCAGAAGGCATACATCCCTCTCTGCTTGGGGAACAAAATAAAGTGTTCAGAACATTTTTTTTCCAACCAAATAGCTTGGGTATAGCCAACTCCCTCCCCACCCCTCCTCCTTTGTTTTTCAGGGGGAAGGGCCTTGCAGAGTGGGGTGGGATGTGGTGGTAGAGAGGGTATTTTGTTTTGTCCAAAACAAAAGCTAGCTGCTAGTACCATTTGTAAGTCATCCTCACCTGAGTCAGGGCTGAATTCTTGTGCCTGCTTGGTGATTAGAGTAATGCAGTTAAGCCTTTCCAGCTTATTTGCATGTCCACCAGCTAAAACAATGAGACTTCGTTGAAAATAATGTTGCTAAAAATTTGCATCTCCTTTTTCAACTGTTAAATACCTGATGGGGGGAGGGTGTTGGCAGAGACAATATGAGTAAGGAAACCTATAACAGTTTTATTCCCCGATTCTTGCAGACTTTGGATCTATCTCTGAACACTGTGCCTCTGTATCCTGACCAAATTACACCACTTCACTATCGTAGCAGAGTGTTGGGAGAATTAATTCTGTAATGTTTGTGAAGTGCAAATGCAAAATAATAATTATCCTCTTACAGTCCCTTGTTTGTATATCCACTTCCGTGTGGAAATGCCCTCAAACTAAGTAAACATGCACAGATGAGCATTAAAACAAACCTGTTGGAAACAGGGACTCACAGCCCACCTCTGGCAATCACCGCTGTGCTTACTCTTACATGTTCAATACCCACCCAAGGCCGTTTGTCTGTGCTCGGGCTGGGGCAGGGGTTCCTAGCTTCTGTCTAGCGCTTTCTTTGTTTGCTCAGCTCTTTGTTTGCAGAGCTTCTGTGTGTTCAATAGAACTTAGCTATAGCCACAGCATCTTGGAAAAAAAAAAAAAAAAATCATCCTTTTTATGAATGCTCTAACTATAACTGTTGAAGCAAAACTACAGACAGATAAACAAAGAAATGCAGGCAGTGTAAGCAAAAGCCTCTTCAGCAGGTCTCAAGTCAGCCAGTCTTCCTTTCTTTTGTATGTTTTAGCTAACAGCCCGTTGAACTAACAATGAGGGAAAAAGGGGAACAAAGATTTAATGCTACTTGTCACTGCTCTTTTAAAGATACTAATGCTAGTATAAAAGGTCTGGTTTAAAGCAACTAAAAGAAGGATGTTTAGCTAAGAATGCTGGTTTCCTTAATGTCCCTTGGATTGTAGATGTGGAGTAGGGTACTCAAGGCAGTTACTTCATCTGTGATCATAGCCTGTGTGACATTTCGTTGTTTTAAAGGGATTAAACTAGTTTAAATAATCCCATATTTTTGCTGGTATCATCTTCATACACTGTCCCTACCATGGTATGTCACTGTTGTATTTGTAGCTGCACAGTGAAGCTGACCTAGGAACTGATCTGGCTGAAAAATAACTTGACCAGAAGAATAAAAAAAAGGCTGCTTCCACTTTTCTACTTACCCTTGTCACCAGATCAACAGAGAAGTTGATCTGGAAGCAGAATAAGCAGTTAATGGAGTAGTGCCACAACAGCCACCAGAAAATTTCTGGTCAAACTATAACCTCACAGAATAGTTTCAGGACGGTCTCACTCCCAGTGAGATTTACAATGGAACAAAGGATAAAAAACTCATTTTCTGGTTCCCTTTTGCTACTTTAATCACTAGCTTATGTGCAATGACTTGCGAGAAGACAAGGTAAAATGAGGATTAGGGGAAAAACATGTATTAGTCTTTAAATATTAGTAATTGTTGCATGTTAGCAAAATATTTTAAATCATCTACTTGAATAAATAATGAAGGCTATAATTCTGCAAACCATTGCTCCGTGACAACGTTTTGGAGTGTGAGTAAGGGAGTGGAGAGTTGAACCTAGGGTCTAAACTACTAACGATATATGACTGCTAGAAGGACTAAATATTAATCTCGTTTTCCATTGAAGTTGGTGGGAGTAGTTAGGCCTTAGCTGAGCACCTCTGAAGGTCCCTGTGACATGGAGGGACATCAAGCATGAGTCTTTAACTACACATTGCCCTGTGGAAATCACTGTGTGAGTGGATCAAATGCATAATACCAGGCAAATAGCAGTCTGCTGTGACTGCCCAGCAAAAATATTCAATAACTGATATTTCTAAACATACGATTATCACCATATTTAGCTCAGTGGAAGCCCTGGCCCATGAATGTCAATGTGAAAACACAGTGCTCTGTGCCTTTAGAGTATGACCTTGTACCAAGAGAAGAAATCCATATCACATGCTGGCACCACGTAGAGAAGATGCAGTGTAGTCATACTACAGCATAAATGTCACCTAGTTCTTTGCCTTTACATTTTCTTGCTATTTAAGAACCTACCTCAGGATTTTTTGAAGTGATAAGTAGGTGATAAAATAATAAGCAGGGTTGGCTTTGGATGCTGTCTGGCACATGCAGAACAGTATTTTGTTAGCAAGCTCCTAAGCAGTGGTTATATTTGAGGGAGACAACTTAACTTCCAAAGTGTGCACAGACCTGACTCTGAGGGTTATGTGGCTGTAAATGGTGACAGCAGACACAGGGCTTATGCCTCAGAAATAAATATAATGCACGGGTGAAGTTCAAGATTCATTTAAGATGGGATTCTGTGTAATAAAGACATGAGAAGAAAGAAGGAAGACCCCATTATCTTCCTGTCAGCAGCAGGCATGTTCTTGGTGAAAATCCAAGTGTTCTGCATCACACCAGCAGCATGGCAGCACCTTACACTGAGATTATCAAAGGATGATATTCCCCCTAAAATAGCATGTCCTGCCATTACACACAGCAAAGGGCAACTCTGAATTACTGCATTTGAGTAACTAATTAGTGTTTCTGTAGCATTCAATTTCTGCTCTGAATTATATTAGAAACTAGGGACTTGGGGAACTCAGTCCTTTAGGGTGTCTCTAAATATTCCTTTTCTGTGTCTTTATAGTTAAAGAATCCTTCCTACAAGTCAATCCTATTTCTGTTAACTGAGCAATGGAAATGGTGTGCAAGGTCTGAGGCTGGAGATCTGGGCTCCTCTGGAGCTGGTAGCTTTGCAAAGGGTCAAGGGGCACAAGAGAAACCTCTGGCAAATTGCTGACATGGGAGAACTCCTAGGGGCTGCCCATCTGGCTATGGAGCCCGTGTTTCAGCACCTGCCAGAACAAGGCACATGCTGGGGTTGAGACAGGAGAAAGAGAAGTAAATACAGTTGGCAAAACATCCAACACATCAGGAAGAGCAACTCCCGTGCTGTGCATGCTGTGCAAATGTTGGCACTGGCCTAGAAATCATAGAAGCATAACTGCTTCCCTGGAGAACTGATGTTTTGCTTCACCCTAAATTTGGCCCATTATTAATATCCCCTCTCTCCCTTGCAGAAATGATCCATTGCTTTATATGTCGCTTCTTATTTAGGATAATGCTATTTGATGTGTCTGGGATGGGCCTGTAATTAGTATGGCTTCCTTTTTAAATCCTTGACCAGCTACATGAGAATGATTTAACTTCCTCTCCTCCCACCTGATTTATCTGTTTCTGAATAGAGAAAAGTTTCCTGAGAAGAGCACTATTTTCATGTGAAAATTTACCCAGAGTACAGCCTGGCGTGTAAGAGTTTTCTACTGATGTAAAATCTGTTGGTAACAGAATCCAGTCTGAATCCAAAAGTATTCTTGGCTAATCATTAATTCATCTGCTTGCAATTCATTCATCTTTATTTCACCATTTGCTTAATGAGGATAATAGGGAGCATCAAAATCTAAAGACTGATCATTTTTTAAAAGCAAGCATCTGATGATAATTAATTAATAATAGTGACAACAATAACCTTAATTTTCCAGGTATTCCCCCAAGAGAGTTGTATTTTAATTATAGTTGCCACAAGGACAAATTAAATATCCTGGATTCAAGCTTTGGTTTGTGGTATTCACTTCACTGGAGTAAGGAGAAAGCTATCTTCATGTAAAAATAATTCCCCAAAAAATTTGGAAGCTCCTACAAATAGCATAGATGAAGAGAAGATAAATACTGCTGATGATATTTGGTATGACATTGGTAATTCTCAGAGGGACTCCGCAGTGTAGTGTGCCAGTGTAGATGTTCTTTGCTTTTATGAAGGTGACAGACTTGACCTGTCATGTACTAGTTACACCCTGGACAGACTAGAAATGTCACAAACTGCTAACAGTTACTACATAAGATATAAAAGCTTCTCTTTGGAAAGCCATGGCACTTAAAAAGGTGGGGGACAAAATGCTTTCTACTCTAAGCATCTTTTACTTCCTCCTCCCATATGACAGTAGTATACACACCAGAAATTTTCAGGGGCAGAAAAGCAATTTTAATGAACTTAAATTCCAGATTAAATAAGCCAATGGCAGTGACTTGATACAGCCTTTAGTTACTATTTCAAAGGCTTTGTGGGGTCTGAGACTGCATGGGACTGAGAACTGGAGAGGAATTTCATAGACATAAAGAAGCTGCAGATAGTAGGAAGGTGGGTGTTAATTCTGTAGTGATTTACACTGGTCAATATTTACTGTTTCAGTTGCTAGAATGCTGCTATGCACCAGGCTTCTCTAGCTTAAACTCAGGCTGATGTATAACTGAAAGCAGTTGGTTACTAGTTAAGGTACTTAAATGTGTCCCACCCTAGATAAAGCTGTGTCTGCTAGAGATAAACACACCAGATGTGAGACATTGATCCAGATTTGAACTCCTGCATATGGCAGATTTCTGCCCTTCAGAGCAATGCCCAGCTTGATGCACGCACCCTTGTGTTGGGCTCCCAGCTCTGCTGTAGTCCCCCTTACATGTTGGATCCTGGTGCAGCTTGTGCTTCTACAGTAGCTAGAGGCAAATTTTGTTCTTGGAGTTAGTGGTGTACCATTTGGCTGCCGCTGTGGCTCTCCAGCCTTATGTTTTGCACTTGGCAGTGGAATAACCACCATGTACAACATTTGTTGCAGGATCTTCTGTCAAGACAAAAGTACTTGATAAAACATAGTACTATCAAACTTCGCATTGAATAAGATTTTTTTGTCAATTCCTACCTGTTTTTGTAGAATAACTTAAGGTTAATAGTGAAAATGAGACCAAAATAAATGGTTTCACATAGGGGAATCTGTCATCAAAACACTATTTCAGCAAACTAGGAAGTAAAACAAATGAGCATCCGTGGACAGTTTGAATTCAATCCTTAATTTCAGTTTGAAAAAAACTTTCAAAAAGCTTCTAGGTTGTTAATGCTTGGCTTTACTATTACTTTATATAGCTGTTTTTCTTCAGGGGGGAATTCAGCTCTGAGCAAAACAAACACTGAATCTGGCTTGCCCATCCCCAATACCCAGCTGTGTCGTAGTCTGTATCTGAAGTGCTTCTGTGATACAGATGATTAATGCCTGAATTGTATGTTTTTTGTAGGCTGGTGTACAGTGTAAAATGTGACTGTGTTCAAACACAACTGTGAAGAACTGAATGAGTCAACTGACACAATGCTCTGCAGCGCCTGGCGGTTTGTGAACATTAGCTGATAGCTACCTTGGTTCTTTGTGTGTGTATTTGAGTATGATAACATTGTCTAGTGAAGATAAGCCATTAGACTCACTCTCAGAAAATTTTAGTCAGTCTGGTTTGATCTTAATGCCAAATATCCTTGTATCAGACCCTTCTGGGATTGACATTGGTGCAGTTCAATTTATTACAATGGGGCTGCAGTATTTAAAAGTATCACCTCCAGTCTTCAAAGTCAACAACCGCTGCACTGGAGGCAAGCATTGGTAATTCCTGTTTGAAATATTAGCTGGTTGTAGAGGTATGGATTTACTAAAATATAACTTAAGTTTGCCCTCACATTTTTATACTTCCAGGGAGCTTTTCAATTGCTTATCATTTGATTCCAGTTCTGCCAGATTGTTCAGCAAGCTCTAGCAATATACCAAATCTTCAGCAATAATTAATCTAGTTTATATCTCAAAGTAAAAGCTGCCATTTCAGACTAGCACCAGTCTCAAATCTATTGCTGCTGGACCCTCCCACCATGTCATTTCATAGTTGCAGGACTTCAACCTCCATCAAACCGTACTTTTTTTCTTTCAGACTAAATTGTTCTAATGCAATTCTTACAGTTCCTTGCATGAATCCAAAGTGAAGGAAGCTGTTTCTGGCTGTTATTTCTATGAAGAAAGTGCAACTGCCTCTATGGGGATATAAATGCCTTAAGCAAGTTGTAATGGACATATCAACATTAAAAAGGATTAAGGAAGGAAGATTAAGGTTAGGAGAGCCCAGAACAGAAGGGTGAGGGAAACCTGCTTACCCTGTCTCCTGCAATGCTGGGAGACCCTACAGGAGAAAGGGGATGACTGAAGAGAACAGTTGCCAGATTGCCTTGGCAAGAATGTTGAAACTGCCAGGCAGCAGGCTAGGGATTTGTCCAGAATCAGTTACAATTCAGGGGTGCTCTGTCTGTCCTGTAGTTTGTGAAGGATTTAAGAATTATATGAATATTATATATATATTATATATATAAAGTGTTTGCTGACAACTCTGCTGCTTAAGGGGTATGTTTCTGATTTGAAAAGGATGCCAACTGAAATTTATCTAGTTTTATTAACAGGAAGGTATGAGGAATCTGTACTTATGCTAGTTTGTAGTGTGGAATAATTTAGGACCAGATTGTTCTGTCTTGCTCTTGATTTGATACCACTTCCACTGAAGTCATTGGAAGCCTCTTAGTGACTGCAGTGAGCAGCAGGGCAAGTAGCTATGGATGTTTTCTAAAGAACAAGGGTATCTCTTTAGGCTCCTATAGGAGTTTAATACTTTATGTGAAGAATCAAGGGATCAAGTTCTGTGAAAATGTGTGTAATGCCTATTAAAACAGCCTATGAGGTGCTGTAGGACCTTTTTAACTTTTTATAAATATACACAAAATTTTCAGAAGCAGGATAGCCATAAAATATGCATTGGTAACATTGGTTTCTGCTTCTTTGTAATATGCAGCACACTAGAACTGCAGGAAAGCTATGCATAATCTTGACTTTCACTTCTTTTTTCTTGCCTTTTAAAATAAACACTCCTCAAGGAAGAGAGTCCAGCATCCGCTTAAAGGAAATGTAGAGCTAGTCATTAGCACTGGCTCAGCTTTTAGCACTTTGTTGTCGAAGGTACCTACTGGTCTCAAGAGGCATGGCAAGCTGTTTTCATTCTCTAATTTACAGGAGAGAAGAAATGTGCAACCCACTTCACATTAGGTAGTGGTGAATTTGTAATTTGAGCCTTCAGTCCTTGCTCTGTCATTTTTTTTTTTTCTTGGGAAAAATGCCCACATAAAGATTTTTGGGATTATAGTCCAACTGTTGTCATTGTCTGAAGAGCAGGTAGTTTTTCTTACTAGGGAAAACATTTATGTAGAAAATGCTGAAGTAATTTAGAGATAATGAGGAGTCACAAAATCATTGGTTATTATGAACATGTCAAGGTTGCATATTTATTTTATTTTTCTTCCTGAATTCCACATGTGACAAGTAGCGTCATGACATGTCAGGTCAGGCTGCATCAATCATGTCTCCTTGCATTACATCACATGTGTAGGATAGTGGAAACCACTTATGGGTCAGGTAGGAGACTGAAGAAACAATTTTATTTTACAGCTTGAATGGGGTAAAAAAGGCTGGGAAAAGAGGGGAAACTTGAATAAAGCACAGGATTGCTTTCCCTGAACAGATGGCCAATCCACCCACCATCAGGTGAAGTCAGATAGGGCTGCAGGATGCAAACCTCATCAGATGGATTGTTAATTTCTTAATGCTGTAAGAACCTAAGATGCAAATATGTACTAGCCTCAGGAGGGAAAGATTTAATTCAGAGTAGGAAAAACTTTTGATGAAATTCTCTAGTTTCTGGGTGGAGAATTCAGTTAACGTTTTAGCAGAATTTGCTAAATTTAAGGGGGTAGAACGTAAAATTTAAGCTCTACAGGAAAGCCCCATAGAAGTGAAAGAATTCTTTGAAAAATATTCATTTTGTCTGACGTATTTTCTAACATGTATAATAAAATATTGTTGAAATTAATTTTTATTAGGGTGACATTGTTTTCATCCTTGGAATTTTTAAGGATTTTTAATGTTTTTAGGTGTCTTTTCTAGTAGAGACACATTACAGATGTTCCACATCTGTGAACAAGAATTTCTACCTTCAGTATAGCTCTGTCCTTAAAGATGAGCCTGTCAGTAGAAACATCTTGTGTTTTGATGTTCTCTGAGAAAGTTTATAATCCAGAAAATGGACACTCTAGGGTCATTTAAGGCTTGGCTTTGCAATAGAAAGCCATGCATAACATACAGCAAATATTTTTTTCCCCTGTTGATATCTGGATCACAGAATCAAAACAGATTTCAGCAAACTGGCTTTATCTTTTTATGGATTTTTCCATTCTTGTCTATAACAGATTTTTACTTTCTCAGCAGAAGCCTGATGGGTTTGGGGCATCAGGTCTTGGTAGCTCTTGCTGAGGTCTGATTCCTATGGCTATCTAGAACCATAGAAAACAAAGCTTTCATCCCAACCTTCCTAGGCCAAGATTAAAGCAGGTTAAACTTCTTTAAGATTGAACATTTTTGCAACACTTAAAAGATTCATCTTCTCATTTAAGTTTTCAGAAAATAATGCTAAGTTATTTGTTAGTCAGATAATCTATTCATGCTTTACCCTTTTTTCCTTTTCCTTTATTTTTAAAGTATTTGATTTTTTTATTTTTTTTTTTAAGTCAGAACTTAGGTATTTCACTGAAAGGATTTTTAGAAACTGAACCTTCCTGGTAAAAACACTTCTCATGAACACTTTAATGAAGAATTGAGCAGGTTATAGCTAAGAACTATTTTTAAAAGCCTCAGGATAGATGCTGGTCCTCGGTGCGAGTCATGAGGTGCAGTGGTGTAGTGATGGACAGGGTTCTGTCTTTTTTTTTTTTTTCTTAAAAGAGTTGCTGAGCATTCACTGACTCAGAAATGCTGCAGGTTGCCCATGACTGAGCTCTGTAAAAATGTACAAATCTAATTTCCAGCTCTGAACCTGAGCTTTCATCTCCTGCTAATGCTGTACTTGCTGGAAAAGCATCCTTTTAAAGAAAGTTACCTTAATATTTTCATTTTACTGACAAGCTGTGGTAATTCATGCTTTTCTTTTTTCCCTTGCTGTGGAATATATTCCAGTGGTACTGTTGTGTTTTTTTGTTTGTTTGTTTTTACTTTTAGGACTTCCTGTCTATGCCAGCAGCTACAAACCCATCCTTTTTTGCCCAGGCCTGTGACCAGGCTGGAGAGATTGTTTGGGAAGCCCCATGGGCTGCCTCCGTGCTGTTCTGCACTGTGTGCTCAGGCACAGTTGGCCATGAGCCTCCAGAAGCCTGGGAGGATAGCACTGGTTCAGAGAAAGCCCAACCTGGAGCTCTCCCCTCAGCAGGCCAGAAGCCTGGGTCTGTGACCCTGTCACCATGAGCAGGCCTTGTCGCCACCCCTTGAGTGTAGACCCTGGGGTTTGGGCAAGCTGAGGAGAGGCAGGGCAGCCAGAAAGTGACACCATGTCTCCTTGTCAGCTTCTCAATCCCCTAGGGTCAACACTGGTCAGGGACACTTGTCAGGACCTGCTGCACATGTGGGGCAGACAGAGTTGATGCCAGGATGGGACACAGCTTGGTGCTGCCCCAGCCTCGCTTAGAGTATGGCCAAACCCTGGGCTGGGTCCTCCATGGAGCCCTCTCCACATGGAGCCCTGTGCCAGTGCACTGCTTCCACTGTATCTGGCAGCTCAGGCCCCAGCACTGTGGCCTCCTGCCACATCTGCTGCAGGCGACAAGCCTTGGTTGGATGGTTGGAGACCTCCATTACCACAGCAGGTCCCCATCATGACCTACTCCCCTGGGCAGGGATAGTGCTCCTTTAGCACGTGTGCTGTGTCCTGTTGTCCACCATTGGAGGCCCTGTTGCTCCAGGTGCTATGGAGACCCCCCTGGACACCTGCCTGGGATGGGCATGCTGCTACTGCATGCCATGCTTTGTCAGGCAGGTAAATGTGCCTTTATAGTCTCATACGTTCTTAAAGTTTTAGAGATGATTGGAATTTTAACTGCCTCGAGGCTCTCTTGTTTTGCATACCAAATATGGTGGAAAATAAACACACGATATCGGAATTATTTCAGCAGTTGCTGCACTACACAGATAGCTAAAACACTAACCCCAACAACAAAAACTACCTTTTTTCCTTCTCAGTCTACTGCTGGTTTGAATGGATTGAGCAGAGCCAGAACCAAAGAAAAGCACAGAGGTCAGAGTTGGCACTTTTAGAAATATAATTAAATTATGGGAGGTACTGAAATTCAAGACAGTAAGCTCTCAGTATGTCAATGGGATATATACCTCCCTAAAAAGACTAAACTTGATATCTGGGCAGTTGGCCTTGCTCAGTGGACTCCAAAAGGACAGATGGTAAAGGGGAGTGGTTAACCTTGTGGCTGTCAAGACAGTAGAGCAACAAGTACTTTAAACAAATTTTCAGGCAAGAAGTCTAAAATCTCTAGCAATGCTCAACACAAACTCATTTCATATGTCTCTTAAAATATATAGTAGCACATTCCTGCTGGTGGTGGTTGTAGTAGTAACAAGAGGCTTCAGCCTCTTGGGCTGATTTTGCAACATATTCAGCATTTCTCAAGTTTCCCTAGGAATAAACTCTAGTTATAGAGTAAACTTTATGATGTGTATACCTTAACTTATGTAGTGTGGCTGATTCTGACACATCCTGTCTAAACTCTGTTTGTAGTAATAAATTCATTTTCATGAGTTTGTCCTTGAAAGAAAGGAAAATAAAGGAGTAGGTGAGCATTTTTTCCCTCTTTACATCCTATTGCTGTCTTTCTGCTCATATAAATACTGCAATAGCTTTTGGAGCCCACCTCGTATCTTGCCTCAGTTCATGTTTGGTTTTGTAAGGACAATGTGGCTTCAGCTACTTAAATGGATATTCATGGATATTTTTACTTTTCTATTGGAATATATTGTCATGCTAAAAAAAAAAAAAAAAAAAAAAATGCAAATGCTTGTTCTGATGAGCTTTCTCAGGATACAATTTTTTGTACTGGGGATAAAATGCCTGGTAAAACCAGGCAGCATGTGACAGTAGAAGGGACAGTAATTTAGAACAAGTAATGTAATTGAGAAATAGGAGATCCAGTTTGATCTTATTTAGAAAAAAGATTCTGAGAATGGTTCTCAGTATCTTAGGTGTGAGCACTGATGTTTTAATTTGTACAATAAGCAACTTCGAATCAGTGTGTAGGTTTGTGTGCCTTGGTATATGATAAAACCAAACCAGTAACCATTATTTTTTAAATGTTTTTTTTTAAGAAATTCATGTTCATCTATCAAACTGGTCAAGACAGCTTCTTGAAGTCAGTGAAACTGTTTTCAGTGATACACAGCAATTCCAAGGGTCCGTGCTTAAAGAAAAGTCTCTCCTTTGGCTTCCCTGTGTTCTCTTGATCTTCCTTTCCAGAAGGTTTTCCCATTTTTTTCTTCTCCCCTTGCGGTCTGACTCCATTAGAAAATAAAAGATGAGCTCTTCCTCAGTTGTAAATAGGGCTTCAATTCTGCAATGTTAGCTGACACAGATCTGACTTCTGAATTTTTCCTGCAATAAGACCTGTCCAAAAACAAAGTTGTACAGAGATGGATCATTTCTGAGTTTTCCTAGCAGAAATGAGAACTGACTCAAACTTTCAACTATGATTAGAGGTGAACTACAGGGGAAAAAATGGAGAACAGGCTAGTTGTGATTGGCGAATGCCTCATATCTCTTCTAATGTCACATAGTTCAAAATAGTGTTGTTACATTTTAAATGATTCATGAAGTTAAAACCTGCATCTAGCGATCTCTGTATGGGAAGTTCTCCTCATTTTGCTCCCTCTAGAATAAAATGTCCCTCAAAGTAAATAACCATTGCAACATATTGACATAACATAGCAATCTGAGAGAACTGCTGTGATTAAGTGGCTTGGTGAAGAGCAACCAACCAAGGAATGTGTGTACTACAATGTGCTTAACATGAATACACAATAGTATTGCAAATGTATTTTAATGAGATGCTCTGAACGGATTGTCCATAGCCTCATTGGTCATGTTATGAAAATGATTATCTGAGATCTGAGACATGACAGAATAAGTGGGGGTAACTTTGAGGAGGTTTTGAATGATCCATTTCCCTGCATGGAGATGTGCCTGCACTTGTCTGAGATAAAGCAGCTTGAAAGTATCCTGAGGTTCTCAACATAATTGCAGGATTCATTTATTCTCACCATTTTTTCATTAAACTGACTTTAGCTCTTAAAGTTTAAGTGAATAAAAAAAAATAGTATCTATGTCTAGATTTTCTTCCCTTTCCCAAAAGTATTAGCATTGCAGACAAGTTTAGAGGATGTTAAATCTTGGCTTGGTAACAGGAGGCTCAAAGATACTGCAATCTGGTCTCAGTATAATGAGCCCCTTTGTTATACTTAAATACTATCATGCTATCCTATATACAGCAAAGCATGGGGATGTTTTATATTAACAATGCACCAGCACTAAAACCTCAGACAACTCTAAAAAGGCACTAATTATTATTATTAGTGTTTTACACTAACAATAAATGTCAAATGGAACCCTGCAAACAAATAACTACCTGTCACTAAGTGAATGAAAAGCAATCTTAGTAAAGTGAATTAAAACCCAAACAACAGAAAACTCAACAGGCAAGCACTACTAGGGTGGCTTAGCTGGATGGTTGATAGAGCTCCTGTTACAAGAAGAGCAGTATGTCCTTGATTGTGACAGTCCCAATAGTCCTGTCTTTTCATTGACATGTAGGGCACCTGGTTAGTGGGAGGTATATGAGCTGATTTCAGCTGAGCTGAAGTGCATCAGCTGTAGCAGACACTTAGTCATAGTAAATGGAAATTGGATACTAGTGAGGATTTAGCTGTTTTATTTGCTGTATTGGTTGCAGCACTTGAGAATTTTATCAGTGAAAAATTAAAGTTGGACACTAGAGTATGTGTTTGTTTTGGTGACATTTCTCTTAAATTTTTCGCAGTACTGTGTGTCTCCCAAAGACTTATATTTATAAATTGTACATTTTATTTTTCAATCTTCATGTATCTTTGATATCTGATTGACATTTTCAGGACACTCTAATCCTTTCTACTGAAGGAAGCTCTCACAGTGGCAGCTCTGGCAATCAGCTTCAGAGAGCTCCCCTCGATCTGTTTTTATGATGGGAATGAGGTCTATGACTGAAGAGCTGAAAGGAATTGAGATCTGGTGGGTGGCAGGACAGGCTTTCATAGTGACAGAGCTTGCTTCTCACGTAGACCTGTTTATAAAATTCATGTCCGTGGACCCTGAAGTCTGCCCTCACACCAATTTGAGTCTAATAGTCCACTAGCCTCAGCTGAGTGGTAAGAATATGAAGAAGGAATAAATGAGATGAAAATTGGCCCCAAAGCCTTCATTGCTGCCTGTGATTCTGTACTGTGTGAAACAAGACTTGTGCATACTTAACACAGGTTGTCTGAGTAGCTTTTTCTGCAGAGATTGAGAAAATGAGGGGTGTTCAAATGACATTGACTCTCAGAAGCAGATCTCACAGAATTCCGTGACTGTGCTCTGAGAAATACTAGCAATGTAAAGCGGGTGAAAAGGAATGAGGTATATGTGAAAGTGTACTCAGCAGATTGTCCTGTGTTGTGGATGACAAATTAATTCAAATTATTTTAGTGAGATTTTCTGCCTTTCCTTGTTTAAAAAGTAAACAAAACCAATATCTACCGGTCTTACGGATGTCCTGAAATGGTGTTGAGTGTTAACAGGAACTGATACTTGTTCGCTCATCTACTTACATAACTTATGTAAAGTGCAAGACCCAATAAAGATATCTGTCCTTATACATCCTCATCTTCCCCCAGGTTCATCATTTTTCTTCTTCTCAGCTCTGCATGCTGGAAACAAATGCTTTAAAAAATAAAAATAAAAATCAACTCACAATGGGTTCATGACTGCAGTGATCTGTGTTGATTTATCTTTAATACTTGCCAAATCATTCTTGGTAGGTCTGTCTCCTCTGGGTATGAGTAATGGGGAGACATCTACAATTCATCCATGGACAAAAAAAAATTGTGGATTGTTGTATTCAGATTTAGAAGGGAAAATTCTACACAAGTTCTCATTTGTTTTCACTAATGAGTGTATGAATTACATGGTGGTTTTCTTGGTAGTATTTTGAGCTCTACTTCAAGACAAATCACCAGGCACAAAAGTTCAGACTTTCTTTTAATACTGGCAACTCCTGATAGTTTATTTTCCCCTGACCTTACCCAAACAGCGCACATCTTAAAAAGCCTCCTAACTGAATATCTGATAGGACCCATTTCATGCAGTAGTCAGATTAGTCAGATCCTTTTATTACAATATTATTAAACCTTATTTTTTTCTGTAAAAGGAAACCGTGCTGAGGGAAAAAGAGTCATACTGTTGAATTAACTAGAAAAGTTTGGTTAAACTTGGGCTAGACTATCTAAGGATTTTCTGAAACTTAAAATCTCCGCAGAACTCAAGCTGCTGTGTTAGGAGCTTCCACATGAATGCTGCTGAAGGACTTGTAACTTCAGTCTGAAAGTGCATGCAGTAATTTTCAGTAATTGTTGGTAACTTGTGGAAGCTAGACCAGATGGTTGTTCAAAGAGCAAAATTCTAACTTAAAATCAGAAAATGTAAATCCAGAGCTGAATTGTTTTAAATTTAGCAAAGCTCAAGTTTCAGCGTAGTTTATTACAAAGGACAGATAAGACGGTTCTGTGGGCACCTCTCCATCGAAGCAGACTGAAATCTGGAGAGGGCTGTTGCATAAGACTTCAATTTGTCTTCACCTGAAGGCAGAGATGAAGCAAGAGGGAATTCATGTGACAACAAGAAATAAACGGTAAAGATTGAGTCTGAAAATAACCGAAGACTGCATGGAGAGAGATGATTATAATGGGGGAAACTCCTTTTGCTGAGCACCTATTGATGTTTGATTCACAAATGAAAAAATCAGCTCTCAGCAGAAGGAAAGGAAAAAGCCTCTCCAAGCAGCTCAAGGGTGAAAATGCTGCATGCCCAAGCCTACAAAACAGGGCAGGATCATGCAGTGCAGCTCTGCCAGCCTTGAAGGTGGTGATGTGCCTGTAGGTCAGGAAAAGGTGACTGGGGCAGATGCTTGGTGTGGGGCTTTGCACAGAAACTAGTCAGTCAGCTTCCCATCTACTGCTTGAGGCATCACTAATTACAATTAATACAAGGATACCTGCACCCTTTTATCTACCTGCCCATGTGTGAAACAGCGCTATGTGCAGTGCCGACAGGTCAGCAGCAAGATGCATGTAAACACTTGCAAAGCGAAGCTGGTGCGTCACATCACACCAAAAGTAGTTCGTGCTCCCATTGAACAGCTAAATCCACTTCTTGGAAGCCTCTCCCTCAGCAGACTGAGGGAAGCAAAGCTTGGAGATAAACTCATGCAGAGGATTGCTTTTTAACAGAGAACTCTTTCAAAATTTCCCACCAGGCGTCAGCAGCTCTTTAAACCATGCTGTCTATTTTGAGTTTTATTTAGATTAACAAATTCCACACCCTCACATACAAAAGCAGAATAGAGTGAAAACACAAGCTGCCCTAACAGAGCAATATCCAACAAACATTATGCTTCTCAGAAATATTTGCTGTACAATCCTCCCCACAAAAGGGACTTGTTCAGCCAAAAGATGTCAGATAGCATCTTGCTAAAAGCAATGGTGCCAGTGGAGCTTGCTTCCAAGTTCATGCAGCTGATTTTTTTTTCTCTGTTTGCTTTATGCTAAGAATATCAGCTATTTATTTCTCTGAGTCTCTGAACTTAGGTAGTGAGGTAGATGGACTTTATGCAAGGCTGTATCTGCTAAGGAAATGGACTCCTGTGGAAATGGAAGATGATACAGTGTGCAGGCAAACCTGCTGCTCTCTATTTAACAGATATATTCTGTTCAACAGGTTGGCTTGTAAATACATGTTGCGCTTACTCAGTTTTATTCCATTAGGCTTCCAGGAGCTAATAGAATAGCATTTTAGAAAGCGTGTTTTGTGGCAATACGCCATTTTAATGTGAGATCCAGGCAGTGAAATCCCAGTGTTTTTTGAGTGACCTTGCCTCAGTTTGGTACCAAAGTGTGTCTGTAAGGGGCAATGCTAAAGGCACGGAGGTGTCTTGTCAGACTGCCTGAAGAATACCAGAAAACAGAACAAAGCACTTTCTGTTTACTGTGCTATATATGCAGGATAGCCGGGAACTTGGCTAAGACAACCGAAGTTCCAGTTCAGTACCCCAGGTACATAAAGAACAGGAAAATAAGTGCTGAACAACCTAGTTGGTACTATGGTGTTTCGGGCCCGTTCTGTTTTCTTCCCACCCTCCTCCTAAATCTTCCATCTTTCACCTCTGGCCTCTGAGGGTTTCATTGAGGGTTTCAGCATCTTTTCTTTGTGTGCTGCAGAGGGAACAAATCTAGAAAATCGGGGCTGAAGAAAGCAGTTGATAATAGTGAAAGATGTCTCTACTCTGAAGTTTTTGGTGGCTTTAGCCTTTGTCTGGTGACTGTTCAGAGTGATGTGATTTACTACAACAAGTTCTGACTACTGCATGGCTTTTTTGTGCCTGCAGAGAAGTCTGAGTGGACAACTGTGAGTCAAATGTAGCTCTAAGATGCTATTGCAGAGCCCAAGTTCATTCTATACTGTGGCCCTTTGTTTCCCCACTATTTGTGTTGCTTATAACTACCAAGTTATATAAGCAAGAAATGGGGAAGATTCTTGGTGCTTGAGAGTCTAACTCATGATTTCTCAGTCGTGGGACTCTTATTTACCACTACTGGGGGGTGGTAGTAGTAGATGAGAAATCCTTGTTTTTTCAGCTAATTTTGCATGTTATTTGGGATGCTAAATGTTGCTGTTCATATAGCAATGGGTCTAGTGTTAATGGGTAGCAAAGAATGACTGTGGCTATCAGCCATTCATCATTGAGATAGGTGCACATTTGCAACTTCTACACTAAACCAGGAGGTACGGGTATATTGATTGATAAAATGTTGGCTGGATTTGAATTCTGTATATACATGCATATATGTTGATATGGCTAAAAATTTTACAAGTGAGTTGAGGGCCTTGAGCTGTGAGAACACATTTGATATCTTAAGAAAACATTTTTTTTTTTATAGGAGGGGGTTTTGTGCATAAGTTCTATCATTGTACATGTATACAGTGTCAGAAATTATGTGATTAGGGTAGCTTGATTTTATTTTTATATGAGATCTTGGAGAAAAAGAAAAAAACAAAGGGCTTGTATGTTTTTTGACTTCATTTTTATCAGTTTTGATTTTAGTAGTAGGGCTAGCAGGGGAAAAAAAATGTAATTTTTCTAGTGAGCTACCTGTATGAGAAGTCTAATGCTGTTTCTTTGATTTACTGAGAAATGCCAGTGTAAGAAGCTGCCATGCAGCATTTTAAGTGGAGGGGACGTAAGGGTGCTTATATACACTATTGTAAAGCTAAGCATTTCAATCCATTTATCAAAACACTCACTGTTCCCATCTGAAGGCAGGTGAAATAATAAATATTGAGCAAAGAAACCTCAACTAGATCCAAAGCATTTTATTAAAGGAAAGATTTTTTTTTAAGTGAAGGTTGTTCAGCTCTTGCCAACTTGCTTAATTATTAAAGCAGTTACCCATCTATTTGCTGACCATGGCAGGCTTCTGCAAAGGTGTTTATTGATTTGAAATGTAGTTTTGGATTATATGCTTTTTGCCTTATTTCTTAGATTCTCAAAACAATGATTAACTGAAATAGCACTAAAAAGATTTTTTTTTTTTTTTTTGCAAGGATGTATCATTGAAATAGTGATTTAAGGGCTACTCTGATTTGAAAGTCAAAAAGTGCCTTGTATTTATGAACTTGCAATACCTGTAAGTGAATTGGGGGACGAGTTGAGAAGAAGAAAACAGCCAAATTCTTCATGTGGACGCTCCTGGGTGAAAGCATCTCAGTCAGCCTTGAATGTGATTTTCGTAAATGCCTAGTATAAAGATTCTGGCAGAGCCAGAAGAATCACTTCCCAAACTCTGATTTGCTTTGTTAATTTGAAGGGTAGAGGGAAAGCAAAGACATGGCTGAACTCAGTTTTGCATTGAATCTACGAGCGCTCCCTCTCCCCTCAAAAAGAAAAAAGCATTAGAGGCTCATGTTCCCAACTTGTGTTCGATTGCTTACACAGAAAGGGCTGTCCTCTGTTTTTTGCACTGAAACACTGCCTTGCAGATGGCAACCAAACTGAGTAGAAATGAACTGGGACATGGATGATCTGGGGATGTCAAAGGCAAGCAAGTTCCCACTGAGCAAATTGAGGAACGGTGCAGTAACTGCATCCTACAGTTGCTGCTGCTTGGTGTCTGCTATTCAGCCAAGTTGCAATATCTTACAGCTCCTGGTTGGCTACTGGTAGGATATGAATCTGGTGTAAGGTTAGCATAAGTTACGAAATCCATACTCCAATGGTTATGCACCAATCTGGTGATGTTTACCTTTTCAACCTGGGACTCGGGAGAAACAGGACTGAAGTTTTCAGGATTGAGTTTTATTTCTGGGAGGAAAAAAGAACACCTGTGTTTTGCTATTAAAAATGCTGAAACCCAGTTGAATTTAGCTGAATTCTGCCTGCTCTGCATTCAAAAGCAGGAGCTGGGTCTTTGTTATTTTCATTTGTGTGCTAGGGGCTGAACTTTTTTCACTATGGAGTTCTAGCATACTTAACAGAAACTCCTCTGCCCCTTCTTCCTGTTCTCAGCCTCTGTTGATAGCATCGCAGCTTGGATTAAGGTGGTGTAGCAAAGGTAGCTTTTTTCCTAGTTTAAATCTCATTGTGTCAAGGGAATCTGTTACCAGGGCCGTCAATTTAGATTTGTATACCAATAGTGTTGTGTCAGTAGCCAGAGGGTATGGCACAGGGTTTCCATAATCTTTTATTGCTGGTGTTGCTGGAGGATTGTTTCAAATTAGCTTCAATCTCATAAAATTACAGTATAATATTTCCAACTTGTAAACAAAATGGTAGCTAATTAATTATTGCAGTAAGCAAAATTAGATGGCTTGGTTGCTCCAAAGTTTCAGCGGAGCTCTGACTCCACAAATGCCTGAATGCTACAAGTCACCTTCTCACTGTTTTAAGGCCAAGTACACCACAGGCAATCAGAGAGGAGCATGTTTAGAGCCATAATGAATATGGCTGTCTGTATCTGTCTGTCTTGTCCTTGAAAATAAAGTTATTTAATGCTACCTCCATTTTTTTTATAAATAAAAAGCCAGTCTATGGGACAGTTACTGGAGACTAGCTAATGCCATGAAGCTGATTTGTAACTACAGACAAGCAACTCAAAGTTAATTAGTGCTTCAATCTAAAGATTTATTTTAGCTCATTATAGATACTCAAGCTGTTTGCAAGTTGCAGGGAGCAGATTTGGTTAGAATATAGCATTACTTTCCTTGGCATTTCTGAAGCCATGAAGGATTTGGGTTTTTTAAATATCAATGAGTATTTCTAGAAGGTTATAAAGTACTTGTAACTCAAGAATTTTAATGTAACTTTTAATGGGATACACTTTCAAAATATTTTTATTTAAAAAAAAAAAAAAAAAACTGAAGACTTTTTAAAAGGAAAAAAAAAAAAGTCTGTGAAGAGGAAGGTAGATGTTGGTTTTCCACTGTTGGGCACTGGGATGTACAGCATGCCATGCATGAGGATTAATAGTTGTATGAAGCATGTATGCAAGTTTTTCTGGAACAGTAGCACTTGAAAGTAGCACTTTGCATCAGTTTAAACTGTAGAAGATACAGGGCAAGTGGAAAAAGTGGATCCTACAGAAAGGCTCTAGAGAGTAGAGGGAAGCTGAATAATCTTCTGCTATCTTACAGCTTCATATTAGTAGCTTTTCTTATCACTCATGCTTTTAATCCATACCCTGTGTATTTCAATTGCAGCTCACTTGTACTCTCTAAATGCCAAATCCATGAAAGCTAACTTGCTGATGTCCCTTTAAAATCAACTTAAACCTGGCATTGTAATTTACACCACTGTTTGTCACTATTTAATTTTCTCTGACACTCCCATTAGTTATACCTGTTCACATCTGTTCTGAATTTATCCCTTTCAATTTAATTTATTATTGCTTTCAATGCATAAAAATCTGAACCAGTAACAAATTGTCCAGGTAATAAGTCCCATCCTCTAGCATGCCTATAGTCCAGAATTTGTTGACATTTCCATTATATGTCCTGGGGTGCAGGTGTAGGAAGGTAGGAAGTGGCTTAATACACTGACAAGCAAAAGACTAAAAGTGCAGGGAACGTAAAGGCTAGAATGAAAACTAGGTAAGTTTTAGAAGAGGGGATGATTTTCTTAAGGGAATGGTAACATGTTGCATGTACATGCCCGAAAAGACTTTTGGGAAGATGATTTGCAATGTCCTAGATAGGAAGTTGGTGTCTGCTTGGTAAGTTCAAGTGAGGAGCTGGGGTGCAGCTGCTGAATCGGGAGCTGGGAAGCAGCTCTGGAAGGTGTTTTTGAGTGCAAGGAAGGAAAAGCAAGAGAACAATTGAAGTGTCCCAGGAAGAAAAATGTTTTGAGAAATGTTTTTGAAAAATGTTGTCTCCCATGAGACAACAGAAAGCTGACCTGAAATTTTGGAAAAATTTGGGGGCAAAAAACTGAAAGAACAAAATCTTCATGGCTCTTAAGCTTCCTTGGGGATTAGGGCGGGGGGGGCAGGGGAGGGAGAGGAGCATTGAATTGCCTGAATTGCTTTGGAGAGAGGGCTCATCATTTAATCCAGTTAGTTTTATGGGATCTAATATAGGCCCTGCAGGACAGCAAGAATTTAAGTCTTTAAAGCGTGGGTTTTGCAGAATGGCCATACCACCTTCCTACCCTCCTTGTGTTCCTAAGTTCCTGTCAGTGACCTCAGTATAGGGCCCCATCCTCCTGGTGCATTGGGCAAAGAAACATGATCTCAGCGCATGGAAGCCCAGCAGGTTGCTGGGAGGAACAGGTTCCACCTTGGTATCTGGGCCTGGAAGGTGAAAATAAAACTGAAGGCTCCTTTGGGTCAAGGGCTATGCTGCCGCAGCTTATGGGCATGCACCTTCTCATTAAGGAACGAGGTGGAAAATCCCAGTGCAGGGCAGGTGGAAGAGATCAGTGATGTTTGATAGGCTGGGTGAGTGGGATTTGAAGATGCAAAATCATTATTGGAAAACCACCTGGTGGCTCTGCTTTGGCAGAGCACACTGGATTATTCATTCTGTGGGAAGGTGAAAGTCTTTGCTTTTGAAATTGTGCCTTAGTGAATAATCTGGAACGTTATGAAAACAGTGAATTCATCTGTTCATGAATAGTGTGGATATTTTCGCTTTTGTGCCATACCCATCCACAGCAATATTTTTTGTATTAAATACTATGAATCCACTTCACCTGTCAGCACTATTCAAAACACAAAATGCTGCATGAATAGGAAGGATGTTCTGGGATCTCTCAGATGATTACTGTTGCTAGGAAAACCACTTCCTGATATCTTTGTGCTCAGTGTCTGTGTCTCTCTTTGTGTACAGCCTTCAGTGACAGGCAAATTCATATCAAGGCACAGGGAAGAAATAGGAAAAGTTTAGAAATGTTTAAAGAACACTGCTTAAAGTTAAAAGGCGGATGTCATTGCAAATAATAGTTAAGAGTTATGATTTCTTTCCTATGTGGGATTATTGATATTAAATTGGAGCGAATTGCAGTGGTTATGCTGGTTATGCTGCAACTGTGAATATGAAGCAGAGTTGGGTTGCATCAAAGCTGAAAATTGTTAGGACCTCCAAAATGCAGTTAATGTATTTGGTATTGTAATAGCAGAGAAACTTATGCAAAGGGATCCCAAACACTGACTTCTGGTCCCTATTTGTCTGGGAGTTACTTATTTTGATTTTTTTAATCAAATTTGAGAGCTAAATGTTTATATTAGCCAGATAGTGTGTGTGTGTATATATATATATATGTAGGTTTGTATCTTTTGGTCTGTGCATGCAAGCACAGAAATCCCAGTATTTAATCTGCTATGTTTTAATGTGCTGAATGCTTACAAGTGTAAGGTCATGAGAGAAACTAGTGTTCTGAAAGTCTTGGTGTGAACAGACACACGGCATTAAATTACAGAAGTCATTGAGACTTGTATGCTGTATTCAGGGTAGTGATGTTTTTAACTATTTGAGGCTCACCCTTTAAATTGTGCTCTTGTATTGTGGATCTCAAATTAGGGGGCTAGTATTGTTCTGATTTAAATTAATGCAACACAAAGGTGGTGTCAGCCTGGAGGGGAAAAAAAAAAAAAAAAAAAAAAGGAAGAAAAAACACTACTCTTTCTCAAACTTCTGCTATAAGCAGCTACGTTATTCACAGAATTGTCTAGGTTGGAAGGGAACTCCTATTTTTACTATTGCTGCCTTAGTGGATTCCCACACAAGTGAGTGGGTACGTGTAATGTTCCCCACTGCTTGATTTGGGGATTTATTGGGGTAAAGCTGTATTCCTTGTGCTGACATTAAGGATTTAGGCTGATGTTTTTGAAGGAGTTTGGGGTAGTTGTAGTTAGAAGATCTGTAACTGGGGGAAAAAAATGCTTAAAATTTCTTTTCTGAGAGATCCTTCTCTTTATTTGTTTGATATCTGATATCTCCATCCTTCTGTTTTTTTCCTTAATGAAATAAAAAAAAAAAAATCTCATAGAAACCCCTCTATGAAGACTCATTTCTATCTAAACAAAGAGCTATTAGCAAAGAAAAAAATATAATAATATTCTTTGTGAATTCTGGCTAAACTTACATGGATTTTGTCTGATTTGCCATCACTTAATGAGTTTCACAGTCACTGTGCACCTTAGCATCCCTAGCTCTGAAGTGAGTTTAGTGCCCTTTGAGACTTTCACCTGAGTAACCACAGAATTACAGAATTGTAGGGCTTGGAAGGGACCTTGAGAGATCGAGTCCAACCCCCCTGCCAAAGCAGGTTCAAAATGCTTACGGGTAGGCTGTGGCTAGTGATGTGTGAGTCCCCTCTCTCCAGCTATGGAGATATGTAGAGATTTGGCCTCTTGGGGTCATGCCTCAGTTTTATATAAATATGTGTATATATTATTATTTAGAAGCTCCTTGTGTAGAAGCCTGGTGTGCTGAACAGCCCAGCATCCACCATGTGTTCTTGCCCAAATGTTACCAGTGATTCTTTTCTGTTGATGGCAAATTTGCTGCTAAACTGTGCTGAATTTCAGTTCTACCAGCTGAAAAAGATGCAGGGTAAATCTGGCTATTTGATGGATAGATTAGTTTTTATCTCCTGCACTTGGCTTGAACTAGTCTGAATGTACCATTCCCTCCCAAACCAAATTTGTAGTTCTGCCGCCTGCCCTAAGGAGAACAATGGCTCCCACTGGATGCTTTGTCCTATTTTTTCCTGCTCTCTAGCTGCAACATCCTTTTAATAAACCAGCTCCCAGCCAAGTACAGTCTTTCCCCAACACATTCTAATTCTTTAAAATAGCAGAAAATTTATTCTGTTCTCTTGGGTCTTTAAGTCCATGTTTTAAAATTCGAAGAGAGTAAGCAGAGTATCCTCTACTGTGATACAGCCAAAAAAAAAAAAAAAAAAAAAAAAAAAAAAAAAGGATCTAGCTTAACAGTTTTAATGATTATAGAAAATAGTAGTTATTAAAGGGAAAAGTTTGTGTGAAATGGCTATGGATGAAGCCAAGACAGTCTGACTTTCCACAGGTGTTTCAATTCCCTTCTTTTATTATTATTTATATTATTTGCTTTACAGTGTAGTGGACTCAGAGGATAAAATCCTTTATGTGCTTGGTGCTATAGAAAAAACATGCTAAAACATAACTCTTGATTTATTTCTGGTCTAGTAAAGACAAACAAGCAGAAAAAGGCAGGGCTGGCATTGCAGATGGCTAACTGAGGGCCAGGGACAACAAACAATGAGCCTAAGGTTGGGGGAGGACTTTGAGGTTGATTTTAGACCTTGTTTTTTTTATGCCATAGCCTGATGGCTTTGTGGGGTTTTGTTTTTCTAAGACTTATGTTTTCCTTTCCCTGCCACTTTTTGTTCATCCTTTGTTCAACTTGTCCATTATTCTTTCTGTCCTTCAAGGTGCCAGAAAAGAACCAAGACCCCATCACATACTGTAACTGGTTTCCCTGGGATGGCCTAATGAATATGTGATGAAATAATTTAAGTAGACATTTAGTCTCCTAGAATTTCACAGTCTGAGTGACTAAATTCCTTCCTTTTTTTCCCCTGTGTGCAGGAGTCCAAAATTTTAAATCATTATGTGGTAAATTTACCCCCACCCACCTATTGCTTTTGCTCCCACTTTTCTTTTTTCTGCTAATGAGTCATGATATGTAATTACCTTCTGTCTTTGCCGCATTTAGTGAACATGCCAGTGCAGAATGATTTAAGAAAAAAAAAAAAAAAAAAAAAAAAAAGCTTTTAAAAAAGCTTTAAAAAGACAAGGAAATAAGCAAGCATTCAAGACTGCTTTGGCTCCCACTTGCTGTTCTTGCTTTTGCCAAGTGTAATGAATATTGCTTTTTTTCTATGACAAACTGAAGCAATATCCAGTAAACTTATATTACTACACATTAGTGAACTTCTGTGTATTAGCCTAGGATTTTTCAGTGGGCCATCAAGCTTTGCTGGACACTTACAGAGGTGGTGAAATGGAAATGATCTGATCTCTCCCCCAAATGCTTTGTCTTGAAATCTATTATTCAGCCTCGCAATGTAAGCTGGAATTAGCTGTGTAAAAGAGCTGGGCGATCACCAACCGCATGAAGTTCAATAAGAGCAAGTGCCGGGTCCTGCACCTGGGACGGGGAAACCCTGGCTGCATGTACAGACTGGGCGATGAGACGCTGGAGAGCAGCCTAGAAGAGAGGGATCTGGGGGTCGTGGTAGACGGCAAGTTGAATATGAGCCAGCAGTGTGCCCTGGCAGCCAGGAGGGCCAATCGTATCCTGGGGTGCATCAAGCACGGCATCGCTAGTAGGTCAAGGGAGGTGATTGTCCCGCTCTACTCTGCGCTGGTGCGGCCTCACCTCGAGTACTGTGTGCAGTTCTGGGCACCACAGTATAAAAAGGACATGAAACTGTTGGAAAGTGTCCAGAGGAGGGCTACGAAGATGGTGAAAGGCCTTGAGGGGAAGACGTACGAGGAACGGCTGAGGTCACTGGGCCTGTTCAGCCTGGAGAAGAGGAGGCTGAGGGGAGACCTCATCACAGTCTACAACTTCCTCGTAAGGGGGTGTCGAGAGGCAGGAGACCTTTTCTCCATTAACACTAGTGACAGGACCCGTGGGAACGGGGTTAAGCTGAGGCAGGGGAAATTTAGGCTGGACGTCAGGAGGGGGTTCTTCACAGAGAGGGTGGTTGCACACTGGAACAGGCTCCCCAGGGAAGTGGTCACTGCACCGAGCCTGTCTGAATTTAAGAAGAAATTGGACTGTGAACTTAGGCACATGGTCTGAACTTTTGGGTAGACCTGTGCGGTGTCAAGAGTTGGACTTGATGATCCTTAAGGGTCCCTTCCAACTCAGGATATTCTATGATTCTATGATTCTATAAAATATACCATGGGAAGGGAGAAGAGTGCAGTGCCATGTGGGAAGGGCTGATGGTGAGTTGTGGCATGCTTCTACCATGGTAGCAGCTCTACGAGTGCAGATTTCCCTTCTGGAAAAGCCAGAGTGCTTTAGACCCCCTTAAACCTCAACCTGTGCTGGGGAAGGGCACATCAAAGTCACAGCATCTCCGAAGTGCCCTGCTTGCGAGATCCTTCCTTTTTTTTCTTCTTTTTAAAGTTCTTTTGCTGCATGTAGCTGTGACAGCATGTCCTAAAGAAGGAGATGTTTAGGGCTGCTTATTAAATAGTGGGAACCATAAGTTCATTGTCACTTCAGGAATGTTTTTAAGGATTGCTTCTTCTTACTGATGTGGGGAAGAATGTAAAAGGCAGCTCTCTCAGCCACTGAATAATAAATGATTGAATAGCAGAAATTCAATAGGGCTTTTTCTGTGAATAAAATGGCAAAGAAAATATCCATTTCTTTGGGATAACTCATCCATTCATGGATAGCTTCTTTTGGTAAATAAATATCTTACCACCTGCAACTCTGTGCTCCTAAAGCTGTTGTGTAATTTCCACTATTTTCTGATAGCTTCTGAAATGAGTTAAGGAGAATGTTTTTCAAAGTAAACAAAAAGAGAATGGAAAGAAAAAACTTACATCAAAGATATCAACATTTCTCCTCTCTGCATGTTTCCCCTGAATATGGAGTTGGCAAACTCTCAAATCACTTTATCATGTTTGAACTTGGAAAAATGTATGATAATACCAGCTGAGCTAATATTTAAAGAGCTCTTCACTTCAGAATTTTATTGTCTCTCTCATTTCTTCTAAAGTCTTCTGACAGACGTAGGCTGTGAATGGCTCAGGCAACTGGAAAGGGAGGCAAAACTTTTCACCCAAGCCTGGATCAGCTGGGTCTGAGACAACTCTCTTGGGATTTCTCAGTTATATTTGTTGCAGTAGTCTAAAAGACTGCTTAGTAGCCAAGTCTTAAACATTACTACCATGTGCTCTTTCCCTGCCAGATCTTTACCTCTCCAGGATGTCTACAGGAATCTGGTTGTGCTCAGGCACCAGCAGTCGCAACCACAGCCCTGCAATTGCAACGTCTGGTTGGAATGAAAAGATCAGCCTTGCACAGATAATACTTAAATTTAGAGAGGCATATTTTTTCTTTTTTTTTCCTCCCACCCCATTTTTTTTTAGTATGTATCACAGTGATAACTTCACCTCACTGTAGGCTTCTCACTGGCTCAAGGAAAGCTGGGAAGTGGCATTGTGATGTTAAGTGGATGTGCAGCAGGTGAGGAGTTGTCAGCACATTAGTGACATTTTTTTAGACTGCTTTCTCACTGGCCTCATGTGAGCTGAATTGATAATAGCAAGGAATGGTGTGAAAGAATAATTATTAGAATCTTGGAGGTCCTTGAAGGTCTTAGACATTCAGGGGGTGCTTTGAAAATGCTCCAGGGCTTGCTTGCAACATGGAGGTAGGAAGTGTTGCCTTGTGGCTTTGGGCTTTTACCTGCTTTTACCCTGTTTGTCACCACATCAGACAATCAAATCAGGCTTTGGCAGGTGATCTCTGCAGGCATTTCTCCAAAATGCTTAAAGGTTAATATATCCTCAAAATCAAGTGGGCCAGAGAGATAAGGAGGTTTTGGCTTTCCTTCATGTGTGGTCTGACCCTGGGAAGGGTTGGGTATTATCTCCCTCGGCACCTCAAGTCATGAGTGCTTTGGCATGACTTTAGGATCCTTGACCCTTATCAGAACTGAGACATAGGGTTGGTATTTCTGGGTGTGAAGTCAATGTATGCTTAAGGGTTAGCTCGGTCATCTGTAGGCAGAGCTTTCCTTCTCTTCGCAACTATTCTGTATCTTAATCCCAACTTGTGGGAGTGAAACCTTAAGTATATAATTTCCTTCCTATTACATTATTTCTTCCAGTACAGGAGGTACCCAGTGTTTGTCATTTAGGAGTGTCATATCATTACATTGCATATTGCAGTGTAATGATGTGAAATGATTAAATGACAAAATGCCAGTTCACTGCCAAAAATTTAAAGTAGCATACTTTTATTTGCAGATGGGAAAGCTATTATTAATTTCTGTATGGGCTTTGCCAGATGAAATAACACAAGCAGGCTGAAGAGAGGTAGGTTCAATCCTTTCCTTAATTTGGATGTGAATCGTAAGAGTGATGTCCACCTCTAATCATCACTTCAGAGCATATGTCCAGTGCCACTAGTATATATTGCCATACACCGGCCTAGTCTCCTGTCAGACAAAGATAGATGTTAAAAAGATCTGACTCACAATTTTTGTGAGGGGAAAATATTCAGCTTCAAAGTACGCTTTCTGGGCAAAGCAGCATAAGGTGTTTTTTCAATGTTGTTTCTTGGTATTAGTATTCAGAAATGTTTCTTGCTAGATTAAAGATAATCGAGGTACAGCACCAAAATCAAATGTGTGCCTCTTTTCAGAAAATGATGATGGGACCAAAGACAGGATGGATAATTGGGGCAGGTGTCTAGAATTTGAAATTTCTGTATCCAAGATGAAAATAAAATTTGGAGACCTTATTATGTTCAAGCCAGGAGGGATGGAGAACCTCTGTACTAGAGTGCTAGAAGAACCAATGTAGTTCTAGACTCACAGGCTAGCTTTAAGTCTAGCAGCAAGGACTTTCATCTGTCAATTTGGGGCTGCCAGCCTATGTGAAGAGACTAGCAAACTTTTTTTTTTTTCTCGTTACAGCAAGGAAAAGTGTTCTGGGTTCCATATGCTTGTTAGTCTGGCCTCAATAGTATGAGGCCTAAGAATAAATGTGTGAAGAGGTGGAGTTAACTGCATTTTCTCAATTAATATTTGAGTTGACCAATGGGGACTATCCATTGCTATTAAAGATGTCCCTTGAGATTTCCTAAAATATGTTAGCACTGTTCTTAAAGATGATTGTGAGCAGTAGGATGTGAAGAGAAGGCCAGCTACTGGGATGATTGGGTATAAACAGTCAACTGTAGTAGAGCTTTGCAAGACCAAGACTTTTCTCAAAGCAGTGAATGAACACAGAGGTAGAAAAACTGAGTAAAAGACCATTGGCACAAGAGCAAATAACTACAGTAAAATTGATTCCATCTCAACTGACATCAGGGAGGAGTCTGTGGAACAGCTGTTGAATATTAGTGAAGGCCAGAACCTGTAATGAGTTTTCATGTGGAGAATAGGTGCATGAAAGGGTTTGTGCAATGTGGTTGCCCTTGCTCCCTTCCAACTCTTGGAGCCGTATTCCTATTTAATTCTAGATTACACTTTCTACTTCTCATTTTCTTACACAAAGAACATACAAAAGTCATAGGTGAGGGTTTAGGACAGGCATATCAGCGAAAGGTGCAAAGTAAAGTAACTGACTTTCACAAAAGAAAAAGTACCTTGTTATTGGAAAGGGGGTTTCCTATCTTGTAAGGGCAATTTTCTTCCAGTATTACTTATATAAATCTGTGCTGGAAGAATTAGATACAGCTAGGGATAACAATTTTTGGAATAAAATAGGTGAGAACTATGGTTTATTGGAAACCTTTGGCTGAGAGGTTGTCCAGCTTGTTTTCTAATGCAAAGATAGGTAAACCTGAAATATTTGTGTATGTGGCTGACAGCTTTTTGGGGAGTTTTTTGAGTGTTATCTCTAGATGACATTAATCCGATATTCCTCCAGGTTTAGTTCAAGCTAAGATTCCCATAGGAATCTGACTCATCCTTAGTGGATGAGTGGTGAGAAACTCAATGAGTGGTTGCTGGAGGAGAAGTGGGCTTCTTGCACTGGGTCACACAAATCTGGGTTGTGACGGTGCATCACGGGCCAATTTCTATTCTGCCTTTTGCCTGAGGGAAAGATTGCTGGGAAATACACAGGTTAAAGCTGACACAGTGACATTGTTTGCATGCCTACAGCTACACATATGCTTGTGCTTTGCTATGTTGGGGCCTTAGCCAACAAGTCATGTATTGTGCTTTCCATAATATAGATAAGGTAATGCAGGCTCTTATAAATTAAAACTTAATAAACACATAGAGCGTTTTTGGCTGGTACTACACTAAAATCTTGGTTGTTTTTGTTATGTTTTACAGCGTCTTATTTTTATAATATAATCTGTGCTTAGAGCAAAAGAGGGAAAAACAGGCAAATGGTTTATATTTATATTTTATTAGGTTTTCTTGACACGTTGAAAGTCACTTGTCTGTTACATAAAAAAGAAAGGCAAGGTAACAGAAACCATCCCAAAACAATAATGACTTTATGGATTTATAAACAATAGTAGCATGTTTGCCAAGATGGCTAGTAACTGTTTGGACCTGTCTTTTTAGCCTGACATTTTTCCTAAGAAGAGAAAACACAAGAGACAAGTTTCCACTTCTAGCACGTTGGCAGAAGTACAGAAACCCCATTCTTAATGTGATGGGACTCATAAATGGACAACTATTCAACTAATAAAACTGTCAAAAGCATTCATTGTACATGTGGCTAAAAGGTTAGACATTTGAAAGGCATCACCGTTCTAAATATACTGCTCTATGTATGGACTGACTTCCCGTTAATTTATTTACCTAACAGATGAATTACAGTCCATATGATTGGCTTGATTTTGAGTTGCTTTCTCAAGGTCTGTATATAAGAAAACAAAAAGATTCTATGTTTTTTATTAAAAAAAAAATAAAAATAAAAGGCCTTTACCTTACACAGTAAATGTTGCTTTCATGAATGTGAATGTTGAGTCTCTTCTACAGTGGTTCCCCAGCATAGAAACTTTTTTTTAAAGCACATATTCAATCCTAGATCTTGATCTCACTGATGTGAAAAATTAGATCTTTAAAACTCATTGAAGTTGTGCCATCCAGGTGTGGTGTCACCAGCTGTAATGGCAAGATTCATGTGCCTGCCATGGTTTGGGTACCAGGAGCTGCAGCCTATGTTTCTGCAGCTCTGTTCTCCTTTGGACCTGTTTTTCAGACTGTGTACAAGTACCTTGAAGTTCACTGCTAACTTCAGTGAAGTGATCTAGCACTGAGACTGAGAATGTTCCTTTGTTTGTTCTGGGATTTGCTTCTGATAAGTGTGTGCCTCTATTAGTTTGCCTTCAACTGTACAGGAATAGAAAGTGTTCACTAACTTAAAGAGTCAACATATGAGGGATGAAAGAAAGCTATTAATTCCTCTTGCCTCTTTTTGGTAGAAATGAATGACACTGACTTCAGGAAAATGGGCCATATCTGTCCCTGCCATAATTCTGCCTGTTCTAATGGCTGTACAGCAGAAGCAAAGCAGATTCCTTGCCATTAAGGGCTAAGCATGAATAAATGGCTTAACCAGAGTTAGGCTTGCTTTCCTTCCCAGTGCTGAAATCTGTGCACACTTTACAGCCTATTTCACAGTAAAACCCAAAATGTCAAGAAATTAGTCTATTCCTATCATCTTTTGTATGTTATAACTAATAGACTATTAGGGTGAAAAATGTTTAAAAAGTTCAAGAAAACAAAACCCACTCCCAAACAGTCTAGCAAAATGGTATCTTATTCTGTACAGTCCTACCATTATCCAGCAAGATACCGGTAATCATTTTCTTTTATAGTTTAATGAAATCACTTCTGTTCAGCTGATGTCTACTGTGATCAAGGCAAAAAGATGATATATATTGAAGTAGTCTTGGTTCCTCTTTTATTGATTGTCTTTTCATTTTTTCCATATTTTTTCTGACAAACTTGAAAGGAAAATTGTATTTTAAGAATGGATTTGGTGATGGTCCAGTTAGTTAACTAACTATATTATATAGGGTTGGAAAAGGGTCACCTAATTAATGTCTTTTTGCATACTCAATAAAAAAAGTGTAAAACTCATTTTACCCACTGCCTGTGTCACCTGACAAATAATTCACTTGCTTATGATGTTCTTAAAGAATTAAGGGGGTTGTGTTATGGATGAACCTAAACATCAGGTGTTTACATTTTGCTGCTTGCTCATGACTTTTAATGCACAGGAATTAAATTTAAATTGATTGTTTTGGTACTGATGTCTCTGGCCCTAACAGGGAAACAATACCTTGGAAAGATACAAAAAGATGTTATTTCTTGCCTTCAACAATATGCAGATCCTGAGTTACTGTTCAGTTATTTTTCTCTTACATACTTTCATCAGCACTTAAGAAAGAGTTACTTGGGAAACTTGAGCTGAAATCTTCTATTAGCTGATGGGTTGGGAGTCCCTCTGTCCTAGTTCTTCATTCTAGTCCTGGTCTCACAACAGAGAAGGATGGAAGTCAGGGTGGTCATGGAAACAGAGGTGGGTCACCTTTCTACTTCCTTGGATTTTAGTGTAAAGTGGGTCAGAAATCCTACCAAAAAAAAAAGAGCTGTGGAGCACATGCATATTTCATGTATCTTGCTATGCTTAATGCCTCTTCCACCAGATTTTGTGTTGATCTATGCATAATACTATTCTTTTGTAGAATTTCTGAATTACTAGCTCACCTTAGGAAAAGGTAACAAATGGGAGCATATTCTTTAGAACCAAGTGTTTAAAAACAAAAACAAACTTAAGCGTTTTTGTATCAATGCCTGTGTGTGTGTATAGTTGCTGAGGTTTTGATCCATTTCTAAAATATATATGGGGGTCTGAGAGTTAGCATCCCTGAAAGCAATGCTCAACTTAAAGTAATGCATTATATTTTCAACACTGTGTGTTTGACAATACATTTCATGCCTCATTTCCTGCCAGTTGTGAGCTCTAGTAAATGCTCAAAGAGCAAATTCACATTTTTCATGTCAAAAAGCCCTATAGTTTGTTCACTCTAGGATATCACTAGTTAAATAGATTTCTTTAAGGATGTATTCTGTTCACACTATAATCTGTTGTGACACTAAATCTTAATCCGTCTTCGTATTTCCATTGTGTTTTTTTTTTTTGCAAAAAGATTATTTCTAAAATATTTTATATATCACATTAATTTTCTTTGCTAAGAATTAATTGCATAAGCAGTGGGTATCTGACCACTATTAAGTCTTCTATCGTAACCCAAAATTAAGAATTTAATGTGGATTATTCATAACATCTATCCAGTTAATTCAAAGTAATTTTTCTTTGCACTGGGCAGAATTTACACATTCTTGAATGAGCTTACCTCCTCATGAGACCTCAAAATGAAGACAACCTGTGTTGTCCTACTGGCTTTGGAACACCTGTGTCACTGCTGTGCTGTGGATCTGAAGGTTTTTGCTATTCTTTGTCATCCATAGGTTTAATCCTGCTCTTTTTCTAGGCAGCATGTGGCTTTTATGGCTGTGTGAAGCAGGAAAATGAGTTATAGTTATTTGGCCCTGTGAATGGCAAATGGATATGTGGCTCTGCTACTAACATAAGTAGGTAGAGAATTCTGTTCTTGTAGCATTTTATACAAACTTGTCATACAAGCGAGTTACTATGGAAGTCTGGAATAGTGGAGAATAAGACCTCATATTTCAGGGTTCTGTCTTGTTATTTTAAATTAGCTCAGCAAGGAGCTGCCTGGAAGTTTTCTGGCAGTCATAATAAGCTTCTGTGAGAAAGACCTATGATGCTGGAATAGCTGGGTTTATTTCATGATTGCTTCTTATTATCACAGAATCACTCAGGCTGGAGGGGACATTGGGAGGTCTCTCATCCCAACTCATGCTCTAAGCAGGAGCAAGCACTGAGTTCAGACCAGGGTGCTCAGGGCTCATCCCAGCTGGGTCTTGAAAACCCCTAGGGACAGAGGTACAATGACCTCTCTGGACAAGTCTATGCCAGCACTTAATTATCCCCAAAATAAATAGTATCCTCAGAAGAAACAATTTTCCTTACCCATTCAGAAAACCCTCTGTTTCTTGTTCTCCCACTGTGCACTGCAGTAAAAAGCCTGGGTCCATCTTTTGTGCAACCTCCTCTTTAGGTGCTGGAGGGTTGCATTTGGTCCCATAATATCAATATTAGCAGTAGATAAGATGACATTCATCTGAAGATCAGCTCCAAGCAACTGAAGCAGATACAGTCAGGGGAGCAGATGTTTGAAAGATGGATTAGTGGATTCTGAATATAGCCAGGACTGGATACTTATAGAGACTGGAGCTAATGCCCACCTTCACTTAGAGGAGCAGCAGAGCACTGAAAGATGTTCTACATCTCCTTAAACCTGGGATAGTGCTTGATGTAATGTGAATATAACAAGATTAAGATGGTATAATAAACAAAACTGTTTAACACGTATGCAGTTGAAAATTGAGGAAGAATTAAGCTTACTGTCAAAACAGTAGCATTGGTTTAAGTGTTGAATCCTCCTTAATATTTTGAAAGTCTGCCTTCAGACTGCCTGTTATTTCATGGGACCTGGAAAGCATCTAACAAATCAGTTTGAAACAGGCTGCAAAGAATGGCAAAATTCTCTTGCAGAAAAGAAATAACTATAGCTGTACAGAGGACATAGAAATCTTTGCTTAAAGCACATTGCTGATTTTTTTAAAACATAAATGCAAGCTAGGATAAAGCACATAGCTAAGCAGAAAAGGACCTCTTGGAGTCAGATATTTGTGAATAAAGTGTCGGCTCTAGAAAGGTAATACAAATGATATACAGTCGCTTTGTAGTCGTTGGCTCTTTAATTGAGCAGACTGATGTGTTGCTAGCATAATGGATCTTTGGAGCAGACTGAGAATGAGGTGCTGTTATTTTGTTTCTCAAAGCCACACATTTGAAGTGCAGGTGAATACAAACCATTTAAGAAATAATTGGTCTGACCCAGCATTGGAGTAGCCATTTTAGCAGCAATAAGAGGTGTTACTCAGGTGACAGAAGACAATGAGACAGAGATATATAACAATATTTGCTCAGTCTAAAAAAATAAAAAAATAAAAAATAAAATAAAAGTCAGCTTAATGAAAAGAGGGGAGGAAAAAAAGCTACAAAAGTCATCCCAATCCTTTTGGATCTACTCTTACAGCCTCTGCAGATTCTTCTGCTTCATTAGCCAAATTTCAATACCTTTCCATCTTTCCTGATATATTTTTTAAACAACCTCCCTGGTTTCATTTGTCACTTCTATCCCTGCTAGGAAAATCTTTGTCAATGACCTACCCACAGATCACTGCAGCTTCCCAGCATTCCTTGTTGCACTTCTCCTCTACAAGTCCATCTGAACGAATAAACAGAATTAACTTGATAGTTTTGCTATTCCCTGACACAATTTTCTTCAAACAAAGCTGCTACTGCTTATATTAAATACTGTAAAACATCTTCCCACTTAAAATGGATATTTTTGAATTTTCTAGGAAAAAGAAGTTTCTGAAGAGTAGACAGTTGCTATTAACACTTTAAAATCAAAAGATCAATCCCAAGTGGATAAAGCTGATGGAGCAAAGCTGATTTACAGAAGTCAAGAACCTTGCCCCAGATACTTGGGTATGGACTCTGAAAGGTAATGCAGTTATTTTTCTTAATGCATCTTTTCTGCAGTGCTGCACATGCAGTCAAGTTAAAGGCTGTGATCCCTGGTCAAAGTGGCATGTTCTGGTGACTTAGCAACAAGAGTTCTCCTCAAAATCTAGTGAGAAGAGAACTTACCAGGAAAGAATGTAGACTTTGTAGACTCCTAGAAGTCAGGTGTCTTTATGAAGGAGGAGATTGGTAGGAAAAGTCCAGTGTGCCAACATGTGAGTAATATACATTACTCACATACATTGTCATACCAAGGGTCACTGGCTCAACACCAGAAACAGTCTTGGGAAACAATGTAATGTTCTTGGTTGTTCCTCACCAGTTATTTTAGAAATCTGACACTAATGGGGACAACGAAGTGATGGGGGGGGTGCAGGAGTGGGGGGGGTTGTCAGACAAAAAGCAATCAAAGCAGCTGCAGTTGCAAAGTGGCTCTTGCTGATAATTTTGTGCCATCTGACCATGGATGTGGAAATCTTTCAAAATAAATAAGCAATGGATTGTAAACTTAAGGTCTGTGTAATGACTCTTACAGAGAAACGCGTGTCAGACTCAGGTTGATACACCTAGGACCTCAGGTCACGGATGCTCAGACTCATGCATAATGATTGCTTTGTCTAGTGAATGCTCCATAGAGCTAATCAGATATGTACAAAGTTTTATCAAGCTTACTGTTTTTCTGAATGACTTTCTAAATCATAGCCTTCAAGATGTTTGTCTTTGTATTTATACTATATTTTCTGTGAAGCTTAGTGGCTAAAGCTGCTTCTGTGGAGTTGTCCAAATTCATTCCTTCTGCAAGTTCAGTGAATGATAGGGCCCTTAATCTGTGAGCTTTGACAGGAACAATCTAATAAGACGTTACGAGACTTTTTACTTGTTTACCTGTGTCATTGTCTGTCTAACTGGAAGCATGCTTATGAGTGATACAGAAGTGGAGTATGACCTTTAAGAACATGACAATGAAACTTTACAGAGTCAATATTGGATCATTCCTGCTCCCTGAAAAACTTAAAATGAAGTCTTTAAAAATAAATAAATAAATAAATCCTTGAGTGCGTGTAAGTGTGCTTTGACACAAGGCAGTGTTTGTACTGCCAAGTGGATTTATAGCCGAGCAGATACAAGGGAAAATGTCCTTCAATGCATTGGGGATTAGAGTTTTTTCTGGTGGACGTGCACACATGGAAGTGGATTATTTTGGCAATTTTGGACCAAATGGCTAATGGATTTGGTTCTATAGTTGTTCCTCAGTTGCCTGTTCATGGGTGGGAAGTGATTAGCACATAACGTTACACACAGAACGTGTGTATAGGGAATCCCATTTTTGTGAAGAACTTTGCTTGCCACACATTAGCTTGTCCCATTTACTCTGTTCTGCTTGATCCTGGTAGAGTATTTTGAATAGCAAGCCGTTGTTGTTTGGATTCTTTCTATGTTTTGTATTAATCTAAAACAGCACAAAGATGTGGGATTTCAGATTCTTTCACTCACCTTTTAGGATTCTATAATGAAGAGTTGTTTCCTAATGTGTTCAAGGTCTATTAAATAAATTCACTAAAGAATTCCTGTTCCTTCTGAAATGGGCTTGTCAAGCTAATCTAATTTCAGTGTCTGCACATGGAAGGTATGCTATTTTCTCCTTTCAGTGATTTCAAAAATTAATAATTAGTTTCCTATTTTCACTTAATGATCAGTGCAAATTACTGCACTTTTCCTCCTTTGTTTTATATTATGCTAATTATTGCTATGTGTACCTGTATGCATGACACTAAAAACATTCTTATCAAATCATTTCACAAAATTGCTGAGGCGGTACAACTTCAGGTTAGAGAACTTTCTAGGCCCCATTTACCAATAAATCTTGCCTTGGTGCTTGTTGCAAGGATGCCAGCCTGTCAAAGGCTTAATCATGGAGAATAATCCTGGTATCTCTTCATCATACTGTGGAAAATGATTGTTCGTGACCTCAGGGAGTGTGATCTTAATATTTCCAGAATATGCTTCCTTCCTGTGTTTGGGAAGGAAATGGTTCTGTATGCAGCCTCATCCTGTAAGGGGATGAGCTGCTGTTCTTGAAGACACTCAGCAATATCCACGATTGGCCCTCCTATATAGGCACAGTAATCTAAGGTGGATATTTGAGGTAGGAATTTCACTTCATGCATTTTTTAACCCATTTACCTCTGTGGGAGTAAAGCTTTGGTGATTCTTTTCCTGTGAGAGCATGCTGATGGAGGGATGCTCTTCCTCCCTTCTCTGTGAATTCGGGGTTGTAATGTGTGCACCTTTCAATAACAAATGCTGCCTCTTTAGAAAGCATTGTGTTTTTTCTGAATTCATGTGGAAGACAGGCCAGTTACGTAAGACAACGGAGTCAAATATTCATTGCGGGTTTGCACTACTCTTTCTTAAATCTTTGAGAGAAGAGGTCAAGAAGAAGGTGTTACCTGACAGATTTCTTCCTCCTGTACAAAACCTGGTAGGACTCGTGCTTGTACTTTAGCCTCTGCTTTGGAGTACAGACCACAGCAAGGCCGCCATTCTGCAGGAGGCTGTAATGGCCTTTTTGCTGACTTAAATTGCAATAAGCACGTGGTACTTTGACCTTGATCTGCTTCTGAATGCTGGCTGCTTAGGCCCCTGGTGCTGCTGTGGGTGGATGGGAGGAGTGCTCTGCAGCAGCACCGCATGGGGCTCCATCAAGCACAAGAGCGGGGTTTTGGAACAGGTTGGCTGACATACATGTAAAAACTGGGCCCAGTCCCATCCAATGACTTTTTTCCATGCTCAGATGCAGTTGTCACTAGTATTAAACATGGTAAGCAGTCTAGGGTTGTGAGCTGATGGAGAATGGGCATGGCAGGCTCTGGAAGATGACTGGTGCTTGATATGCAGCAGCCAGATGAGGGGAAGCAGCTTGCTAAGTGGTTCCTTCATCCCTCTGAATTTTACTTCTTGCCTGTGGGATGAGGCAGACAGCCAAGACTACAATGATATCGCCTTTAGAAAGGCGACTTTCCCTTAATACACTTGACCAGTGTCTGACACTTGTGATTATTTTAAAGTATTATAACACACTAATAGCAATGACTAATTATAGTCACTTCATGTTTTCCCAAATGCCTAGTAAAAGTTCAAAAATTCTCTTTGTAATTATAGTCGAGCTATAAAATCCTAAAGCTGACTACTAACACTGAACATTGTATCATCTCTATTTTTAAAATTGACCTGTGTGTTTCTGTAAACTACACAGGAAATCTCTGCAGAGAAAATGCATCATGCAAGTTGGTCAATTTGCAGTTATTGAGTGACTATGTGTAATTACTGCTTATAAACTATTAACAAAATCCACAGGAGAACTTAGTGTTAATGGCAGCTAAGGGAAGAAAAGGTGGTGCTGGGAGGAGAATGGGTCTGAGTCTGCAAACTTTCTGTAAAGATAAGTGACATTTACTAAAATCAGTACTAGTGATAAAATCAGGATATAATACGGCTGCCCTTTTAGGTATTTTCCTATGAAAACTGGTGCTGATTTGAATTGTTGGAGATGAGTAGTGAGAATTTACACAGAAAAGTATTTAGCTCATGCTGACTACGTTTCACAGTTTGAAATTAATTTTTTTGTTTATTTTAGCCCTCCTGATGTCTTGACCAATTGCTACTTTGTCACGGTTTTTTGAAAGAAAAATTTAATTATCAGAGAAGGTGGGTGGTGGCTGAAACAAATCAGTTCCTGCCTCTGAAATTTGATCTGCATGGATTTTTTTGAGATGCTGCCATTCAAGATGCTCTAGTTTATTCATTTAAAAAAAAAAAAAAAAATCTAAATATGTGCATTGATGGTGTATTGCCCTATAAAGCTGATCAAAATATATACAGAATTTGGTGGAGTGAAGCTTAGCTGGGATATTTAGGGAGATTTATTGGAGACAGCCCTTGAAAAATTACAACTTCCTGTAAGAAAACTTCATTAATCCCCTAGTGTTTCTCACACTCTTCTTCCATGATAGCTGCAAATCAGAGAAAATGAAACGGCAGTTAGACTATTTTTCTATTTAAAATTCTAGATGCTTGAGATAATGTTTTCTTTACTGTTTCTTAGCCTTTATTTTTTACTTAGTCTGAAGTAATGTTAACTGGTGAGTTTTCATAGCAACGGTGTGCTTAGCATGAACAAAACCTGCTGCTGGATGTCAAATTAGAGAACTTTATACAAAGGGCAGAAATTTCAAAGCAGTTTCATAGTAAATGTTGAGACAAATGTTTCTGCTTCAGTGGTTTAGTCTGTTGTGGAAATAGCCTTCCTTCAGTACAGCTGCTCCATAAATGCCTTTTTGTTCTAGGGAGTTTGTTTGAGCACCTTGCTCCCCACTTCTGAGGCTCACAGAAAAAATAGGAAGGACAGGCTTGCTGGTGCTGGGAGAGGGGATGCAATTTTCTTCTGACTGTCCTAGTTCTCAGAGCCAGACTTCTGTCATCTTTCATCAGCATCAAGTGCTTGTCACCTGGACTTGCATGGCCTCACAGGGCATGGTGGTGCAACAAGACATTCTCCATTGGTCTGGATGTACACTTGTATGTATGTTCAACACTTTAAAACTCTTCAGCAGAATTAAGTGTTTATTGTCATAGTGTCTAGGAGCACAGATGATCTTGCTATTAAAGCTCAAGTCTCAGAGCCCTGCAACCTCAGTACTCTTTCCAAGCTCTACCACAAACTTGATGTGTGGCTCCGGGCAAATCAGTTCAAGACTCCATGCGTCTGTTTTCCCCCTGCACTGGTGTGACAGGCACAGGGTTTAAATGTGTGACATAGTGTTGTGCAACTTGGTGCTTTGTGAAGTATTTGGAGATCTTAAGATGCAAGCTGATGCAGAATTGCTGAGCATTGTTGATGTATAAAGATCACTAAGAGAAAATCTTTATCTTTCTCAGGTCTGATGTTTCTTCACTTGTCAGAATCTCAAAAGTAGCATCCATCTTGAATTGGAGGATAAAGAGCACCAAGTAGGAAAATCTACTTCCAAGGTAGTCAGTGTTCAACTCTGTTCTCATAAAATTGGGAAGAAGCTTCCCTTGAAAGCACCCTCTCCATGTTTTGAGTTAACCTTAGAATATTAGAAATTTGAAAAATAAAATAAAAAATGGAAAATAAAATACTGCCTACATTGTATGAATTCAATATGCTGTGTAAGTTTGTTTAAAAAAAATGACTATTTTTAACCAACTCCTATATGTGTAGCAGTAGACTGGGACTGCTTTGGCAGAGACCCTTTGCAGTCTGGTGTAGTTTTCTGATGCAAAGACTTTTCAGCCACAAATTTGGGAGACTTGTCTTTAGGGTGTATGAAGTTTTACTAAGATTCAAGCTTATATGTGCACCTATGACTCTTTTGTGTATCCAGGAATTACTTGTAGCACTTATGTCCAAACCCTGGCACAAACAAGAAGTGAAAAATATTGTCACCCAACAAGTCAAATGTGTTCTGTAAATGTATACTCAAAATAGACACAAAATGCTTACTAGAGTCAGACCATCTCCCTGAAAAATCCAGCCTTCATCACAAACATTTGATTTGCAAATCAGATGCAAGATGGGTTCTTATTAAATAGTTAAATATCAAGGTTTGAATTTTCATAAAAGGGCAATTTCAAACCTCATTTGTGTGTGTAATTATTGTGCTTGTGAGAGCAACCCTGGTAAGCGTGTGCATAAATGTCATGTCAGGTTTCTAATGGGTCATTGACATGCTCACTTTCCACAACTGGGTCTGTGGTCTTCATGCAGAGACAGAGCTGAGGGAAATAGGTAAAATGGGAGCAAAAAAGCTGGCAGAAATACTTTTCTTGATGAAAAGAGCAGCAAAGCTTTGTGTACACATCGGCATATTCTCAAGATGTAGTTGCAGCTCTGGGGTCCAAACAAACTGAATCAGTTTTTAAAATAACAGTACATACTAAACATCAGAAATTCAAATACATAATTTTCCAAGGCTGAAGATTTGGCAAATGTGCTCTTGTAAGCCTGTTGTCATTTCTACTTTAGAGAAGACTTAGAGATGTTTCTCATTCCTTTTTTTTCGTGCGGGGATTTTCTTACTCAGAAGCTGTGAAATACTTGAAATCTGAGGCCGCTGCTATCAGATAACATACCTAAAAATGGCATTAAAGAATCTCCCATATAGTTTCTCAAACCTGAGAGATGAACGTCAGTTAAAACAGTCTTTGGTCACATTGAATGGGGCTGTGAGACTGATCTGAAAATATTTATCCTGAAGTATGAAAATTTAGAGGAAACCATCTTTCAGTGGTGGAATACATTCTCAGTATGATGCACCTGAGGTCACCCCCACAGCAAGACTCAATTTGTGAGATTGTATACTTCATGAACAGTTAAGAGTTAATGCAGTTTATTTAATGAACAGAATATGGGAAGGAAGGATGGAAGTCAATATTTAAGGGTAAATCTACCTCTGTTAAAATTCAGGGTGACTTTTCACTAGCAGAAAGGTATGAATTATTTGTAAATTTTTGTGTTTCTATCACCTCTCTTCCTCTGCTGGCAGAGGAGGAATTCAGGACTGCACAGCCTGTGGGTCGGAGCCAGTACAATGATTCTCATGCTTCTAAATATAATATTCCTCTGTGATTAAGATTAATCTTGTATTTGAATGACCTCCTTCCAAAGGTAGAGGGTTTTGGCGATTGTGCTTTTGTGGAGAAGGAATAAATAGCTTCATGAGATAGCAGTGTGGGTGGAGGGACAGCAGGTATCAGTCTCCTGCAAAAAGCAAAGTACAATATCAGGCTGAACAAAAGTAGCAGCAGAAGGCAGGATACTGAACATGCTGACAGATATCGGTCAAGAGTCAGAACCCAAGGCTAGGACTTGAATAGACTCAGGAGAAGCAGGCAGGAGGCCAGGCAATGAATAAAAATTAGCATGCCCCATACTGCTCTCCATATTGTTGCTTGCCTGACTACTCCCCCTTCTACCCCCTCTTCTGTATTTTCTTTAACGTACCAGTGGTCAAAGCAAATAATGATATTATGTTTGTAAGGGAGGCCCTTGAAAGCTATTCTGAGACTAGAGTCCAGAAAAACGTAATCTCTGTTTGATTCTTTGTTTAGTGGGGATTCAAATCCCAACTTAATTTAATCTTTTGATTTATCCTGCAGGTACTGCCTGATTATATTCCAGTGCCACCAGTAATAGAAATGCAGGGATTTTCTTGTTTTTATTTATTTATTTTTCCTTTCAGTACTTTGAGAACAAAAAAGGCTTAGCGAAAGTCATTATTGGTATTATCCTCTATAATGCATCATGAGTGAATAACTGCATCTCTGAGCATGTACCCCATTGCTTCATATTAGTGTCTTAGGGTTACACAAATTTTTGTTCTGCACTTCAGCTAAAGCAGCACAGCATGCGTAGCTGAATAGGACTGAAAACTTGCTCGGTTGCTGTGAGCAGCCAAAATGCCACCATTGCTGCAAGGTGGCTGGGGTTCCCCTGGGAAGGATTGCTGGCCAGGTGCAAGGAAGAGAGCAGCAATGCATAGGACTTTGGTTCCTTCACAAGGTCCTGCCACATCACGGATAAATTACTTGAGGCTGCGTTTGTGAGGCTTTTTTAAGAGTACTTAAGCTGACTCTTAGTATCATTAAAATGTATGAGAACATCAAGGAAAAGCAACCATCAGAAGATACAAATTGGAAAAGCAAAAGAGCAGCAAATGTGCTGTGGTTTCATTTGCCCCCTCCCCTGAAATATCTGGGCAGCTGATAGGCATTCGTGTGTTGAAATGAATGGGAGCTCACATACCTTTAATAGCCTGGTAGCCAGTTTCTCTGTACCTAAGTTTCCTATGCAACGTAGGGAAACACATTTCTCTTATCATGGAGTCCTTGCAGAATGAGTATGGTAAAATCAGAAAATAATCAGGCACCAGTTATTTTTGCTGTAGAAGTGACTATCAGCATACCAAATACTGTGGTGTACCAAGGCTGCTACTGTCCCTGTGCATTTTCTCATTCACCTCGTGCTCCCTATCTGGACCTTTAAAGTATTAAACACTTATTTAATTTTTCTTTTTACTTTCCCAAACAAGATACAGTTCATTCATATCCTTCAAAAACTCACGAAAATTAAATTTTTAAAAATCATATTAAATCTTTAACATTCTCCTATGGATGATAATATGCCCAAGCAGACAAGGACAGCATGCAAATCTAGTGGCATGCCTGACAAACATAATGCATTTATATTAAATCTATTGTACAGTAAGAATTTTGAGACAGCAGTGATCAGAGGAAACCATGCAATTGGATTAATAGATAATTTAAGCTGTAATCCAACAAAGCAGTTAAGCATGTGCTTAATTTTAAGTGTGTGTAGTATTATTTGATGTCAGTTGAGACAAAACAAGCTTAAAACTAGGCACATGCTTAACTGTTTTTTGCTGGCTTGCTGACTTAGTCAATGAGCTGAAAAAATAAGGTTTTTGCTGCTGGAAATATATGAAGGAGCAGTGTCCATTTTTCCTGTAATCATTAAAGCAGCAATCCAGCTCAAGTTTCAAAGCAATGTTTTTATAGGGGGTTAAAAAATAGTACCCACGATCTGCAGAGGGAAACAGTTTACAAATTATTTATTTTACCTGCATTCCTGGTTAAACTGAGTTCAAAATAATTAGATAACCCTGTAAAACCAGTGACTAGTGCTGTTAATTCCACATAAAGATTTTCTCATGCAATACCTAATAAATGGAGTTATCTTTTAACAAAGGCTTTAAAGGGATTAATACGTTGTACAGAAGATACACTCTGTAAATCGGTTAAGATGTTTGCTACAGATCTGAACTAGATCTAAAAGAAGAAAGAAAACTTAACTTCCTGAATGACCTTAGACTGTCACCCAGACTTCTCTGTACCAGCTCTACCAGTTAACTTGCTTCTGACACTTTACAGTATTTGTGGCCTTAATTGAGGGACATAACCAAACAAATTTATCATTGCAGCCCATAAAAACGACAGAATTCATATGGTAGCATTCTTCATTCTCTCCAATTTGTTTCCCTGAAATCCCTGCAGCAATTTATTTGCTGAATATGCGAGTTTTCCTCCTTATGAAAATTACAAATTGTTGTCAAGGTTAACGAGTTAATATTCTCATTCAATATTTATTTTATGTGGGGGGGGGTAGGGGGAAGGAAGAAGCGCGACTGTTCTTATACTTTCTTCCACAGCAAAGTCTGGTTTCTTAATCAATATGACAAGGACACTGTCCTTTGGATAATACCCTGAATCATCGGGACTAAAAAATGAGCTTTATTAATCAACAGCCCCTGATTAATTATTATAAAGTGATGCTCATACATTTCTGTACATTTTAATAATTCCTGTAGAAGGCTAACAATGTCCCCAGTGATTTGAAGGCTTTGGGGTTTGAATTTTTCTAAGCAATGTCACAATAAATAGTCCAAGGGTACTACTGCTCGCTCACTAATCCAGTCTGTTTCAATCCAGCAAATGAGTAAAACCTTCTTTTTCCTATTTCCCATCTATAATTCATCATTTGCATACAAAGTAAGAAGCAAGAATCGGCAGTCTCATCAGTTTTCAAAATACCAAGGGACAACCAGCGTGATTTATAGCAGGCTACATTATCTAGATCATATAACCAGAATATTTCTGTAAAAACAGACCTATGTAGTTCCTCAATAAGTGTATCTAGCAGATGAATGTGATGAAGGTCACCAGTGTGGAGAACTTAATGTAGACTTACCAGCTCTTAGGTCTTTGGGAAGAAATATCCCATCCCAAAATATCTAAGCATCTTCACATAGCAACTTCAAGAACAGATCCCTATGTTTAAGGCTCTCTTAACCCTCAAAGAATATAGCTTGTGTGTTTTCTTGCTACCAGTGAGATGAAAAATGTTACATTTCATATGCTTTCAGTGCATTTTTTTTAAAGACACAACCTTACTGAAAGGAACAGATGCAGCCTCCTCGGTTAAGAAATGATCCTGCCTCAAAAGATGTGTAAGAAGGTGGCCACAGCTGATAGGTGTTGGTATTTTAGCATTAAAGGGTGGTGTGTGATTCTGAACCATGGTACAAATGCTCAGACATATTTCAGATCCGAAGACAAATTAGTATTAATTTAAGGAAAGAACATAAATATTAGGAGGGCCGGGAGTAAAGCATTATCCAGCAGCAGTTCTGATCCACTCATTCTTTGTATTGGGCATCTTACAGTCTGCCTTCCTTCTTGTAAAATATTTGCCCAGCTCACAGACAGCTCCTGAGGATGCTTTTAAGCAGTGTGGTTGCAATAGATGATATCAGACTTCCAAAAGCACTAGCATCTTGTGTTTGAGTTTTAAAATTATGTGTTTGTATCGGAAAAATACAGTGCCCTTTTTACAACCTTCCTGCAATTAACCATTTAATTACTAGTCAGTGCTCATCTATCCTAAGTTGAGTCTCCGGAATTTTTTATAGTGAGATGTTACAATCTATGTGCAGGTAACCCACAGGTTATTTGGCTTTAGCTCCTTGAGTTCTGTTTTAATTCCAGTATGTCAATAACAAGTTCTCTCTTCATTTTATTGCTGTGAACCACTGAAAAAAAAAAAAATAATAATCATTGCTTTAGGATGCTCTGCAACAAGCAGTGTTCCTGCATTTTGCCCTCTAGAAATACGGGTTCTGATCACAGATAACTAAAATGAGATTAGGATGTTAGCTTTCTCAAGAGATAACAGCAGTCTAGGTCATAAAACTACCATATGGCAGATTTGGCAGTCTTTACAGAGGTCCATGGTTTAATTATCACAAAGACAGATTCAGTTCCCCACTTGCAAATGCCTGGGTCCTCCTGTGGCAAGGACTGGCAATGCAATTAAGGGGAAAGCTGTATTGTACTTGGCTGAAACAAGAAATGACCTTACTGTGGCCAGTGCTGTCACTTCCTAACATTTCACTCATGATTAAGTTTATCATTTCAAACAAACAACATAAAATGTCAGGTCTCTGGTCTGCTTAACAGGGGGAGAGGAGGGGTAAGGAGAGTAGAGAAGCATAAACCATATATTATACTAAGCCAAACTAGAAAGCTATCTTCTGAAAAGAATTTGAGGAAAAAAAAGTTGACAACTATATTTTTAAAAAATATTAAAAACAAAACAAAAAAACAGTATCTTTATGGAGTTTCTCTTTGGTTAAGTCTTTCAGTTGCCTGTATCAAATGGTTTGGAGTTCACTGTGTTTCCAGTCCCATGACCTGTCTTTGCATGTGTTTCCAGAGTGGTGCAGCCCTTGTTGTGTTCTGATTTTCTGTTGTAGTAACCATGTCATCATTTATACCCTATTATTCAGTCACTGTGCAAAGGAATACCAGATTCTAAGAAAAACAGCATTTCATCTTCTTGTTTCTATGGCTTTGTGTTGGTAGAGATCAGTTCACTCCATCCAGTGTTTTGGTCAGCCTAGAGAAGCAGCATGAAGTTGATGCAGATGACTTCCCTGAATAGCAAGAGCAGATCAAGGACTCAATCTGCAGTTGAACTGCTGCTTTAAATCGCCAGTTCTTGAAGTTCTTCACCCTGTCTAAAATGTGAAGTGGTAAAAGATATGACAATTGTCTTCATAATAAAAAAAAAAAAAAAATTAAAAACTGTCCTCCTATGTATCAATACTTCACTAAAAAGAAAGCCTTCATGTTCTTTGTGTAAGCAACCACACTGGGAAGTATTGCAAGAATGAAGTCACAAGCTAAGTTAACCCACTCTAGCAACTAACAAAATTGTTGTAGGTTTTTATGTGATGCTAATAATAGTAACAGTGAAAACTGCTTTTTGAAATGATCATATTTTATTCAGCTTTTTTTTAAAAGCTCTTGATTTTATCAGGCTATCATGGAGTGAATGATGTGTATAAACCTAAATGACCTCTATGTTTCCAGTCAGTAGGATGAAAGCTATTTTACCTAAATCCAACCAGTATCTAATACAGCAAAATATCAAAATGCAGAAAATGACAAACTCTAAATGCTTACTGGAGCTAGGGAGAGAGCCTTTTGAAAATTCAGTTAAAATGCCATTCTACCCAATCTGCTACTTACTGTGTTCAGTTACATGACGTTGCATGAACATTTTTATAGCTATTATTATTTTCAACTACTTGCAATATCTGATAGCTTGGAGTTGCTGTGACTCCAACCCTTGGAGACTACAATTCAGTTCATAGTCATGTTCATGTCCAATTAAAAAGTAATAGATCTAAAGCATATATAATATATCAAAAGAATGCAACACTGTCAAACCCAAAACTTAAAAATTTAGCCACCTAGATGACCAAGCATCTTAAGACTGTAGAAACATATCTTTAATACAAATTTGATCTCTGAATCTTTACAATAAACATAAAGCATGCTTAAATTCACTCTCCTTCCAGTCAAGGTTCTATTAAAATATTGGTTTTCATTATTATATTTTTAAATATTCAGGTGCTTTTTAAAGCAAGATTTTCAAGTGTAATAAATTGTATAAAACTCATGATTACATTGAGAGAGATAGCAACAAGATAATATGCTAGTGAGTTGTTTCTCACCTGTCCCCTCAATTGATATTAGGGAGATACAGTTGTAAGGACTAAAGAAGAGACCTCCTGATTGTTCTTGGCTTTCATTCCAGGGAATAAAACTTGTAACATTAGATGGCCAGAAACTCTGTGAAATTTAATTAAGGACTCTGCTTTTGGTCATTTGTACTTTGTTAGTGTCTAAAGTTTTAAGAGATGTGTTGAAATGAAGATGTATTAAGTGGGACATGAGTATAAAAAAGAAAGACGGTACCTATCTAAGCTAAGCACCTTCTACTTCTCACTTTTGCTTTTTTCTTTCTCTGGAACACCTGTATGACCAAAGTACAAATGGGGTTGCAATTTCCACAGCTGGAAAGCTTCTCTTAACCTTATTAATACTGGCCACAGTTCCCTATTTACTTATGAAGTCAGCAGAGGCCAAAAAATTCATGGGAGTTTTAGTGCAAGGAGAGATTGTATTACTGATTTTAAGTCAAGTCTATGGAAAATAAAAGCAGGATATCAGCATGAAAATAAATAAAGCTAAACATAATTTTTTTTAATACAAAAATCTGAAACTATTGGAAATGAGTGGTATGGTCTGTTATACACGTGACATGGGAACTTCACAGAGATTTGCAAACACAACTAGCTTCGTAATGAGAGAAGTAGAGATTCAGCAGGCAGAGGGATAGAGTAGACAACTTGCTGAAATCCTCTGATAATCTAGGACTTTCTGGTAAATGCGAGGGTGTCCTTTCTTCTGTCTCATAAGTCATGAGACATAAGTGTGGCTCCTAAGTTCATTTCATTGGTGAGACCTGAAAGTTAGTGCCTTCTTGCATAAATAAAATAAGGAAATAATGAAAACTGTCCTTCCTGAGTAGAAGCTGCTTGAGATTTACCAGATAGTGATATGGTCATTGTGAAGTCCTTATGGTTTAAACTTTACTCACGCTACTTCCACTAAATGTAATTCTGGATTAATTGCACATGAAAATACATGCTTAAATAACCATAGCCCTAATCCCAGCAAGTTGGTTTGATTCTGGAAATGTGAAGTTCTCATTTAAGTCATGCTGTCCTCTGTGCATTCTTGATCGGATACTTTTTCCCCTCATTAGAGTTGCTAATTGGCTACAGCTTCTGTCTCTCACCTTTTAACAATCCAGTTGTTTCAGAAGTTAATGTACGTGGTACTGAACTACCAGAAGATTGGTCAAAGGAATACAAACTTTCTAGAAGAGCTATTAATTGGGGTAGAAGGGGAGATTAAAAAAAAAAAAAAAAAAAATCACACTTGGAAAGGTTTTCAATTCTTATGTGTCAGAATATCCTAATTCAAATCCAAATGGGAATCCACCATTCTAGGGGATTCACACAGCTCCAGGTAAACAACTAATGAGCAGCCTGCCAGTTTCATTTTTATCAAGAGCCCTCAGAGATTCAACTGTGCCATTTCATAAAATATGCAGATGATAGTGGAGGGAGAATAGCAAAGGCTTTGAAAATGATTCACACAACCTAAAAATGATGTTGAAAAGGGAGGAATTAAATATTCACAAAGTGAGAGAAATTAAGGCATATTAACTGTTAGAATGTGGAAATGAAGTGACTAACATGCATAGAGCTGATGAGAACTAGATGATTACAGATCTGTCAAAAGTTTCTAATTCTGACACTGTGATGTCGAGGTGCTAGTTGGCTGGTAAGGGCAAAAAATTAGGTATGGGACGAGTAATGCAAACCTGACAGATCAGAGTCAAAGATGGTAAGACACCGCAGTGATTAACATTAGGCTCAGTCCTGTATCAAGGGTGAACTTTAAGCTTGCAAAATGAATACTAATTATGGTTACAAACAGAACACAAGGGGCTCAATTCATCAGCTGTAGGAGGGATGGTGTAATGAGTTAGGGGAAAAAAGTCACCTAGGGCCAAATTTGTCTCAGTACTGAGTTCTGGCTTACACCAGGGATAGATTTGACCCTTGGGATGTGAGAGTTGGAAGTTTTTGCTCTTCTGTAATTAATCCAGGATGTAACTACAGATTTGTTAGGGCAGAGGAAAGGTGGCCGGTAGATACATTCACGCAGAATTGGTGCTAAAGATAATGGCAGATCAAACTGAGTGTGTATGCTGGATGAAACTATTCCTGTTTTCTAGCATGACAGAGATGCAGTTCAACCTTTTTCGATGGCAAAAACAGATGCTCAAATCTGTAGGCAGTACTGGAGCAGTGAGCTCCTAGTGAGGACACAGAACTGCTTATTCCTACTGAAAAATCACTCACCAGGAGCACCATTTGTGACCCAAGAAACAGATCTTTGTCCCTAGCCTAGTGTCTGTTCAATATGGTGAGAGCAGCACCATCTCATGTCCAAGGCATGTGGAGAGGGTTTGGACCCATCTCTGGTTTACTGAGTAATACTGGGTTGCCATGTTCCTGTGGAAATCGATCAAATCCTAGTGAGGAGTTGTGTTGGTGGCCTTTACCTAGATTGCCCAACAGAGAAACAGTTTAGTAACTTGTTCAATCATTCAACATCCAAACTCTGAGCTGTAGACAAAAATGTGTATATTGTCCATGTGTGTATAAAATTGTGTATGCAGGCAGGTGACTAAAGTAGTCCTTTCAAGCTAAGGGATTTGGAAATTCAGTGGAAGTTACACCCTGTAGTCTCCTGTGAATATCCCCATCTTACACTGTAAGCTATGGCTTGATACTCTGTGAATTAGTGTCATGTACAGCCCTGGCTATACCAAGAATACTTAACAAATAAATATTATTTTGATTACAACATCATCAATAGCATGCTCAATATCTTCCAGAGACAAAAAGAACAAGATTTTTTTTTTTTTTTTTTTAAAAAAGGTAGTTGTGCATGCCAAATGATGTGGCATTGTGCATGTGTTTTGCATAACTAATTTCTTAGAGAGCCTGTCCTATGTTCATAATCAAGAGACAAGCAGAAACTCAAAGGTCACAAAAAGACTGAGCTTGGTAAGGTAGATGTTCTGAATATATTAGGTATGTAAAGCAATATTGTGGCCCATCCAAACTAGAATTAGTGGTAATTATTATATAATATGTAATGATGGGATTTAAATGGCTAACACATTTTCTCTGCTGAGATCATTTAGACATGATTCATATAAATGATTAAATTAATAGATCTTCCTCTTTTAAGACTGCTAGGCAGCTTAAACTAAATTTCTCAACAGAGACTGATCCCAGTGAAATAATATTAATAGAAAATGGAAGAAGAATTTCTGGGAAGTGAGTAAATACATACTGGAGTCTGGGGAAACTTCTATAGAAATCTTTGACAAAAAATATTTTACAGATTTAAATATTCTCTAGAAATAGCCTATCAAGGACTTTGGAAGGTGAAAGAATAACAAACCGAACTTTCCCTGAAAGAACAGGATGGTGAAATGTACTGGAAGACAGGGACTTAAAGGATCACTGTCTACTTAGTTTAGGCTTAAACATTAGGCTTTTCATAAAACTAAATGGTTTTACAAAACCTAATGTGAATAGAAATATTTTTTTTTCCTTCTTTTGAATCAAACTTCAATAAGATAACTCCCTCCACCCCCCCCCCCACGCATATTCAGGAGAATCCTCTGCAGTGTTGTACAGTCACACGCAGGAGCATTGTGCTAATTAGTGAGAACAAGGACAGGCAAATGACTACAGACGGGATTTTTGAAAGAGCCTGAGGGAGTTAGTTGCCCAAAACCTAGCAAATTCAATGGGAGTTAAGCACTTAAAATCTGATAGACACTGAAAAATTTAGCTTAAGAGTGCAAGAGAAAACATTCACTGTGAAAGCCAGTCCTGCAAGTCCAGAGGAGTTTGGCTGCCTTTGTCCCCTTCCAGTTGTGGCCTGACCGGCAATGCTCTTGTGAGAGATGCCATTTTGCTCTCTAGGCTACTTAGGGGGTTTTGCCTGCTTCCTCAGATGATCTCACCAGAGATCCCAGAAGAGGGGGCTATGCAGGAATGAGAATTTACTTGAGGTAAATGAGGTTTACTTGCTGTGTAGTGCAACAACACAAAAAGAAGAGCATCGCGAGGACCATCTCTAACTACCAGGTCACCCTCTAGCAGGTAGTCGTCATCCCATCCAGCATGTGGGCAAGAAAGAGGGTAAGATGAGACCTCCCACTTTCAGAGCTAGCCCCAGGCATTCTCAGCGTCTGCTTACTTTATATTAGTCACAACTAATAATCAGGGACAGAGCTTATAGCTGCTCGCCGTATATCAACCATTCTGCTGGGAAAGGCCTGTCATCTTTTAGCTCTCTTTTGCTCAGATTGAGAAATTGATAGGTCACCAGTGCCTTAGAGTAGCACAAAGAAGGTATCATATTTATTTTAGCTACAGTTTTGCATCACTGCTATCCATGCTGTAAAGAATTCCATAAAGCATATTTTGTCTTCATTTTTTCATATTGCTTGAAAAAGAACATATGGTAATCTGTATAGTTCTGTCCCAGAGGGTTACCCAAGTGCTGTATACCAAGTGGTCTTTCTATTTTTATTGTTAAATTCATGTTCATTTCTTATCCTAAATATTCCCCTTTTCTGCTTAGGAGGTTAAAAATACCTGGAGCTGCAAGTCTGGCCTATTTACTACAGAATTCATGAGTCATGCACTATACTGGAGTCTTGAAATATCACAGAGGTATTATTCGCAGAGAGCTCAGCAAAAGAATGGCAAATTCTGCCCTTCAGGACTTGAGAATAAAAAGCCAAATGCTTTAGGGTAACTGGTCATCAAGCTTTATTTTTCAAAAAAGATGCATAAAAAAAACTGCCATAAGCCTCTGATTAGTAAAAATGACCTTTATCTTGCTCACAGCTGGGGAGAGAGTCCTTCCGAAGGAAATGGTATGCAAATGTTGTTAGTAGCAGAGAGTCCAGCTAGCTTTCCAGTTTTGGTACTATATTTATATTTTTTAAAAAAGTGATTGTTTCTCCAGATCTCAATTTTTCTCTTGCTGCTTTTCTCCAGCCTCAGGTGACATAAAATACTGACTGAATGTCTCAAATATCCTTAATGTCTCTAGTCTTTCAGATGAAATCTGAGTGTGGAAGGCAGCAATGGGATATGCAGACTTTGACTTCATGATGTAGTTGTTGTTGATGGTTTGGCCCATGAATCTGAATTGGAATATGATCAAATACAGCTTGCCATTGCAGGAATAACATGAGTTCTCTGTAAACTGGCCTCTCAGCTGTGGGTTTGCAGATGAATCAATTTAGATTCACTTTATCCTGCGGCTGAGACTCTCAGTATGATAGATTAAGCTCTGTTTCATATCATATTATCCTTTATTTATCTTTGTAGCTAAAACAGCCTATCGAGATTTTTGAAAATCATTGGTTGTCATTGCATGGCACTGTAAAGTAGAACACAGAGAAAGTTTGTAAAGTATTTTAACCAAACCTGGAATAGTCCAAAAGTATTATATTCTGTAAAAAATAATGAATAACTTCTGACTCTTTAACTAGGGAAGTTCAGCTACTATAAGCACCAACCAGACATACGGTTGCTCGGAGATTAAAAACTCCATCGATTATGACTCCATGTTTCAGAAAACTTTCTAGCCTTTCTCCTTACTTCGCCACCTCCTAATGTTCTTGTCATGGGAGAAAATAAATTAAAACATAGAATATCTGCCTTCAGGGAGATAAAATCAGTTTTTTCTCTCTGTACAGCTATGCTCTGAGTGTAGCTAGTTGAGCACTCTGAAAAATAGTTCTGAGTGCATGTGGTAATACATAACTTTTTCTGGAGGGATAAAATGGTGAAATATAATTTTTCATAATATTAGCTGGATAAAACATTTCTTTCAATTTTTAAAAGTACCAACTTTGGCATTTCATACGGCTCTTTTCTGAGGTTTAATTTAAGATTGAAGTATACTACAGATGGGATGCTTGTACCTCTTTATGTAAAAGAGGTAATTCTGAGTTTTAAAGAGGATTTTCTATAGCTCTCTGTTAAATGACCTGGAATTCATAGTTCAAGGATGGATGGGGGCACAGCAGACAGAGTAAGCAGACTGGCTTCTATTCCTGGTTTTGCCACCTGCTTGCTGACCTGGGGTGATTCATATAACTTCCCTGTGCCCTTTTATCCTCATCTGTAAAATGAGGATATTGACATTTACATTTCTTTATAAAGTGCTTTTAGATCTATGGATGAAAAGTGCTAAGTAAACCAAAACTCTCAATTAAATTAATTGGAGAGAGGGAGCTAGGTCAGTGTTATAGCAAGGTTCATTTATACACCTCTTAATTTCTTTCGTCTCATGTCTCGAACCCTGCTTATAGTTGGAATTGCTACTATATCTTTTTACCTGCAGAAGTAATGTCTCTGGGACAGATATGAAACATATGTAGATGCTAGGAAGGAAGAAGGTTATACTGTTGTTTGCTCTATGGATACAGAAGTTGGACTAAGGGCACCCAGGCCCATGTGTTTATGGTATAAAACTCTTATACATCACCCTTAAACATATTAGAAATTCAAGGAAATACTTCTGGCACTGTAGCAGATCACACATTCACAAGATAAATTATAAAGCTCAAACATTGAGTGAATGCCTGAGCTTTGCTTGTGGGAAAGGAGATTGTGGAAGTTAGTGTTTTTTCAAGGCCATGATTAGGTTGATATGTGTAAATCTACTTCCTACCTTAGTTCAACTGTGGAATGAACTGTCTACATCTGTAAAAAGTCTATATTTCAGATTTTTCCCTGGCCCATATTCCCTGGAATTCTCTTGAAATTCCAAACTGAAGGTCAACACTTGCATGTGTGTATTCTTGTAGGGAAATATATATATTTAAAAAATAATAATAATTTCATCTCATCAATGGTTATTTTAATAACCTGAAGTTGGTTGTGGTGTTCTTGAAGGTTTTTGTAAAGTGAAGATTCTTAAATGTTTTGCCACATAATGGTAAGAAAATAGATTATGCATAGAAGCTGGTTTTGTTTTGAAAATTTCAGGAACAGATGCAATCCGGGAGCTGTGATCCCTACACAGCTCAGAGATCAGAAGTAATAAGAAGCCTCTGAATTATCTCTCCTCAGTTCACAAAGCTTGAACTTAATCTGCCAGACTGCTTATAGCTGGAACTTGGTAGAATGCGACACCAAATATCAGACGTGTGCACGGCTCACGCTGTATGCAAAGGGGAGTTAGCATTCAGAGAACAAAGAAAGTAGGGCAGACATCCTTAAACCACAGTTGGACAGATGTTCCTGAAAGTTTCTCAATACTGTAAAAATTAGCCTATAAAACTGACTGCACAAGGAGAAAAAAAAGTATCTGCAGTTTGGCCAGTATTCTCCTTGTCTGCAGTTTTCTATGTGGAGAGAAGTGACAATGGTGTTTGGCATTTTGTTTAAGAAATGCAAAATGTAGGGTAATGTTCAGAAAAGGAAGATTAGTGCTGAACTTGACTATTTTTGACCTCTTTGAGCCCTACAGAAATTTTAGGATGAATAGGAAAGCTTAGAATATAACTATTTTATTCCTGTGTAAGTTTTGATTGACAGAAAGTAATTATATTTAATGTTCACACAATTTTAAATAATGTGTTTATATATCATCTCAAGTGTTTTAGCAACACTGCCTTCCAACTGCGCTGTTAAGGGTGGATGTGGGATGTCAGGTGAATGTTGATCAAGTATAGGGGCATGGGGATGAAGTATGGGTCAAAGACACTGTAGGAATCCATGTAAAATGAGGATGCCATATGTTGTAGACCACCAGCATATGTGTGTGAGCTTAGGTATGGGGCAATATTTCCTTCTCATATAGTTGTAATCCTTGTGCTCTGTAGAGACCAGAGGTTTCATATCTAATTCCTTAATCTCAAAGTCTCTGTGATTGGATGGATGTCGATCTTTATGATCCTGCACAGAAACACTGCTGATTTCTTCACTCAGTCAGATTGAGTACCCCTCTCACTTGGTCCAGCCCAGTGAGACACCAGTCTCTGTCTTTCTAAAGTGCATAAAAAGCAGAAGGTTTGTACAACTACCTTAAAGTTACGGTGATTTTTTAATAAGTAACTGAATGATGAAGTAATGACCTGTCTGTCATACAAGCCACAAGCTTCTTTTGAATGTCCTCTGTATTGTCCATCCCCTTTGCAAAGGGGTCAGCTGAACAGTAGGAAAGCTAAATTAGAGAAGTCTGCCCAATGGGGAATTCTTTAGGTCAATAACCTTAATGTGGGCCAGTGGAAATGATGAAAAGGAAATCTGGGAAGAAAGAGTATGAAAAACACAACTCCCACATGGTATGTCAAACTCTTATGTTACTCTACTGTATTTATAACTATCTCACCTGGATTCTGAGTTACAGTAAATCACAGCACAAATCTAGTATAACTCCTCTCAGTAAGTAGGAGCTAATCTGAATTTAGGTGAGGAAAGGTGGCTCTGTGTTATTTGTACAGCTCCATGTATTCCAGAATGGTGTGGCTATCTCCAGAAAGGCACTCATGTCATTCTCCAAGCAGGAGAAGCTCTGCCTAGAGGTGGTAATCCTGCTTGGAAGGTGAGAAAAACTGAATAAAAGTCAAAACAATTCAGCCTTGGTCCAGTTCTCATAAAGCAGCACTCAACAAGTTCATGTGCTGAAACAGGCTCCAGGCAATCCCCTGCTGGCTCACAGAAAATGGTTTTCCTTGCATTTTGAGCTAGCTTTGTCCTTCCTATCTCCTCTCTGTCTGCACCATTGCTGCAGCCTCACCTGCTTCAGGTGGGACTTGTCACAGTTATCTCTTACCTTTGGAAATACCTGCAAACAAAAAAACATGCTCATTTACATGATGGCGCAACCTTCTGGGCAGCTTTGGGCCCTATCCAGAGCCAGGATATTATAAGCATCATTTCAGCCTATGTCCATCTATGCAAACTCTTTAGCAGATTTGATGCAAGTGCTACAGACTTATTTTCAGTCCCATGTGCTAGCTTAAACTAGTGGTGGAGCCAGGTGGTGATATCACATTAAACCAGTGGAAGGACAGTGAAGTTGATTTCCCAAATGAGATAAGAATATGGCATTTAATTTCTTTTTCCTTGTCAAGAGGGCTAAGGACAGGCACTGTTTAAATAATAATATAAAAAAAAAAAAAAAAAACTTTGTCATCTCCATGTATACTGTACTGCCAAACAGTGCTGTAATTAAGAATTTTTTCATCAAGGAGAAGTTCTGCTGTAAGGTTTTATTTTGGTATATAAAACCTTAATAGAAGATCCTGAAAAAAAAGGATGCTCTTTTTTTTAGATATGATTAACAACCAATCAAATACTAACAAACTGGGGGTGATGCTAGATTAATAAATGGATTTTCAAATCTTAAGTTGAAGGATCAGTGTCCATCCATATTTCAGTTTTTAAAAACAAAACAAAAACAAACAAACAAACAAACAAAAAAAAAAAAACTACTATTTGCTGCTTTCTCTAAAATGAATTCCTAGTCCTCATCTTTCAAGTGAATTTTTGGAATTATCTTTTTGGAACCACTAGAACAGAAAATCCAATAATTTAAATTACTCCATACTACACCTTAAACATTATTTCGTGGATTACAAGCAGCAGGAGCACAGCACTTGCAATAGATTCAAAACCTGTAGCTGCTTCAAATATCAAAAGAATGTGTGTGCTGGTGCCTGGAAGCCTGGTCAGACACAGACATAGGCAGTGAGAATGCAAAGGATAGCTGTTGCCAAATGGTAATGCATCCCTTGTCTCCAAAGAGAATGCTGTTGTTACAGAGCAGTTCAGGTCCTGCGTTGTAGGTAGCTTTAAAAATGTTGAACTTTCCTTCACAAGCAGTCTGTCATTCAGAAGTCAGCAACTTTTGCTCCAGTTCAGACTGTACAACCTTATTGATGGCGGCCAAATGATTACTGCATTTTGGTATCTTTTTTAGGCACTTTGTTCTGTTGTAACTGCTGAACATGTCTAAGTTGACCTGCTGAAGGAAAAAAAAACATCAAATTGCTGCTCTAGAATCAGAAATAAGATGCACTGGCCAAGTAAGAGTCAGTGCCTACCTTCTGGAGTGCACTGCACAGCAGCCACTCCTGTGGAGCCTCCAGAATTCATTCATCTTATTTGGTGGCAGCGAGTCTTGCTGATGTTGTTTGACTCTTGTTTTAATAGGGGCTTCTCAGCCCTGAGCTTGTCCTTTCAATTAGGTCAGGTCAGAAACTTTCTCCCCTCCTTTTGTTGTATAAATCAGTCTGGAATTGTTGGTGCTATCATTACTGAATGTTTATGGTATCCATCTTAATTGGGAGACAATGCATCTTAAATATATATATATATATTTCTTTTTTTCTAGAAACATTCTTGTGTTGTGTCCGTGTAGCATAAGCAATTTTTTTTAAAGAGCCACACTACTTAGACTTCTGTTACTTTTTCTGCAGTAAAACAAAATATCTGAATTTCCTTTAAAATTCAGCTGTTGCAAGGATTTCTGCTTGAAAAATAGAATCTTAACTACCTCTCAACTCTCAGAAGGGGCATGAATCTTTTAAATATCCTCTGTATAAAGTCACATACCATCTAATGCCCTCAGTTAGGATTCTCACTTGGTCTGGTTTCCAGCACCATCATGAGAACAGTTTTGCCTCTCAGTGCAGTGTGCTGAGCCCTACCTGAGCATCAGAGGCCTGCCATATGTTCCTTGGAGCAGATGCAACAGTTTCTAACTGAAAGTGTTAGCAGTGCCCTAATAACTAATAGTGCAGAAGTATTTTACAGCTGATGATCTTTGAGGAATGCAGTTGGTGAAGTGATTGGAGATATGGGGGCTGAGCAGGAAAGATGGGGAAGTGCACGAAACATTCCTCACCAGAGTTAGACTCCTAAGGGCCTTCAACCTATTTAAAAAGGATCATCATTCATCAGCACCATCATCATTATATGCTCAATCGGGAGGAGGAGGGGAGGGATAATCAGCGAGAGATGATCAGCGTCTTATCACCGAGCTCCTTCATTTCAGGCTTAAACTGCAGGATTCTTTCTGGAGAGATAATTCATATTTTATCATTAAAACTGCTGATCATAACCTCATTAATCTATGGATATTGCTAACACAGAAAAAAAAAAAAAAAAAAAAAAAAGCTAACATGATAAAATGTAATGCTTCTATTAAATTACTTAAACTAGTTTACCTCGCCTCAACATTATTCCCCTCCCCACTGCTTCTCTGCCATCACAGGCACTGCTTGTACATGGCACACAAAATCTATAAACTCTTTCCAGGAATACAAAAGCATTCTCTATGATGTTGATAAGAAACAGGACAGTCACTCTCCCCTGACATATTTGTTCTTTAAAAACAAATCAATGGTGCAGGGATTTGGCACCTGAATGCAGAACAACGGCTTGATGAGGCAAAGATTGTCTTCATTAAGGACATTAATATTCATAGAGAGTAGAAAATCTGACACAAGAGAGGACTCACTAACCTTTTCTCATATTAGATTTTTACTTCTTAACACAATTACAGTCCGGCAATGACTTAATTAATGCTGCTTTTTGTCAGACTGCTTTAAAGAGCTGTCAATTTGGTCCTGCAGAGGCTGTCAGTGAAAGAGAAAGACAGTCATCTAGGCTAAAAAGACACAGGAAGAAATTCAAACACTTAATAACATTCAAAGTGCTATGCAAAGTCACATATCAACCTGTATTAAGGAGAGTTTTTGTCTATCCTCTCTGCCTACTTATGCTAATATTTTTCAGGTAAAACTGGTGCTGCCGCCACCTCTGATTCTGAAATGCACAGCAGAAAATGAAGAAGGGGTCATCAAACTAATGTATTTTAGTTTCAGAGTGTTAGGGGTATCTCAAGCCCTCCATGGAGAATAGAAGGACTAAGCAGCACTTTAGGAATCCTGATTAAATGCCTGCCAATAAAGGTCAGCCTCTGGTGCAAAGGGACTTGCACTGTTGCATCTCTTATTTCTGCTTCAACCTCTAGAAGCCAGGAAAGCATTTCATACTGTTCATTTAACAAAACCTGTAGAAATCATCCTGAAAAGCTGGGGGATTTTTGAGAGACTAGTAGATTTTAAGGTTGCTGGGAAGTTGGCTCAAGCTAGCTTCATGACTGTGGTGAGCAGCAACTACTTTCTGTGGCTCAGCAGGTGAGCAACAACTATGCGAGCTGTGGAACTGTACCTGCTTGCAGTCTTATTTGGTGAGGCCAAAGCACTCTCATCGTGCAGCACTAAGCAGCTTGCCTGGTTTTCTGCCTGCTATTCAGGGCAGCAGCAGCTTGTCTGATAGGCCACTTTTTGCTAGCAGCAATGTTAGACAAAAAGCACTGACAGATAAATATTTCTCAAACTTGTGGGGTGTTCATTATACACCTGTCTGGATTGGGATCCAGTACCCATCTGCTTATGAAGACAGCTGGTATAGTACTTAATATACTTAATGTACTTAATACATTTCTTGACCTATGGAGAAAATGACCATGTGGCACTGGAGCCAGCACTGTGTCCAGCCAGCTACTGATGAGTTCTGCTTAGTCCAACAGCAGTTTGGGATCTGCTTTTTGCAATTGTTTAAAAGATAAACAAAAAACCTATTAGCATTAATTTGCTTATGTTATACACCTGCATTGCATTGTGATGCACAAATAGCATGCTAAATCTAGTTCTGCATCACATGACATTTAATTCTGTGGGTTTTGTTGACTTCTTTGAGTTTATTTTAATAAGTGCCTTAAGTGTGTAATGTAAATAGAAGAGTAAGAATGCTCTTTATGCAAGCACAGACTACCAAAAAAAAAAAAAAAAAAAAGCATACAACAGCTTTGTACCTGCTACATCCTGTAAGAATATTTATGTATTTCTGGTAAGAAATAGCTGATTTAATCAGCACAGCTTGACCTTGTCTAAAGAATTCTAGTATGCAGGACCATAGAAATAGCATATTAAAAGATGATGTAGGAAGTTTGGAGATGTATTTTACTTTGAAGTTTAAAATCTAGATGCTATTTTCTGTGGTGGGTAATGCTTTTTAAAAGTCCTTATGTAGAGAATGATTCAATTAAAGAGAAAATGCTAAACACTGTAGTGGCTACATAGCAGTAGAAGACAGTGATACTTCATTGGATTAGTGAAATTTCACAGTTCTATCAATGCGTCCATTAAAAATTAAATACGAGCTTCTTTAGAATCTTTGACAAAATTCAGTGACTTCGGTGTGGGCAGGTTACAATTCAAGAAATACAGCTTTAAGGATAAGTTTTCTTGAGGAAAATAAGACCTTATTCTTTACTGCCATAGCCAGTGTTACATCAGTGTTTAGCTTTGCACTTCTGAAGCTGATACAGTTCATTGTAGTGATTTTTTTGTACTATTTAAGTCTTTTATACTATATAAGACTCTTATTTATGGACAACTGATGGACTTTTTTTAAAACCTCCTTGTGTGTTTTGTATCTAAGCACTGTTACCTAAACCACCTTAGCTATAGTCAGAGTCTCTGTGATTATTCCCAGTATTACTTTTATAGGTTAAAATGAAAGTAGCCAAGTAAATTGCTGCTAAAACTTTTTTTTTTTTTTTTTTTTTAACTTAAGACACCATTATTCTTGATATGCACATGGTAAATTATCTGTCCAAACTAATGCCATATTTACGGGACTCTTTAGGGTATGGACTTTTCAAGACTTGTTTTGCCTTAGTCCTCTAAAACTACAGCTAATAATTTCTTCAGGTTTACACAGTGTGTCATCATCTGTCAACTGTAAAATGGAAGCACAGTTATGAAACTTTGTTAAAAAGTTAATTTTTTAATTTAAATTTTAATTGTGCAACTTTTATGACTGGTTCAGCTTCTATTTTAACTGTGTAATGTGGGAAGAAAGAGGTAAGCTTTAAAAGTTTAATTATATTTACATTTTAAGGAAACTGTCTTATAAATCTGTGCCTTACTGTAAGTAGTTTTCCTCCTGAAAGCTGGTGCAAAAAAAATCTAGTGTTATCTTGGAAGACACAGACAATTGTGCTAAAATTAGACCATTCTGAATATCTATTTTTGTTGTATAGAGGGGCTAGGTTTTCTGTAAATGAGGGCCACAACTACAAGAGATCTTTATTCAAACAAAAAAAATCAAGGAAACATGGAGAGAACCTAAGAACTACTCAGATATTGTGAGTATGCTTTTTCTCCTTAGGGAGATTTTATTTGCTTTGCAGAAGAGTCCTAGAAGATTTGGACTGATCTGAATTATACAGTCTTAGTATGATTGAAGAATTATCTTGTTGACAAGTGCAGAATTATAGATTTGAGTCCATTAACTAAAAAAGGCTCCATATGCATTTGAGTAATGTCCTTCACATTCTTTCCATTGGTCTATCAAATAAAGCATACCACAATATATGGTTTTGAGTCCTGTAGTTACAATGTGTAAAGAGCTGGACTGAATTAAATTTCCTGGTGTTAAGGATAGGTAAGCTGCTGTTATTTCATATTGCAAACAGGAATTTTGGTCTGTGCTTCTGCATTTAGAGCTGTATACTTGTGGCATTTGGAAAAGTACAACTGTTTTATAACAAACATGAATGTCTTCTACTCAAATCTAAAAGGAAGCCATCAAATTAATTTGGTATTAAGGAAGAGTTTAAATCAAGAGACCTTGTAGTTAGCACATTGACACTCCTCCAGTAGTGTTACAAATGTAGAATAGTTCCTATATAAAGGGCAAGGTGTTCATGTGTTGTGTTGCAGCAAAATTTCATTGAGACCACTGAAATCATAGGAACTAGGAACGTTTTACCCACTTATATCCGGCACTTACCACATTCTAAAGCTGGCTGTTCCAATAATATCCTATACATGCTAAATTTGGTAAGGATATTTCCATTGTAATTAGTCTCACAGTGTAGCTGGGACCCACTGTATGTTTGGAGTACATTTTGGCAAATTGTGGTTTCAGACAAACTTTGAGAATGAGTACATCTTTGTGAACTACGCCCTGAAGAAGGGGTTAAGGGGAGTTATTGCTTCATGGATCGATTCTCCTCTTGTAGGCATAATATCAATATTCCAAAACAGCTTCCTTAAAAAAAAAAAAAAAGTGTTTAAACATTTTGCATTAATTTAGAAAATGAAAATCCATATGGTTTCAGGTGGTGTAGGAGATTACAGTTAGTGAGACATAGCTGAAGGTGGGGGGTGGAAATCATGTTGAGTTTTGATTCCTTTTCCTACCCGTTCTTCTCCCCATCTTGCAGATCTTTTGTGGGTGAGCCAAATGTAATCAGGTTTGGCTCACTTGGAGGAATTAGGATGACTGAAAAGTATGCCAGATTTCAAAACAATTTCTAACAGTTTCTGTGATACTGTGTAAGCAACTGAAAATTGACATGTTGTGTTGTGCCCAAGTCAGCCAACTGCTGTCACTGAATAATTAGATTCTCTAGAAGAAGAGTTTTTTCTTAACAAAATTATTAGAAAATAATGCAGTAGCTTTTCCCTATTTAGGGATACGCTCATATCCTTCTACTATTAGAAATGTTTTTTTTAATTGTTTGGATCTAGGACCCAAAAGTATCCTTCAAGCATTTTTATATATAAAAGTATAAATAAGATGTCTGGGCATTTTCATTCCAATATGTATCTCATATGTACACGGAGAAGTCATTGTTGGAGATGGTTAATATTCTTTGTCTAATATAAATGAATTATTCTTTTTAATTATTTTTATTTCATATGGAACATCAGTTCTACGAATTGAGTTCTAATATCAGACATAGGTCATGATCTAATTATAGCTTGATCTGTCATATAGTTATGACATTCATGAGGATAGAAATAGTGCCTGATTCCCCAGGAATTTCTACCTCTGCAAGCCAGCTATGAACTAGGGAGAGAACCGTTCTGCTTTGTTAGCCTTTATGTCCCTTTCCATTCTTGTAGTAGAAGTGTAAGTGACTGCACATTCAATAGTGAAAAATCATGCCTAGTGAAATAATAAGGTAGTGCCACTGTCAGAAGACGCAGGTGAGGAATTCTGATTTGGTAAAAACCATGCGCAGTCAATGTGCTCACGCCATGCATTTGTGAATAATATGGAAATGCTAATCTTGTCTGGAGGGGAAGATCTGGAAGACTGCATGGGTGAGACCTCAGGGGACTATTGTAGCTTGCATCAGCTGAAGATTTGAACTGGAGACTACAGAGACTTAGTTAAATTATGATATCACAACAACTGGAATGAAATTGGAGTAATTGTAAAGAGAGGTTTTTTTCCTAAGCTGTCATGTTCCTGTTTTTGGTAATTCTATCAAAAAAATAATAATAATAATAATAATTTTTTCTTATTCCACACCTTATTTCATTGCACCTTCTCATTTATCCCTTCTAATCAAAAGTGCTCATTCCAATCGGTTGTATCCTTTTTTGTAAGAATTCAGTAATTTTTAAATCTATAGAAGCACTATAGTTGCATGAACACTTCTAAGAAAGCCCAGTGCAAACACTTATGATAGGACAGCAATTAATGAAAAAAATTTTATTCCATAGATTCTTTTTCTATTGGCCTAAATTTTGCCAGACACTCTCTAGATTGTAAATATTTCAGAAAGGTAATGAAGGGTAACTACTATGTGTTTTTTGAAATTTCTGCTCATTTTTCTCTCATTAAACTTAGCTGCCAAAATTCAGTTAATGGTACTGGATGGAACAGAGGTAGGTCTCTTTCTCCCTTGAAAATATCACCCCTTTTTTTCCTTTAGTTTCAGCTGTAAAAATCATCATGCTTTTCTGGCACTATTGCAAATGAGAGATAAATAATAAACAGTTTCTCCCAGGGCATCCAATGTTACATATATAAATCCATATTAAATCCAAGGTTAATGATTGCTTTTCTGTTTTATTGGCTGCAGGGAGCACTTTTTGTCGGAAATCCTGTCGAAGTGGTAACATAGCTTTCTTCAGAGATTCTGAAGCAAAATATTAGTTTTGCTTATGTTAGTCTATAACATGCTACTATGCAGTGTAAAAGAGTAAAAGGTGTCTTTTTGTATCTGCCAAATGGCAGAAAAAATATCTTTATTTCCCCAAAATTATTTTTATATCTATAGCATCCCTAATTTGACTTGGTCTTGCAGAGAAAAGTGCTATGCTACTCATTAGTACTTTGCAGTTATCCCTTCCCTGACTGAGGTGGAAGAAGCTTCAAATCATGTGGGAGAATAGGGAAGGGAAAAGAGAGAAAACAAGCTTTTTGAACCCTGTAATGTAAATTTGCAGACAATTATTCATTATTAACTGCCTGAAGCATCACACCTCTCTCACCTTTGCTGGAATGTCTGAACATTAGGGTAAACAACACACTGCTGTCTTATCATAATGCGGTCTGCTTCACTGCAGCAAGAACTTGTCAGAAACAGATTGTGATGTTGACTTCTCAATAGGGGAAAAAAAGGGCCTAAATTAGACTTCTATAAAAAGAATATTGCATATTTATTTCCACAATAACACCAAGGAAAAACGTTAGTCAAGAAGCAAGCAATTGGGTGAATAAATAAGCTTGTCTTTGTTCTCATCAATTAAGTTATTACATCAGTTGGAAAACCAGTGAATTATAATACAGATGTTTAATGAAACACTGCTGTGCCTATAAGTCAAACTCCTATTTTGTGGTGTGATTTTGGCTGCATAGTTTTGTGTGTGTTAAACCGTATTTATTAGCTGATACCCATTATTATTTTGAGCAAGGTATAATTCAGTTGTCAGGCTCCAGCTCTGGGAAGGAGATTTAATCAGTGAGAGCCCGCTTTGCTGCTGAGCATAAAACAATGCGGGTTTCATGAAGCAATCACACCAGTGTGAAAAAATGGGATTAATTAGTATTGTACAAGAACAGGCAGCATGCTCATTAAAACCTTGTGAGCTGCCTCTTGATAAACTGCCACTTGATAGGGCCGCATTAATGTGACAAGGCAAAGACTTTATTTCCAAATCCTTTCTGATTATATCTCACTTTTAAGTTACCTGAATTGACTCTCTAAGGCTTTTGGAATACAAAGATCAAAATTGCAGCAAGAGATCCCCAAGACACCTGGACAAAGGAGCCGTACTCAGATAGTAGGGCTTCAAAAGACAACTTTTTTTGAACTCCCATTCAAACATAAATCAATAGCTGTAAAATGAGGCAGCTCCAAAGGTGGTAAATTTGCATTTACATTCAGCAGGTTGGGCTGGAACTTATTTGACAATTAGCAACTATCTAACAAATCCCATATAGTTTTGTCTGTCTGCCTACCAATTTCTTCATATGGTTGTCAGTATAAGAACTCTTATGAATATTCTTACAGACTCGAGTATGCTCTGAGGAACAGGGGGAAAAAGATAGGCACTGAAAGCTGCACATCTGTTTCTTGTAGTTTAGATTGGCCACTGAAGAAGTTGTGGTCATATTTCTTCTTTTATCCTTTCTTCTGGAAATGTTCACAAAATAAAACTGTAGATTCCCACTAGTGGATTTTTTCTATGTGACTAACTATAATAGGAGATAGAGTCTGAATAACAACAGTAAATGTTGGATGGATGTATTTTTGATGCTGTGTTATTTTCCTTTAGGCATAATGTTTTATTCCTTCTTGAATTCGTTGTGGGTCTGACGATTTACTTGCACATAATCTTGTTTTTCCTCTCCTTTTGTGAATTAGTGACTGTAATGAAATTATATCTGAACTTCTAATAGTTAACCAAATCTATCAGCTGTATCATGATGCATAGGTGCTCCAAGATGCTGACTTACCATGTAGCTTTAGCTGACACTGTATGTAAGGCAATTGTAATGCAATACAGTTACCTGTCAGCATATATTTGTAGGTGTGGAAAATGCCACTCAGAGAACAGAGATTTCATATTCCCTGAAGCTTTTCCCAACTATTTTATTTTTAAGCAAAAACACCTTGTTAAATCTCAACACCCTATTAAAGTAGTGATATCCACCATGAAGTCTGAGTATTTGGTTACCAATTATAGGTTGTTTGCAACTGTACAGGTGTAATTCCACCCCTAGCTACCAGTGAAAAGCATCAGACTGGAAGCAAGTTACCTGAGCTGGCTAGATACAGATGCGTACAGTGCTTTACAAAGTGATGTGTTGCAATATTATTAATTTAAACCCTTAGATTTCATTGTTGTGATCTGGGCTACATGATGCAATGCAAGATGACAGCCATTGAATTAATAGAAAATGGGATTCATCTCTTGAAATTTCACACAAAATAGAAGCAGGAGACAGACAAAATAAAGGGAGATGGATAGACTGATAATACCACTAATACTTTTAAATTTAAACTGAATGGGTGAGATAATTTTAAAATACTAATGGTATTTATCAACAGAGTGATAGCAGAAAAAAAATCACACTCTCTCCTTCTTTCTCTCTTCTTTTCGTTGATTGCTTTGTTGAGCAAGTCAGTGAATATTTTACACTTTGTTTCTTTTATTTTAGCAAATGAACTGCCTCAAGCTAATGTAGTGTAAGTGGAAATTTCAAGCACCAATGTCTACTGCATGATACAATAATAGGAACTTTCCTTCCCTCCTAGCTCTGTAACAGTGTAGCAGCAAACTCCCTGATGCCTCCAGGTAGTCACATGCCTGATTTATGATTATAAACTGTAGCTCTGGAAGAGGTTTGCTAGGTAGTTTAAATCATTGGTTTTTCTCTAATGAACTGGGGTCAGGAAAAGTGCTGTATGTAACAGCCTTATCTGGTTGTTACTTATGCCCTACATACTACTGTGGTTTTGGCCACGATAGTGTTTTTACATAATTTTAATTGTTAATGCCATTTTATAAAACTGTGTTACTGAAAATTCCATGAAATGAGTTTTTGTGCTATTATTTATCATGCATCTTGGTGAAATTTGGAGCAAGTTACTTATTTGAAATGTGGTATGGGACAGCGTCAAGATAGATTTTTATTTTATTTATTTATTTATTTTTTTAAAATAATAATGTAAAGACAGGTAACTTAGAGGGTTGTGAGGCACTGGAACAGTTTTCTCAGAGAAGCTGCGGATGCCCCCATCACTGGAGGTGTTCAAGGCCAGGTTGGATGAGGCCCTGGGCAACCTGATCTAGTAGGAGGTGTTCCTGTCCATGGCAGGGGTTGGAACTAGATGAGCTTTAAGCTACCTATCTGGAGCTAGATGAGCTTTTTCCAACTTGAGCATTCTGTGATTCTCTATTATTGAGATAATGACCACAATATAAGGGGTGGTTTCTTTTCCTAGTAACAGTATGCTGTTAACATTGAATTCTGTTCTCATTTCAATCAGACCATACTACCAGTATCTAAATAGAATGTTAGATGTCTGAGATGTGCAAAGAGAAGAATATCTTGAGTATTGTTATAGATGAGTGAAGAATCTGATTCCATGCTAACGTTAACCAATTTTTACCTTGAATTCCTTTGTTTATAACCAGTTTAAAGGGTGTTTGCCTATCTCTTTCTGTGCTTACTGGCTTAATGAAATATCAGACAATTTATACTCACAAAACTATTGTTCAAGTGAATCAAAATCTGATTGTCATCCTCTTTCTAGAGTAAACAATATTCTGGACATAGTCAGCTAACATTCTTGCTAACAACGCTTCACACCAGCAATTTGAAACCAACACTTTCGGTAGTAGAGCTATTTCACCAGTAGCATTGCACCTCTGAAAATAAACACTGAATGCCTTCATCTAGAAAGTATTTTAAGCAGAATATGAAAGGTTGTTTTAAGAATCTTGTAGTATTTGCATGTGAGTTCTGGTTTGCTTCTTGCACCTTTCACATGTGAGATCCAACTTTGATAGAAGTTATTTGTCATCCATTATATTAGATGGATATAGTACAATATATAATATATAGCCCTGAATTCTATAGAGTTGTTACTTAGCTATTCCCTCATCAAGTATTGTTGATTGCCTGCATAAAATTTGATGCACCAGTCCCTGTTGAATAGCATCCTATTTTTCAGACTACTTCTCTGATTTGTTGTAATCATTTTCAATTCTAATCTTGTCTTCTAATGTACTTGCAACTTGGTTCTGCCTGCAGATGCAATAAGCATCGATGAGGTCACTATTAAAAATACTGAATGGTACAAACCCCAGACCCCTCTGTTGGTATAGTTTTCCATTCTGACAGTGACCTTTCGATAAATACTTTGAGTACACTTTTAAAATTGTTTTTGTACTCACCCTACCATTGTTTTAACCAAACCATGTTTCTTTAGCTTAAGCACAAGGATGTACAATAGCAATCAGAAATTTCTTTAAAAGTTGATGATATCAGTTGTTTTTTGTCCACAAGATCTCCCTCCCTGTAGAAGAAAAATAAATTAGTTTAATGTCCAACAGACAGTCTTCAGAATAAACTGTCAAACTCATTGTCTTGTTACCTTCATAAAATGCAGATAATTCTTTCAGTGCTGTTCCAGAATTTTACAAGAAATTAACTTTTTAAAAATATCCTAGCAAATTCTTTTTTCCCCATTCCTTTTTGTTCCATGATTTGGTATTCCATTCTTCAATATTTCTCAAGAAAAAGTATTAATACTTCTGAGCTTTAGCCCTTTAAATAATGTGGGATTAGATAGTGAGAAGCTATGGATGCCCATCCCTGGAAGTGTTCAAGGCCAGGCTGGATGGGGCTTTGAGCAATCTGGTCAACTGAAAGGTGTCCCTGCTCATGGCAGGGTAGCTGGAACCAGGTGATCTTTAAAGTCCCCTCCAATCCAAAACAGTCTATGATTAAACACATGGGACATCCTGAGGACATCTGCCAGTGGCTTCCTTCTCTTTTGAAGATAAAGTAAGTTGAAAAATTGGAGCAATCCGACTTGGACTTCCTTTTGCTAAATTAGTCATGGTGTGATTTTCTTTTTGTGATTGTCATTTGTGTCTCAGTTTGTACCTTGGATTTCCTTATGAACTTCAAACCTTGCCAGGAAACCTAGAATCTCATTAGCTTTGGAGGGGAACTCTTTCTTTTTTTCATGAAAAAATTTGTGCCCCTGATCTTTCTAGTTTGGTATTGTAGGGAGGATCATTACACCTGTGACAGTTAAACACTGATCTATCTACAACCACTACCTTTAGAAGACCCCAAAACACTTTCTGCTGGAGGTTGAGCATCTTTATTCACAATGTGCTGTTTCTGTTATTTCCCCTGAGTTTATAGTTTAAACTGTCATTGGAGTCAGGTATGAGAGTTGGAAGAATGTGAATTTCATTCAGGAGCTCTTGTGCCAATCAGCAGGAAAAGGGCATGTTCTGAAGAGTTGCTCCTTTCCCCACCTTACCTCTTGTCATGTAGTGGGGTGACATATGGTGCTCTTTCAAAATTACAGCTGCTCCATCAGAGATTCAATTTGGGCCTTCTGTGTTGCAGGGAGAAATATTTCTCTACTGTAAATCAATACAGAGAGAATCCTTAAGTTGTTTTCATGCACAATCATACAGGGACCTAATTTTCTGCAATGGTTGCTTCAGTTATTGCATCACAAAAATTTCTCACTATGGAGCAGCAGGTTTCATTCATTCCATCACCACCTATAAATAAGGATTGTGACTGGAATAGGTCATGAGAGTTACTCCTGGGAAGACCACATATTGCATTATCTGTGAAGAAAATGGGTTTTAAATTGCATTCTCCTAACTACATCTTGGTTGCTGCATGGTTCATTTTTAAGCATGCTAAACAGCATTCTCAACACTAGTGATACAGCACAGAAAATAATGATTCAAAATGCTTGTGGAATCATAGAATAATTTAGTTTGGAATGGACTTCTAGAGGTCATCTAGTTCGCTTGCAGAAGGTATCAGTTGACACTTGAAAGTTGTAACATGCCCCAGAGATTAGATTAGCAGGAATCGTTGAGTCTCCTTAAGTACCTGAACTCTTGGTATGACATCAAGATCAGCAAGATTATATGGTTTACAATAAGAACCTTACAGAAGCTTCAGTTCACTCTATTCCATGTGCGCTTCTGAGAAAACAAGGTCTACTTTGATAAGTATTCCAAAATAAACTTCCTAAGCCCCAAATTATTCATTATTTTTCACAGTTGTGGAAATGTTTGCATGCATGCGCTATCAAACTATTGTGGAAATTTTTCAAGTTAAACTTTTATCAGCTGACTGCCTTTTATCATAATGACTTTGAAGGAAGGCAGTGGAATATCTTAGTCTCATTGTGTCTCAAAAACATGCCTTTCCCTCTCAGTGCTGCCCCCAGCTAGGTGGGCAGGCACATGGTTGTTTATGAAACTACCTTATTCATGTTAGGGATATTCTTGAGATTACATAAGTCCTTCAGGGATGTTCTGACAAATTCTATAACAATTGTATTTCTCCAAACCAAAAAGGATTTTTCTTTGGGACAAAACTCCTTACCATAGTACAATGTATTGCTGGCTTTCATGCTTGTAGACAAAGTAAAAGACTACATAAATTACGATTCTTTCTTTCTCTACTTTCTTTCTCTGATTTGTCTTGAGGGAGTCTATCTTCTAGATTTTACTTCTGAAACTGCCCAATTAACTCTTCTGACTTGCGTGTTGCAATCCACCTAACGACATAAAGGTGTTGTTCATGTTTGGAGGGACTTTCTTCCATCCCTTCTGACAATATACTCCACAAATTGGTTCTGTGTGAGCAGGGCTGGCAGAGGTGTTACTTGTATTGAGCTCTGAGCAGCACTATTTCTTGTTCCTGTAGGTTCACCATGTGTTGTAAGCAGAGAAGAGCCAAAGCTTTGGACACTGTCAATGAATCTGTGTTGCCACAGAAGTCACTTCTGTCTGCATGCGCAGCAGCTACACTTCTAACTCAGCTGTCAGGTAGGACATCTCATGGTGAAATATTTGGGAAATAGGTAAAAATGATTAGGAAAAATTAAAAATGCATATGCAAAGGTAAAATGCAGGTGTGTACATTTGTATATTTCCTTGTTGCTAGTAGCAGTAGTCTCTCAACCTCATTCTTGTAATATATTTACAGGCACAAATTTTTCCTACAGTATCATTATGTTACTCTTGACTTCTATCTTTCTTAAAATTTTGTCTGCTATTATTTTGTCTCTGTATAATTGTCTGCCCAAGAGGGGGAAAAAAAAATAAGAACACATTTTATATCGAGCAATCAACGTTCACAAAACTTCATCTTATTTATCTTTGATAGTTTTCCTTAGGTTTATCACATAAAAATACAAATTAGCATTCTTAAGTTTACATCTTCAATGGCCTATCCTTTTTCTTTCTGCTAGTCTGACAAGCTTCAGCTATTTGCATGAAATAATCTTGTATAACGTGCAAAATGATTCCCTGAAATTAAGAAGAAATCCTTATGATATTCATTAGGAGCTAAAGAAAACAAGACAGAATTTTAGCCCCTCTAGAATTAAAAAGATAGATAATGGAGTTGGGTCTTGTATTTTGCAGCTAATGTTACACCATTAAATTTAAGTCAATTTTGAAATTAACCAGAGAATTTCGACAGATATGAAAAGGTTAATTCTTACACGGTTTTGCTTACAGAATTAAGCGTGTTAGAAGGCTATTCACTCATTTCTGGAATATCAGGAATTGGGCATGTCAGTAAAGTCTGTCTTAAAGTAGTGACTCAGCTGATATAGTATAGTTGATGCTTCTAGATTTTTTTTATGGAAAATACATTAAAAATAATTCTTCAACATAATGTTACCTAGCTAAGGATGCTTGAAAGAAAGAACTCAGGGATTCAGATGCAAACACTCAAATGTCAAGCTATGCCTGAGATAACATTGGTACTAACAGTCAAAATAATCATTGGGTGATTAAGGTCTTCTCTAAAAGCAAAATTACATTGCAGATCTCCTGGACTCTGAGCAGGATTCACTCTGTTGATGTTTCTGAATAATGATAAGGGGGCTGGTGATGTAATATATATTCTGGAACACTTTGTCCACATGTTATCGGAATGCACGCAATGCAAGAGTTATGGGAAATATATCATCGTCCCTCGACTGGAGTTTATACAGAATATTACTCTGCCATAGGATCCCTTTATCTACATTCTAGATGGCCTGACAATGACTCCCCAAATGCTTGAAGCCAATTTAAAAAGGATACTAAGAGCACTCTAATAGCTGAAGTTATTACTACTAAAGTGTAAATCAATGCTGTGTACATTCCAAGAAGGAAGAGCGAGTCAGAATAAGCTTTGTCTTAATGGAAATGGTATTTTAGACAAATTCTGCATATGTGGAGGCAGATCCTACATGTATGGCGCCGTACTCTGCAGTCAGGTCTACCTGCCTCCACTTGCCAGTAGTGGAAGCTGTGAGTTTACTTAGCTAAGAACAAACAAACATTGTTTCTATTCTTAACGATTAACTATTAGTTTTGCTAGTTCTGCACTGAACACGAGCCTAAGCTGGGCTGCCTAGCAGAGCAAATACATGAGGAGGAAGAGAAGGGACAGAATAATGCAATGCTACACCCCTCATCTGACCATCCTTTAGGTGTTGCATCAAGCGCAGAGCTACCCAGCCTCAACTAGCCGCCTCCTTTCTCTAGCTAACCTTTATCTCTCACCCTTTGGGCTCTGGTGTGGTACTATGCCACTTCTAGCAAATATTTCTTGATAAGTTTAACAGTGATGAATAGCTCTGTCAGGCACTTTTGGTGGTTTTTATGCTAACATGCGCCAAAAATATGAGTTAAGGTCATGGGCTGTGCCTAGTTCTGGTGTGTGGGTTTCTCATCCCTGATTTATATACAGAAATCATATGACAGCCACTTTGGTCAAAGTGGATGTAAATCTTTTAATTTCTGTTCATCTTGAGAAGACTGTACTCTGAATAACGTGGATTTTTAGGGATTACTTGTGGGGGGGTAGTTCTGGATGTTAGCCTCTATCTTTACCCATCTCTAGTTATCCAGAGATAATCAGATATTAGAGAAGGTTGGAAATTGGTCTACTATTAATAATTTAAAAAAAAAAAAAAAAGTGATAAAAGACTCTGATCTTGCCAGTGTCGTAAGTAATGTCACTTACTAAAGTGACTGGCACTAGCTGTAGGCTCAGATATGCCAATTATAATTAAAGCCATTATTTTCAAATACAGTTCAGTTTATTCCTGGTGAAAAGTAAAGAGAATTTTAGAGTGACAAATCTCTCTGGAAAATGCAAACTTAACGAGAAGGCTGTGTTTTTAGACTACCTGTAATAAGTTGGTTTCAGGCTTGAAATTAATATATTAAAACATTATTTAAAATGAATGTTGACCAACCTAACGTATTGTACAACATTCTGACTTACAAGCCAGATCAACAGCCTTCATATATCTGTAGTATGGTTTTCAAAATGTACCAAACCTTTTGCTATTGAAAATCTGACGTCCACTTATAGTTTTCTAGAAAGATATCTAAATTAACACTTATTTTTTGAGAATTAAAACCAAAAATGAATCTCTCTCAAAAAAAAAAAAAAAAAAGACATTTTTCAGGCAGTTGTGGTCTGGTAACAGAATTGTTGATGGAACTGAGGGCTTGATCATCTCCTTACAGCAACATACAAATAATGGTTTTATTTTGTAAAGCCATATAGCACACTGAGACACCAGTCATCCCCAGTGGTTTTTTCTCCTAAAACAAATGGGATTCTCAGTGATGACCAAAAGAGAATAAAAGAGCCACGAAGTACCTTCCCCCCCCTCCCCAAGCAGCAATTCATTCCTGCAAAGGCATCTTTAAACCTGGGACAAAAGCTCCAAGAAATTAGAAGTATGCACTGCACCAGACAATCTCCCAAGTGCTCCAAGCCTCTTGGGTATGTCCCAGATGAAGGAGGTCTGTAAGCGGTTTGGGGCTACAGCAGTTCTGAAGATGCAGCTTCTGTCTTTGGCAACCTGGAACTGAAGGTTAACTGACAGATGATGAAACAAATTTTATCACTGACCTTTGACTGTTAATGAGCACGCCAGTCCTGGTCAAATCCAGTGATTGTTAGTGTTTCTCACATTCTGGCCTTCGTTTAGATCCCTTTGCACAAGATGATGGCGCATTTGTGCTCTCAGGCATTTGTTTAAATGCCTGCCCTGCTGCTGGCCACCAGAGATTGCCCTGAAATGCGAGCACGGTGTGATGATCTGAGGTCCGATGTTAACATAAGGTATAGATAAAATTCCTGCTTGCACTGCAGGTGACTGGGATCTAGGCAACAAAAGTTGCTGCAGCTGAATTTTTTCATTCTTGTGTACTGCATTGGGCAGCTATTTTGTCATTATTGGCAGTCAAAATCTTGGCTTTGTTTTCTGCCCTGTAATCTCATGTTGATGTCCTTTATGTTCCCAAACCCTCTGTTTAGAAGTGTATCCATTTGATATGATTAATAGCTATTGTGAGTGATCTCTATTAAGGACTCAAAGCTCAATTTCAAATATTTTTGTGGCGCTTCTGGTGGGCCTTACTGGGATAAATTAAGCCTATTTTTCCCCTGATTGCTTCGTTGAATCTCTTTGTAACTTCACCTTGTATTCCTTTCTGTTCAATACTTTTCAAAGTACTGAGAGTTTAAAGAGGTACAATAAATCCCAGATCAGTTTTTAATGACCATGGTAAGCCTGCTTGTAATATGTCAGTAAGCTGAGCCTAAAAGCCAATGGGGAATAGGCCATTTCTGCCTTAGTAATTGCCTCCGCAGAAAGATTTATAATGTCATTATCTGAATCTACAAGAAATAACTCATAGAGCTGAAATACCCTAAAAAAATATTACAATTCTCTTAAAATCTAGTCATTCATAAATGCTAAATCATAAAACTTTTTCAAGATGTTTTATGTTAAAAATAAAACCCAGTCAAAATATAAATGTACTTTTCTTAATCAGATTGTTCATTCTTTGTATATCTGTTTTCCGTGCTGTAGTTTGTTGGCAGAAGACTGGTGCAGTGCACAGTTCAGGTCTAGCCCTGTGCTGTTGAAAACACAAGCAAGTACTGAAAAAGCACAAAAGAAAGAGCATTCCCTGTCATTTTTCTTTATTTGTGTATGATTCCAGGGGGGAAGAGGGTTAGTTAGCACTGCAATAAAATTAATTTTAGCAATAAAAATCACTCCCCCCTTCTCCTTCCACCATTTTCCCATGAAAAGCCACACTAAATGTCCTGATAAATGTACTGCAGTACTGTTTTTAAGCCTTTTCAGCCAGCTTCCTTTGCCCTTAGCATTCCCCAATCAGAAGATATCATTCATGTCTTTCAAAAAGCAGGAAATGTACTCTTCAATTTGTCTGGTGTTTAATAAAGTGCTAGAATTACCATAGCTACCCTCATCTTCTGATGCTTTAATACACTGTGAGATTTATACTAATTTCAACCAGACTATATTCTTCAGTATAGAAAGCTTGTACACTTAAAAGGGCACTGTCAGTGTGCTTTTTTTTTTTTTTTTTTTGTCATGAGTGCCTGTAGATGAGAACCTGATTTCTGATTCCCTTAGGAACAAATTGGTTTACTTTGTGTTACTTTTATTTTTGTTGTTTGTCCCATGTCCATGTGAATTTAATTGTTGTTTGTTTGTTTTTGTTGTGGCTTTTTAAATATTTCTCATTAATTGTTTAAAGAAATATTACTTGCTGATGTTTCTGGAGATGCATTGTACTGCAACACATTGCTTCAACCCGGTCAAGTGATTCCTAAAATCAGAGAAAGGCTTCTACCCTGATACAGTCTGATTCTTCTCTAAAGTTTCAATTAAACATTTCAGAGTCCAGTATCTGCTTTTAGACTCTAAACTATAGAGGCTACCACCCTTTTAAAGTGCAGCAGTTTTGTTTTTAACTTGAATAGGTCCTGAATTTCATCCCATGTCCTATACACTTCAGAGCACAGACATCTCTATAAGTAATAAATTATTACTCATTTCTGGGTGAGCATTATAAACTTTCACGTTCTTCGCTTCAAAGAAATGATGTGCCTGAAACAGAAATTATTTTCCAGTCAGAGCACTCTGGTCTTCATGATGTCACCTGAATATAAGATGTCTGTGAAAACAATACTGACACGTTTATTTCCTGAACTTAAAAAATGATTTATAGGCAAACAAATGTGTGCTTCTGCCTCTAGATGTGCATATCTAATTCTTATCAATATTAGTGGAATATTGTTTCATACAGAGAACAAAATATATTGTAATACACCTATCATCTGTGAGCCTCTTCTGTATGCCTTGCAGCTTTACTTTCAAGTCTTTCCCTGGTTTCTGAGGCAGCGTGATGTGTACTTTTCAGCACTGAGCTCTGTGAAGGAGTCAATGACAACTAAATGGAATTGGAATTTTGGAATGGTCTTGTCTTAAGATGAGGAGTTTATAGGGTAAAAAAAAAAAAAAAAAAAAAAAAAAAAAGAAAATCTTCTATAAAAGCCTATTTTCCTTAAGAGCTGCTGCACACTGAGTGAGATTTATAATATGAAGTAAACTTGGTTCGTTGTTGATCATTAACTTTAAACCTAATCTGGATTGAGATCAGAGTATAGCAACTAAAATCAAAATCCCTGTGCCAAATCTAAAACTCTGTGAAAGAATTGCAGCAGATGCAGGGTGACAGCCTGGAGCGAGCTGTCCTGGGCCATATCCTTGAACTAGGAGTACAAATTTGCTTTTATCTGGATTGTCAATAATAGGATTGCAGGATAGAAAACCTAACCACAAGGAAGGATGAAAGAATATCAAAATATCCTTTTGCCCCTTCTGTTAGAAACTCATCCTGTAAGAATCAGGGTGAAATAACAAATGGAGGTTGGTCAGGATTAGTCTCTGGTTATTCACTGGCTGCCGTGCTTTTTCACTATTGTATGTAGCAAATGTTTCCTGACAGGCTAACTAGGAATAATAAAAGGATAATGGACTCTAGTGACATACTGAATGTTACAATTGTTATTCCTGTCCTCTGAATGTGGTTTACCTTTGGCAGTGTCAGAGGTGACTATTCTCGGAGCCCAGGCAAAAAGTGAGATGGGCTGCTGGGGACGTATGCAAGCAGCTGCAGTGAGCAGTGCTGCTGTCCTGCAGTGACTGCCCTTCTGCCCATCAGAAGTCCCATTAAAGTTTATAAAACCCTGTAAACGTAAAGCTCTGTGTGGGCTTGTCTCTTTGCAGGAGTTATATGAGAGAGAAAAAAAAAAGGGGGGGGGGGGGGGGGGGGGAATAAAAAGGGAAGGGTTAGTATTTATGCGTATTGTTGACTGATATCTTTATTTAAAATAAGATGCGTTTTTCTATTAGATCCTTCAGATATTATTAACCACTGTGGAAAGCATAATGTTCACAGCAGTATACATGAACTTTTATGGGATCAAATCCATTTGAAATTCTGGATCCAAAACCTCTCCTGAAATTGGACTGCTGCCTCAATAGAGTGGGCAAGAATGTAGGCGTAAGTGCTCGCTCCTTTCTGTTTGTGAGGTAGATGTGTATACTGTACTGTGTGAGCTAGATTTTTCTGCAGCCGATGTGAGAACTTGGACATAAGCATGATGAGGTTGTTACTTTAAATCAAAATACTTTTCCTTCTTATGAGATGTACAATGTAATTCCTAAACAGGAGTCAGAATAGGGTCTGGCTTATATTACAGACTACTATGTCATTGATATTTCACTTTCCACCATTCTCTCTAAGACAGCATTGCAAGGTGAGCCCTAGATTAGAAGTCTCTGATGGTGAAGACCATATCCTGCCTTAGCAGCATGGTCTTTGCCAAGTTAGTAAAATGTCGTAGCTCTAGCAAGTACCCTGTTGTTACTTACTCCAAGTTGTTACAAAGAGAACAGCAAGTTCGCAAGACCTCTGCACTGGCAGTGCCCCTCAAGAAGGCAGTGCACATTCAGAACAGCTGATGAATGTGTTTATGGATTTTAGGTAAAGCCTACTCTCAAAAGCAGGTGTTAAATTAGTAAATTGCATTACTGGGTGTCGAGGAAATGTCTTCATTTGGATGACTGCAGTAATTATGGGTGAGAAATCAGAGTTACTTGAAAAATTGAAAAAGGACCAAATAACTAATAAACATACAGTCAGTTGCTTGTAGATTTATCTGAAGAGGATGTTTCCAGGAGAGATAACTAAGAAAAATGATGTTGCTTGTTGAAAGCATTTAAACTAGGAAGGAAAGCTGCAGTGAAAGACCATTAGAGGGGAAAGCACACGATGTGCAAAATGTGTGTACTTAAATTCCTTTGCTGTTATGGTTTCTAAACAGTTAAATAGCTTGCTGTTCTTTCTTTTTCATCATATCATCCAATTATTAGCATATGCAAAAAAACAGTAAACAGTTTAAGATTAAATAATCTTAGAATTGTTTAGAAATACTGTCCTTAAACTACCCAGAATGCAGTTGTATTCTATAGCTATCTTCCATTTTTTGGTGCAACTTTGCACACAAAACTAACTGCACCCACATATCTTGAGTTTGGATAAGTTGCTCTGATATTGGCCCATGTGTAATGTATGCTAATGAAATATAAGTACGCAGGTCAAAAGAGAAATATTTAATGGGAGTGTTTACCATCAATGATGGGAATGGAGAGCTCAGAATATACCAAGACAGAGTAGTTAGTGAATCTGTCACACACATAAATCAGCCACACTCCCTCTGCATTTCTAATTGTCTCCCTAAAAAGGTTTTAGTCAACCCCTTAAAATGATGATCACACAAATGCATTTTTATATTGCCTGTTTGCTTTTAGTTATGCAAATTTGTTCAAGAGAAACGATGTACTCAAACTGCTCTGAAAATTTTAAAACCCACAGATTTCCGTAGTGTGAGAATGTGAAAAAGTTAATGCTCTCCATTGAGATGTGAGGTTATACTTATTTGGGGTTCAAGGCTGGTTTCATGTATAAGCAAAATAGGGCATTGGTCAGAGCGCTAAAGGGAGCTGCTGAAAATGATTGTTATTTTTTAGGCATCCCATTCCAGCAACAACTTTCTATAGAAGTGAGTTAAGCTAGATTTACTGAAGTTTGTTTTCATCTCTGTAATGGTTTCTTATTCAATTAATTTCCTAAAAATGATGTTTGAAGTCAACTTTCCAGTGTGCCCAGGTCACTTTTCAGAAGGTAAACTAACAATCCAGGTAACTTAGATTTAGCAGCAGTGGTCAGAGCAATAACTAAACAGCTTTGAAAAATCTGGGCCTTCTTCCTGTGGGTAAATGTTGTCTTTCATTGCCTAGATATTCAGCAAGCAGCTGCCACCCTGGGGTGGTGATCCTGGTTTTGGCCTCAGACACAGTGCAAATGATGGTATACTTGAAAAGATTGTTGTATGGTCTGTCACTGTTTAGGACATATATCTTGGAAAAATCTTGTTAGGCTTGGAGACTTTAAGATTAGGCATAAAGCTTTCAGTCAAGATCTTGTGTATTTGACCTTCACACTTGTCTTTCACAGCTGTCAGTACAGCAAAGTCAAAAGACTTAAACTGAGCACAGCTCTAGCTGTATCTAGAGATGCAGGTAGGGGCAGACTTAAGGAAACATCTCAGCGCACTTTCTGAAGGGGCGCACTCATGGCCACCAAACCAGAAGCATAGGATGATTGATTCTGCATCAGTCAAAGCCTGCCTGTATAGATATACCTCTCTACTTGATCACAATGTTTAGCACTGAAAGCCAAGTTTAGAAGCCTATCTGGAGGTTTACATTACTTGCTGAGCCCATGCTTTGGCTTGAAAGTACCTCACTATGCCTGGCATCTTCCACAAGCACTAAATTAACACACAAATACTGAAGAAGGATGTAGAAATCAAAACTCTGAATATGATACAGTGATTTTATAGAGTTCTGCATTGCCTTAAATCCACTACAGAGCTCCTGATGTGTCAGTGGGCAGTATATGGCCCATCGTTTGTCAGACCATTTAAATTCAGGGGCTTAGCACTTAGTCTTTTGGAAAACATCCTGCACGGTTTGATTTACAGCACTGTAGAGCTGATTAAAAAGTCACTCGTTAAAAAGGTATCTTTTATTATAATTGCTAAATATTTTTTGGTGTGGTTAGTAGGTTTCACCTTTAAAATGATGTATGTTTGCTGGCTCTTTTCCCAAGCTGTCGAGTAAGAGCCACTGACTGGTACATTTGTATAGAAGTGACAGAGGCTTTGCAGTGCTTTGCATTTTCACATGCTTTCTTTCCTCTCGTAGAGGTGTATCAGCATATTCTTGTGGATAGAGTGGAGTTTGGAAACCTGGCTTTCACTCCCAGGTACCAGCTCCCTCTCTGAACAGGGAGAAAGTATTTAACTCCTCTACTTGTGTATCAGAATAGCTGGAATTATAGCAATCTTTCATAAAATGTTCAGAGCCCTGTACAAAAAGAATTACGCAAGTTCTAGCCAGCTGATGATTGTAGAATTTAATTTACCAACTGCTGTAAAGCTGGTCTTCCAAATCACAAAAAGAAACATTGCTATAACAGCAGACACAATTCTTATCTCCGCACCTAGTTTCTGCCCTGATCTTGGAAAGTTGTTTTCTTTCTCTTCATCTTTATTCCTTACAATAGTGTTTCTTCTGTGCTGTGTTCTTGTTTCCAGCTAAGTTCATGGAAGGAGGATAATCGATAACTCTTAGTCAAGATTTTCTTTTCTCTGTGTGTCCAGTGACTTAAAGCTCTTTGAAATTCAAAATACTTTTCTAGAGGGTCACATTTTTTATTATTAAAAAAAAAAAAAAAAAGATGGGGAAAATTGGTTATCACAGAGGTAACACCTCAGTGACTTGCTGTTTGTGCTTCATGGATAGAGAGGATAGGCAGAGAGGGTCAGAAGATGACAGTTTATTTGGAAAAGAAAAACAATAAAAAAAATAAAAAACAAATTAAAAAAAAAAAAAAAAAAAAAAAAACAGGACAATGACTTTCTGGAAAACATTGAGAGCATCTGTCTGATCTGTACGAGAGGGAGCCATGCAGTGGGCTGCTTTGCAAAGCGAGGTTGAGGTCTGAGGGCAATCATGAGAGATGGAAAGGGGCCTGTTTGATAGGCAGGACTGAATCTGGGTTTAAGCAGGTTTCATGTCAGGAAACATCCCTGTAGAAGCAATTTCATAACTGAACTGACATTCTTAACTCATCTCAACTCTTGACTTGAAGTCTGCAGTCAGCCTTACAATATCGTCTTCAGAGTAAGATACTGCTTTTCTAGCAGAACAAAAGAACCATTAATGACACCAATTAACCAGTGTAATTCTCATTTACACCTCTTTATTACCTTCCACACACAGTATGTGATACATTATACATCCCATTAATTGTTAACATACACGCAAGTCAAGATCTTTTATTATACTGGGTCATCTATCATTGATACAGAGATATAGATATTTTATAGCTCAGCCAACTAACACTACTGTCGAGCAGAATCTATAACCATTTCCACATCAAATCTGATTGTGTTATTAAGCCCTTTAGAAGTGCTTAGTATGTAATTTGGCCTCTTCCCAGAAGGTATAGAGGGGAACAAAAAAGTAGGATTTGGGGGTAAGCTTTATTAATTTTGTGGAGTTCGTTTAATTTAAATTTACCATTGTAAAGCTTACAGGTGGAACGTTTGGTTGCACTCTACATTCAGCCTTTCTAACAAGCATAATAGTTCTCTTTTAATTACTGAGAATATAGAGGAATTAGCAAAGAGGCAACATTTAAGGGGAATCTAGGGGAATTTTTTTTAAGTGCCAATGATTTTGCAATTTTCAAAGGATAGAAAAATAAAATCTATAAAATAATAGGTATGACGTGCTTTGCTAGCCAGTTATTCCCAGCAGAACTCAAGTTGTCAATGGGATACATTATGTCCAGAACTATTGATACTAAAGTCAATGATGTAAACTTGTGAAACTCAGTTTAGATACGCAGGTCATATGGCTACTTTTGCGTACTCTGATCTTAAACTGCAAATGTATGAAAGTTTTTGCTTTGCAAAATCTTCCACAGCTGATATAAACTTTTAATATTTGAGCTCATATCAGCAATGATAAGCACAGTTACTAGCTACCTTCGTGCAGCTAAAAATCAAAGTGCTGCTCCACCAGTGCCTGCAGTGAAAAGCTTAAACACGATGGAGTTTAGCCAAGTGCTGCAGGATGCACCTAGTCTCAGTAGGCAGGTAAAAGGAGCCAGCAGTAACTGCTTCTTGGTTGAGGTGGATGCCTATGTGTGTTCCTCCAGTGGTTCAAGAAATCAAAAATCAAGCATCATTACTTAAGCCCCAGAGAGGATGGAGGGGTTGTATTTGGACAGGTATATGTGCATCTCAGCTGAAAATTTCCTTCTGTGTAGCTGCCAATAGTTGCTGCCTGAGTGCAGCTAGTCAGGATGCAGCGGTGGTGTGAATTTGCTGGGCTCAACCTGCAGGTTGAACGTGGAGATGGCCACAGTTTTGTCAGAAGCAGTAATTAAACAGAGGAGGAAGGGAAACCATCACAGTGCTTCAGGATGAAAAGCCTGGTGAGTTGAGTCTGGTAAGACCCAGAGGGAGCACAGGTCTCTGAATAAATGTTTGCTTTAGAGCAGTAGCGTCTGTCAGTAATTTGGCACTTATAGTTAGCCTTTCTTAAAGAGAACCTATACAAGTGATTTTAGAATTTATTTTCAGTGGTGTCTGTGTGATGGCTCCTCAGTGGCTTGCATCTGAAGCAACCAGATGAACAAAGGCACTGACCAAGTCCATCTGTGGCTATGGACTGTACTGACCAAGAAGGAAGCAGAACTCCCTCTCCTCTCTGCAGCTCTAGCCAGGGATCATCTGCACCCCATCAGCCACCAAACTGAGCTGTAAAACTCTCTACCTGCTCCACATGACTTGTTCACTCATACAAGCTTGCTGTGTGATAACACGGAAAGAAAAGCATCTGTGCATCTGCTATGCCGACCTTTAGCACTGCATAATTCACAGAATCTGGTGCTTGAGATGTGCAGGACCTGAGCAAGGCTGCAGTCTGTGTCTGCTGCTAGAAACCTCTCTAATGCCTTGCACAACACTTTGTGGGTCCTGTTCTGGAGACCAGGGTGCTCTGGCAGCCTTGGGTCCACCTTACGGAAGCAGCTCCCAAGTCTTGGGTTAGATTTGGCCCAACCTGAATGTGGCAAGCCCCAGAAAGCTGCTTCACGCTATTCTAAATCCAGCTTCCATTATCTATATTCCTTAATTAGAGCAAATGAATACTAATTATTCATGGCCACTATTTTATCAAACTGAATGGCAGCAGCAGTTGGAGTCTTTGTTACGCTTATACAATGTTGATATATTCACTTCATGTGTGCTATTCTGGTGTACGTTTACAGTAGAAGTGATATGAGGCTAATGCCACGTCAGTAAACATTTAAATACTGTTGACTGAGCAGTTGATGACCCTAAATAGGGAGCACAAAATGTTAAGAGCGAGGAGGCTTACATTAGCATAGCCCCTTCTATAAATATGTTCTAAACCATAGTTAAGTTCATAGAAGTCCCCTATTTGAGTAACTCAGCAAAACATTGCTGGTTTTCATTCTCTTTGACTGGATTTTGTGGTTAGTCAACATTTTAATATAATTAATTAACACCATCACCTGACAAAACTGCCATACTTGCTGACACTGCTGGAAAAAGGAATTTAAAAATGTCAGGGAGAGTAAGAAAGGTTCTGATATATTTGGCCCTGTCTGGCATGTCAATATGTACTGATCCATTTCACCTTTGTTCATATTTTCATAAACGGAATTTATCATAAAAATAGTTTCTCAAGTAAAATACTACATCCAAAAAGAAATTTTCTTTAACAATATGAACTATGAAAGATTTAAAAATAAAAAAAAAATAAAATAAATAAATAAATAAATAAACACTTGTATAACATCTGGGTTTTTTTTGGTGGCTCTTCAGACCAGCAATGGTAAATTCCTGATAACTTTTTTACCCCCTATTTAAAGGAAGAAAAAATGAGCTGTGGATCTTTTATAAATATCTCCTGTTATCCTAGTTCTATGCTAAGATATATGCAAGCCTTGGAGTAGATTATGTGAGTTAATACTGAAGAGCAGAGCTCTTCATTGAAATCATTTTAAAATTCTGTGACTACAAGGCAGCCTGCCCTGCACAATATATATATATATATATGTATGTATGTATATATACACATCCCTTTAAGCTTTTAAAAATATTTTAAAAGTTTTTAGGATTGTAAGAAAACTTAATTTCCTTTGTTATGGTGTTGGTCATAGTGTGTCATTTGTTAGAAGGGATCTTAAGGATTTAAGAAAATAACTCCTAGGAAGTTCTTTAGAAATGTGTAAATCAATAAGATGATTAACCATCAAATTTTTTATAAGGCTATTGATTTAAAAACAAAAATAAATAAAGTTTGCAGATATGTTTAGATCTTGTTCAAATTTACTTGGGGTTTACCAGACTCCCATAGAATGACTTTGTGTACTTCAGGCTGTAAAGCCTAACAATTGCAATATGAAATTCATATAGATATGAAGAAAACTACAGAATATTAAAACAGGGAAGGAGTTTAATTGTAGGATAGATGTGTGTTCTTTAAGTGCACATACCTTTCCCTTTAAAAAAAAAAAAAAAAAAGTGTACATAAAGTAAATCTTTTATTTTGTCAAAAATTGTAATTGTCAGTTACATTGAAAGTAAGATTACAATACTAAATGAATAAACGAGTATTTCATAGGAAGAACATATATTTGGTGTTAAGAGTCAATGTGCATAGTAGAAGTTTGTTAGGGGTGTTAATGTAGTTTATTTTTCTCTTTCCCTGTTTCTCTATCACAGTTCTGCAGGTTAGACATGCTGCTTTAGTTAGGATGTAGTATAAAGATCTATTTCATTTGTGATGCTGTTTCTTGGGCTGGTAAACTTTCACAGTAACACTAATTCAAATTCCTATATAAATACTAATCCTGAATTTTCCATTATTCCCAGTTACACTTTTTAGGTTGCTCACAGTTTTTCCTGTCATTTGTACACCTTTCTATAACAAATGATTGTACCAGAGATCTTACCTTTCCACTCTTAATCTGTCCCTGAGCTACACTTGCACGTGCTCAGAAAATCTACCTACATATATTCATTTTTGTCTTTCTCACCTGCAAAACATGTTGATTGCTGTTGTGCAAAATCTCTCCACCGTGTCAGCATCAGTCTGATGCTGAGGTCTTTAAAAGTGTGCTGCTCTGTATTGCTCAGCTCCTTATTGCAGCTCGTGGTGTCAGTGCCTCGTCTTTTCTCTCTGTTTATGTAACCCACTTGGTGTCTTCTGTCCTCTTTACTGAAATATTTTGTAAACCTCCCTTATAATTTGCTGAGTGCTCTTAATTTCAGTTCCTTTCTATTGTTAACTATGCTTTGCTTTTAATTATTTTCTATATTCTATTTCCCATTTAAATTTCAGAGCATTTGTTCATTGTAATGAAATAAAAGACAATGAAGTCAAACCATAATGTGTTAATAGAAGTAGTATAAGTAGGAAAAAAAAAATCTTAAACCTGCAGATTAAATTATTCATTTCAGTTTTTTGCTCGTCTCTAGTCCCTAGAAAACTCAGACACCAACAGCTCTGAAATACTGTTCCCAGAAGGATGGGCTGCAGATGTAAGATGGTTCCCAGAAGAACTGGGCACAGAAGTAGCATCTTTTTCTTCCCCCTTACTTGCTTTTAATCATTTCTGTGCTTTAGGGATAGGGGTTATAAAGATCAGTTAGCAAATCCTTCCTGAGCTGAAAATACCAGGACTTAGTCTCCATATCCTCTGTCCTGACAAAACAGTTCTGGGAGGAACCTGGATTGACCAATTTTTCCTCTTAACACCCTCACAATCTCCCTTGTAGCAGAGATTTCAGACTGCCATAGTGGAGGTGACAAAAAATTGAATTTTTTGCGTTCGCTAATAGTTCACTTGCAATGCATTTTAATAACAATGTGGGATAGAGAGAACTGCTGCAGCCTCTGGAAGTCTCCTGAGCCACAGAGGGTCTGCAGCCAGGTAGGCTGCTGGGTTTGCTGAAGCAAACTGGGTAGGGCAGCCCAGAAACCCATAAAAACCTACATATTTTGTTATTTAGTATATTATTTTTCTGAGCAGTCTTCTTCTGATTGATCATTGAGATACAAGCCTTATTGCATGCTTTGGTTTAAAGGGGCATATTGCTTTTACGTTAGTACATATTGTGTTAATTAGCAGTCCTTTTTCTCCTGTTTTTGTTTTTTGTTTTTTGGTTTTTTTTTTTAATGGACCTATAACATCAACCCAAACCACATTCAGTCACATCTTTTAAAGCTTCCAATGCTTATTGATAGTTATGTGGGAGTCAGGATTAGCTCCTTTTAAAACATGCAATAGCTTTGCAGAGAGGAGAACAGGTCGGTAATGTGTCATTTGAGATTTTGATAAAAACCTAATGGGAAATTGGTCTGTGAGCCAACTTGAATGAGCTAGAAACGTAATATGAACAAAGATCAGCAAAGCTCCTTGGGTTGCCCAGAAGTATTAAGTGTTTCATTTGTGAAATCCCCAAAGTCTGCCAATACTTCAAAGCTTGGCGTGATGCAGAAGGTGCACTTGCTAAGGCAGGGTTAGCACAGATGGAAGCCAAAAAACTGAGAATGTTTTTTGTCCCCATCTGATGAATCTTAAAGCTCCATTTTTTGCAGGTGGATTCCAAAATAACATAGCAGGTGGCATATTTAAGGATTTCAAAGCAAACCTGCAGTTTAACTGAAGAAAGGTGATAAAATTCCAGAAGGGCCTGCATTTGCAGCAAGATCTTCAAGCCACATTTTGCATACTGTTCACCCTCTAGAAGTTTATTCTCCAGAGAGCCAGTAGCTTTAGCCCCTCTGGATACTGAGCTCACAGTATGTGGTCAGTGTAAGGTAACTTGTGTGCGCTTCTCTGACGAAACTCAGCCCCTTGCAAACTGTTAGGTAGGAAGCAAGAAAGCAGCGAGAAGCCCAGACAAACAGAAATGGTTCTCAATCAGTTAAATAGGAAAAATCAAGAAGAAATGTAGGTTAAAAATGAACATACTGAGTTTAAAAAATGTGGTGATTATTTAGCAAAAAAAAAGAAAACACGTGGATTCAATATGAACAGTACTACTGTTTTGGAAAAAGAAAAAAAAAAAGTCTTTTTTCCAATCAATTGATTGTGGCTTTTAATAGATGGAGCCCTAGCTTTTCAGCCTATTTTGTGTAGGTGAGTTTTTCATATGTGAGAGAACCCCTGAAGTCTAATAGAAACCTTTTAAGTAAATCTTACAAAGCTCTAATCTCTCAAAAGCTCCCATGTTCTTCTCCTCTGTTCTTATTTAATTTTTAATAAGAACAATTCCATGCAGCTCTAAAGCATGGCTCAATTAAGGAATATTCCTACCAGGCATCTTTGAAATCTTGGGAGGTTTTTTCTTTTTTTTTTTTCTGTTTTACCCGTATGAATCTCAGTTTTGGTTGGCTGGAGTTTAGAGAAGGAGTTTCACTTTAATTGCAAGCTCTACTTCACACTGTTATTTACAAGTAGACCAAATAACTTTCAAAGTCTCATGTTTTATGCTAGAAGGAGACCATCGAACATATTAGTGCTGTATTCTGAAGTTACAAAAAGGATCTTTGATCTAATTCCCTAGACACTATCTGTCCAAAAAGTATCTCTAGGTCATAAGTAATTAAAAAAAAAAAAGTCTGAAACAAAATTTGAAGCCCAGGTATTTTATAATAATCAAACCTTAACTGCTTTATGATTCACTTTTATTTTTATAGCGTATGGCACTCTTCTTGCTGCTCTGGTTAAGCTTGTATCAGCATTTCCATTATAAAATGCTGCTTTCAGGGGTTTATAACTTAACTGCAAAAATTTACTCTGAGATGGCATTACAACCTGACTGGAAAATCATGTTTGTATAAAATATGTGTCTGCCAATATGCATAAAAAAAATTGGAATCTTATTTGGGGCTTTTAGAGCAGATTGCAATGGTAGTGTTTCATCAGAATATGCGTTGTAAATGATGAGAGAAGTAAACTGTGCCTGAAGCACCCTGCACAATGGTTGTGGCAGGCTTCATTTTCCGGTCCCGTGTTTGTTGGAGTCAGCCTGACTTCTCCCAGCTGGTATGGAAGGGGAGCTAAGGCAGACATTCATGTATCTGTGGACTTAGTTTTTCCTTCTTTGGTATCCACTCAGAATGGCCTAAATAATGTTATAATAGGTCTCACTTCAGATGGGTATTGGTTCCTGTACTTAAAGTTCTTGTGCAATTTCTAGTTGTTTTAGCCTGTCTGGGTTGGCCACATCCAGTATAAATAATCGTGTTCCCTCTATTAAAAAGGCTGGTGAGCTTTTGATGCGATGCAGTCTGTCTTCCTTTCCTACGTTTGGATAGAGTTGAGATGGGTTGTTACTTTCTGTGCAGCTGACGGTTTTGATGGTTACGTGTCAGCACTGACCTGATGTCTATAAAATGCCTTGATGTGTTATCCAGAGCATGAAAAATATAAAAGAACATATGTATTTACCTGTTGCAAAGCAGTTCTGCTGTATAAAAAGGAAGCAATATACTTTTTACAGTGTTAGAGAAACTTCTTTAAAAAGAACTGGCTAGCAGATTTTTAGGGTTTTTGTCCTTTTGCAAAGAGGGGATTCTGGATATAATTTTCTAACTTAAACTCCACAAAATTCAGAGAGAAGGATGACTTGGTCTCTGTTGAAGGATGTCTCTGCTATGTGGTGTGAGGATGTTTTCTCAGGAGAGAAGGGCTTTGGGCACTGATTAGTGCTCTGAATTGTTTGGCTTTTGTTACTCATTGCCACACTATTTCACACAGTCTTTAGGTTGTGTTTCTTTTCTTTATCACTTTCTGCTGTTTGGTGGGGTTTTTGTTTTGTTTCGAAACTTGAAGGTAAATGGCAAAATGCCACAAACCATGGAGTTTTAATTTTCTGCATTCCGTGTTATTTCACATTTATATCTTAATGAGAAGCAGCTACATGAGTTATCTTTCCAGCCCCGAGTTCTTAAATACAAACTTTGCTAAGCAGTGCATTTGGGATCAAATCTTTCCATTTTTGCAAGTCTTTTGAAGACAATGTCCTATTGCTATCTGGTGCAACCTTCTTCTTTTATTCATTACAAATAACATTAGGTCAATGTCTGTGAGACTAATTTTGACATCTTTCAAGAAAAATGAAAAACTCTAACAGGGCACCTGAATAAGGGATACCTTTATAACACTCTGTGAGGAAAAAGGAATTAATGAGTCAATGCTACTGATAATCTAGGTTACCCCATCAACACCCATCCAAATCCTTCAAAAGCATTTCATAGATTGAAAAGGAAGCTTGCCAGGAGTTCTTGGCAGCCAAGCGGCAGAGGGGTAAAGGCCAAAAATGGAGGAATTAAGAGCATTATCAAGTCAGAGACCATAAAGATGTGGTTCAAGGTAGCAAACTGTTAACTTCATAGATGCCTGAAGCCTTCTTAGATGTTCCAATGAGATTTTCAGAGATATATGTTTGTAAGCTTTGGAGATTTTGTGCAAAACTTGTTCTATTGCTGTTCTGTGTTCCACCCTTCAGCTACACACCTGCAGCCAACAGTGCTGTTTTGGGCTAGGAACCTCCTAGAGACACCCATTGCTTTTCCTTTGTGAATCAATCCACTGGAAGAACAGATTCCTAGTGACACTGATGGATTTGAGATTGTTCTGCAATAACACAGGAATACCACATGCTTACTTGGTTATTTTTGGGGGTGGTGGTATGTTTTTCCATTTTTTTTTCAGTCAAATTGATTTAACATAAGAGAGGATTGACTGTCTGGGGAAAGAAAAAAGGGAGGAAGAAGAAGCCCATGCAGAAGAGTTCTGTTACAGGCCATGTTACTGCAGACCATTTAGTTGTAAAGGACCAATGCCAAAACATTAACCTATTCGAGAATGAGGAAAAATCGTCAAACTGACAAAACTACTTTTAACTAGGACAGGAAAAAGAACACAGGCAATCAGAACTACTCTGGCAAGTTTTAAAAAGGCCAAGTGTCTCACAAAAGGGAGAGAGAAAACAGAAGGCACTTCTCCTGGGAAGTCTGAAGAAAGTAGGCAGACTTTTTTTTTTTCTCTCACCTGAGGATTTAGGCACTATAGATGTATGCAAAACTTATCGTTTTAAAATCTACTTTTTCCTAAATGCTTAGTTTCCTCTATTTAACCAGTACTGTTGTTCTAAGGATGTTGCCTAATAGTCATGCTCCACTTGCCAAGGCCTCCTGAAGAGAAGAACCTTAAGTTAGCTTTGCCAAGAACTGTTGATTCATGGCGTGCTTTAGCCCAAGACCAGTCCAGTCATGGAATAATTGTGAAATCTCATCTCAGCCAAAGCAACCGTAGCCTAAATCCATAGTATTTGCAGTCTGTAATAATGATTTCTATTATTATGGGTACTTCATCCCCTAAGTCTTAGTTTGCCGGACTTGCATAGAGCATCAGACATAAACAGGTGCTTCTTGGTGCTTAAGCTCAGGGTGAATTTTCAGCACTGATCTGGTAGTTGTATTTGATCTGTTATTGATTTTAAAAGTCTGATAGAATTTAACTCCTACCATACCAGTTGCAATAAGTCTCATGAAAAGGACTTGAACACTGTTTTCACTAATTTGCAATTAAAAAAAAAAAAAAAAAAAAAAATCTTGCAGCTCTGTGGTACACCCCGTCTAGTTTGCTTGCTCTAAAGGGATATTTATTACACCAGGAAAAGGAGCCAGAAGCCTTCCTGTCATTAGTGAATAATGCCATATGACTCCCTTGTGGTACAAATGCCAGATTATGCAATGCGAGATAGTTATTGTCTCTAAATATAGCATTGTTTGGTATAGAAGTGTCTTTGGAATAACAAATTTTCTCTTATGGACGTTAATATTATACTTTAATAAGGCCAAAATAACTGCAACAAATCTCAGATTTAGCTAAAGGGCATGCATTGTAAATTCAAGTTTGTTACTCTCACTTTCATAACTCACTGGAACAGTCCATTTGGTGACCCTGATTTACTTATCCTTGTCTTATTAGAAGTAGTACAAATACATTGTAGTATTTCGCACTGAAGTGGCAAACCCCTGTACTTAGCACTGTGTAAAACCTTCCCATTGTTTAATGCTTTCTGTCAGACTACCACATTCCTTCCATATAATGGAAACAGCACCCACAGCTAGTGGGCTGCAAATTACAGAACAGTTCATCACTCAAGACTCTCCAGCATATGATAGTATTGCAAATATTTATATTAGCAGCTTTTGTGCTTGACTGTAAAGATTAGAGATCTTACAGGGAGTACTGAAGGAATTACAGCTCCGAGGCGTGGGGGGGGGGGGGGGACACAGAGAATGGATCTTTTCTGTAGAAATGCAAGCTTTTATTTTACACAGAAAGTAAAAAGCATCCTCTAAAATATTATTTCCAGCTACAAGTCTCCAGGCCTTGTGAAAATAGTGAGTGCTTTGCTCTGCAATTCACAATTTTGTTGGAGCTTAACAGCATTTGTTTGTGAACTGAAGTGGTGAAAGGTGTCCTTGACTCGAACTGATGGAGTTTTAGTGAAGAAGTAAAGACACCTTTTGTTCTTGGTGTTTTGGGTTTTGTTTTGTTTGAAATATAGGCAGCACAGTACTAACATCATCCACTATTGTCAGCACAAATATGAACTCTTATTGTCATCAGGAGGTAACCTACTTTTAAAAAAGCACCTTGGATGCTGAATTTTATATTACCTAGAGAAAATCAAGGAGAAAGAGAAGCTCATCTGCTGTTTGTCATGCTGAAGGTGGATCAATTTGACAGAGAAAAGGGGACCATGGCCAGCTCTGGGGAGGGGACAATGCTGTCCTGTACTTCTGTGACAAAAGAAACTACAGCTATTTATGAGCATCCTTTTATGAACTGTATGAGATGCATGGATTCTTGATTCCATAATAACTGCCCCTCTCCAAAGACCCACCTGTCTGAGGATAGAAGCACTGTAATGGGGGCAGTTCAGTAAAGCTTGTACAGATAGCAGCTGACTAAACAGGAGCCTGTCTCAGCGTGAAGTCAGTGCCACTTGGCTGCTGATGCATCCTGCACCTCCTCAGCAGTGACCGCAACACCAAGTTACAGTGGAAATTTTGAAAATTTCCATACTGATCTTTCCAAGCTGCTAAGCAAATCAAACAATTACAAAAGCAAGGTGAACCTGTATTTAGGAAGAAAGCATGCAAAAGTGTATCTTCCTTACAATAATAAAAGGATGTTGCCCGAATGAAAATCTACGTTCTGTTCTAGTGGTCTGTCTCTCAGACAGTACTGGGAAGACTGGTAGGTACGTGCTTAGTCAGTCACATACTTTGTCTGCTCCTGTCCATGTGAGACTCCTGTGGTTGAACAGGACTAATTTTTATTTTTTTTTTTTTAAAAAGTGGATTTGAAAACAGCTTCCCTTTTCTTTAGATGTGTATACCTTTATTGTATGAGATCCAAGCAATAATTTGCAGATGTGAAATATTTGTGCAAAATTAATGCTAGGTGGAAATCTAGTTCAAATGACCCATTATGACCATTATCTTGTAGTTGATGAAATGCCTGTATCTGAAAGAGGGAAGAGTACAGGCAGCTGGCAGAACCTGTGTTATTGTTTTAAATCAATCTCCCTGGCTTTACTGTGAAGCAAACAGCATTTGGTCTTTTACTGGGATGCTCCAAGCTCAATGGGTGTGACACCAGAGCTGTGAAGAGTGTTTGCTGCCTACAAATCTGAAACTGCCTTTGAATTTTTGACTTTATGTTCCAGCTTACTTCTGATAGCCACTCATGAGTCATTCGTTAGTGCATATAACAGTTATCAGATGCCACAGGAGCATGAAAAATTTCCACTCTAATAAACACTATCATAACTGTCACCTCTTTATGATGTGCAGAAGGATATGTGCACAGGATTGCCAGCTTTTCATCTGCACAAAGTCTGACACTCTTCTCCAGGGATCTCAGTTTTTCATAAAACTGTCCTCCCCATGAGTTAACTCAGGAAAGTCAAGACAGGTACAGTCTCCCACATGAACCTGATGGTCTGGTGATCGCTGCATAGAGAAGCTGTAGGATCAAGGTTAATGCTCTACGTTTGAGTCCTGCTCTTTAAACTGATCGAACGAAATGATCTGCTAATAGCATAGGATTTTTGATGTTAGGCTTTTTTCTAATGTTGAAATAGAGAATATGCTGTCCTTGAGACCACATGCACCCAGTTCATGAAAAATGCAAGTGCTTATGGAGTGGGGTTTTAAAGCAAGGGTTTTAAGAGCTGATCCATCAGATGAAAAGAGCCTCCTAAAATCAGGGACTGACCATTATAAGAGACAGCAAAAGGAATGCCAGACAAAATGTGAAGTATATAGATGCAACCACACCTGGAAATGCAGCTGTAGTGCAAGCGTGAATCTGTGGATAGAGGAGAGAGGCTTGTCCATAGTGGCAGGACAGAAAAACGATCATCTTTAAATATCTTACCTCATCTTAACCTCCTGTTAAACTTTCCCTGCTGGAGAAGTACAAAATAGCAATAGGAAACATGAGTAGCAAAAACAATTTATTTTGATTCTAATACGCATGTATGGTCTGCAGATAAATCTAGCTCATTGTCCTCCACATAGAAAGATAAAGTCTTTGGAAAATCTTCAAATTTATTTATCAGCACAAAATGCTGCTCATACCTCATTCAACTCATATTTAGCTATAGGAGCAAATAAGATGTGTAGCAACCTTCAAGTAAATTGTAAAACTGGCTGTAAACTTTTTAATGTGCACAACTTAGTGTAGTAGCAGAAATTAGCAGAAAACACAAAAGTACATCTGTGCACATGTATATCCATGTTAAGGCTGTGTTGAAAAGGATCCAGGAATAAGATTTCCATGGATTTTAATTTCTGTAAGGCTTGAAGAACTCCTGAAAACTGAGAGGTCTTGCTTTTTATATGATTTTGTTGCATCTGGAAGACATAAAAATAGCAGGTGAGAATATTAATGATCACTGCCAAAATCTCAGAACTTGGAACAACTCTTTCAAAACTAAGCTGTCACTGTTCTCTACAAATGGCATCCTACTCATGTGCCCATTGCTTCAGCACAGAATTTTGAGATGGCTTCACAGGGCATCCCAATAAACAGCATGGCCCAGCTGAAAATATTATTTTATTGAAAAATTCGCTTCAAAAATACTCATTGATGGCCTAGTGTAGAACTGGAAAGACATATTAAATGGGCTTCTGTAGGCCTAGTAATATTTCATTAAAGATCTGTGATTGTCCAGAGAATGCTTGTTACAGTTCCAAATGACACAAACTGAGAGGGATTGTGATTATGTTGGAAGACAGAATTACAATTCAAAGTGGTACAAGCTGCAGGAATAACGTGAAGGAAAGTATGCAGTTCCAGAAAGGCAGATTCAAGGTCCCGTGCCACAGCGGGAAAAAGCAACTGAGCAAAAAGAAGGTAGGGAACCAAGGGCTTAGCAACAGGTCTATGAGTCAAGCCATTGAGCGTAAAGTGAGCCCAAGTCACAAGTGTCATTCTGTGGCAAGCAACCATGTTGGAGCAGAAAAATATGATTTCCAAGATATGGAAAGCAGTCCCTCTGTTCTGTGCAGTGCTGGGAAAGCCTCAGCTACATCTCTGTGGGGGCACTGCAGCTTGTGCAATGTGCAGCACAGTTCAAAAAGTTCAGGGAGAAAGACTGAAGAAATCCAAGGGATGGCGAAACTTGATGTAAATTACTGTGGCTTTGCCAGAAATCCAGCATCTGAATTGTACTTTTTCACAATGCCTCCTTGCTGCTCCTCTCCCTTCTTTCCTTCTGCAGATAGCACTGAGAATTTGCTGCAGGGAAGGTCAGAATCTCAGCCACTAAAAAAAAGTTCACAAAAAAAATAAAGGGGAGGAGGGAGGAAATAGTGCTCCTTGTTGCCAATCCTGAGAGTGCATTTTTTTTGAAATATAAGATAAACCATTGCTTGTATGTATCACGTAGTTTATTTCCATTGGCTACACTGCTTTCCAAGTCCTCTTAAAAGATGAAGTTTGGCTCTAGAAGTGAATTTTAATATAATAGCCAGTAACGTAATGACCTACAATAACATTTGTAATTACACACATTAAAAGGAAGGCAACTTCAGCTCATGCTTCTAGGTTTTAGAAGGGCATTAGAGAGCAATAATCTTTCTGTTAGAGCCATTATGTTCTCGTGTACGGGTTCATGCCACAGGTCCGGCCAGTGCCCCGGCTGCAGCAGCAGCCGGTGGCTGAGTGCATGGAGCATCGCAGGCAGCGGTTTTGGCCTCAGTGCCCTGGCTGCAGTCAGCCTTCCTCAGCCAAACCCGGGTTTTCCTCCTATGAACGTGCCCAGCTGCTAACCCTTCCTGAGCATTTATGGTTGTATACTCTAAACAGTACAGAGAAGCCTTTCCCTCATTGCCAGAAGAGCTTAAAGACTGATGATATAGTATTAATTATAAGGGTCTGGATTAGTATGTATAGAAGAACATGCATTGTATTAGATAACAGTATTTCCTGACCTGTGAGCTGAAAAAGTGGGGACAACTGCAAGTTATTTTAAGTTCTAATTTAGTGTTCCAAATGAATATGAAACTATTTTGGAATATCAATACATTTTTTAATTTAAACAAATCTAATTATACTAAATTAAAGATTTATTTTGCTAACTTGGTAATGTTAAATGCTTAAATATTTTAGATGTCCGAGATAAACATAATAAAATGACTGTTTAATCTACAAATTAATCCAAAAAAATAAATTGCATTTTAATTACATTGATAATGATCAAGCCCAAGTATGATTGGCATATTTTTTCCCTGAGACAGCCAAAATGCAGAGAGAAGCAAACACTGGGCCAGATTCAGTTTCTTCCTTACGCCCCTGGAAGTTTTTGAGGAATTCCATTTTGCATTTGCATTTCTACTTCATAATAGTCTAGCCAAGCAGAATATGGCCTTGTAGCTGAAAGTGGTCCGGCACATTCCTATGCTGAAGATGACTTCAATAATGAAAATCTGTCTTGCAAATGACTCATTGTAAGAATACTGTGCTGAAGATGTTGAAAATCAGGATGATGCATGTGAAAATGAAATTAATCAATATGAAGATGAGGATCAGCAGTCTATCACAGCAGAACTGTTTGATAATAATGAAACTGAGGAAACAGGCACTGCTAGGGAAACACATGAAATTGCAAGAAACGTCAGTGATAATAATGAATTAGTAGCTATTTCCAGAAACAGAAGAGACTGAGTCTGCAGACAAAGAAAGTTGTGATACCTGCAACAGTTTTCCATGCCCAGATTTTTTGAAAACTCAGTGATGTAAATACATGTACAAAAATATTCATGGTTATCTGATCTCCATCTGTAGTTACTCCGTTTGTGCATTCAAGTAATTGTCAGGTTGGGTAATTTCTCATGCATGTGAATATTGGAGGAATTCAGCAGATAAACCAAGCCTGAGTACAGTAGTGGAATACTTGATGTGCAAACCGTCTTGTTTGGTCATACCTCCCTTTTTGGTCCCAGAGCTTACTAGAAAAAATGTTTTACTAAAGTTAGGTGGTGATTCTGGTATTATGAAAGGGTGGAAAAGCATTCATCCTTGCTCATAGGTTAAAGCAGCAGTGAAGAGTATTAACCCTTAGGTCCATTCCATGGGTTTGTACCTTTATGAGTAGGTGCAGTGGTTGCTGTTTGCTACCTGTTCCTATAACTTCTGAACCACCAGTTGCATTTGTCGACTCTTTCTTCCTCAGTGTTTCCTACAGCAGACATTTTTTGTGGCATTTCTCTGAAATTTTATCATATTGGTGCTTGTTGATAGCTCTGTTTGAGCCCTGGCATGTAATAAAGCATCATTTTTGACCTTAGCAACATTTGATACATGCATATTTAAGTTACTACTTTTGGTGTAGTAATAACATAGGCAAAGCAAGCAAAGAGATACTGCTGCCCTTGGCAGATCTCAGTAATGGGACTGTCTGCCGTTGGACTTTATGCCCTGGCCTCTTGGTACATGAAACTTTCAATCTGCTATTTATTGGCACACTGTAAAAATTAACAACCTATTAATGGTTCTCAACCCACTTAGAATTGTGGGATGACTGTTTTCTGCTGGGATGTAGATCCTTACAATACGCAAAATGAAATCTGCTGAAAATAAGCCTAAGATTTTTGCAGATCTGTTAGGTATAAGCCTTATTACTCTATGAGGCTCAGGGGCCACAACTTAAAAACCTCTTTAACTGAATAGAATAACGACTGGGGCATCCAAGACTGATACCTCTAGTTCTAGTACCTTTTTACAGGTTTATAGAACACATGCGTGTGTTGTGTTGCATTGGCGTGATTGTATACTGACTGATACCATGGCAAAGGCTCCTGGGATGCCTGGGATTGATGCTTTTTTAACGTGTTGTGTAAGTCTAAATAAGTATATGTGTATCATAGAAAGCACAGATAAGCAATTGGTAGCAGAGCTTAGGTATCACTGAATTGAATTTTATTCCAACTAATATTCATTTGTAAATCTGAAATGACTGGGGAAAACAGATCAGAAGGGTTTTTGGAAACATAAATCCCAGAAGGAGTAACCTAAGGCCAGAACTCAATGTGCCAGTTCTCCTCCACAACACACTCATCATTTTCTCTTTTTTCTGTCTTTCTGAAATAGAGCAGATAAAGCGAGTTTAATTCATGCAAAATCTGAGGTAACAAATAGAAAAGAGCAGTTCAGAGCTGATTTAAAGACAGATGCAGCAGAAACCAAGCATTTGGATGATGGCAAAGAAATGGGCAATAAAAGGCTCTGTGCTCTGTTCTGTGTCCTGAACTGCTACTTCTACAACTCCATTACTGTAGCACCTAAGCCCTCAGTGTGTTTTAGTGTGTGCTTTTTCATTTGATTTCCAAGGGAAGGAAAACCATGTTCTTTCTATTTTAGAGATTAGGAAAAAGAGAGAGAAAGAAACCAAGGGCTGGGATTTTTAGTCGTGTAAGCATCTGATGACACAGAATACATAGGTGGAAACATGTATTGTACCAAAATTTTCAACATTTTGCAGTCAAGTCCAAATCACCTGTTTGATTAGTGCTTTTCTTATATCTCGGAGAATTCAATGCAGTTGACTGGGATCCAAAATGACATATTCAACTGGAATGTAGAAAAAGTCTGAGCAGAAGCAAGCTGAAATGAGGTTTTGAGAAGTCTATCATTTAGAGTCTCCTTAGGAAAAAAGGATGGGTCTCCTTCATGAAATCACAGCCTACAGTACTCTTCTGCAAGTGTCCACGTTGTACAAGGTGGAATCCCTCAACAAGTGTACACTTAGAAGAGTATTTGCTCAGTATAGAGGAGGTAAAAATCTTAATCTCCCACGGTGCCTGAAAAATAATAAGAAGAATAATCCATACCTTTTCAGTTACCTAGAGTGAATAGCTTAAGTAGTGGTGTCTGTAGTAGCCTGGATCATCAGTTTTAGGGGGTTACAAGGTGCGAGTCAGGGCATTGGCTCAGCTCACTGAGAGCTCATGTGGCAAGCCTTCTGCAGGAGGGGGTGTCTCTTTTTGGTACCACATGGGGCTAATCCTTAAGTCTAGCTGGAGACAGAGGGAAAAAAATGGACAAAAAAGTCTCAAAAATCCCTGTCAGAAGATAGAAGCTTATTAAATGCTTTTACTTTCACACATATAGAATATCCAGGTGCCCACATGCCCATTGCAATGTAACCTACAGACAGTTACTACCTTGAGAAATGCAGCGTCCTTAGAGAACAGTGACAGATGTATCAGTACAAAACTAAGAATAATTATAATTTACCCATCAGCAAGCAGATGTTTTATCAGATATTTACTGGACATGCATACTCAGAAATAAACAGAAATAAAGACACTAGATTTGTTCCCTACGCTGCTGCCTTAGTCTCTTCTGAATTTAAATGGCTTTGAAAGAATTTTGCAACAATTTCAAAATGCGCTGAAGTGACTTTGAAGCTTGGATTTCATTGTCTTACACTGATGCTTTTGGGGAAACTTTTTAGCTGTTACCGAACATATTCTATGCCTACTTTAAGGCCCGTTCACCCTGCTAAAGAGGTATAAGATGGTCATAGCTCAAATGAGACTCATCTGTCCACTTCTCTTAAATTTTTTTCAGCTGTTACTTAGAATTATGGTGCTTGGAAAACTGCTGACCATATCAAGTCCCCTTTCAAAATCTCATATTTGGAGCCCATGTATGATGATTATTCTTGTAGAGTAGAGCTTCTATAAGTTTCTATAGAAAACTTGGAAAGTTTTGGTCTTGGAAATAAGTGGTTTGGGCTTGTCTCATCTTTGAGTCTGCATTTGAGAGTTCTTAAAAAAAATCAAAAGATTCTCATGCCTATGTATTTTTAATAGAGTAAACATTTCTGTGTGTTTTGAATTCTTAAATTCCTTTTAACTGGACTGCATAGAAACAAAACCAATTGTTTATCAAATCAGGTCTTGGAAAATGCTTTCCCCCTTAAGGTCAAAAAAAATTCCCCTATTGTAAGTTATTTTGGCTTCATGGTTCTTTAAATCTTCTCCAGCTTTCTCTTGCTTTGTACTTTATCCAATACCACAAAAATGTAATAACAACAAAAGTAGACAATACAGATTAGACAACCTGGATAATATTTAAGCACGTGCTGAAGTATTTTCTTAGTGGGATTAAGTACTATGCTGTAGTGTATATAACGTTTTCAGCTTGTTGGATGAAATCTGTTTTCTGAAGTTGTAAAGATAATAGAGACCTTAAAATAAAACAGGATTTTTCACTGCACAACTTTTAGCTCTCTTCTTGTAGTTAACAAAGTGACTTCTTGAATTGTTTAAAATAAATTATAAAGCCCTAGTGTCTATCGTATGTTTGTGATTATAGAAATAAGAAAAATGCTTCTTTGAGGAAAAATTAGACTTATCACTTCTGATTTAGTAAAGAAATATTATGTGAATATTTATGAAATATTACTGTTCCGATAAAATTATTTATTCTTTGCTTCCAGTGGGGAAATAGTGATTCAGTAAAACCCAAATGTTTGACAGCTGTGTGGCCGCTTGGTCCTACTAATGAGGAGAGGGAACAAAAACTGTTTCTAAAAAGACATCACACCCCGTTTGGTGTTCTTTAGACATAGTTCTCATTTTCCTTTGAAAGTATCACCATGTAAAAATTATTTACTTTTTAAAATTAGATTTTAAATTTGTAACTTTATACAGAAAGGCTTCCTTTCTTTACCTGATTTGTGTGTGTGTAAGCTGTTCAGAACAATTTTCAGATCATATTCTAAACAAGATGCAGAGAGGGTGAACATTACAGAGTTCTATAAATTATCCAGATAGTCAAAAAATCTCTCTGCTTGCCTCTTTGTGATAGCTCTTTTGATTAATCCTCCAAACCTTATCAGTATAAAGACCTATGTTTTTAACCATTCTGTAAAAGTCTGTTTTGTTCTAATTCCTGTATTTTGTGCAAGTTTCCCTGTAGTGATTACTGCTATCAGGATTTGGACATCAAAATTGTAAAAACAAAACATGAGGCTGGGATAAATTGGGATTGACTGCTACTTGTTTTATTTTAGGATTACATGGAAGGCTTGGTTTGAACCATATATTAGATTTAGAGAAGGTTAAAAGAAAAAATGTTCATTGGCAGAACAGTATAATCTGCTATAATTTTTAATTTTTATTGAGACCTTTTAACACGTAAGATGACCATAAGGGAAAACAGACAAAAATATTGTCCATTGTAATAAATAATTTGACTCAAGTTTCAAGCCTATTATTAAATGAAACTTGAGGTAATCTTCTAAGCTGAGCTTCAGGGCACCTGTGACTTTTAAATGGAACTATTCTGTTTCTAGGGAAATACATACCTTCAAAAATTAAGCTTGAGGCTAAAAGCCTCAAACAATAAATCTCCCTCCAGCTCTCTTCTCTGGGGACATATATACTATGCAGCCTTCGAGCAGGGCACTTAGCCTATCTTTGGGTGTCTTTTCTCCAGCATTAAAGTTCTTTTATCAGGAACATCTGGTTATCTCTAGACCTTTATGAGTTTTCAGAGTCCCAAATATCTCCTTTTGATATAAGCCTAACTGTTGGCTGTTTGGATGCTCTCTAAACAGCCACTGTAGCTACTAGGAACTCAAAATGTCAGACTGTTTCTGATGTTATGAAAATAACTGCTTAGCCCCAAATGCATATGCAGTTTGCACACAATGCTATATTTTTAGTGGAGATGTATGTCCAGTGTGGTGCATTAGGCAGTAGTTCAGTGTGGCTTGAAGCTCGAAATTTCCATTTCATCTCGGGGAGGTGTTCAGCCTCTAACTGAAGGAGTCACAGAAGATCCACCCTGAAACAAATGGTTTCGTCTTCAGAGAAATGTTTAATAACCAGTAATGGTGCTAAGCTGTTGAATCATGTAGTAGCTGCTGATTAATTTAGCACTGTCCATTCTGAACACTTAATACAGGAATCTTGGGTAAAAATAGCTGTGTAATTAATGCATCAGTACAAGGGAGCGAAAATAAGGTCTCACAGGTATATGTGATAGAACACATGACAAAAATGTATATTGTGAGGATAGTCTCATCATCCTCTTTGTTATGTTGTGTATCTTTCTGCCATAGAAGATGAGCGGAGTCTCTCTTCCTGCTGCTGGATCATAAATGTTGCAACAGCTGGCTGTGCTGTCGTGTGCTCTGCAGCCGCATCCCCAGGCAAACGAGAAGCAGTTTGGCTCCAGCTCATTCTCTATCTATATGTTTATATTATTGACTCTTACAGACGTAGACCTATCTAGCTGCTTGAAGTTTACTTTTCAATTTATTATAATTTCAGTATTTTAGTCAATACCGATCGCTTGTATGACGACCCTGCCTAAACTCTGTAATAAAATGTAAACAACAGAAAGGTATATAGGAAGCCAAAATAACTCATTATTGCCGGTTATATGCTCATCAAAATCCTGAGGGGGCTGTGACCTGATTGTAACTTTCCCCTAGAGCCATACAATAATTTTAGCTGTGAAAGGAAATTTTATGGCATGTAAGATTAGCCCACACTAATGCAAGGTCAAAAATAATAGAATCAATAAGCAAACTCAATACTGTTAACATTTTGAGAAAATTACTACTAGAAAACAATGTCAACAACAGATTGAAATGGGTCTCCAAAGTTGTCCTATTGATTTCCTTTCAGATTCATGACAATCTAACTCTTTTTCCTTTGCAATATGGTATCCATTTTTCTTTCTTTTTTATTCTTTGTATTTTACAGCCTATTTTTATTATTTCAGCTCTGAACATTTGTTAGTTTATTATTTAAAAATGTGGCAAAATTAGTATCTTTGAGCTTATATTCTGAAATAGACAAAAGCCTCTGATACCATTCAAAAGCGGTTAGAAAGCCTAAGGCTATTTTAAAGTTTTAATTCTGTTAGTAATGCACCAGCACGAAATAGGGGAAGAAGGAGGGAAGAAATTGAAGGCAACTTTGACATTTGTTTAGAACTGTCAAAATAAAGTATACTAAGAATGGGAACGAAGTATAATGCTGAATGTGTATTTAAGTATTGCATTTCATATCAGTAATATTTTACACTAGAAATGCTATCAAAAATTGATTGAGTTATGTCATTGAAAATAATAAATTATAATTTAGCTTTAAAATAGAGACAGTGCAGTCTAGCTTCTTTAACAGGGTAATCAGGTGTCTTAGGTCTGTGTTCCCAATATGAACATGCTCTGACCATGGATGAATGGCATGATTTTCCAGTGCCATAGCTGAACATCGTGCAACATATATACTTAACATATATGCTTGATAATATTTTGACTTTTGTGTATTGTTTGAAAAACAATTATTTAATATTGAAACACTTTGAATTTCTTGGACAAATGCACCACACAGAGTGAAAAGCAGTGCAACAGCAAGGAAGCAGGGGAAAGATACAGCTTTCCTGTCAAGGCAAGGGCTGGCCCTTCTCCCTCATCACATCGCATCTGGACATCTGGGGCTGTGGCTCAGAAGGAGAGAATATTACTCCAAGTCTGCATTTGAGATGACTTCAAGGTATAAGGAGATAAAACAAAATTTCACCATTAGTCTAGACACTCAAGTAGCCCCTCTTCAAGGAATCTTTTCTGTTCAGGAAAGCACTTTAGCTCACACTTTCCTTTACACACACAGACGTAAATACTTTCCACAACTGAGGCTTATGTTTGTAAAGCAAAATGATGTATTGTGTTATTCAATGATCTCATGGTCAGAGGAAAAGTCTCTCTACACTAACTGCTCTTCTGTGTTATTTTGAAGCCTGGCATTTGCAAGCTCTGGGTACAGGAGTCTACAAGTTTTGTCTGCAAGTTCTAAAGCCAGTGTTCATCTCCTCTGAAGTCCTTACATCAAAAACATGAGAACCTGGGATTTTTAATTGAGATATATCTCAAAACAGAAATAAAGTTTTATCTATAATGATTCTGGTTCATTAGTGTTATAGATGTTTTTAAAACAGCAACTTTAACTATACAAATACATTTTTTTATTTTTTCCTCTAAAAACACTGGATGAGGATTGAGAGAGGGGGTTCTTGGCACTGTAGGGGGTAGGGAAAAGGAAAATGTCCTGTCTTGTTTAACTTTTCTAGAAAATGGTCTTCCACTCCTTCAGTCTTCCACTCCTTCAGACAATTCTGAAATTATGGTATATCCATAGTGATATTTCATATACTTTGGTACCATTTTATTTCACACGGATGCACATGAACAGCATTTTAAGCAAAAATGCTGCTTGAAACACACCTAAAATTCAAAGTAGAGTAGAAAAATCCTCCAACTTTTGTACCTGCTTCTTCATAATTTTAATCATAAATTTTTATAATAAAGCCAGCATGAATAGTTATGTTACAACAAAACTTCAACCATGACATTGTAATGTTTTTTTCTTGTTGTTTTTTCTTTCCCCACATCTGCTAGGATTTTTACGGAATTATCTTCTTGGTGAAAGTTGTATTTAGGAAAAACATTCAATTTAATTGTTCCAAGTCTGTAATGGAGATCAAAAGAGAGATTTTATTTTGAAGAAATATGGATTCTTATACTTAACAAATGAAGAAAAAAGAAAAAAAAAAAACTCCTTTTATTTTCTTTCCAATAGAGGCCTCTGCTGTGATCTGTGTTTAGTTTCCTAAGCCCTCTGCTTATGTTCAATGAATGTTGCTTTACTTTCTTCCATGTTCTAAACAACCACCAGCCCCCCACACCCTTTTTTTTTTTTCACTGTGTGGTTCCTTCACACTGTCTTATGCTCATCTGAACTGTGATTCAGACCAAACTGGTGAGTTTTTAGTATGGGTAAATGCGTACAAAGGACAAGGCTTATTGCAGTGGGTTAATCTGGCCATGTAGAAGTATGGATGTGCAACTTGCTCCCAACCAAGCTGCTTTCCAAGTCATAGTGAAGAGATGTGTAAATAAAGACTAAGGGCCCTGAGAGCCCTCATCAGCTTGGATTTCTTCTATGTAAAACAACTGGACCATGTTTAGTTCATTTCTAAAAGGCATCTGTGGTGTAATGGTAGTCTCTGCCTATGGTCTATATGCTTTGTTGTGCTGTGCATAGTCCTGTGATTAGAAATACTTTTCAAGAAAGTGCAAAATTTAATGTTAGGTTCTGCTTCTCCTTGTGTTCTAATGACCACAAGAATGCAAGGACTACTAAGTCATAGGCAAAGTGGGTTGGCTTCTCCTGACAGCCTCTGCTGAAACAGAGTTGTTCCCCTGTGCACTGTGTGTGCTTATAGTAAATTAATTGGCCCAAGTGGAGGCACTCTGCTGCAAGATGGCTTGTCTCAAATTGTGGTCCTTTCTCTAAAAGCTTGTGCTGCTTGTGCTAAATAGTTATCAGGTAAATCATGTGAATGGTACTGGGTGCACTCACCCCTCTGAAAAGTGTAGCTTTGAACCCCCTTGACCAGCTGGACTAGAAGCGATTTCTCCAGCTTTAGGATGAAATTTCTCCAGCTTTAGGATGGAAGCTCTGTTACACTCTTATGCTAAATATGCTAATCCCTTCTATTAATTCTTCTCTCTTTGGAACAGGCTTGAGTTTCTGAACTGACGTTGTGAAATCTACTTTGCAGCTTTGTATCAGTTACTTGTTATAGCCACCATACCAATATTGGCTTTAGTAATTTTAGATTGCTTCCTCCTGGGATTGTACCAAATCACTCTACAAAGATTACTTGATCGTTGTTTACAAGCATCCTGAATCTGTCTTCAGATGTACCTGCTTTTCTCCATTGACTATGGAAGTCTAGCTTATAAACTCTGTGAGGTTTAGTTTTGTAGGTATTGTTGTGCCTAAATTGGGTAGCTAAAATGAGTGAATCCAAGTCTATGCAGTGTTGTAAGTAATGGAATTCTTGCTTCCCCCAAGTTCAACAGTTTTGCTTATTACTCTGGTATCTCACAGTTCCTTTTCTCCCTCAAACATAATCCTTTCTGACTTCCATTTATAATAACCATACTAATTATTTTCAGGGGCAGATGTATTGTGCTGTCCTGATGTGGCCATTGCTGTAGCAACGTCTGTGTTTGCAACAAAAGCAAGTGCTGCATTCCTTACCAATAAGGCTTAGCTTGTCATAAGGGCAGGCTATCAAAAGTTCATTTGAACAAGATGATTTTTTGCTAGCCTGATGCTACCAGCTGTTTGGACAAAGGATTGGCAACAATTCTGTGGGCTGGTCCTTAGCCAACAAATGATGATGGAGTTTGTGAATTTGATCAAACTTTGACAACAACATAGAACTTATTTGAAATGCATTTCTTGTCATTGCTGGAGGAAAAAAAAAAAAAAAAAAAAGAAAGAAAAAACACCACTGAAGGGAGTTGTCACACAAAAGTGTGTGGTATGAACTCGGGGACCTAAAAAATCAATCATGGCAATTATTTTACTAAATTATTTTAAACTGTAGTGTGTCCAGAAGTCTTTCTGTTAAATGTCTGCTGTCACAGCAACAAGCTGTGCTGTTTCCATCTCTGACCTTTTTCATGTTAAAATGCGTGTCAGTATGTAAAACAGAAGCACTCCATACACAAGATGACTGTAGCAGTGCTTTGCTTTGCTGCACTGAAGGTCCTGGAGATGCATATTTTGCAGGAAATAAGTATAATGGGACAATTCGCCATTTAGTTAGAGAGAGAAAAAAATGCCAACAACAAGCAAAGGTTGCTTTTTTCAACATTTGTTTTGTCATGTTCAGTTTTGCTATGATATATTTGAGGGAACAGAATGGAAGACTTAAGTGGCACATGCAGAGAATGGATGACTTGATGATGAAGTGTGAAATGACCATTAAAGCACTGACCGTTTATCCCTAATATTCTATTCCGAGTTGAGATCTAAGCGAAATGAGTTTAGTGGTTGCAGCTGAGTACCTAGTGGACAGGAGTCCATATGTCATAGAAATCTAAATCAGCTGGCACAGTTTAACATCAATAATAGCATTGGTTCTGAAGAGGTGTGGGACAGACGACTGGATAATAACATTGAGAATGTGGAGAGCCCAAAGGAAGATTTGGGGAAACAGTTGGGATGTTTTGAAAGTACACCCTCGCACTTTGTTTTCAAAATCTGCTCACGTGTAAATGAGCAGTGCCCAGGCAGGTGCCCTGGAGTCTCTAGGTCTGGTTTCTCTGCTTTCAGATGACAATAAAAAGATGTTTGAATGCAGTTTCCTGAGTTGCTTACACAATTGCAGCAACTGTGAATACTAGGTCTTATTTCACTCTTGCAGATTCTATTTGTGCTGCTCAAGCCCCAGAGGGAGACTTACTGTCCAGGCTAGACTAAAAGTTGCAGGGCTATATCCTTAGTTCCCGCATGTTAGTGCAGATGTGTTGGTTGCCGTGGACTGATGGTAGTGTACATCAGATGGCATTTGTACAGTTTCCTGTTTCATTGCTTTGGGATAAATTTCACGGTACCCACAGTGGAATGGGTTTTAAGGCTACATTCATGAAAGTTTGTAAGAAATTTTATGATGCATGAATGAAGATGCTATCTCATTGGAAAATTATTATTTGTGCTCTGACAAACCTACAGACTTTCATCAGTACAGGTGCTATGCCATCCTATATTCTGTACAGAGTAAAGAACAATCCTTCCAGAAACTCTGCCACCCCTATTGTATAAGAATCTGAAAAGAACCCGAACCTAGGACCACATCTGCGTGCCTATATGACCTTTTCTCGGAACTGTTAATATATATGGCTGTTTCACGCACAGATGGCATATGCATGCTGTTTCATTTCACAACTTTGTAAAATTAGCATTAGCTAGAGCTATTGTGGTAATTCTCTGTATCCATGACTGCGGCGGAGGGCAGGTCCCAGCTCTGATCTCCTTCCTGCCTGATGGAATTCTGTTGGAAGGGCTGTCCATTACTGTCTATTCTCATAGTATTTTTCCTAAGTAAATGTTTTTCTCATAATTATAGAGTGGAGGTACATAAACACTGGGCTAGTTCCCTGGCTATATTCCAAATAAGACTCAAAGAGTGAAAAGGAAGCTGTAAGGACTTGCTGTGTCTGAGGTATAGATCTAAATTTGGGTAGTTCAGCCAAGGTGCATGTCCCAGAAAGCAAGTGAGAATGACAATTGTGAAAAAAGGGCAGTAGGCCTGCCAAGTACAGTACAGCTATTCTGGGCTACCTAAACCACTGCTACTGCGCATACCGAATATCTTCCATAGAAATCAGCCCTGGCCCAAAATAGTATGAAGATAATATATACCACACAAAAATGTTGTAGTAAGGAGCCATAACCTGAAAACAGGAATTACGTAGAAATTGAAAAGCACAAAATCAAAACCTGCAGGACTCTGTTGCAGGTCTGTTTTCAGAACCTATATCTGATGGTCCAAGGTTGTAGGAACAACAGACAAGTATATTACAAATTACGCTAAATAGTACAGAAACCAGAGGAGAGCTCTGTTTGGGGACTCATTGCATTCCTCCTCCCCCACCTTTTGAATTAGGCTGATTATAACTGCAGGAGAGTCCCGGACCAGATGTGAACTGTTAGCTCTTCATGCACTATATACAGTTCCTATACCTGACCAGCCAAAATAAAGTTGTTCCAACATAAATCCACTTCATGGTTTGAAATCAGAAAAAGGTTTCCTTTGAGAGAGATTCTAATTCAAGGAAGCGTGGTTTCTTGTTGTAGTTTCCTCCTTTGGAGATTAGATTGATGATGAATAAGAAGAGAATATTCTTCTTAAGTCACAGGGAAATTATATCCATTCTTTCCCAATAGGGGTTTAGAATGGAAATTTCTAGAAAAATAATGGAATAATACATAATTACACAAACCCATAAAAATGATGGCATGTGCTGATGCTTGCCATCAGCTTCCAGAGTGCTAATGGACATATGAAGAAATGTTAGGGTTTCATGTTAGTATTAATCTGAGGTTCAGGACCAAGTAATTTGTTTAGCCTTTTCTTGCTATAAGTTGAACTTGCAGAAAGCATTATGCAGAGATGCCAGCCATGGGGGACACTAACAAGCTGTAGCATGTTTTGTGTTCTGTGAGAAAAGAGGGGAGGAAGGAAGACATTGTAGCTTTGCTGTAATCAGTGGGATGAAAAAGAAATTGTTTTGAGTTTATCCTTCAGTCATGCAGAAGTAGTCACTTAGGCAGGTGGGTTGATTGATGTATTTGAAGTAAAACAAAACAAAAAGGTCATGTACTGGCTTGTGAAGTGTTTTATGTATGCAAATGGACATTAACCGGCAGCGTGACCATGCCAGCACAAATGTGTCTGAGCAGGTACAAAGGAAATTGATTCAGATTCAAAGTACATTTTTTTCCTTGTTTATATTGGTTTTCACTATTTTAACTCGTGTATGAGACTGCAGACTGAAAACCTGCTGTCTGACCATGTTGTAAAGAAAGCGAATACTCAATATAAGCTTAGTGGATGGAAGCAGATGAAGGGGGATGCACTGTAAGAAAAATGTAGGGAAACAATCTCAAGAGTGGCAAGGACTGATAGAAAATTTAATGCAAATCTACAGAAGTGATATAGAAAATAAAGCAGTGACTTAAGAAGAGATGATAGGGAGTTTCTGCCAATTTCTACCAGTTAAAAGCAGAGTATAATAGCCAAGGAATTAAATGCTTATCTAGAGTGGATGTTTAAAAGCAAAGCGTAGCCTATCCTGCCGGTACTAAAGACCACTGAAGCATTCTAAGAGTAGGAAATGTTGATTTCCCTAAGCTGGTCTGAAGTAAGGATGGTGCAATAAGCAAGATACTAATTCAGGACTTGGGAAGCTGAACTTTAGGTTACTATTCTGTTCGAGATTCCTGTGACTTAGTCTCTCTGTCCTCAGGTTCCCTATATGTTATTTGGAGACTGTAGCATTAATATTTTTTAAACAGCATTGTGAGGATAGATCACAAAAACATTTTGGGCTTCAGATGCTCTAAGTACTTTTATGTTTATGTCTCTAGGTCCATCTTTTCAATCTTTTTATTTTTCTATCTAGAAATACCATCCCCATGGAGGAAAAAAAAAAAAAAAAAAAAAAAAAAAAAAAAAAAGTCTCTGCTTTAAACCTGTGTGATCAATAGCTCTGTCAGCTGATGGAGATGCTTTTCATAGTCTAGTTGGAGGAGCTGAAAGTATTACTACCCAGCGTAGCTCCACAGTCCTCTCCCCTGCAATCCCACTATTGGTGAGCCCCACCAGCGATGCCTGATGTGCTGCAGAGCAAAGTCAGTGGCTCTGCCCAAGCTCTCCTCCCAAACCATTGAAGTTTGGGTGGATAATTCTGCACTAAAATAGATAAAGAGTTCTTGTATGATCCATCCTGTCAGTTGTGCTACGGGGGATGTACCTGCAGCAGTGGGGGCTGTAGCACTGGCAATTGGCAAACTGAATGCTTGTTCTGATCCTAAATAAAGAGAGGTGTGTGTGTGTGAGATAGTGTAGGGGTGTGTGTAATATCATAATGAATATATTGCCATGTGTGCCATAAAATCTAAACTTAGCAATACATAATGCAAGAGCATGCTTTCTCACTTTATTTCTGTATCTGGAAAGTTTCAGCACTGGCATCATATCAATATTTATTAATGCATTGTGAACTAGAACCTGTGATTATTACTCATGCTATCTCATACTTTACAAGCTTCAACTCTGAAGAATAAAATCACATCTGCTTTTGCTCTTCCCATATTTTATTCAATGTTTTAACAGCTTTGCCGTAAATATCTCATCCATTACGATTCAGTTGTGACTGTATCAACTTCACATCTCTTGTTTTATTGCTGTCATTATACTTAAACAACGCACTGTTAATTCTGTTAACTAACAAGTTCATTGTTCTCAGTAGTCAGCAATTTCTGTTTGTTGAGTCCACAGTGTTAGTGACTGTAAATCAAACCTGGGGACTGAGTGAAGCATTTTCCTTCATTTGCAAAGTGAAGATACATTCTTTACAAAGGCTGACTAACAAAAGGTTAATTGTGATCCCAGATAATAGAGCGTGTAGGTAATTCTGATTTACTGAAAACAAAAATAGTGATATCCGTTCTCTTTGATTTCTATTACAGCCTCCAGATAATAGCTATTTTCTTATACAATAAGATGAGTGTTAGAAGTCGTAAACTTAATGCTGGGGGAGAGACCAAAATTATGACTAGAAGGAATATTAAAGGTAAATGGAATGACCGAAGTGTTCATGAGGGGAATTGTGCATGAGACACAAGTGTTGCTGGTGTACAAGAAACGGTTAAAGGAAATGAATGTCATTAGATATAAGGAAGAAGCAGAGACAGTGAATTTATGAGGTCTGGATTTGTGTTTTAGGCAAGAATGGAATAATGAGGGAAGAAAAGCAGGTGGAGCTGCTGGTGGGAGCGGTATAAAGCAGTCAGGCGGCAAGGGAAGCCAGACTCAAGTTTAGAAAGGGAACAGCCAGGGAGGTGTGGAGGAAGAAAGACGATTAGGAAGTAATGTGCTGAGCACAAGCGAATGAACAAAGAACAAGACTTTAAAAATCTGAGGGCTTCACGGCATTTTAAGCCCTGTTCCCATCTGCCCCAGTGGCAGCCTTGCCAGCACCCTTGGGTGCAGCACATCTCCTCGTGCTGCTGCAGCTAGTGTGCAGGGCCAGCTGCTCAGGGCTCTCCTCGGCCTTGTTGCTTCTCATTGCTTGTGCAAAATGATGGGCAGCAGCTCTGTGGGGTCTGCACCCTCCTGTGCAAGGAACATAACAGGAGGGCACGCTGGTATGAAGGAGAAAAAATTTGACATGCTAAAAATATCAGTGGGCTCTGGGCCATGCCAGCAAAAAACAATTCTCCTGCTTCTAGTTCTGCTAGGCTTGGAGCTGCTGAAATTTGTTGTACTGCCGTCGTTTGGGTGATCCCAAATTGAATTTCTGTGGAGAACAGTACCTGCCCTTTTAAGGATATGTGAGTCAATTGATTTCACAACATGAATAAGCCTGTCTTCTTTTGAGAAATATGTAGTCATTAGATCTAATTTTTTTTTTTTATGTACAATTCCTAAAGGAAAATATACCTCACTTGCGGTTTGAAAGCTGTCTCTTGAGAAATCTTGCATGCCTGGTGATCATTTGAATTCCTCGCAGTCCTTAACTTGCTGCCTGTGTGTTAGAAATCATTTTAAATGAATTGAATAAAATTCACAAATGTTATGTGCCAGGGTATGATGAACTCACAGGAAATATGACTCAAATGTATTTTTTTCCTTTTCTTTTTTATTATGATAAATAGGAATGGACAAATAATGACACATTTCTGAATGAGATTTTATTGGTCTCTTATCAGCAGTTTGAGATGCCTTGTTTAAATAATCTGTTTTACATTTGTTAGATTTCTGCATAATTATAAATTCATAATAGTGAAAAAAACACAAAAAGATCACGGACTGACCTTGGAAATAAATACAAGAATGTAGATGTATAAAATTTTGCCAATCTTGATTAAGTCCTTATTTAAGAAATGAAAACTCTTGTGTTTTTTAACCAAGTTTTTTTGTAGTCTTTTTAATTCATGGAGTGGGGATTGTCCTCTTTCCTTGTGTGTGTGCACATGAATGCAGAGTTCACAGGTTACTGTCCCCAGATTACCTGTTCCCCTCAGTAAGTGAATGTGCAAGTAGGCAAATTCCAATACTTGGTTTGAAATAGACGTTTAGGAGGAGATAAATTTTCCATTTTAATTCCCTACATCTCCTAAGTTACTATAATAGGCCTAGGATGAGTAACTTGGACGTATCTTTCAGGGGTCAGGAAGAGTGGTTTTGATGTTCTGAATTTTGGGCTTTGCTTTTGCCCACCAAGCTATGAGCAGCCCTCCAAAGGGCACGTTGGGACTGGATTCAATATATTCGAGAGCCACGGTGTGCTGCATTAGTGCAACATTTCAGGATCTGCACTGGGTGCAGTTGACCAGCATGCTTGTACAACAGGATGTTCGTTTCATTATTTTATACAAATCATGCTATAAGTTATGCCAATTTAAACTGGGCTTTGCACTTTATGTTGTGCAGTTAGCTTTTCACTTTTTTTTCTTTAACAATAACCAGTTTTTAGGGAAATACATTTTCTCAGGGAAATAAAGAACCTGAGAGTACAATGGAAAGTGAGTGTGCTAAGGCCACTTTTTTCTTCATATCTCCTCAACTGTTAGGTTTGTTTGTCTATGGGAAGCTGGGGACTGTGTCCCCTTGCTGAGCTCTGTGTTTCTGCAGAATTAATAATTGGAGAGGGAGTCCACTAATTCCCATCTCCCCGTTTGAAACTGAGCATGAGGTAATGTATCAAACTAAACACATGATGTATGGCAGCTCAGCAGCAATCATTTTACCTGTTAATACTACTTTTTAAATTGAATTTAAACATGGAACAAGAACTGTGTGAAACTGTTTGGCATTGGATTCACAAGATTATGTTGGGATCTACGTTGTTGATGCTGAGTCTGCATCAGCACCAAAGTTCCAATAAAACTCTGACAAAACCTACGCTCAAGGCAACTTCCACAAGCTTGGCTACCGTCTGGAGATTTGAACCAGGTTGGCTCAAAGTTTGATCCATTCATTCAGAAAAAGCCTTTAAACCTCCCTGACTTGGTTTCAGGTTATCCTATAGCTACAGGATAGATCTGGGAGCTCAAGATTTCATTTCTCTCTCAGTCATATATTTGTGTATCACCTGAGGCTAAGTTGTTCAGCTTCTATGCTCTGGGTTCCTGTTTACAAGGCAGTGATAATAGTAATAATGCTTCTTTACTTTATAAGAGTATCGGGAGACCTTAATTTCATAATATTTGTCATACGCAAAGTACTGCATATAATAGATGGATAAAGCCAAAGAACAAAGGGAGAAGGAAGAGATCCATATAGCTCTGAAAGGAAGGCTACCTTAAGTTTTGTTTTCAGCAATTTAAAACTCCACAAGATTTTAGCTGATTTCACAAGAGTCCGTGTTCCCTTTATGATAAAATTTTGTTCCATGGAATTGCATCTGGTTTGATATTCATCTTGGGGAATGTAGTTCTGAAAAGAAATGTGCAGAAGGTGGGAGGAATTGCATATCACATGGCATTAGACAGAGCTTTATGATGTCAAAGTTGTCTGCTGTATAAATATTAAGGGCTGTAACCCTGAACGTGAGAAGTATTCAGTTTTTATCTTTTATTAACTGTCGGAACTAATCATACCATTTCACTTGATAACTTAGGAATGGATTCTGCAAACATTGGCTGGTATAGGGCAGCACCGCTTACTCTCCTTCAGTATTTCCACAGTCTTCAGTGGGACAGATGTGTTATTTGCCCAAAGGAGAGAATAATGTTCCCTACATTTGCCTAAGGAGTACACTTGGTAACAGCTGTGATAAGCTGGTGGACTTCCACTTTGATTCACTGGTGTAGCTGAAAAGAGTTGACCAAGAAATGTGTCATTTTGAGGCTGGCTGCAGAACTGGAAATAGACATCAGTGATTATAATTTAAATCCATTTTATCTCTGGATTGGCGACTGAAATTACAGGGCTTTCATGGCTGTTAGAAAACAAGTGTGTATTAATCCTGAAGTGAAAGTTTAGAAGAGAGATCTCTGTAGCAAGGTCACAGCTCAGAACAGGTATTTGCCGGGAGGTGACCTCCAAAATGGGCAATGCATTGTGTATTTGGGAAGGTTATTAATCTATGCCAAATACATGATCACATGTGATCACACACTTTGTATTATTTAATTTCATTCCAATTATTCCAGAGGGGAAGAAAAAAAAAAAAAAAAGAGAGAAAGAAAAAAGAAAAAACAATTAAGAAAATGAATAATTATAAAAGTAAGGTCAACTCAATTTTCTCTACTAATGTTTTTAGTTACTGGACTCATTATTGCTAATTTCTTTCATAATCTTTGCCATCTAACCTCATTTGTTTCATTGCTAAGTGGCAAGAAGGGAGCATCATAAAACTTCAGTGAAAACAAAGCAGAAAAAATCCTGTCATTTTAGTGATTTCCTGAGAAAGTAATTATCTGTTGTTAGCCTTTATGGAAAGAACTCTTCTGATTATCTTCAATATAGCTGTTAAACTTCCATCTTCCCATTCCTGTTTGTAATTTTTCTAGTTAAAAACATACATAGCTAGGTAGATATATTAATATATTTTTATATATATTTAGAAATTACTGCTATCTGTAAGCGGCATTTAAATGTGTATAATAGCTGCACAAAACCACTCACATTTAGAATGAAATTTAGAGCACAATCTTTTTTGAGCATTATTGGTACATATGGACAATAAATTTAACAACAACACATTTGTGTGAGCTTTCATAATTCCTTAATTGTACAGAAACCATTATATAAAAATGTTAAGGTGAAGAGGAAGCTCTTATATGTGTTTAAAGGAACTTATCGACATTGAGATGCCTAAATTAAAAGGGTGGATGAAGGTCATGAAGAGTCTTTCATTGCTGATGGATTTACTGAGATGGAGGTGACTAGAAGAATAGCCTCCTTATAAATTTATTTGACTATCATGATTCCAAGTAAATGGGATATTCATTTCTCCCTCTTATTTTAATTTTTCAGTTGTTAATTTAATTAAAAGAAGATTTCATCTCCATCACTTTCTTTGGTTCAGCTGAGCTTCTGCTGATGTTTTGGTAGCAGCAGGGTATTTTCTTGTCTGTTCTGCAATAGCTTTTGGCGCCACGTGTGAAAGGAACAGATTCTGCTCCTCATTAGAGGAAGTGAAAAAATAGAAAGTCACAAACAGGCTATTTAATAGTTTGTGGGGTTTTTTTTGTTTGCTTGGTTGTTTTTTTTGTTTGTTTGTTTGTTTTGGTTTGGTTTTGGTTTTGGTTTTTTTCATGGCGCAGGCTAGGAAGAGGGTTCCCCTACAGATCAAAGCAAACTGTGCCATTAAAAATAGATGGGAAAGGGGCAAAGATTGCAGAAGAAAATACATAAAATATCAGTATCACCTTCAAAATCCAGCAAAACTCTCCTTCTCTCTTCATGAGCCCCTTATTCACTGTAGCACCATGCGATCACAGTGTTGGAAAGAACTTTATCCCTTCCTCACCTTTCTCTCTGCCATTCTGTTCTTTCATCTGCCATTTACCATTCTTCAGGCACGCCCAGCAGCTTCCAGCAATTTCTTTTCTGGTCTCATTGAGGTATTGGGGTTGGGTTTGAGAGATCCTACCCTGAGGAGCCAAGCCTGCCCAGACAACCCCAGGCCCATCTGCACCTGTAGCGCAGGGAAGAGGTCAGAAGCAATCAAGGCAAGTTAGGCTGTGTCACACTGTTTTCCATTGTGTAATGTAGATGCTGATGAACTTCATTGACATGATCTGGAATTATATAGGTCACAAAAGTGGGAATATTGTACAAAGGGGGAAATGGGGGTAAAAAAAAAAAAAAAAAAAAAAAACAAAAAAAACCACATTTTGGCTCTCTAAACTCAAAGTCTTGCAGCACCTACACAAAGACTTGCATATTCAGTCCCTTGGCTAACACTAAGCTTTGGATCAATTTAATATCTAAAATCCACCCTGCCAGGGATTATATCTTGCTATGGAAGGGAGCTAGGTCTTTTCCATCTCTAACTACTGCCAGTATGATTATGTTTTTTTAATCAGAAAAATGTGTTGCTGAAAAGTACAGAGATTAAGCACCACAATTGCCTGTAACAAAAGCAAGTTTTGTTGGATGAGCAGAGATCTGATGAATGACATGATTTGAAATGTTTTCATCCTAATGGCTTCCTCTTCTGAAGTTAATTTTTTTTGTCAGTTGCCAAAACATTTATGAGCAGATTTGTGGATAATGACACTCTTATATGGGGGTTTAAATAAAAATCTGTTCCATTTGCAACCTAAAAGACCTAGTATTAAAGCAGACAAATGGGTTTGGAGTCTAATTCTTCTTACAGCAGTGTAATAGATGAGCTGGGGTCGCTGGTGGTGTACAATGAGCAAGCCACAAACTTTTAGTCCAGTTGTTTCTTCCTTGAAGGTATTTAACATAGGAAGTGATAAAAATAGTCAAAACGCTATTTTGTAGGGAGTACTTGCTATGAAGTGAATGGGTCTGCAATCTAGGGAAGATCCTGTTCCCTGAGTGAAAATCAGACATACAAAAAAAGAGAAAAGAGGTATTATGTACAGCATAAAGAGCTAAATTTAGAATGGGCCTCTTTGTCCAACACTCAGTTTCTTAAAAGGGACAGACACAGCCTTTTTGAAAGGGAAATTTGGTCTGTGTGTAGGTGGTTGAACAGCAGATTGAATAAAATAATCTAGGTTTACCTAATAAACTAAGGTAGATTTTTAGGTAATTCTTAGGACGAAGTATTGTAATGAGCTAGTAAAAAGAAATGTGGACTATCCAACACTGCACTTGCTTAAATCGTGTATATCCAAAAGCAAGTATTAAAACTGTTCAAATAGTCTCTTAAAATAAGCAGAACTCTTGGTTGGTTCTTAATGGGAGTCGGCAGAGATTTTGTCATCCTTGGCTGGTGTCAGTGTGTGCCAGCCCATCAGAGTTGGTGGAGGATAGGCCATAGTGCTTTGTGTGATAACCTCATCCTTTAGCAGTTTTCTTTATACTTAATTCTTATTGGTATTATCTATATCAATTATATTGCCAGTACAATGACAAGCTGTTGTAGTTTAAGTGCTGAAAAATAAAATTTTATTTTGTATTCTAATTCTCAAATCTCAAATTTATACCCCTGTGTAGGGCCAATTTTAAACTCCTTTCATTGTGACAGTGTAAATACATCTGTAATACACCTGAAACACTAACATTTGCAAATTTTTTATTTAGATGCACAAATCATATTTCCATGTAAATGTTTATGGTTATTTGCAAATACATTTTGTTTGCTTCTTCCAAATTATACTGCATGCACAGCCCCTTCATCTGGAGTGAGAGTGTAGCCCATTATCCTGCTAGGCAGCAAAGTGCGACAGTGCATGGTAATTCTGCTTGGCAAGTTGTTTTCATAGACAAGTAATAAGGCCACTTCTCCCTACTTGGAAAACATAAACTTTTACCATACTGAAGGATGGCATTAGTATTATTTTCTAGTGCTAATGTGAATTTTATGATAATGAATGCTAAGGTGCATCTATGTCACACTTTGCAGGATTCTTTAAAAAATATCTTTTGCTCTGTTGTTCTCACTTCCTCCTTTCTAAAAGACATTTTGTTTTGCTTGATCCAGTCTTCCTTTTCCTCCATCTCCAGAGTCTGGATTATACAAAACTTCAATAATTTCAGTCATTAGAAGGGCTGAACACCATTCTCTTCCAGTTCATGTATGAATTGATGAAAAATGAAAGTAAATTACGGGAAACTCAGATTCTTAGCAGACATCGGTGGCAGATGATAAACATTGAAAATATTTTCCAAATGTTCCTTTAAAACATTAACTCTTAAGATCAGCTATAATTTGTAAAACCAGATTTTTTTCTTTGAAGTCAACTGGGTTACCAAGTTATTTCACTATGACAACCCTAAATTATTGAATTAAATCCTGGTCTTGATTAAATAAATTGTAAAACTCCCATTCATTTTAATGAGGCCAAGATTTCACTTACATTATTTAGGAAATGGAAAAGACATTGCAGGTTTTACCTATACGCTCACCAAGCTAGTACAGGGTTGTTTCCTACCATATATTTCCTAGAGTTTATTTTCCAAGCTACTTTTAAACAGTGGGGTTTCCTTTACTGTCCGCAATACATTATTCCACAACCCCATAGATCTTGTTCATGCTGGACTATAAATCAGCTATCAAATACCCACTAGTATCTTCAAAGGATTCTGAAAAAGAATGGTTTACAAGGCTGTTTTTGCTTTGCCAGTATTATGATTTGTTATTCATCTTGTGGATTTTTAAGCAGACCCCTGTACTTAGTATTCATATTAATGGTCTTACTGTATTTAGCCAGATAAAAAACATTCGGTACAATGTATGTAATAGTTACATTTCCATGATATACATACTTGGTAAAAGCTTTCTCATTTTCATCATTTAGACAGGTAGGATCTGGTAAATCATGTGCAGCACTCAGGACAGGATGACAGTATGGTAGGGGGTAGAATAAAATAACAGGCAACTGCTGCAGATTTTTCTGAAAACCTTGACCAAATATTTAAATCCAAAAGAGGCTGATTTTTTTTTCCTTTTTTCCATGGCAAGCAGCTTGTTAGACATTCCAGTAAACGGCTGTGTTTCCTGTGCTTGCCTTGCTCATTTCATACTCAGGTCAAACTATCTTCTTATAAATCTGGTTTGCTTTGAACCACTTTGTCTTCGACACCTGATTTTCCAATGCTCTGGACTTTCTGCAGTCTCAGCCTATGGAGTGAGCGTGAATTGTGAGACTGAAACACCCAAACGGTGAAGTCTATAAAATACTGTTTAAAATGTACTCCTTAACTTTTCATCTCTCTGTTTCCCAGTCTATAAAATGAAGTGATTGCAGAACTATACAATGCAGCACATTGTATAGTTGTTTCTCCATTATAGCTTTAGCTATTAGTAGATTAAGTCCCAAATAATCAGTTCAGAATAAGAGCTTTGCCATTCATAATTATAACCTGGTAGGAAAAAAAAAATCACTCCACTATATGCATAAACATACCAAGGGCTCCTGTTAGACAAAGACAAGAGTAATTCAGTGAACAGGATCAGCAGAGAAGCACACCTCTTCCATCTCATCATTTGCCCCTAAGCTTTTACTTAATACCCTGCTAACATAGATTTCATTACTTTTTTTTTTTTTTAACACAAACTTTTTTCAAGGTTAGAGTATCTGATCAGAGAAAATGGCATGTTTGTCTTTTTAAATGCAATTTCCTTGCTTGCCATTCTTTTTTAAATATGCAATTTATTCTTCTGTGTCCCATGCTCATATGTACGCACATGCTTGCGCTCTGCTTGTTATTGTCTCATATCATCCCACACACTTAACTTCTCTCATATCTCAGATTTTATAGTACTGCAGGAATATCTTACAAAATTCCTTTGAATTCTGCAATTGTGCTGCTTGGAAAAAAAAAAAAAAGCGAGACCAAGAAAAAGAGAAAGCACCCTTAGCTTACCTTGGAGCCTTAGCTAACAGGAGTGTGTCAGAAAGAGAAAATTAAAATAGTCAATAGAAGTACTTTGCAGTCAAGTCAATGTCATTGCCATTAATTTTCTTTTTCTCTCAGATGATCAGAATCGTTTCACTTTCTCAGCTACTGGTTGCTTCCCATTAAAACACGAACTTAATACTGCTCCATGTGGGGCTATGAAAACATAATTTCTATGTTATTTTCCATACACCTTCTAAAAGAAAAAGCCCTGTATTCCCCCTGCATATTACACATTGCCTATTTGTGCCAGCCACATAAGTATTATGAATCTCAGTGTTTTCCTCTAATTTTTAATACCTTAAAAATTCTGAAACATAAACACTCTTTCTGTAGCAAATCATTCTCACCTCATATTAATTGCTGATCTTTCTGCTTGCTATAATGATGCTGTTTCCCAACAGCCTGAACGTGTCTGTCCTTTCACTGAGGTCATAATGACTGTTAAATGTGCCACATTTCCTCTGTCAATTTGGGAAAAAATGTCAGATTATATATCAAGGGTTTACTTTGATGCATAACTTTCTGTGAAACACACGTCACCAAAATAAACTCTGGTACCTGTCCCACTGGGAATGGGAACTCATAAATATGGAGTTGAAAGTAATTGGCCCCCACATACTCACAAATAATTCTATTCATTGTGTTACCTAGAGGTTTGTGACTAAAGTTGTTGTTTTAATGGAAAGCCTTTCAAATTGGTGTTTAAAAAGATATGCTTCACCACTTTTATTAGTTGTTAATTCCATTTTTAACTACCTATTGTTGGTAATATCCTCTTAGCTTGAAAATACAATCTCTTTTCCTAGTGACTCTATCCATTTTTAATTCATTGATTCACTGAGGGTTTTTTCTTCACTGGATTTCTAAAGCAGCAGAAATTAAAAGAAATTCTTAATTGTTTACTTCATTGTGTGTGCAATGGTATCAGCGTTGACATCTGCAGGAATATAAACAGATTTGAGAAGAATTTTTTGTTGTTCATTTACTGAACAGAACTATGCTATGTTAAATTGATTTAAGTTTCCAAAAATGGGTCAGATAAACTGAAATAATCTTTCTTGAGTTAATGTTTTTCTTTCTCTTTATATGTTGTTTTTGTTTTGGAATTAAATAATGTCTAGAGGCTTCAAACACTATCAGATTATCATTATCATGCAGATCATTGTTTAACCCTACAAGATGGGTTTGTTTTTTACTGCAGTATCAACGAGTGCATTAGATCTTGGAACTGGTGTGTTTTCATCAGCCCCGGACTGTTTTTCCTCTGTGACTGAATTTTGTTTTGAGTTTTGGATGTACTTGAGCTGCTGGAATGTTTGTGGAATCCTATTAAAGTGGAGAGACAGATGTGTGTGGCAGGTAGAATGCTCAAACCTCAAATATGCACAACTGCCTGACAGAGTTGCATAAGGAAGCAGAGACAAGATATATTTTGTAGGTCTTACATACCTGATGGCTGTTTTATGTATAAATGTGATAGATACTTGAAATCTGCAGTGTATTCTTTCCCAATATAGAAGTGAATAATTAATTAGTTTATCTGACATTGAGAAGCTTCTCTAAATTCTTCTCTAAAGTCTTATCTTTGCTTTGGGTACCCATGACATGCACTTTTCTAATGTAAACAAGCAGCAAACGTTTGTTGTACACGGCAAGTATCTGCTTAAGTTTGCAGACTGGTATATACGAAGTGATGCACCTGAACTAGTGTGAGTGTCTTTAATATAGGGCATACCTACTCATTATGTACTTCTCAGTTTTCTGGGGCTTGGGAATTCAGAGTTCAGCCGAACTCTGACACTACCTAAAGGTACAGCATCACACGTTTTTTCTCATTGCATTTCATTTGGCAATCCGTATGAGCATTTCATTTATTTTCTATAATGTCTAAATCGTTAAAAGAAAAGCTTTGGGGTGCAATAGGAGACTGACAAAGATAATTACAGTTTTAAAGCCTTAAGAGGTTTCATGCATCATATAAAATTTTACATTCTACCACCAATTTAAATCAATTACAATCTTTAAATCTATAATTGTGCTATTTAAACCATTTTAAAGGGCACAATGCATGTGGTATTTCACTGTGTGTTCTAAAGTATTTTCACAACAGGTCTGTTTATTGTGTGAAAGCATCTAGAGGCTATTAAAAGATGATCAGAGGCATTATTAACTCTTTAGTCTGTCTCCTTAATGCAAGAAGCAGATATGCTTAAGCATTATTTATCACTTAGTCTCAGTTGTGCTAAATTTCTCAGTCTTTAGTCACAATAATTGTAACGAAGCTTGGAATAGATCATGCAGAGTGTCCTCATAATGCTAAGCCAATGATTTCTTTGTGCTTGGGTGAGCATGCATTCTCTTTCATATTACAACAAGGCAAAGAAACAGAAGACTTTTCTAATTTATTCTTTTCATGCTAGATCTAGACCACTGCACAGGTAAAGATGGTGCTCTTTATTTTTCATGTGAAGCTCCTTTTTTTTTCACTCTATGCTTTGTTTATATCAAATGATTTTAGCATTTTGTTTAAGGTACTTTATTACTTCTTAGCTGATTTGCTATAGAGAACTTGTGGTCATCTTTCAAAATCTTAAACCAGAAGTCTGCTTTACCAGAAATTAATATATATTTTTTTGTGATTCTTGCCATTTTTATCCTGATGGAAATTCTAATATCTGACATTTTCTCTCAAAACTTGTGCATAAGTTGAATGTTTTCCATGAAATCAAAGTTCCAAATAACAGCCTTTCACAAAACATTATATCATTGAGACTTTCAGCTCTACAAAAATAAGAAAGCAGAAGTGAAGGACTGCCACTCAGTTGAACTAAAATATCTCTGCTTTTTTTTCAAACATATCTAGAATGTGTTCAAGTGAATCCATATTCCACTAATTCTACCAGAAGATAAAAACAAATCTCGACTGCCCATGTGTTCATCTTACATTTTCATTATTTGTATATATATACATATATGCATCCACATTGCCTTTATTTATCAGAGCCTTTATTGCTGCATTTAATCATGTATCCGCCACCTTTCATTAGAAATTACTGTTGGTGAAAATTTTAGATGTTCCCATGTGCACAGCAATACAATTCACATATTCAGTGGAAGATTACTTAGTAATAAAATAACTTACAACATACTGTATGTCAAACAATCCAACAACTTTTTGGGGTTGGGGGAGGTGTTGAAAGGAAGGAAAGCTGTGTGTTGTTTTCAAAATTTATTTTAAATGAGAGTTTTCTTGCTCCGTAACAAAATAGCAGTCTATCATTTTTGACAGAGAATATCCATTTATCCATTATTATAGAAAAAAAACAGTTTTTGTAACTGTTGAGTGAGTGGACACAAGCTGGATATCTTTCTTATGAAAACCAGCCTATGGGTAAAGTGCCTCTGTTGTGCAGGACGTGTTGCTTCAGAACAACCCTTTTTTATATTAATTCAAAACACAAACAGCCCATAGTATTAAGAGCAAAAACTATTTCTCCTCTTAAGCTGCTCAGATACGCTAGATTCATACATTCCCCAGGGAATCAGCAGTGATGAATGCATTTGTTTCTTAAAGAATAGGCAATATTTTCAGAGTTTCTCAAGAAAAAAAATATATATATATATATGTATATATATATGGGGGCTGGGGGGAGCCAAAGCCTTCCCTGCAGGCTTGCATTCTGCCTGCTCTGAAGAAAGGACTGGCTTCTCCCCTGTAGCAGAATTGTAATTTCTGATCATCTGCCTTAGAGATTCTGTGTAATTTGGAGATCGTCTGATTCACGTTGATTATATGCGATGCTGAAACAGTAATTCCTGAATTCTTGGAGGCCCAAATTGCATTGATTTTTTTTCACAGGCGTTGCCAGGTATTCATATGTGGAGACAGTGCCAAAAATGTACCTACACAAATAAATTTCCACTGCAGTTTTGCTGGCTGTGATATTTTGCTTCAGCTTTGTTATATGCACAACAATAACCTCCGTAATGCTGCTCAGCACCGAGGAGGGAACAGAGCTCCAGTGCTGAGAGAAGCAGTTCTGGAGTGCTAAGGACAGGGAGCCTGATCATGTCATCCTTGAAGGTAGTGGGAACTTTGTCCTTGCATTCAGAGGGAACAGGACACGCACAAACCCTGTTTCATAAGCATTGTTGTCACTGAAATTAATTGTCCCAAGTGCTGAGATAACTGTGCGACATCATTCTCCACCCAGCAGAGGTGAAATGGATGCTGCACGTCTTTTCAAAGGACTCCCCATGGGAGTGTGAGCCAGGAAGGAGTTAGAAGCCATCCCCTTGGCTGCTGTTTTGTACCAAGGGAAGGATTTTCACACTCCAGCATCTCCAGCATTGACTAGCATGGAAGTCACATGGCAGAAAAAGAAAAAGGTGCTTCCAAAAGCAATATGTAATCTTAGGTGATATACAAGTGAATGTGTCATTTGACTGGTGGGCTTAAGATTATTTTCTAACTCAGTTCTCAGTTACCAATTTTAGGATTGCAGTGGGATACTTTTGATAAGATTTACCTTTTCTTACCTATTAAAAATAGAGCAGATTGATCTCACATTCCTGCAAGTCAGGAGCTGTATGTCTGCTCAAAGTGCTTTATTTTCCTTCCCACTTTTTCCCCCTCTCTCACATGAAAATATGAATCTTCGAGCTTTTCTGATGTACAGTACCAGAAGCTGTTAGTTCCTCATTATACAAATTAAGAGCATCTCCAAATGGAGTTACTGTGGTGGATGGGGGGAATTTGGCAGAGGTTGCACATCATCTGGCAGAGCCAGAAGTTGGGTTCTCCTATTTCTCCGGACACCTAGAGCACTTTCAGTCAGAGTAAATTTAGCTCAACACAAGGTAGTGCAGGTCAGTGGTGGGTTAGCACGGGGGCTGCACAACCTCTGCAGCACGATGGGCTTCCATTTCCAGAGGGGATTTTTATGTGGTCAGATTGACTTGCTTACCTGAGCAGCACAAAGGGATTGAAATGAAGTGGCAAATCTAAGCTGAATGTGCTTGTAAAAGGCCAAAACCATTAAGACTGGGATAAAATAGATTGGTGGAGAGTGGAATTAGATCCCTGGGTATTGGGGATATTGAGTGGCTCTATCTTAAGTTACTGCATTAAAGAGCAGCAGAGAAATTAATACAAACTTCCAAAATGGGAGAGGTCTTGTGTTAAACACAATCAAGTCTAACACATTTCGGGGGAAAGTTTTATTTTTAGTGTTTTCCATTGTGTGGCTCCTCAATAGAGCTCTAACTCGGTGTTAAAGGTTAGATGTAGCAATATACGTAATGAAAATGCGGTACAAATGCAATCTTTCACAGAATAAAAACGTTTTCCTGCATTAAAAATCATTTTCTCCCCCAAAGTATCCAGAACAGTATCCAGAGAACTAATCCAATAAATAATGTCATGTCACTATATACTAAATAGATTTCAGGATGATAAGTCTTTTATTTTTGCAGCAATAGTATAAAATAAAAAATCCATTTAAAAATCCTAACAATGTTCTTTACATTCATATAACAAATATAAATTTCCCAACTGTTATCTCCATATTTCTTAATGGTAATGCATCCCCAGTTTTAAATTCAGCAAATACACATTTTCATTCTAGGATTAAGTTATCTTATAAAATAACAGCAACTGATAGTAGGAATTTATAGTGGAAACAGCCATTATTGATTCTTAATGCATAAAGGATTCGTAATACAGACATCAGTGGGAAAAGATTTCTGTATTTTATTTTCATATTTATTTGGAAAACATGCACTACAATGGTTGATTTTTCTAAACTGAGGAAAAGTATAAAATGCTTTGGAATACTGTTAACTAAGAAGGTAATAAGAATAATAAGTGCTTAGATTATTGGATAAAATGTGTTTTCTTTTAACTAGAATATATCAAAATAATCAGTTTAGGATTTCTGGGTATGCCTGCAATAACACAGTAATGTATACCTTTCAGCTGCTGCAGCAAAACCAAAACATCACACAAAACTCAGTGCTAACAAGCAGAAATGACCAAAGATGGACAAAGAAGCAAGAATGATCATTCTACAAAAGTAATCTGATTTCAGCACATAGATTATTAGTGGTTTCAGCTCACTCCCAGCTAGCCTTTTTAGATATACATGAAATACAATGAGAAATTTTACAGTGGAACAAATCAGCTTCCATTTTCCAAGTGTTTTATTGTAGAAGAAACCACTCTAGAAATATAAGATTTTTAAACTTATAAAAATAACTCAGTGTTGCCCTTTTACATTGTTTCCACTGACAACCGAAGTCATAGTGGCATTTGTTCATCCAGATCCCAGTACACACATGTATTCATAATGATACATCCCTCGAATGGCACAGTTCTTCTGTGGTTGCTACCTGTCAGCGCTTGTACTCAAGAACCTTGAATATCAGTGACTCACTAATGTTTTATGATATTTTACCTCACTTTATGGTAGTCATTTATGACAAGACCAGAATGACATAAACTGCCATAAAGCAAAGCAATGCAATCACACAAATGACCATAAATCAAGGTAGCAACAGAAAAAGGTCATAAAAGGAAAGAAAATTGGAGAAAACAACATTTGAGTTCAGATTCAGAAGTCTGGAGTTAGCAGCACCAAACTTTAGGACAGATGGATGTGAACAGCAAGAAAATTCAGTGTTCCACTGATACTAATCATTTTGTGTGTGTGGATGCATTGACAGATTGATACATAGATAGGCTTTCATTACTTATGAGCCTGTTATGATGCATGCTTTTTTTTTTTTTGCAACTGTATGCTTGAACACCTTTTACTCCTCCCCTTTAAAGTTATCTTAGCTTTGCCTTACACCCAAAATAATTCCCAATTCAGTAGACCTTTTGGTAAACTTTTCTATGATGAATACCTATTTTATTATTATTATGTTAAATGAAAAATATGTTCCTGTTCATCAGGTTTGCCACATCTAAAAAAATGGGATGTGATGGTGATGTGCTTATCTTTGAAATATTTTTTTTTATTTTGGTCTGGAAGAAAAGCTTCTGATCAGGAGGGGAGATTAGATGCTGAGCAGCAGTCAGATAGGGATCAGACAAACTTCACAGGTCTAAGGGTGGATTGAGTCAGCAGCATAGTTCGTTGCATGATGGTCAGATGCACAGGGCTGTAGTACTGCAGTGCTGAAGGGGAAAAGAGGAGGACCAAGTGACGTAAGGGAGAATGAGGAGGTCTGCAACCCCCAGAATCAGAGCCTAATGGGGCAGCAGAAGCTGTATGCAATGAGGTATAACAGTACGTATACCACACCTTAAAGTTATACTACCATAAAAATGAGAAACAGCTAGCAGTGGAGATAACAGCATTTATGAGGAGAATTTATGGGCTGCTCATGTGGTATAAATATATACAGTACACAAACACCAGTGGGGATAAATTCCACTGGACAACCCTGTTATTTTAACAGTAACCTTGAAAATATTGTTATGTTATTTAGCCAAAGAAAGTGTTAAAGGAACAATAGATAATTTAATCTCCTTCTCTACCCTGTACAATTTATCACTGCATTAGCAGTGGTGATGTTTTAAGAAGCGTGTGCGTAAAGACAAACACTGAACACTGATAGTTAATTGCATTTATTTAACATCCTTGTGCTTCCCTATCCACACCCTAGTGCTTTCATCTTGTGTGCAAGCCTGCGTCTAGCGGAGCTGATGTGCTTTAAAAATACGAAGTCATATTTTGATCACTATCCTTTATCTAAGACCTCTAATTCTTCCCCTGTAGCTCTGCTTCTCTGTTTCCTAAGTCAGTTGCTTTCCTTTTTTGTAGTATCACTTGCATTCACAACTGCCAAAACCATTTCTAGTCATTTTTTATAATTCTTCCTTGTCAAAGGACTCCAATGTAGTAAATGGATATGATAGAAATGTAACAGATAAGCAAAAAACAGAGGACTTGAGCTGAGATATATTGAGCAAGTGTGCTTGCAGTGAGCTGAGTTGGGATGCCAAGCCATCAAATTCAGAGATGCAGCAAAGTGATGCGTTCTTCAGGTCCTGCCCTGTGCTGAAGCACAGTTTGTTTCCCTTCTCATCCCTCTGCAAGAGAAAATTTGAAATATTTGGAACATCACTTCAACCCACTTATGAAAGATCTTTTCACAGCCAGTAGTATCACCTAAGAATCACAAGCTGATGATGAGGGAGGACGTATCAGTGGGTCAGAAACTCTAAGGTAGAAGGGAATTGTAGAAAAGAAGTGTCTGGTGGTTAATCAGAGAGGCAGTGTTTTGGTGCCTGGGTACATGTTTTAATATTTTCATGACTTGATTTCCCTCTTATATCCCTATACATAGTAGAAGATCACATTTTTGGAATAAAATGCGATGCTATCCACTTTAGAAGAAAATATGTTAGCCTCTCAGAATATTTTCGGACAAAATTCTACAAGTTATTCACCACGGTGTAAATTCACTTTCTCTGACTATATCCCTGCTGCCAAGAAAGTAAACTAGGACAAGTTAACAGAATGATCCAAGAGTAAAGAAAAAGCTGGTATCTTAATTTTTGATGCAGTCTATGTGTTCTCATTATTACATTGTCTGTTTGTATTACTTTTGATTTATAGTGTAATTGGGGAACTATAGAAATGTTAATGGGAAAGATACTGTTCTGAATATGACAAAGTTGTTTACTAATTGTTGCCTTTAACTTAGGCTAATTTTGTAGTTTTGAAATATTTTAAAATGTTTTATTTCTTTATTTTTAAGTTGTCATGAAAGCGTTATTTAGTTTGAATTCCCTTCTCAGATGAGCTGAGCTTTCTTCCCCTTTAAAACTAGGAAAATAGTACAAATTAAAAATTTGCTACACCGGGGCTCAATCTCAAACCTTTAGGCAAGCCCATTCATTTTGTTAAATATTTAGATGAGAAATTGTTGCTTGTGTGTTTATTTATTTATTTTTACAACATCCGCCGTGCTGCTCATTATCTTAGGGGAGATGGAGAATATTGCAATGATTATTAGTAAGCTTGGTAATGAGATTACTGAACCATTTGCAGTTGACTTTTTTGTGATGCATAATTACAGGGGTTTATTTACAGTGCCTTTAGAGGTTTTGTTTTTGTTTTTGCCTTTTAATGATTCACATTTATATCCTTTGTTCTTCATGTAAGGGATAAGATTCTATCTCTGGATGTTTTGCATTTCCCCCCTCCCAACGTCCTCAATGAAATAAATGTGTCTTATACTTTAGTTATAAGTAAGAAGCACTTATTCTGTCCTATGATGCTCATCCTGCAAGCTGTTATTCTCTTGAGTAATCTCACTGATATTAATTGGGAATACTCGGGTAAAGAGGATTATTTGTGCATTTGTCCTAGATGACTCTTCCAGTCTATGTTCAAGTCAGTTGAGAGAGTCTCATTGACTCTTGTTGGCCTTGTCTGTCTCATAAATATGATGTATTAACAGAAATACAGTAGAAAGGAAGAGCTGCTTTGCAGGTCTTAAATATCTCATAACTGTTTGGGGGCTGTTAAGGTTGATTACTGTATTGTCACATCTATTATCTACACCCTTGACTGTTACCCACTTTTCCTCCCAAGTAGCTGTGACTCCAGCAATTTCTGAAGCTCTTGGCGGAGGATTGCTGATATGGGGGAAAAAAAAATCCTTAGAGGAATGGGGCAGTTACTGGGATCAGGTACAGGAAAGCTCTTAAGGAAGAGAGAAATATGGAATGAAGTTCCCCTGGCTGGTTGTGTACTTATTCTGTACCACAGGCATCTTTTATTTAGAGATATCATGTGTTACACATGTGAATGCTTTGTTTTTCTGTTGCCTCATTCAAAGTCAAATGTTAGTGAAAGGTCTCCTATTGACTCAGTGGGCTCTGTTTTACTGTAGGAGAGTATAGACTCTCTTTTATTATAGGTAGTGAAACCTTAAAAAAACTCTTTTTGTTTATTTGTTTTGCCAGATTTATTTGTAGCACATTGGACTTAAATTTGGGGAGAGAAATGTGAAACCTTGGTAAAACCCATTTTAATCACCTAAATGGTGCATAGGCAAAAAGATGGAAATGGGTGTTAATATGTCACATTATAGTTATGGCACTAATCCTAGCTATTATTCAGAAATCAGTGGGACATTTCATTTGTAAAAAACTGTAAGTTCTGGGCTTCTTTTCTTTTTCATATTAAAAAGCAGATGTGTTGAATACTTAGAACTTACATAAATCCATAATTAATTTTAAAACTACCTTAAGCACATTTTTTCCTTCTGCACTAACCAAGATACTTCCTGTAAAATCAAAATCCACACCGCATATTTAGGTTTATCTGCAAAAATTGGAATTCAGGGAAATAAAAGGACAAGAAGATCCAGAATAATTGCACTCCCTTGTGGAATAAAAACCTGAAAAAAAAAGATTGTATCTCAAGAAGAGTCTATCAAACTCTTCGTGATGCCAAGAACAAAACTGCACCACGAAGGGATACATAACCTATTCAGGGTAATTTAAAGCCATATCCAGAACAGATTGACTGTAACAGAAATACTTTCTACAACTTAAATGCACCCAGTGTACAGTTAATCTGTGCAGAAGGAAAATGGTCACTCCTACTATTTAGCTTACATTCCAGCCATGAGCTGTAAGGCAGAATTCAGAAAATATCACACCCTTTTATTTTTGCAGTACATGTTCTTGCTTCCTTTGAGCCACAGTTCATGTGATCTAGTTCATACAATTGCTGCATTTCATTACTTTTTCTCTAGAAGTGTATTAATACCCACGTGTGAATTTCACACAAGGCAGTGGCAGCCACCATATACGTTCTTGATTTCTTAAGTACTGCATCATGAAGTGAAAGAAAACGTGATTAGAATACACCCCTTCCTGGAAAGAAAATAGTCAAAACTATATTGTACATCCAGGGTTAATTTTAGTCTTTGAAATTACAGATTCAGCTAAACTGCCATCATCTCATTGTGATAACTTGTCACACTGTCGGAATTTAAGCACCAATGATCTACTGGGAGTAAACGTCCTTATGTACGCTATCTAAAGGATGGCTACCCTGGGGTTTCTACCAAGCCTACATGATCATATATTGATGCAAGGCTTATTTATTTCAGTGGTTCTGAAGTACACTTAATCATCTTACTAAGGTGCCCTGTGTGGTACATAATTAATATTATACATTGACTTTGGAGGAAAGCTTCAGGGGGTAGGGAGGTGGGGGTAGGATTTGGATGATCCAGAAGAAATATGGTAACTTCTTTATATTCAACAGAGAGTCCGTGTGGTAAAGATTGAGATCCTCCATTTACAAAAACGAGGAGCGATGAGAATGTTTTTTTTTCACCCCATGCCTCCTAACACTTATGGTGTTCTCTGTTTAAACACAGGTCCAGTGCTAATTTTTGCCAAAAGTGAAAGAGAGAGTGAAAAATCATTAATTCAATTTCTCACTGTTTTGCCTCTGGTGATTGCTGTCACTTCAGGTAATAGCTTGTCTGTGGTTCTGACCCAATTCTTAAACCAGTCTTTCCGTACTCCACCAATTAATCTAATGGTTCATTAATTGCAAACATCTGAAATCATTAGAACCTGATTGAGCACAAAAGCATCAAATCCTGTGAAGCTGTGACTGCTTAGCCAGCAAATGGTCTCATTGCAAAGGAATGTCAATGTTTATAGTAAATGTAACCTAAACTAGGGTGTTCATTGACATATCCCTCCATTTGTATACAACTGCTCTGACATCTATCAGTTCAAGAGTGCATGATTTATCCACTGCTATATCCTGGAACTGACAAGCCAAAGATTACAGCTTAACCTACATGAAAGCAGAGGCTGTATGTATTCCTAAAATAAATATTTAGTAACTGACAAGCTCTGGTTAATATTAATTCCTGATAGAAAGCAGTCAATTTAAACTTACTTCATGCCAAAATCTATTTGTATTTTGTAAATCATTTTTCATGAATATAGTCTAGAGAATCTCAAGAAAATATGTGAGAGGGGAAGGGTTGCTGTATCAGTTGTATTTTGTATGTTGCACATCTATATTAAAGAGAAGCTTCCTTGGACCCATAAAGTGGGTAGACTTGGAAAAGGACACACAGCATGCTGATGGTACTCATGAAATAGAGACTGTTAATTAAGTGAATTTAGTGTGTGTGTAAGATGCTAAATTTACCATTCCAGAGAATTAAGCCTTCTGTTTATCCATAGGGGGCACACCTAGGGGGTACTAAACTTCACTACCAAATTGCATCATGAGTTCCTGTATGTCCTTGATGTGGTCTGTCTTCGATTTTTCTTTTTCTTCTTTTGTTTGTTTTTAGAGGCTAATAATTGTTCTACTGATAGATGAAGAGGGTAAGAGATGGAAATTTCTGAGCACTGGCATTCTCCTGAATGTTTTTGTCTTGCTGCTTTGATGACAGCTGTCTTGCAGAGTCAGAGTCTAGTCTGGGACCAACAGTTAGCACTCTTGTCAACATGGATAATGTAAAGGAATAAATTGTATTTTCCTGTTGAACACATGGTTTAATAAATGACTTCATAACAAATAAGAAAGTGTTCATAATGCCCATATGAGCTCATTCTACCTGTGCGCAGGACAACTACAAATCCTCTCTGAGTCAGCTTGATAACTGTGTAGCCATAACACAAAACTATTTCATACTGATGGCAAAAAAAGCTTCAAGCCATGCAAGTATGGCTACTTGGCTTCAAACAGGAACAAATCTCATATTTGTATAACGTTTTTTGTCTTTTTGTTTTACACGCATACATGTACACACACACAGAGCTTCATCCCACAGAATTCAGCACTCTCATCTCTACTTCTAAGGTTCATCTTTCCAGCTGAACCTTTGTCTGGCTGTATTTTGGGATGGCTTCTGTTCTTTCAGTTAATTCTGCACTTGATTTCTCCTTACATGTGTAAGAAGATTACAAACAGTTAATTTAAAACAGAAATTAACTGCTGCTCTGCTAAATTAGTGATGTATAAAAATGTATAGTGATGTATAGTAAAGATGAACACTCTGCATTCAACAGACAAATGAGAAAATACAGTGAATATGCCTGCCTCGGTCTGGACTTTTGGTGCTCAGACTCTCTCTAACATAAATGTGTGTGTATGTGCTTATTGTTCTGCTTCTATAAACCCCAAGTGAGCAGAAGGGAAAAGGGCTAGTTCTGTTCTTCCCAAGCTGTGGTCCTTGCAGCTTTACTAAGCAGCCCACACAATCATAATCAGCACTGTTGGGTTTTTGTTGTTGTTGTTGTTGTTTTTGTTTGTTTGTTTGTTTTGAAATATTCTTATTTAAAAGATTGATAATAAAAGTGCAAATTGATAATCAAAGAATCTAAATTTCTGTCCATTCAGAGTAGAAACCTCTGCCCCTGCAGATAAGAAGGTGGGGGGGGGGGACAGTCTAGAGAGGCTACCAAGCAGAGAGCAGCTAGAGAGCCAGGACTGCGAGATAATCAGGGAAGGCACTAGCTGTGTGCTTCTGGCAAGAGATGAGCAGTATCAGTAGCCCTAATGATCCAGGGCAGTGGCCTGAGGAAGTCCTTGGAGTGTGGTTTCCTTTATCACTTTTACTGGACTGCCCTTTGGGAATGAGTTATGATCTGATGGTTTGATCTTTTGTATTGTGTATGGGGTTATTGCACCTTTTAGTTCCTGACAACAGTAGTAAAGCTGCCAAGTATTACTTAAAGTGTGGGAATGTTTATAAGAACTCAGCAAAGGAGAGTGCCTAGTATTCAGAGTGCTAACAGTACAAGAAACATTATCAAACTAGCAAAATGGTGTGCTGTGGTGCTTGCTGCAATACCTTGCTCCGAAATGACCTTTCCCAGTCAGTGAAACAAGCCTTTATCAGAATGCAGGGGTCAGTGGTATTATAGACACAGAAGAACAAATTTCCAGGGTATTTATGTACTTATATTTGAGAGCAACTGCATGTGGTTTTAAATATACCTGTGTGTTCACATCTGCTGCAGTTATTTTAGATGAAATCTCAAAATGTGTTTGTTCTGAACATTAAACGGAGTGACATTATTAGTTTCTTGACAATGTTCTAATGGAATCATAGTTCAAAATATTCAGTGAAAACATTACACTCCCCCATCATTAAGGTGAATTTTGTTTGCATGCTCTTTTCTCAGAATACTGATGTTAATTTTTGCTTAACTTTAGTCTTACAAGGTATGAAGCAATTTAACAGACTCAGTAACCTTTCATTAAAGTTCAGTGCAGTACTTAAGCATGTTGGGTGCATTAATTGTTGGCTGACAGCTATTATTTCTGTGAAACCCTTTTGTAGTAAAATTTCTGCTTGATGGATTGGATTTTACAAAATTTGCATTTCACTGAGCCCAAGTCAACTGGTACTTAGAGCTACTGTAGATATTTAAATAAGAAAACAATAATTCTTTAAACTATTGTTAAATATCTATTAAAACTATGAAGCTTATTTAGGATTAACTCTTTATTATGAAGCTCATATTCCTGCAGTATTGATTTAGACATTTTTCTACAACAGAACTGGATTCTAATGTAGAGAGGACCAAAAGTCTCCACCCAGTCCTTAGTGCTGGCACACAGCTGACATGAACACTATTGAGCTCTATGATTCTAAACATAAGGAAAACAAAACAAACAAAATATCAGCAGAAAAGAAGGTTTCTGTGTTTTTCTAAACCTCTGTTTCAAAGATGGAGTCAGATACATATATTTCCTATGCAGGATGCTATTAGACAGTGTAATGCATGGTGAGCGATTCTCTGAAGTGCCAGAGAGCATGGAATTTCTCAGATAGTAAACTCTAAAGACTTTAATGGATTAGCATAGTTTTCCTGGCTACTGACTTTGCAATGACCCTTGCATCTAGCAGACTAAACTACCATCAGTGCTACAAGAGTGAGAAGAAAAATAGAGCACCAGTGGTTGGCAGCAGTGTTTACGAGGTGGGGTTCAGCACTGCAATAATACTGATATGGAGGAGATGTGAGAAAGGAGTAGGAAGAGATATCAGATCTTTGAGGATGAGGAGGAGGAAGAGGTGATAGTTATAAAGAGAGGTAAAATATTTTGGAAAGAACATGAAAGGGTTGTGTTTTAGTTAGTTGGTTATAATCTGCTCTAGAAGAGATATCAGAACAGCTGTAAGTCTGTGTAAAAATAAAATAAATAAAATAAAATTTGTAGTAAAGCTCAGACAGATGCAACATATAAGAATGTCAGACCTGATACCTTGAAAATATTTGGCTAAAAATTGTTGGCCTGGAGTGAAGGTCTAGGGAGAAAAGCAAGAATAAAAAAGGGGATCCCTTGGGGAAAACAGTCAACCAACACAGAGGACAGGAGCGCTGAAGGACTAATAATAGTAAAGATGTGACTGAGAGAAGCAAAATAATATAAAGTTTCTCACATTCAGAGCACTAAAAATCTCTGAACTGAGAAGACAGTCAACTGACAAAGTGACGGAAAACTATAAAAAGTAAGGGTGGGATGGTAGTCTATGATCTGTATTCTTGTATATATATGCTGATTTTATCAATGATAAAATAACTACTGTATGTGTCTCTGTGTCCTACCCGATCACAGCTGCATCTGCACCATCATCCTTCTTGATTGATGATATATTCCTTATACTTATTGGTATACTTTTAGTATAGAAATCTAAGAACATGCTTCTGAAAAGGACCATGAGCATAAATATACAAGTAACAATGTAGATATCTTGCATAAATTTTCATAGTTGAATACTTAAAAATGAAATTCTATTGTTGTTTGAATGTCAGAATAAAATCTCAATTATTTGATTATGTTAAAGATCTAATTAAAAGATGACTCATGCCTACCTATCACTGAATCAATTGCATGCTATAATTTGGTAAAAGTAGCTGACTTTCTCCACTAATCTTTGCTTTCTTATTATATATCTAGGAGTAGCAAGAAATGACTTGGATCATCAGTATTATCTCATCAACAGTGGAAAGAGAATGTTACTTCCTTCCATATACTAGAAATGTGATGAGGAAAGGAGAAAAACAGAGAAAAGTGACTTACTTAATTATTCAAGAGGGAATTTCCTCTTCAGCAAATTCCTGCCTCAGCTCAGCCAAATGCTGTCATTACATGGCTTCTAATTTTAGGTAGAATTTGAATATCAGGTCAGGGTTTTTAACAATAAAACTGTAGAGTCGTCACAGAAAATGGACAAGTATTTTTGCTTCTTTATTAACTCATAGGTCTGTGATAGGTATCATATAGTAAGACTCAGTATACCCAAGTTCTTTGGGTATACTGAGTTCTTTTCTCTTTACAGTGTCATTGTTATGCTCAAGAAGAGATAAAGGAGAACAAGCTCAATAGTGCTGAAATTTTAGCAGTGTTCTTTTAAGACCCACCCCACTGTCTTTTTCATAGGTTATCCCCATGAGTCCATTATCTCACAGGTACCATACATCTATCACTGGGTGGGAATGAGCCCCTTGGGTTGAGTTAGATCAATATTTTGACCTTCAGGAAGATTGTTTGTTTGTATCAAGTAAGCAATGAAAAAAATAAAAATAAAAAGCACATTCACCATACAGAAGAAATATATGCTAAGTTTAGGCACCACTTGTGCCTAAAGGAGACAGTTTATGGTATAGAAAACATGGATATCTGACTAATTGTCCTTCAGATTGTTTATGATTCCTTGGACATTTGTGAGATAGATGATGAAATCTATCACATTTGCACTTTGCACTGAGGTTATCCACATGGAGTGAGTGATTTTCCAAGTAGTGTCTGTTAGCCAAAATGAAAAGAAAAAGAAAGCAGAACTCATTTGGGGAAACTTTATTATTGCATGTGGCAGAAGAGAAAAAGGTAGAAAACCAGTACAGATTTCATATGAAACAGAGCAACATAGCTTGAAAGATCAGTTTTAAGCTTCCTCAGAGCAGAAAAATGGCCATATTTTCATAAGGGAGTTGTCATGATTGTGTTCTAATGTTTTCAAAAGTAAGCATCCCCAAGGTGATGAAGATTAGGGAAAATATCTCAGTGGCAGTTCTGTGCCTAATAAATTAGAAAATGGTCAGCCATACACTCAAAAGGTATGAAATAAGTTGGCTGGCCATTTATGTGCTGCAGTGTGGGTCAAATTATGTATACATGCCACAGAAACACATCTTGCACAGTCACGTAACTCTGGCACTGCACTGGAGGTACTACTGTAGACTGATGGGGAACTGAAAAAAATGTGACCAGAAATGTTAATGTGCAGCCTGTTTTTGCAAAAATGTTATTTTGATGAGAAAGTTCTGAGATGTCCTCTGACTGAAAAAGCAAAGTCTTAAAAATTTCTGTTGAAGAAGAAATTTCATTTCTTCTGGGAAAGAAAGAAGAATGGATAACAGAGATGCTTCTGACAACACTGAAACTCAGCCAGCTGCTTTGAAAATAAAGCAGTTAAAGGAAAATGTAGTCAGTTTACAGTCTGCTATCTTGATAGACAGAAATATATTTTATTTCTTAATAAAACACAGATTTCACAATAAGCCAGCTTCTTGTTCACATGGCATTTCTATGTCAGAGAAGCTGTGTGTTACTCTACCTCATTTGTAAACTTGGTTGTTAGATGCAGACTCCATGATCCAAGCTTTGTGGTCCTTTTTCCTGCAAAAAAGTTTCTTCAGTAAAATTTACATTATTAAATTCAGAATTCATATTTGAAAATTCTATCTTACCTTTCTTCCTTTGAGTTCTTTAAAAAGCCTGAATGATATTTTTTGGCATGTTGTTTCAATTTTTTATTCCAGTCTTTTTACTTGAGACACTATTCTTCCTTTTTTTTTTTTTTTTTTTTTTTTTTATTTGAAAGTGATTTTCACATTTAAGCTTTTTATTGTAACAGTGAATCTTAAGTATGACAACTGCAGATGTAGAGAGCAACTTCTGTGATACATCCAAAAAGAATCTTTGCTGGAAAGACGTGTTTGGCACAGACTGATACCTTCAGCTTTGGTAACGAACCTTGACTGCTTCTTAGTTTATAGCAACTAGGTCACAGCATCAACATTCTTGATGGTTATGATCATTTGTCTGTGTCTCCCCCCTTATTCCCCTCACACACACACACCAGCAACCCTCAGAAGAAAAGCCAAAGAAAAAAATAAAAACTGTGAAATTGTGTTAGGTTGTATTGTCCCAAGGGAAACTAGATTAGTCTCATAAGGGGCATACCCAGACGTTTTGTGCGTTAGTATAACTTATATCTGCAGATTTTGCACCTGCAATTTTGGACCAGCAAAACTCTTTTGTAGAAAAGTTAACATTTCTTAGATCTTAAACCATATAAATGGTGCTAGCAATCTGTCTAGAGGTTCATTAGGAAAAAATAATTTAGATTTTTAAGCTGCAGATGCACCTGTCTAGAGGTGAAAGGGACCGTAGATGGAAGCTGCCTTCCTGGACAGATTGCCATGTGCTGAAAGGAAGGCTTACACTTTACCATGTGACTTCAGCACTGTATAATCTGAGCTGGGTTAGAAGTGATAGCCCGTGTTCTAAACAGCCTTGAATATGTTTATTTTACACTTGACATAACTGAATTGTTTGTGTGCACTTTTGTCCCTTCTGAATAAAGTTTCTCTACTAATCATATATAAGTAATGAAGGGAACCAAGCTGAGCACCACCATCAGGCAGGTGTTGTATGGCTTCCTAATGCCTCAGTTTGGATAACTTAATGGGAGTCAAATCAGAGTTTTATTGAGCACTGTTTTTTAGTACAGCAGAACGGAGTCTGCTCTGCTGTGACAGGATGGAATTAAATTCTCCTTCCTTAAGATTAACTAGAGATGGCCAATATGTTCCACCTTGAACTTTTTTTTTTTTTTATCATATTTTCAGAAAAAGAACAGAGAAAGAGCCGGGAGAATTTTCAAAAGAAAGAAAAAAAAAAAAAAAAAGAAAAAAGAAATATTTCAATTTGTCCATGCTAATTTTTAATCAACTGCTAATTCAAAAGACAGCTTACATTCTTCATTGGCAAATAGTAAGCCACTCCAAGAGTGTAATCATACTAAAATTCGCAGCTAGGATAATGTACAACTGGAACTCTATCAAGCCTCTATCTTGAGGAACTGAGGTATGCCTTGGAGGAATGCATTAGATGCTATGGTTAATTAACTAATTTACTCAATCAAGTTTAACAGTGGTTTTAACTTTAATGGCACCATTACATTTTAATATGAAAATAACAGGCTGTATTCCTAGCATTCCCTGCCGTCCGCCTCCTCTCTACCATCCACTTTACAATTTGATTTTGATTTGTGAAGCCTTAAACCTGCTTCTAATGTCAAGCGCACGTAATACAGTACGTCTGGTGAACATTATACGTGCCCACCTTGCAAACACAGTTGCTTGAAGTCATAGCTCCTGACAGACAGTGTGCATTCTTCAAGAATCATCAAGTTTGCATGTGTCCTTCAGAATGAAAATTACATACATGTGTAAATATAAGTAAGCTAATTTTAAGTGTGCTAGAGAGATTTTCTCAAACACCTATAGACCCTGCTGCCTAGCACAATTTCCTGTCTCATGCCCCCACTTCTCTGGGGCAATGCCTCAGCACAGCTGCAAGACAGTGCTGCAAGTAGAAAATGAAGCAAAGAGAAAGGTGGCTTAATCTGTTTTCTTTGATTTTGCTGAAGGAAGATGCTTCTCTCTGCTTAGAAATGAGTCATGAACCCTTTAGACATTCCTATCCCATGGAAAAGACCATCCTGGCTACTGTCTCCCCCAAACATTTTTTGGTGACATTTTCTACTTTTATTATAAACATTCTGTGGATTCCTTGAACTTCAAGTCCTGATAGACTACCAAATTCTTTATTCTTTGTGTCTTCTTTTTGTCTGATATAATTAGCTTTAAACAAATTAAAGGAATGAGAAAATCCTGCTCCCGGTAGGCCACAGCAACAGTTTCCAGTCGCAGCCCATCAGCAAGCAAGTTGTGTGTACTCCTGGGGGAAGACTTATGCCAAACACTGGCAACAGAAGGCAACTGTTGCCTTATTGCTAGAATAATTTCTTGAGATATCAAAAATGTACCTTCATGTTGTGTCAGGCTGAGAATCTATAGCTCTCCATAGACTTCCTTGTCAATGGGTTGCTGGCTAAAATAGAAATAGTCTCATTTGTGGCTTTTTTTTGGCCAGTAAAACCCTTCAAATTGTAGCCCCTGTGTATACAGGTGAACCAGAACATAGTTACCAGGTATACCAATATTTGATCTACGAAATGCAAGTCCCATTGGAACAGGATCCAGCCATCCAGCCTCATGGCTGTCAAAATAGAGAAGACTCTGTCCCACTTAGCAGCAAATATTTAGGTGCCGAGAAGACACATAAAGGGTGCCCAGACCATAATTCAGGACAGAGCCCCATGCAGCCCTGGGCTCAGCCTGTGCCTGCTTGGCTGCTTGTGTACCCACGTGGGTCCCACCACTGAGGCAGGGAAGTCGACTGGAGGAAGCAGCCACAAGAGACAAAGATTGCAGGTGTCAGAGTGAAAGCTCGCTGCTGGATAGCCATGTCCAATTTATAATAGATCTAATCTGATTCTGGAAAGGGACAGTAAATCATTGCTAAACAGCTATATGTGATTTTATTGAGAATTTTTACTATCGCAGATAGAAAGACTGTACTTTAGAGATTAACTAGGAAAAGTTTTACAAGACAGTGGAGATAATGAATCACAAATTCTGTAAGGGTGAACCTCCCATGCTGAATCAAAGTACAGCTGTCTCATATTTGCTCCGTATGCATTTTGCTACCAGTAATTTTGTCATCAATTTTCATATTTTGTTTAAACATATTTGTCTTTTGGACAAGATAGGTCATATTTCACACATTTGATGAATTTTCTCCTTGGTCCAGTTTTACAGGATTTGCACTTAATTAATTGCACAACCTTTAATTCGACAGACTGTTTTTAATGGCTGTGTAGTTTCAAATGCATATACACAGAGGAATTTCAAAAAGTAATTGTTTTTATGTCACTACCATTGAAAGTTGCAATTATTAAAATATACAGATAATGGCACTGAATTTCGTGGCTGCTTATACTAAATAATATGCATGCTTTTTTATACATGTTTTCAGGGTTTTGTGTAGAAGTTGGGGTATCATATCTATAGAATAATGTTCGCATAACACCTGCAGTTTTGTACAAATGTACAGTTGCAGAAATGTTGGTAAATTTTGCTTGTGTATGTTTAGAAATATGAGCCTTTTTTTTTTTTTTTTTTTTTTTTTTTTTTTTTTTGAGGGAACTAAACTGCAATTTCATTAATTAAACGGAACAATTTGACTGGACATTTGCTGAGAGTGCTGTGCTTTAAAGTGCTAAACAAATTTCATACTTGCAGAGCTCACGTAAGCTTAGCAATGGGGAAGACCACCTTTTACCAGGAGAGCTAAACACTGACAGTTGTGGCGCTCTTAAAAGCTTCTTTAGTTCTTAGCAGATTCACCGAAGAGGGCTACCTCACCCGTCCAGACAGCGTGCTGTCTGGAAATGTGCCCATCAAATCTGTTTGTCAAGCCACCAGGCTTTTCCATGCCTGGTAAAAGGCAGACAGGAAGGAGTAGGCAAAGGTCAATCCTTGTCAGTTCTTTGTAAATGTAATTGTACTGGCAGTTTGCAAGGCACTTGCTCGTTCCCTAGCAACTTTGTGTATGTGGGGAAGAGTTAAATACATATTTTTCAGTATGTTGCTTTTCTGCTAATGTTGGCACTGTGATTTTTTTTTTTAATTTTATTTATTGGCCTTTGTGTATATTTGGAGGATTGTGTGCATAAGCTGCAAACTCCCATAAGCAATTGTGCACGCCTTTGAAAAGAAATCTGTTGCTGCAAACTGACTGACTGACTTCTGAGTTGGAGTATAATCATGATAATTAATCTGGATTCTGAATTCTTTTGTATGTGGGGCTGAACAAACACAATTTGTGGTACGAATTCTTTACTGACTCAGTTTTTCATATTGGTAGTGGTGAGTTTCAGTCAGAACCTCACCCAGTATCATGAGGGCCTTTGAGTGGTCTCTAGTGCTGAGGACTCTTAGATAGGAACTTTTTAAAATACACGTCAAAATGACTCCTACTCATGACAGATACAAGAATGGTGATTTTAAGATGGATTTTTGTTTAGAATGAATTTAGGGATTAAGTAGAGGCATACAACTGCAGTTTAATTTCAGGGAGATCTCCCCACTTACACAACGGATGAATTCAGCTCATTTATCTTCTTCAAGCCTGAGACAAAACAGTGGGTCTCACACATGTTGCTGATGCAGGCTGGCACTGTTCCACTGACCACAGAGCAAGCTGGCCCAGGGTGTGCATGACGCTTGAAGAGAGATGTATATTCACACACACATATCTGTAGAAAGTGGTGCCCACAGCCCTGTTTCACCAGCTGAATGGCAGGTAGATAACCTGCCATTATAACCTTCCAGTCCAGCTGCACCTGGAGCAAGAGCAGACTCTCAGGTGCATGCTTTGTGGATCAGATAGAGCAACTAAAAAAAAAAAAAAAGACTGTCACTTGGAAAATCTGTTTCTGTGAAAAGGTGCCAGCCATGCAGTGTGGAGCCCAGGATATGAGGAGTGACCGTGATTAGCCACTTGTGCAGCACCAATCACACAAGCAGTTCTATAAACCAGCCACTAAGATAAGTATAGCAAGATCCTGCTCAATTTTCTATTTCTGTTGCCTTAACCTGGCTAAAGAGCAGCTAAACACAATGCAGATTTTAAACATAATTATTTGTTCTGCCAGGTTGTTTCGTTTTCAGTAGTTAATAGTTCCTTTCACTTCATTTGCCAGTGGAGTCACAACACTTCCATGGCACGTACTGGTAATATTGATGCAAAGACAGAAATGCATCCAGAATGCTGTGTTAATCCATATTGTTTTAATTTACCAGACCAAATTTCCTGACATTGTTCCTTTGACTTCAGTAGAGTTACACCAGCAGAGAATTTGTTCCAGTGAGTTTTACAGCGTTACTGACTCCCAGTAATTTATCACTATACACGTCTGCTTGCTTAACTGATAGAACCTACAAAGACGGGCACGGTGGTTTAAATTGCTCGCTCGCTCACTGAGGGAGCAATAACTCTTTGTTCACCATTCTGTATAGTTTTCTGCTCATCCGTAGATCTCAAAGTGGTTTATAAATTTAGGGTGAGACTGTGACTATTAAGGTAATTGAACAGCTCAGGACGCCCATGCAGGCTCTCTGAAGAACCCAGTTGCATGGGGGAATGGGTTGTACCCTCTCTCCAAATCGTTTTGTAGCCCTTATCTTCCTGCACGGGGCTGTTCTGTGTAGGATGATGATGGGGAAGGGGAAGCGGGTGCTCACCCTGCCTGGTCCCACCAGCAGCTGGCGTCATCCTGTGACACTGTGGACGCTCTGCACAAGAGCAATGTTGCAGAAACTGTGCCCAAGCCCCCAGAAAGTGTTAGGCAATCTTGCATCTAGCTTTTTTCTTCTCCCTCCTTCTTTTTCTTTTTTTTTTTCTTTTTTCAAAACCCTGGGAATGAAAAGAAAAATTGAAGTTGCTAAGGTGGGAGGGGAAAACTTTACAGGCCTGCCTTTCGTGCTCTAATTTCTCAAGACTAGGAACAGCTTGCTCCAAAAGAAAAACAAGGCACCAAGCAAGATGCTAGAGGGTTTTCAAATAGTTTCATTCTCCTATCTAGGAGCACAATTGCACATTTGGATGATGAACACAGGTGGAAAAAGGGCACATGTCTGAAGGTGGGATCTCTGAGGAACTGGACAACATGATGCTTCAGTAAGAAGGTTAGGCAGACAGTCTTGATGCTTTCAGCAACAAATACCCCTTTCAAATTGTTGACTATTTGCATGGTCCTTTAAAATGCAATCAGAAAAGATCTGAGACCATTGGATCAGGGAACTGGAGCAGCTGACTCCAAACTTCACCACTCCTGACAGCAGAGCACATCCCTGCAACCCTCCAGGATCTGAGGAGTTTGCTCTTAGCAAAGGGCACTGGCCTCAGGTCCACACAAGGCACTGTTTGCTCTTTGTTCTTCCTTGTAACATGTTACAACAACTTCATACTGTCACACTAGAAAGAGTTTCAAAGGAGGAGTTTAAATTCAGGCTGTGTCCTGGTGAGTTTTTCATCTTTGTTTGTTGCAGATGTTAAGTCATTTTGAGATGCAAGTCATTTCTTTGAAAAAAGCTTTCTTTGGGGCTGAAATATAATGGCAGGAAATTAGCTGTTAATCCTGTCTTCTTGGACAGACTAGACTTGCATAATAAACTCCCCCTTTCCTCCTTGCTTGCCCAATGATTCAGTTTGACCTGAAAGAAAACATTTTCTTCCAAGAAAGACAATGTTTATGAGGTGCAACCATAGTTTGGCTCTGATGATTAGAGACACATGTATCAACCTGCGCAAAATTTGTGATAGCTGTTTAAAATGAATCCTGGTCAGGAAGACTGAGATCACAAACCCTATAATAATCAAAACACAGCTTAGGATAATATTCCAAAGGTGCATCCAAACTCACAAACCTGCTTTTTAGCCCTTGCTCTGGTTGAGCACTGCAGAGCACAGATCTCCTTAGTCTGGCTGGGAAGGAGCCACCCCTGCCTCCTTTCTCCTGCCTGGGGTTCCAGGAGAGGCATAGCCCAGCACGAGGAATATAAACACTGCATTGCCATCGTCTTCCAGCAGCTGATGGCTGTTCATGTACCCCCGCTGCCTCCCAGCCACTTGGCAGTGCTGCTGATGCCATGGAGGTCTGAAAGAGACAGGCAAAAGCCAGGGCATGGGAAGGTTAGAGCTGTTGTTGCAACCTGAGGTAGAGCCATCTACCTTTAAGAGTTAGTGTGGCTATATATTTGGCAATAGTAATGGTTTTCTATACAATTTTCTAATAGATTTAAAATAATTATTTTTCCAGATCTAATCAGAAAAAACAGCAAGCATGATTATATGGTCTGGTGAACAGATATCAGATACAACTTTCAGATTTTCTCACGTGTGAACTAGACCATATATCTTACTGTGGTGAAAATGCTTAGGCTTTTTGTTTCCCTGGCTTAACTCTCATAAGTACTTCAGCTCATGTAACAGCTTCTTGGGCACAGGTAGAAAGGGTGTCAGTGTGAAGAGATAGCTCTGTTATTTTCTGCTTATGTGGCTGAGAATATTTTGTTATGTTAGGGTATTTCAGCAAATGAAAGAGATTCCTTTGGGAAACGGAGAAGTTCTTCTGCTGAGTAGGAACATGCACTCAGTCTTTAGTTCATTGCTGCTGGTGGGCAAGCATTAAATCAGGCTGATCTCTGACCAGATCCCTGGCAATTCCTTCAGCTTTTGTTAGGACTGCTTGTTCCTGCTTCAGTCAGAAATCTTGAGAAAATGAAAAGCAGTTGGGAAAGAAAAAGTTAATCCATGCCCTCCTAATTGTGTAGTGAGGGTACTGTAATGTGTAAGTAGAGAATATTGCAGCAGATGATAGAGGTCTGTGAAAAATACTAGAGGCATCTATGGAAGTATGTGTTCGATCTGACAGCTGACTGGGAGAGAGGACAGTGTTCAGCATTGTCTCTCTCTGACTGCTAGGTATTTAAGGTTTTGTTCTTAAACAATAACATATTCCTCTGCTCTAGACTTCTCAGGTTTTCAATGCCTGACCTAAGGAGACACCAACGCTAAAGTCAAGGGGAACTTTTGTTCCTCCAGTGATTCAAGTTATTATCAAGTGAATTTAGTACCCATGCACATGACATGAGACCCTCCTGGGCAGTCCAGGGACAGGGCAGCAGGGCGGTAGGCATGCCGGGATGCTGAGCTGTGCAGCTGTGCGTTACTGCTATCACAGCCCATCAGAAATGCTCCCTTTCAGTTTTAAAGTGCTGTACTTTATGACTGTTCTGACTTCTCCCTAAATATAGCAATGCTGGAACGTCTGCTTATTTAAGTAGTTCCATTTGGTCCTAAATCCATCAGGTTCTTGTAAAAGGAACTATAATAAGTCCCTTTCTAGTAAATAGCTAGGAGGTGCTACAGCTCCTCAGGATGGAAAATAATATGATGAACTTGAAAACTTTTCCATTAGGTGGATTAATTAGTTTTAAATAAATTAGCTTCATTTAAAGTTCTTTTTCGTCAAAACAGTAGGACTTGAACTAAAATTCATATGCCGGGCAGCAGCCTTGTGAATTGTAAACTGAGTTATAAACCTATAGAAAATGGATTTTATTATGGAAATGTAAACTGTCCCCTAAGCATAGCACAGGGAGGTGATGCTATAACAGCATGCTAGTAAGTAATAAACAACAGCCAGTATTATATCAGATGACTGGATACAGCTAGAAATGTATCTGTTTGGGTGTTGAATTATCCCCAAATTTGAATTATGGGCATATAATTCAAATTATCCTCTACTAGTAATATAAAGTCTGACAGACATATTTTTTTAATATACCTCTTGTGCTGTTTTGCATTATGTCACATCCTCCAGCGTTAAAACCACAGCTTTCCTAACATGATTCATCAGAAATCAGGGGGGAAAAATAGTTGAGATCTGATATACTGAGTACTCTTAAATTACATGGCAGCTTCAAGTATAGTGTATGAGGAGATAGAAGCAGAGTGAATAAGTATGTCTCAGGCTGTCATGTCCATGAACTGGGAAACTCACTGGCTCATTGAATCATTTCCTGGTACTTCTGCTCATCCATCGATACAGAGAGCAACCAGACTGGGTTTACAGAGATGAAAGCCAGAGTAATTCAGAGCCAGCTGTAATTCTTTATAAAACATACACTAAGTATTTTTGTTGACTCCTGCATGACATTTCCAAGGTGGCTGGGAAACCAGGCCATTTGTTACACAGAATCTAGATCAATAGTAAGCACAGAGGAAAACAAGTAAAGTTAACATCCAGTGGAAAGGACAGCACAACTTCCAAGTTTGCACATCTCAGATGTGCACAGTGTACGTTTCATGGGAACATCCTGTTCTTCAGTGCATGTAGCAGAACATTGTATTCAATTTACTAAAAAATATTAAGCATGAGGAAAAGCTACTGCCTTATGTATATGTCATTGTCAGGTTTTACCAGTGTATTAAACAAAGCATTTGCACACACTTTTTCTTCTAGCTTTTCTGTGCAATTGTGATGCCACCCATGTCTTTGTAATACATATTCTGCAAATATTTTGAGTACTCTGACACACCTGAATTCTCACTTCCATGAATGCTGTCTGCCCTATCACTACAAAATTGCTTCATTTTAGCATATAGAATCACAAGGTACAGTAAAGCTGAAGTATGTTTTTGATCAGACAAGATCTATCAAGGATAAAAATCATTTGCTACAATATCAGAGCTCAATCTTGTTTAAATTTCATAGTACAGAGCTTGTTGAATTTAGTGACCTGATGACTCAAAGTTTACAAGGAGTCTGGGCTCATGTTTCAAGACCTGATTTGAGAGCCAAGTTTTCAAACATATCTCATACGTCCAGGCTTTTACTGTATTGTCCATTAAAAAGAGGAGGAAGAAAATAATAAACTCCATAGGTTTGTCTGCTTAAGATTACTTCTTGTTAGGATTTTAAAAAATTAAAACCTGGACTTTACATGTAAAGGTTTAACTTTTTGATAAACAGCAAACTCATCTACTGCTGTGCTAGCTATTTTTAACCCACCTTGTGAGTATGCTTTTTTATTGCTTTATACAGCATATCTGATTCTCTCTAAAGCACAAACTAAAAAATCTATCCGGCTGTCATTTGCTGCATAGTGCCATCTATCATCATGCAGCTTGGCAGCTGTAGTGCATGAGAGAGGGGGGAGCTGAAGCAGGAGGCACAGTCAAGGACTTTCACATGTAACAAAAAAAAAAATCCTTGTCACAATTATTTATGGCTCTTGCTGGGGCACATAATAGGACACATAAAACCTCTGTTTCAGTTTCAAGCACCCTCACATCCCCGCTCCCTTGTCGAAGTTGGTCGCAGGCAGTTTTGCTTTACACATACAATTTCCTGAACAATGCCGAGCACTTGTGAAGTGACAGTGACAAATACTAGAGATGCAGGCTGCAGCTCTGCAGGCCGTTACAGGAGCGGTGGTGTCAATAATCAAGGAAGGCTGCCAATGATACCAAAACGCCAGTGTGATATTCCACTTGTTCAACCAGCTATCTGCAATGCTTTTATTTTGAAGTTGCAGGAAACTTGTTTTGTCCCTGTACTTTGTAGACTGTAAGGAAATAAAGTGTCAGAGGAACCTGTGCCAGGAAATAATTTTTCATTATTTGATCTTCTTTGTAGTTGATTTTGCAGTTGCTAAAATATTGCTATTGCAGAATGGCTTAATGAACATTTAGCAGTTTCCTATTAGTGTTGGCCTTGTGTGAAGTCTTTGTTAGGTTCTGTTGTCTGAGCCCTCTGCATGGTGTTCTTGACTTCATTGTTCATGGTATAACCTTTGTTTCAGGTGCCAGAAGATGGATTTCATAGAGATTTTGTCTGCTGCCTCTCTAGACGGTAGGCAATGGAGAACTGTTATGCTGAAGAATCCAAGCTTTAGATAATTAAGCATAAAACTTAGGTCCACTCCAATAAATTGTCTTGCCTGCAGTTTCTGAAGAAAGGGTGTAGATAGATATTAACCTTGATGTCCCCATTAAAGTCCTCTGATGCACTTTTTATTTCCAGTATCTGATAGTATTTCTGATCTCCAATGTTAAGGAGCAGCCTGTTAAATTAGCAGCAGAGTGGCCAGGATATATTTGCTGCTATGGGGCAAACCAATTGTGAAGGTAAAATTCAAATTCACAAAAGCACCAGGAATACAAATTGGACAGAAGCATTTGAAAAATGCACCACCTTTAAACACAGCAAATTTTAATTATTCTTAATGCAGCCACAGTGTTCAAATATGCAAAAAAACTGTCTGTTGTTAAATGTGGCTATTAATAAATCAGCTACATCTAATTAAGTGAAATGTACCTGACCTCTTCCTTAAGATGCAGGTAAAGGTGGTAGCTTCTAGGATGCCACAGTAATTTCAGATGTTAAAACATGCCTAGAAAAAAAAAATCTGAAAGACGATGTTAACAGGAGATGAATTGTTGTGGTTTTCTGTGTTTTAGTTCCGTTGTACTGAGAACACTGTCAATTATATACAGAAGTTCATTCAAACTTATAACTCACATGACCTCATTCCCAGAGCAGTTCCTACAGGTCAAAAGTGCTCTTACATGAAGAAGGGTTGTTTTAGGAAACAGTGGTCCTGCTAGCTCAGTTACATTCCACATCCATCCTCTTGCTGCTGCATAAGTGTTATGAGAAACTGTTCCCATATGGCAAAGCACATCTCTGTTTTCCTGTGACTTTGCATCCCATCATCAAACCTCTCTAATTCTGTAAAGAGAGTTCCTGTTGAGTAGAGGTGGTCTGGATAAGTATAAGTTGAAACAGCTGTGTGCTCTCTACTTCATCTGCCTGCGAGTCCCAGCCAGTTTCTGCTCATTCCTTCTTTGTTCCAAACCTAATTAAACATGTATATGTGCATTTTTCTCCTGTATTGTTTCTTTTTAAATTTCCTGCCCTGCTTGGATTTCTTTCCTCACCTTACTGAAAATAAAGGTGGGATAAAATGTTGGTCAGACCGTATTTACATCTATTACTGATAAGGAGGTTGTTTTCTTAAACTCTCTGAAAACCGAAAGAAATATAGCCTTTGTTGCCATTTATCTTAGTAATACCTTCAGGAGATGCATCTCCTAGGTCCAAGTGATTATACCATCTCAAAAAATGTTGTCATGATTTTCCTACGTGGGGGCATAGAAGTTAGGATCATTATGCATTTTGCAATCATCTGATTAATTGAGTGAATGTGCTCGCTTACAGGATGTCTGAGATCATGGAATTTAAGTTGGGTTTTCTCTGCAGTGCTTCATGAAACCTGGGAAATATCCACTGAAGCTGGCAAAACCAGGTAGATTGAGGACAACTGACTTCAGATAGCTTTGCCAGTGCTTGCCCTTTTCCAAGAAAAGTATTAGAAACTATGAATTCTCTTACTGCATCTGATTTCATAAGGGCAATACATTGTGAAATAGGGCTGCTGTAGATCAAACTAATTTTTCATGGATCACCTGTTGTCTTTAATTTCCATTATTTCTTCTCTTTCCTACATTGCTTGTAACATCTTGTGCTTATGGCACTTTTGGAGGTGAAAAATATTTTATTGGAGTTTACAGACAGTATGTACAAAAAGCGTAAATACTATTAAGAAAATGTTTTAAAGGAAACAAATTATACTGGTAACTAAATGATCTATATATCAGAAATGTCCATATAATTTCTGTTTATTTTTAGTGCATTCATTTTTTCTTGAGTTTCTTGCTCTGATGTCTATTTCCATATAATTTGGGGATCTTTAGAATTTGGAATTTAGGATGTACAACTAAGTAATATTAGTACTAATCCCTAGCTAGGGAGCTGAAAAAGGAAAGGCTTTTCTTGTGGCATCTCTCATTTTCCTTACACAGGTTCCCCTTCAGCAGCTCACTTCTAGACAAGTCTCTGCTTTCTGATGTTATTCTTTTGTTTTCTTATTCCAGGTTTCAGTTATTCTGTGTAGAAATGTGTTCACTGCCCCTCCTTTTCATATGAATTATAATGTGGTAAAAATGTTGCAAAAAAAGCTATTTTCCATAGTCTGGGGATGTTGATTCCAGACAAGACAGCTTGAGTGGGACAAAATAATGGCTTATTGGGTCATTTGGGAAAAAGCACAAATATTGAACCACTGTTTGGGCTTTTTTTGTTTTGTTTTGTTTTACGTTTTTATAGAACTATAGTAAGTCTGTGAGTAGCTATAGAAACAATGTCAGTATTCCTCAGTGTGGTTCATCTTGTAAAATTGATCTTATTCTTCAGCTGCATTCATTGAATTTATTTCATAATCATATAGACACAATTTGGTTGGCTCATAGGCTAATATAGAGATAGATACCACAGTTAACGCTATATATTGAGTTAGCATGGCCTTTAAACTGGCATATTTGAACCCTCCCACTTTAAAAATTTCTGCCCCAGAAAATTCTTGTCAATGCTAATAAATACATACCTGAAAAGCAGAGGGGAGAGGAAGTACAATGGGATACAAAAATTGGCACATGCAATCATTTGCTCACAAACAGTTCTGATAATTGTGCACAAGTGTATTTTCATACTTTGGGGTGTCTGTGAGTGCTCTTATAACCTGTTTTACCTGCTGTAAGGTTGTAAATTACCATATAGTTTAATGTTACATAGCAAAAACATCATTTATCATTTGGGTCAATAGTAAGCAAAATGATGCTATGGAACCCCCTCTATTCCTCTGCACAAAACTAGCTGCCAGATGAGTGCAGCACCTGATGTTTTCAACAAGCTAAAAAGTATTTTTTTATTTATTTATTTTTTTAAAAAAAAGCCTTTCAGATTTTTAGAAGGTGAAAGATTTTTATTTACTGTACAGATGCATTTACCCATATGGGCAGCTAGTGACTCTTTTGCAATCAGTGCTTTTCAGTAGGTTATTGCCTCGTGATTTCAGATTTCTTTTTTTAATTATTATTTAATAAACTTTAAGCCTATTTGGGTTTTTATTTCTTTTGATGCCACAACACATTGTTCTTTGCTTGAGATTGACACCAATTTAGTAAGATGTGGCAAACATGCAGCTACCAAGGAAATAGTTTCCGTAGCAACAAGGAACCTATTGACAATGCTCAATGCGGAGCCCACTTTAACCCCAGTCTGTGGAGTTTGTTTCCTAGCTGTTCTTTGCAGCTGTACAAATCAGATGTTAGAGGCCCGAATTTTTGCTCTTATATACACACGGGCAGCATCGTCTTCAATGTATTTGAAACCAGGAGTTGGCAAACAACTGCTTGCACCAGCAAAACTTTTGAATTTAGGATTGCCAGTTAACATGGAAAACGTGCAGTGTGCAAGTCTGAGTTTAGGTAAGATTACACCAACTGTAAACTGAGACTGACTGATGTATCCAGGGTTTAATAAAGTTTAAGGTAAAGTAATAGAAGGAGAAAAAAGTCATGATGTGTACTTATGACACATTTTTGGCCACAGGATGCTTATATGCCCCTGATGTAAGAAACCTGTGTAAATGAAACATTAAGTTTAGGACCAATAAAAAATACTGTGAGAAGCAAAAGATATGTTTCAAAATATCATGAGGGAATTGTTCCATCTAACTCATCTACCACATAAAATATCAATAACAATGCATGTCTTTGTAGGGAGAGGAAAAGACTTAATCCATTTCAATGGAATTCTGATTAAAAAAAAAAATCCAATCCAATGCATGTTTAAAAAAAATCACTTCATCATGAAACTCCTTGTTGGTTATGTTTATACTGATTGTCTAAATGCATCTCTCACATGTTGTCTACTTTTTTGATTTAGACCCTAGTATTGTGTGTAATGGTCCAGTATTATGCATAGTAGCCTAAGCCCAGAGGATATTTGAACGCAAATCCTGGTCTGCCACATGTTTTTTTGTGCAAGTCCCTGTGGACTCGGATTTCTAAAGGGATTAGCAATTCTGAATGTTCCCAATTTGGAACAATCACCTTGGGACCCATTACAAGGATTCAATATTCAGGAAACATTTAATGCTCTCCCTCTCAAAATCAGATCTCTTTAAACTGTTTCCAGTTAAGCACCCAAATTCAAAACACTGTCTGTAAGAAACCCCAAGAATCTTGGCACAAACTTCTCCATCAGAGGAGCAGAGCACAGAGACAGCTGAGGCAGAAATACCTCAATCAGCCCCAAACCTGCGATGGGTACCACAGGGCTGCTCAGCCTTGTACCCAAGCTAAAGATCTGTGCCATGAGTCACCATAGGGTGAGGAGGGGCAGAACAACATTTCTGCTGGTCTGCAGGCCTGTGGCAGTATTTCTGCTGAGCCGGGCTGCCCGTCACTCCTAGCAGCCTGCGTGGAGTTAGGTGGGTTATGGAGCCTCTGCCCCTCACATCACGAGGGCTCACAGTCCTGCAGCGGGGTACTGCTCACACAGAGGTTTTATTCTGATGGGTTTTAATGCTGCTCAGGGTAAGGTAACACTGAAGCCGTAAATCCTAGTGCTTAATGTATGTGTAGACTACTAGATTTCTAATTCCAGTGTAGGAGTCTGGTCCATACAGAGTTGGAAGTTAACAAGGGAAATAGTAGTAGTGTTATTTAAAAGTTTAGTCACGTTTAATAATTAAATTTTTCTTTTAAAAAGAAGAATGCAGGAATTCAATAAGCTTTGTGCCATCCTTTCTCCAAGCAAAAGCACTAAGGATTGCCATTAGTACCACTTCCAGATATCTTCTAACTAGAACTCAGTGGTTTGTCTTTGCCAGCTTTTAGAATTCAGGACCAAATTTTCAGTAAAGTCTCTTAGGAAATTCACAGCAGCACATATGTAATCTTACAAAAATGGGAATTAGATCCATTTTCTCCATGATCTGTTGCATTGTTTTAACATTCTACACAAAAAGAAACAATTGCAAAGGTGAAAAAAAGTATCTGTAGTATTTCAACCATGAGAATCTGTAAAAACTCTTTTGAATCAATTAGAACCTTTGTAATGGCTTTGGCCATAACAGTCTGATTTTGAGAATAAAAGCCCTTTTATGTTGTTGTACATGAAGAAATGTAGAAGGCATTGAACAAATACCTGTAGAAGTACATTTCTGATCATTAATATTTTCTTAAAGGAAATTATTATTTTACCATTAATCCCACTCATCTGAAACTACTTATGATGGTTGCTTCATGTTGGGTACATGAAAATTATTTTTCTCTAAGAAAATGTTAACAAAACTGCATTAAAAAAAAAAAAAAGGTACTTTTGTGTTTTATTTTGTTTTGTTGTTTTGTTTTTTCCATTTCTGTATGCTTTTCTATACTCAAAAATGTTAAACTTGTGGCATCTGTTGAAGAACTTTACTCTTTTGCTGCTAAACTGCTGCAATGAAATTGCTGTATCAGCAGTTCCACATTGAGTATCTCTCTCTCTTTGAATGGTTGTGATTTGATTATCTTTTCCATGAACCCTTGCAATTCTGTGGATATGCTTTCGTATAATTAGATGAAGTGTGGTCTGAAAACCAACAATATTTCCTAGCCACTGGTTTTAGAAATCCTTGCTAGAAAGAATCCTAGTGATAAACCATTTTTTTTATTTTTATGCAAATTACAAGTATTATAATCCACCATATACTTTACCATCAGTTGTTCTTCAATTTGAGAAAATACTGATTTAAAGCGTAACTTAATACAAATTATTCGGTGAAGCATAATAGTAAAAAAAAAAAAAAAAAAAAAAAAAATATTCTTTACAGTTATCACAGTCATTTGGTCAAAGACAGATTCATTAAAAAATTAACTTTCAGCTAGGGTAGTCTTTAAAAATATATAGATTTAAAAAAAAAAAAATCTTGCCATGAAAATCACACTAATAATAGTTTAAGAATGTATTTGTAAATACATAGCAGACATATAATTTAGGGTCAAATCTGGGCTTTTTTTTACTCACTTATTATTTGAGTTTAGTAGAGACAAACCAGCTAGTATACTAGTGTACTAGAATAACAAAAAATAATTGCAACATAATTTATTCCCTGCTTTAACTAATTTCTCTGAGGCCCTTCATTAAATTATTTCTACAAACTTATGTCCTGGAATGTTGGCTGCATCTGGAGGCTGAAACTTTGCTGACTTATGTCCAGAATGTATACTGGAGAGGCTTTCTTTCAGATGTGCTGTCAGCTTATCTCACTCATATGGATCACCATGTTTTCTTCTCTGTTGTATGTATGAAAGATCTGGTTATCAATCACTCACAAATGTCTGTGATCCATACCGCCCCTCTCCCTCTTCATACCTCTTCCTCTGCACTTTAAGCTGAGAGAAACAGTCTCTCTGTTTCCCCATGTCCTATCTCACAGGGCACAGTGTCAACTCTAGACATAATAAATACTAATGCAGTCACCTCTTCATGAAGCCAGCAACTAATTTCATTGGTAACTCATCCCCAAAGGCAACTAAAAAGCCTATTTCCAAATGTGTGCCTTTGTGGATGTCAAATAGTGATAATTTCCAATTGACCCCTGCTGGATTTGAACAAGCGAGTTGGAAGGGATTTAACCTAATCCTCATGCAGGTTTCTTGAGCCATTCATTGCCTCACACTCAACCCAGGTGAGACTGCTTTTTTTTCTGGAAACAGACATTTCAATTTCATTCTTTCATCTCTAGTGGATAACGATGCCAAAAAGTAACATTAGGGATACGTTAGTGCTTCAGATTTTCTGACACTTATTAAAAACTCCATATGACTACACCACTGCCTGTCGAGGTCGCTCAAGCAGAAATTCTATGGCATGCAGCCATTGAAAACTGTGGATTGGGCACTAATGAACTTGTGCGATCAGTCCCGTTATGCTTTAAGCTACAGATGTTGAAATGTTCTCTAACAGCCCAAAAAGGGGATAAGAAAAGGCATGCATATCTTGTAAAGTTTCTTCCAAACAATGGACCAGAGGAAACATTGAATTATGAATGAAGAGGTGGAATCCCCAAAGATAGTTTCTATTAAGGAGGAAAACAGCAGCTATAAAAGCTGCTCCCTGTTCCCAGCTTGATCCACTGTCCATTGGACAAGAATCATTGCTTTCTGCTCTTTCTCCAGCTCTACTTTGTGCCCATGCTCACTTCTGTGAATGTTAAATAAGCAAATAAATAAATAAATAGAAAGGAAGAAAGAAAGAAGGAAAATCTTCAGTAACTGTGTTTTGGTAGCAAATAAAAAGTCTTCAGGCAAATTAGAACATGGATTCCTAATATTGCAATATTAAGAAGAGTATTTAACGTATACTGGGAGAATTGCATCCTATCAATATGTATATTTCTGTTGCTTTCTGTTTTCTTCATAAATGTAGCAGCTTCTAATTCAAGCATTCTGCCTTGAGCAAACTCTACACAAAAATATTAACATTCATTAATAGAACATACCCTAATATGTAAATGATGATACATGACAAGCTACTCTTTATAATAATAATTGCTAAACACAAGAGGGTCACGAAAGCTGAAATTTCAGTGAGCAGCAGACCTGGGACATGTAATTGTACTGTAAGCTACTAGTTTTACTAACAACTTCAAAAGCAAAGAAAATCCAGTGACTTGTGGTCTGAGTTGGCTGGAAATTACTGTGTGTTTCTGAGGTTAATGAGAGAGGAATTAAGCATGTTCACATATGTGGTATCTCTGAGCTGTTTCTGTAAGAGCTGCTAATGTGGGACAGAAATAATAAACCAATAAATTAAAGGTTCTTAATTATCATTAGAAAATACTACTATCTTTAAATGCAGATGCAAACTGAAGGAAAAAAAAAAAAAAAAGAATTTTCTTTTCAAATTAGCATGAATTAAGTAAAAACACGACTCAGTTTTTTGCTTTTTGTTTTGTTTTGTTTTTTACTTTTAGCTTTAACTGGGTAAATGTTGAATATGCAGTGATTTTTAGTTTTTACATTAATACTAATAGGAAATGGTAGATAGTGGCATCTCAGCACAATTCTAATTTAATGAGAAACAATAAAATAGTTTTCCAAAGGGGCCTATTTAGGCCCAAGAAAGGGGGAAATTAAAGTTTCAAGATTTATTTCACTTTCGTTAAGGTATGCTGATGTGCATTTTCTATGGCTATCTTCTATCTGCTGATTAGATCTTTTATAATTTCCTTAGTTGGAAGAGAGCTGATATTCTTCAGACTGGATAATTTTAGTTGTGGTTGTGTTGATCTATGCTGTAAAACATTTTCTTTGGCTTGGTACAACGTGATGTCATGAAAGGAAAGGGAAGCCAATCTGAAGACACTTGCACAAGTCTAGATCTTGTAGAATTTAGAAAAGGAGGAGAATCATAACAAGAAAATCCGGGGAAATACCATACAAGCTTCTTCACACCTCTGCCAGAAAAATTCAAACACAGCGCAGCACACCTCATAGCAGGTCAGATATAAAGGGAATTGGACTTGCTGTGAGTGGCTAAGTGTCTGCGGGGCAGATCAGAGACATTGCCTTCTACAAAGGAATCTTGCATGAGCTTGCCAAAACTCAATTTGTTTTATACTACATTAAGCTGATAAAATAGATTTTATTTTCCCTCACTACCTCTGAGAAAAATTTCTTATAGAAGAAGCACCTGCACTGCCTTACAGGAGCAATAGTTAAGCTTGTATTCCCCTTGCTGGGTTGGGCTTCCTGATGTTTATATATATATATATACACACACACATACAAATACATATATATGTGTGTGTGTTTTTCTGTGTGCAAGTGCATGTGCATCTGGACTAGAACAGTGCTTAGGTGTGAAAGTAAGGAAGATGTAACTCAGTGAAAGAATATTTAATATGTATACGGGGTATATATAAACTAGGAGTACTGCATAGATCAGTGACTTTGCTTTTTTTCTGAGTGTGTATGTAATAAGTGTGCAGGAATAAGAAGGAAGCTGTTTGGTTTCTAACCTCTGATGCACTCTGTGTTTCTTAGACATACCGAAATGGCAGCGTGCTTGTCTAAACCATAGGTCCACAAATCCGCAATGTGTAACTGGTTACTTGAGGCTCTACTGTGTGGCTTCCTCAGTTTTGTTTGTTATTGTTTTATTCTAATTTATTTTAAGAATAGAAAATACAATACTGTTGACTGAAGACAAGTTACTTGTAAGGGAATCCGAGAAGCATATTTTCTTCAGTGATCCAATAAGTGATTAGGAACTATATTGTATCTTGCTTCCTTTGTAAGTCCCCTTTGTACATTTTTTAGTCTAAAAAGCTTTAAATCTTTCTTAGGGAACCTCTAGAAATCTCCCTTAAATACAGGAAACATAAGTATTATAATTATGTCAGTATACTCAAGTATATACTTTTGTATCTGAGCATCAATTATTATTTAGTATTTTAACATTTAACCAGTTCTGTGCTAGTTTATGTAGCATACTGTGTTTTTTTCCAACCTCTGCCTTATCCTGGATATCAGCAATGTAACATTTTCTCAAGAACAGCAAGAACGATGGTTTTTGATTATTCCTTGCTGACTGTTTCAAGTGATTCTCTCTGACGTCGATATCTTGAGAGACCTTCTTGGGTAAATTTCAGTAGACGTCAGTATGATCAAAAATTAATATATATTTATATTGAAAGCACATAATTAACTATTGGAATTCATATTTAAAACATCATTTGTTGGTTTCTATGTTCTGTAATGTCTCTTTAGTTCACGTAATTTCTTTTTTGTTCCAAAGGTCTGTGTTAAAAAACGTTCTTTCTTCCGAAGGACACTTGCTGTATAATCCTTTGTTAGGATAACAGGACCATCTGGTCCCATCCATCTCTTTACAATTTGATGCTGGGTTAATTGCACCCTGTCAGCATGCATGATTGACACTGTGTTTTCTCTCTTCACTAAGAGTAGTCTATTAACAATGCAGTTTTTCTGAATTCTAGGAGATCTTTTCACAGCTGCTTGTGTGGGACCATATACTCTTCCTAAGTTTTGCTAGCAGCCATTACAATAAAAATACATTAAAAGTAAATTAACAATAGATATTCTCACATTTGGTGGATAGGTGCAACCCAATGCATTCTTCTCTAAAGTAGAATAAGCTGGTTTTGAATCAGTAAATTAGAGGGTCCATTATTTCTCTCGCAGAACAAGAATGGGCATCTCTCTTAATCCTGTTGTTAGCATATTCTCACTGCAGTATGCCATGAATTAATGGGCACAATTGCTCTGATTTTAAGTGAGTTATATTAATTTATCCTAGCTTTCATTTAACCTTATATTGAAAAAATACTTAATACTCCATAGTTATAGTTTCTTTGTACATATAACCAACTGCATAACAGTCTGGATAAGTGCTCAATACTCCAAATGTGATCTCACTGTTCTGTCTTTAGCAAATAGCATGATGGATAGGAATGTAATGTTTTAAAGGTTTGTTGAGAAAAGTTTTTTCATCTCCTGTATTGTCTGGTCAAAGATACAGGCTAACATGAGGTCTTATTAAGAACAGACATAGAGCTCCTCATGTCCAGGATGAATGCTATAATCACCCACCAAACAGATATGCTGCGATGGACGGATATCCCTGACCATGGAGCTGGGGGAAAGCTCTATAGCCCTGTAATTATACATCCAACAGAAACATAGCATACATTGTTTAGTTCATATATTTGCACAAAATTATTCCAAAAGAAGAAATGGAATGATCTCATACGTTATGTTTTTGTAAAACAACAATGCAGAGAACCATGAACCATAGCATCCCACATCCCAACAGGTGCCAAAACACCTAGCTAACATATCATCTGGGGAAAGTATTCTTTTTTTTGGGGGGGGGGTGAAAGAATGAAAGATTGATGAAAAATTTTAACTTTTAATGAAAGAATGGCAGGAGAAAAAGTTGAAGTTTCATTCTGACTGAGAACAGATTTTTTTCTTTCCACCTCTACTTTTGATAATTAGTTATTTTTTTTCTGCCATATTTCTCTCCTTCCACAACTTCAGGGAGCTATTTATAGATCTCCAAATCCCAGTTCTCTGGTACACGCAGCTGAAAAATACTTCTTTATCCTCAGTGAATAATAGGCCTTTACATAACCTCTGAGCTTATCGCATACTTGCTCTAAATTTGGATTTCATATATGTATATATATACCTTATGAAAATGTTAATCTGCAAACCATTTTATATTTTTTTTCTAGTATTACTGGTGGTTATTTATATTGTGAGGTAGTGGTTATTTATGCTGTGAGAGAGCATGAGAGAGGTCATTGTCTCTTTGCACTAGATACTATAGCTCTTTTAATAGAAAAAAAAAATCCTCTTCTTCAAAGATCATTCAGTTAGGAGCTCTAGTTTTGATTGTCACATCCTAACTGACAAGGCAAGTGCTGTTCCCAATTGTGCTGTAACTGAGGCTGGAATGGGGCTCTTTGTTTTCCTCTTAGATGTTGGATAACTGGCACATCTCCATGTGTGAGGAGATGTGAAGGCTCTGCGATATTATCAAACATCATTTCTAAAGGAAATGACAATTCTTTTTGTTACTTTCATTGGTACTTTTACATGGCAGTTACTATAATTTAATGTAATTACATCTTTCACTTTTTTTTTTATTATTATTCTTTTGTATATATATTCGTGCTTCCTCTGATGATAGTTTTCATTGCAGCTCCTGGTATTCTTATGGAGAAATTAACTTATTACCTTGCTGCATCTCAGGAGATATGACCCCCCTAATATCCTTGCTGGATATTTTTCCATCTCAGGCTTCTCACTGATGAAGCAGTAAGATGCCCTAAACATTTCTATTCATACTAGCTCTGTCCCCTACTGTATTTTGCAATTGTCATGAGAATCGTAGTTCATTGAATTAATCTTGTTCCTAGTCATCAAATTATTATAACTTAGTTTCAGCAAATACAGTAGCTACTCAAAAAACACATTACTTTGTGGAGCTGGTTGAAATATTGTGCACATACAGCAAATGCGACAAAATTTGCCACTTCACTGGGTTTGCGAAAAGGGAGAAAAGGAGAAAGAAATCCCCCCCTTTTTTTCTGCTGTAATATCACTAATTACCTCATTAGCAAAAGGCCATTCCATCAACAAAAATGTGCTTTTTGTACATTTTATGCAAGTGCCCTTGAAAGTTATATATGAAATAGAGGTTTTGTAGCACATTTTTTTTGGACCAAAAAAAGCAAGTACCTGATAACGCGAAAGAGAGCAAAGAAATTATTCTAGATTCAGACTGGAGCCAGCAGCAGTGTGCTCAGGACTGCAGCAGTGCTGGGTATGCTACTAGGCCTCGGCTAATTTCCTGTTGTCTTTGTGTCTTTGGGAAGCTCTGTTCAGGCTCCTACAACTCCTGCTTCTTACTCCAGTCTTATCTATCATGTTAAATTAAATGAGGATAACTTAGAGGCACAAAATTATCTTTTATTATTTTTTGTATCTTGCATTTTGTATCATTACAATTTTATTTCAAGTGTTTGGTGGAAGATATATAGATATAATAATATGAGATGTAACATAATATTGTATAAGTCTATGATAGTATGCTGATTCATACCACGTAAAGAACTGTTCCTCACAATTATTTTCTATGTGTAGGAAATATTCTTTTTCCTGATTTCTGTGGTGAGAGTATGAAATATAATGTTGGAAGTAGTGGCAGCCTACCAAGTAAAGCACTGCTCTTGTTGCAATATAACATTTACAAAGTTCTAACAATTCCACAGACATTTGCAGATGCTCTGCCTAGTATTTTGGTGCAAGGCATTTACGTTCACCACTACAGAGTTGTGCAAAATGTAACCATACAGTATGTGATCATAATGCTATTCATGCCTATTTTGCCAGATAATAAGTACTTGATTATGCCACATATTGTAACAGTAGGTACTACAAAAAGAAGTAGATAAGTTGAAGGCAAAGACTGTGCATGTTTCTGCAGTATTTCTGAGACTATATGACAGATCATGAATAGATGACATCGCAAAATTAATAACCTGCTGACTCAGTTATCTTCATTTTGTGACTCAGCATCTTGAATGCATTCTGTTCTTGTAAGCATAAGGCACTTATTGACTGAGTCCTGTTGATATACCTATATTACGTCAGAAGTCAGTACATTTGATCCTTTCTATGGCTAATAATTATATACACTGCTAGGCTACTCTTGTTTTCTTCCAGTTCACATGGATATAAAGCTTATTCTTTCAAGAATTGTAGAATCATTTAGGTTGGAAGACCTGTAAGATTCTCATTCAGATGAGACAGGTAAAGAAAATCCTTGTATTTTTATGAACCAGCACAGGGTTATTGGCTAAGAATCTTAAATATGTGCTCAGAAATCAGTCCTGCCAAAGCAGGAGAGAAAACATAAATTATTGGATTATTTACTATTAGATATAAAGTTACCCACAGAGGTGGGTGGGGTTCTTTTGTTTGTTTTGTTTTGTTGGGGGGTGGCTATTATCTTACTTAATTGTACTACAGTCAAAAATGTGAATACTTTGAAACAATGGCAAAACATGCTTTTGATGGGATCAAAGCCAGAATTTCAGAGTTATTTCTGATACTGATGAAAGTAGTGCTTCAGAATCATGCACCAAGAAAAAACAAATGATCTCTCTATCTGCTTTTCCAGAGAGCTGATTACTGGGACATTTAGGCTTCACTGAGAAAGGTATTTGTAGCTGCTTTCAAACTGATGCTCTCAGGAAAGCAAAGTACAATTAGCTAAAATTGCAAATTTAAATCTCTTCTGTAAAATAATTTACATTTCTGAAGTTTCCTATGCAGATAGAATCCAGTTGTTTTGTTGTTGTTGTTTTCTCTTTGTTCTTTTTTTTATATTTTTTTTTATTTTCATATTTAACTCCTGGGACCAAACTGCTCTTGCTAGGTTTAAACTTTCAGCTTAGATGGGGGCTCATGCTTCTGACTATTTGTTGGCTCACAAGTCAGCTTCTATAAGCAGGTAAAGCAAAGGGGAGAAAGCATCTGGGGAAGGAATGACCAATTTATGCTCAAGTTCGGTCTCTACAGACCTGGGGCAATCTGACTCAATTGGCTTACAAGAATGAATTAAATAAGAGCTACCAAAACCAGATAGATAGCCAGTTACGAGTGGGGAAATAGAGTCATTCTGTTTGTGTTAATGAAGATAATCTGGGCGTGCAGAAGTGGAAAGCCCAGCATGCAATTTTTTGTTGCTTCTGCATACGAAGGTTTAAAAAGAAATCAAGTAGCTGAAATTTGTATTGGCTTGTCTCCCCTCTCCAAGCAAGTATGAGATGCCCCTGCCTGTGCTTCCTTTCCTACAAAAAGCCAAAATGGGCTTTTATTCATGTGTAGGCAGTAAAACATAGCTTATATGGGATCGTACATTTCTGCGCTAAAAAAAAAAAATCTAGGTAAGAGTATTTAGCAATAGATGCAGCTTATAAGAACATGCTTTTTTTTTTTTTTTTTTTTTTTTTTTTCCTAAGTCCAGAGACTGTGAGGTTTCACTTTTTGAGACACAGTGATTTTTACAGTGCACTTTCATACTGTCAGAGTTGCTGGGGAAGAAATTCAGTCAGCCATTAAAAGGTGGGAAAGCATCCTGCTGTTATGTATATGAGAGCAGGGCTTTGTCTTGTCACATGTCAGATACGCAGCAGTAGAGGGAGAGAAAATCGTATTGGTATATGATGGAGTTTGCAAGATGTCCTCCAAACCTTAATTATTGGAATGTGTCCTGGGATAAGTGATGCTGTCATTGAACCCTGATTAGTTCAGAGGCAGGGTGTATGCAAGAGGGAGGAAACATAATGTCAGACTGGTTAATTAGCAAGCAAGAAAGAGCAACCCAAATTGTACAATCTGATGAGCAATTTGTCACCCACTCATTTTAAATGAGAAACGTGGTATCACTTTGCATTTCCTTTTTATTTCCCATTTTTGGATCTCTTTATACATGAACTAACTTTGTGACTTCTCTGTGGTGTAAGCAAGTGTTAGCATGCTCACCAATAGGTGAGATAAACTGAGGGCTGAGAAGAGCAAGTGTCTTGTCCAGAGGTTACACGGAAAGACCACTGGTGAGAAACCCACAAGTCTAAACTGGCAGCCTAAACTGGCAGATAAGTCTAAACTCTACCCTGGCTTAGAGATAATAAAATATGGTGCAGAAATATTAGAGAGATGGCAAAGAATGTAAAAGTCAAGGTCAAACTATTTCATGTATAGATTATACTGTCCTCAGAACACTGAAGGTTTCAGTTCATCTAGCATTCCTAGCAGACATACCAATTTTTAGGACATGAGCTTGGGGTAAATAAATTTTGTGCTTTCCTAGTGAAACAAAAGATACTGAAAGCTGATTTAACTAATGCATGGGAGTTTCCATCTGCACACAGATATTCTTCAGTGACACAGTGCTGCCAAATGGCTTGTCACACTTTCAGAATCAGGAGTCTGCATGGGGGAAACCAGCACTAATGCACTTCTGCACTGTGCGATCTGTAGGGTCGAGAACAACCACACAGAATTGAGAGGAATTTTCTTACTGTAGGGATGAGTCTTGCTCAAAAGCAGAGAAATATTAAGCACTCTTCCTTCCACCTGTAAATTCCTGTGCTATATCTCAGACACTGTTCAGGACCACTCACAAATGTTAAACTTCTAATATATTTGTGAGCCATTCTTCCTGACATTAATTATTTGAACATTTCTTGATACTAGTTATTTGAACATTTCATGAAAGCAAACCTAGCTCTCAGCAGACTGCTATTTCTTTGTAAATGCTCAGTAAACATAACCATTTAAAATGGAGAAGGGTAATCATCCAAACATGTAACTTGGAAGGTGTTCAGACAAAAAAAAAAAAGAAGCAAAATCATTTTCTATTGTTCTTTCACAACAGGAAGATTTTTTTAGCCTTTGAAAAGTACAGAGCACTTTAGCATTTCCTGGATCACTTTTGAAGACTTGCAGCTTCTGAAGGAGTCCGAGGAGTGATCTGAGGAATGAGCATTGCTTTAAAGCATCATATCAAGCTTTTATAATAGTGTCTCCAAGATGGCTATTACATTTAAAGTCTGAAGAAGGGTTTGTTTTCCTGAAAGTTTGTCTTCTTCCTCTATAATCAGTTGACTTAACAAAAAGTATTGCCTTCACCTACAAATTACATATTTATTATACCTTTGGAGCATCTCAACCATCACATTATTACTATTACCACTGTAATGGGTGTATGTGGGCATGAATAACTAACTGTTTCTGGAAAGTATTATAATTGACCAGTTCAAGGATTTTCTTAAAGAACAAGAGGGGGGAAAGAAAAAGATAGTATTAAAAAAAAAAAAAAAAATTATAAAACAAAATATGTCTTAAGGGTAAAAAATTCCCCTAATAAGTCCCCTGCTGTTACAGGATTCAAGAATCATGCACTGTGGTGAACTGTTTTGTCCTTGTAGTACCTAATAGTTTGCTGCTGTTTGTAATTTATTAATGCTTGCTATTGATAATTATTTTGCAGCCCAAAGCTTTGAGCTGGTGTGGGTCTTCTGGACTGAAGACCTTAACTCTGGGATGCCAGCTATCTTGATCCTTCAGTATTCCCTTCTTTTCTGTATCAGTATAACTCAGGATGGGATAGTGACTTCTGTGCAAGGAGGGAAATATAGGGAAGCCCTCTTTGTATCCATAGAGCTTCAGAGACATACATTGAGAGCCCCTGCATGAACTCAGCTGAGCCCAAACAACAACATTCAGTGTCATTCAGGATCTTGACAAATAGGTTTCTGTGACATTTTCTGGATGTATTCCAATAGGCAAAACTGCTCCCCACTACTGAGTAATGAAACACAGAATATCTTGTGATAGTCATAGGGTAAATTTAGTTTTTCTTTCAATAATTTTAACTTGGTGATGTATACAAAATGATTATGTGTCTAATGTGATGCTAGGCCAAGCTCTGCACATATGGAATGTAATCCCGAAGAAGTCATCTGGAATACAAGAAAGAGATGAATTCTAAAATGATATATAGCAAGATAAAGGAGAGGGGAAGGAGTTTCTTTCTCTAAGTCATTCTACGTTTTTTTGTTTTTCCCTAAATCTTTCAACACACTTTGCTGCCAACGCCAGATGAATTGGATAGTAGAACAAATAACATTTATTTCAGAAAATATTGGATTAGATTTCAGATACTGAAAGCAAATTGTGACCAGTAAAACCAACATGAACGTAACTAACCATCACCTATTCTTAACCGTTAGATGTCTTTCTACTGGTTTTGTGTCTTTACTTGGGAAACTCCTAAATAAGTCCTAATCCTTCCGATTTCAAACAGAAAAACAGAAGTTTGAGGGATTTTGATGTTGCTTCTCCCTTCTAAACTTAAAACTAGGCTGGAGACATACATCTTGCTTGTCTGTCCCTGGACAGTTCTACCTGAGCTCTCCCTCACTCTGTGATGTTAATGCAGGCTGTGGAAGTCTGCCTGGTAGTTAAACACGTCTCGCCTCAGAGTCCAGAGTCCTGCAGCAATTTCTCCTGTGTTGAACGTGAACTACATAGTATGCCTTCCAATTGGCTTTATTTTTGAAGAGAGAAAATATGGCATGGTCAGATTTAACCTGATACACTGCTGCACAATTGCTTCTGATTGTTTTAAGTTATTTCAAGTCAGTTACTTATTATCATTTTGGCTAACAAATATTGACACATCAGTATTCCACCCATGGCTGAACTGACATGAGCATATAAATACGATGCTAAGCAAGCTGGCAAGTACCTTTTGTTCACAGCTACTCAAATTAAAGACAGGTACTTTGGTGTGTCTTCAACCAGAAACAAACTGTGAAAATTCATTTCCCAGTGCTATTTGGATATTTTTGTAACTCACTATGATCACACTGCATATGCAGATACAAGTTAAAAATAAGCTTTTCAACTCTTGCTTGTTTACACAATATTAGAAGCACTTTATAAAAGTGGATGTTAATTAATGCTGTATTTTAATGGCATTCCTATGAATTTGTAAGTACATTCTGGAGAGACTTTCAAATACAATTTACTTTCAAAACAATTGGGATTATCATGATCAAAATAATTCAAATATTATTTTTGATTTCCACTACATTTATAATGAAATTGTTTAGGCTTAGATGTCTCACACATAAAGAAAAGAAAAAAAAATATTTTCTTGCATCTTTTCAAGTGTTTTTAAAATAGACTTTCACCCTCTTCATTTCAATCTACTCTTTTTCAAAGAGAGCTAGGTATGCATTAAGTTTTCAAAAAGATTAGCCACCCATTTGTGCTAATGAAAAAGGTAGTTATATATTAAAGTATCTATTTAAGACATCTTGCATGCACCCAGCTATCAGCCAACTCAACTGATGCAGTCATGGGAATTATTCAGACTTGTTAAGTACAGCAGCACTTACAAAAACCTCCACAGAGATGCACTTTTTGATAACTCTACCTAAAATATTTAGAAGGGGATTTAAATGTTTTCAGAGGAAATTCTTGAAGTTGTTGAAACTGTTGTTCAAATGAAGGTGTGAACTATCCTGTTTTGGAATGTCTTCTGTAGGACTGAGTGGAGAGCTCTCCAGTGTGAAGTCTTAAATTGTGAGCTGCAGAATAACAGGACCATAAACTGCTCAGGAAAGTGAGTTAGATAAATTATTTCTTACTGATAATAGAACCAATTTGGTTAGGATAAATAGTGACCTTAAACTCACCTGAGTATGTCATTTATTTTAACTACATTTTTGTATTTTTTTCATACTTGTGATTTCTGAATTGGGAGGAAGCCAAAAATGCCAAAATATTTTGAAACCAACTGTACTTGTGGTCATCTTCTTGTCAAAGCACTTTAGAAATATTAGTAATGATATCTTTTCTCATAAGATTTTTCTCTCTTGCACAAAGAAAATGTTCTGATAAGCAGTCATAGTCCTGGGACCGCATCTAAACAGGCTGCACAACCAGACGTAAGCTGTGATCTCAATGATTGCTTAACTATGTGAAGTTTAGACCTTGAGCTGAGCTGAGTTTCCATCTCTATTAACAAAAACAGACTGGAACAAGAAATCCTTTATACAAATGCCATTGAACTGCTGAAAGGTTACACACAGATAAAAATACAAGCTCTTAGGTTTAGATCCACCTCTTTTTTGGGGTATTACTTCCAGGATCCATTTTCAGTGTGTTTAACCAATATTGAAGAGACAATCCCACTGCAAAATGACTTCTGGTAATTCTGATAATTCTCCATAAGTTTAAAGGACATGTGACCAATTTTTATTTGGTTTGGGGTAAAGGCACATCTAAACTGTGCATCAAGGGCAGGGGATAGCAAACATCTGTGCTTCTATGTCTATCTGAAACACAAAGAGAATATTTTGTCCAAAGAAGTAAAATATTAATTTCTCTTTTTAAAGACAGTGCCAAAATCACCTGTTTCTTTTCCCAAGATTCCCAGGGAATAAGGAGGAAGCGGACTTTCAGGAACCACTGAAGGTCATAGGCTTCCAACATTTCTGACAGAGAACTGCATAGGAAGTGCTTCCTCTATTGTCTATCTATTAATTAGAAAAGGAGGTAATGCTTTCAAATCCTACTTTAACTCCTTAACCGGAACAAAAGTCTCAGAATTTGTTATCTAGTCTCCATCATTTTTTAAACATCAGGAGGGGAAGGGGAGATGTCAAGTGAAGTTAACACAAAGATTGAAACAGCATAGTCAAAACTCTTCCAGAAATGGTGTGCTCTGTGCAAAAATGATTACAAATGCAGAGACAATAAAACTTGAAACATGCTAAAATCCAGCACGGTTACACATCTGAGTTTCCATTTATTATGGTTCACTATTTTAAAATGGATCCTGAGTCATAAACATGGCTGCCAGGAGGTTCACCTGGGTCCCATGAAAAAGATAATAAATACCCCTCCCCCGACTTTCTTCTGTCATATTACAGATATTGCAGTGATTGCTTTGGGGCTTTCAACCAGGGCCCTAGGAACTGTGTCCCCTGTGCTTTCCTCTGCTCCATAAGTCGTGGTTATAAAACATTTTCATCTGTGTTCTGTATCAGAAAGCATCTGCATTTTATTATATTTCATCTTTGTGCCAAGAAAGGAATATGTTTTGGAACTTCCGAGCACCATCATATAATTTTCATTAATAAAAGGAGGAGGGAAGTACCATCATCCAGCACTTGAAATGACCTTAAAAAGGGACCCATGCAAAACTGCACAGAAACAAAAGATCTGGACTAGCAGGGCCCAGGCTATTAGTTCCTTGATGTTACACCAATAATCACTTAGTATAAAAAATTGGTGTCAAAAATTTGATATTAAAAAAAAAAAATGAAGGGAAAAAAAGAAAAAGAAAAAAAAAATTTATGCTGATTACTCATAGAACATAAAATACTATATCCTGTAGTAACCATATATCAGCTCTGCTTAGATATGTTCAGCAGTATAACTAAAACGAGCAATGACTGTCTGCATTTTTTAAATCTTGTAGGAGAAAGCAAAGCCTTTACAGCATTTCTTGTTATCATTCATTTCTAGAATAATTTGTCCCAGAATACTCCACTGTCAGTGAAGAGAAGGCTAAACTAGTGTTTTTATTTTTGGTGGAAAGAAGCTGTTTTGGTGCAACCACAAAACCAAGGAATTCCCTGGCAAGACATTCAGGGATGTTGGCAAGATGTTAACATCTTGCTCTTTCCTGGTTTCATCCTTCCATTTGTTTTTTTTTGGTTTTTGGTAGGATAAAGTCTATCGACATGTGCCAGCAAGTGGTTTGTGTGGAGCAGACATTCACTGGAGCTGCAGAGCTCGATGTCAATGGACCAGCTCTCTGCAACACAGAAGGGTGAGTTCAGCCTAGCTTCCTCCTGTGTTGTTTTTTTTTTTGTTTTGTTTTGTTTTGTTTTTGGTGATGTTTATTTTCACCATGACCATAGGAGCTCATTTAATCTACCTCAGTTTCCCAACATGCAAAATGAAAAAATACTGTTGGTCTTCACTGGACCATTATAAGGGTGAAAAGGTCAATAAGCGCTCTAAGCTGAGCAGTGCTTTGCAAGTGCAAATTATTTTTCTGACATTGACTTTTCTGCAAAGTTATGGAGCTAATATTTTACCTTTTTTTTTTTTTTGCCCAGTTTTAAATTGTTATCTTGAAAATGCACAATAGCAAATTTTTACAAACTTTAGCCAATCAGGATCAGCCCTCCCAGATAATGTAAATACAATTAGTTGATTTAAAGCACATTTCATGTTATGCTTATCTGCTAAGTGTTTCGGTTATGGCGTTCATAGAGAATGAGTCACTCATACATATTCCTCAAGGAAGAGCCAAAAGATGGAAGGAAAATACAGCCTGAGGAAAAAGTCTATAAAGATTTCTCGCTTTTCTAATCCCTTCTCTCTAATGTTTCTTTGTAAATTTGTCAGATGGGAATGAAATTGCCTCATAACTCTCCAGACGTGAAGAGCATCACTGCACAAAATTACGTACTTGTCAAAGCAAGGGGGAATTTATGTTGGTGTTCCTGAGATGTGATTTTATTCAGTCTATTTCCTTTGTGCACATCATAGCAACTAGAAAGACAAAAACAACTAGTTTATGTATATCTTCCTCTTTTTTTCCCCTTTTTTTCACCTCTGGTGAATTTTTTAGCTTCTATTTTTCCCTTTTGTTATTTTATTCCCCCCCCCCATCCTTTTATCTACTGCTTATTGCTAGTGACAGTAAACTTCCATCCAACAATGCTGTGATGAGAGCAGCTATGATTCTACCAGCACCAGGCAGTTCAGACAAGTACTACGGTAATTTCCCTATGGAACATGGAGAAAGGTGTGGCTTCTCATCTGGTTAGGAAAGATTTTGATTTATAAACCTGCAACATTTCTTATAGGCAATTAAACAGTTATTTAAGTTGATACTTTCTGTTATATATTTTTTTAATTTGAATTTTGTGCATTTCACTACAAAGCTTCTGCTTTTCTATTTAACCATATGGTTAAATATACTGAAAACTCCTCAAAATATGCAAATCCAGGTTCTTTGTGCTATTTTGGATATTATAGTTCTTGGTCTTTGTGCAGTATTTCTTCCTTGAATTTAAAGCTCTGCTATTAAATGAAGTCTAAAACATTAGGTACATAAACTCTGTTGAATTTCAGCTACTCCTGGCCATGACCTTCTCAAGACATTTTAAAAAAATCACTTTTTAATCCTCCTGTTTGTGTTTCTCCAAAACATCTAAGTTAGTTTTAAAACCAGTATTAATGGAGGAGAATCCAACAAAATTAGGTCTTCAAAGCATTATTTGTGGTGGATCTATTAGCCTCTTCCAAGCAGTTGGGATGACTTATCTCACCTAACAGGGCCTTTTAGGCTTCCTCTAGAGGCAGAGGACGAGAAGAGATATAGATATATCCATGCTTCATCTTAGCTCTCCTAAATATAGTCCAGGGCTTCCTCCCTCTTTTATGCACCTTTCTATCATCCATCAGAAGCTGAGGGTGTCTAGATGCCTAGGTGTCTTTCAGGTGAGAAGAATCCACATGCAGCTTCCCAACCAGTTTGTTTCATTTTTCTCTATGTTACTCCTCAGCTTTTGTTGGGCCAGGTACCCCTCTAGTCTTGTTTTAGGAATAAGCAAGATCTGGATTTGTGTTACTTTAATAACAAATACAATTTGGCTGTATTGATGTAGCCAAACATGAAGCTTTGTATAACTGAAGATGGGCCCAAGTTATAAAAATCAAATGCCTCATCCCTCCCCACACACACACACAAAATAGTGTTCACTTCTCTGCATCTATTTAAATCTACTCGTATTCCAAGAATATTAAAAGGGTAAACTTTAGTTTGCTTGCACACTAAGACCCATCTTGTTCTTACAAGTAAAAGAAATATTCTCAAAACAATGAATGTGGTGATAGAAGAGTAGGTGATATGCTGAGGATGTCAACTTTTTACAAGGCTATGTTAGAAAAAAAAAAAAAAATGATTTAACTGGAAACTAAGTTTTCTGGGAGATGGACTATGAGGTTAACATAACATTATCTAACAAAACAGACTCCTGATATATCTTTCTCAGTACTGTTACAGTACAAAAATAATAGGTAGTAACATCCAATTTTGGTACCATCCCTGCTAAGAAGGTGTATGTAAAAATGCATTAAAATGACTTCTTACACTGGTTTTAAGCTCCAAACACCTCTTGTGGAGTCACCAACTCAAGGGATGAAAAACACCTGGGAGGCTATGGATATGGTAGAGTCTGTGCAGATCCTCTGAATCGAGCATCCTGTCTTTTTTTGTATTACTGGGCTCTTCAACTTAGTATGATCTTCCAAATATTCTTACACAGTCAAAACCAATTACTCATTGTATGTGATCTCCAAAAATAAATGCATGCTGTACTACACAGAGTGATAAAAGGATATGTAGTATCTTCTCCTATAGAGTTGCAGCTACTAAGGAACGCATTCAGGCCAATACCAGCAGTGAAATAACTTGCAGCTGAGAACAGTCAATCATGCGCTGTGTATGAGGACAGAGATGCTTTATGCTACCTGTTGGACAAAAGATGAGTGTATTTCTTTTGCCTTCATTGTGGTCTGGTCCTGTAAGTGTCTGTGTGTGAAACGGTCCTTGAAGTCAATGAGCCTTTAATGCTGTTGGTTAATATTAGGTATCTATCAGCATTTTATCTTGCTGTGAGTGTAAAATACTGGCTTAGAACAATGAAGTAGAGTTCCTGGAGCCATCCCAATGACTTCTTAAAGTAGTTTCCCGTCAGTATATGGGGTATAAAATTATCCCAGCATTGATGGAGGCGTGAGACTGGTCCTAGCAGCCTTGAAGAGGAGTTCAGATATCCCTGCAGAAAGCATCAAAGTAAATGCCAGGCCACATATTGTAGAGTAACAAGAAGAATTTTTATTATTGCTTTTTTTTCCCTTTTGTATTTTCCTTACCATTTTGATCAGATGTACGTTGTTTATAACCCCTAGTTTACTGGCCCCAAATATCATTACAGCGTCTGCACTATGATATATGTTTGGTTGTTACCCTTTTAATGGATAAAAAAAGATTTAAGTACTTCATTCTGTTGCATTTTGACAGCTGTTAGCCATCATTTTTCCATTCACCTGCATTTAGCAATCCCATAAAGGGAGGCAATCTTAGAACTAACAAGAGCTGGGCACTGCAAGGTGATAATTCTGTATCACTTTGGCCTATAAATACCTGACAGGCTTTGCGCTGAGTCAGCAGTCTGTAACAAAGTGGCAGCCATGCCCTTTTATCTGTGTGAGTGTTTCACAGCAATTGGACTATCAGCCCCTGCAGTGAAAATCCATAGTATCGATCAGGCTATTTCTCCACTGTAATTCTTTTGTAGGAAATCCCTGATGACAAATTTTATCTGCACCACTTTTTGATCGCTGGTTTGATGTAAGCGATCTCCAAGGGCAGAGTTAAGCTCCTGGCCGTTCCACATTATCAAGCACTAGCTTTATTTACTGAAACTACAGTTGTGGTCACCAACAAAAATAAAAAGTGAGAGAGAAAGGAGGAGGCAGAGGAGGACAAAAATTAGTAGTGAAACAATATTTCAAAATGCAGAAGTGAAGGGGAAAAAACAGTTGCATCAGCTATTTGATTGTTAAATGTAAGTTATAAAAGCATGTGACGCATTTATAAACACATAAATAGTAGAAATATGTTTTGATAAAAATGTCTACATGATGTAGGGCTGTGTTGCAAAAGTGGAATGGTTTTGGACCTGATCCTGCAAGCATTTGATCATATGAATGATCCCACCGGTCATACTAGGACTTCACTGCTAAAAAAGGGCCATGTACATAAGCAGAAAAAAAAAAAAAAAGTTCTCTTTTCAAAGTGATAAATATACCTTCTGAGCTGTTTCACTTGTACTTATTGCAGTATGTCTTGGGCCACACACAAGACTTTTCTACAGTGTTAAGACTGCATGTTTTTTCAGTAGTCTTGAGGGGTCTGGAGGTGGTTGAGATGTGCATTCAGAAGATAAGATACAAATCTCTTGTTTAAAAGTTTGACATGGTAGAAACTAGTATTAGTGATACCACCCTGTGGATTAGTTTAGGCTCTCTGAAGTCAAAATTTTGACTTGAAAATCCTACAAATGGAAATCTATGAATGTCCAGCTACCTATGTTAAGACTAAGAAGCATAGGACATTACAGAACACAGAAAATATTGTTAATGTGGATTCAGGATTTATTCCACCTGTGATTTGAATGTGGGTTATTGTCTTAGCAGCGTTCTTATTCCTTGAACACCATAAATTTCTAATTTTTCAGTTATTGATGAATGAACCCTTTCCTCCTGTGCTCTGAGGGAAGTTTTCTCACTGATAGTTGTTGGGGTACTAGGTCGGTGTTACTTGTCATGACTTTGCAAAGATGTTTTCTTTTTACCTAAGTAATGCAGCATGAGGCAGTGAAATAGTGCCTCATAATTGTATTTATAGCCCTGAGTCATTGACATATCCAAAACCTAGCTTGTAATTCTACCTCCAGTTTGTTTTTTTTTCACCCAAAGCATGTTAAAAACAAAACTAAAAATATGTTGCATAGCAATGAGTTCTCCATCAAGAAAATATCTGTTTGGATTGCTGGACTCCTGCATACTGCTACGTCACTCTGCTAAAATTCAGTTGCCTGGTAAATGTGTATCTAAAGATATATGTTTACTGAGCAACATATTATCAGAATAGGCATGGAGACATTCTAATTTCATGACTACACCTTTGAAAATTTGTCTGATTAATACTGAGAGGAATACTTCTATGTGAAGGGAATAGTAAATATTACCCACTTGAATGAGTTTTCAGTAGATGATGTGAAATACTCTGTCCATTCAAAACCCTATCCTGAAGTAATATTTTTTTTTATTTCAGCAATAACTCTGATTAAATAAATTAATACATGATTAATACAAATTAAAATTATATGGGAGTAACTATTTTGGCTTTATATGCGGTTGAATATGTTTAAAGTTTCAGTAAGTTCAATCTATGAAAGCAGAATCATGAAACACGAAAGAGACAAAAAGATTTTCAGGGGGAATCAAAAGTGTTTCAGAATCAATGAAATCCTTTATTTAGGTTTTATGGACTACATATCTTCACCTGAGATTTTTGTGATAATATAGTGAACAAAATTCAAAGCATATTGTTTAGCCTAATGTCTGTTGTAATTGCTGAATTATCATAAATCCCAAACACACTGCACAACAGTTTTCTGAATTATCACAGAGTAATCATTCATACTTTCATATGGCCATGAATGCAGTTTTGCCTTGCACTTAAAAGGTTAGCATATCTATGACTGGACTGACCAATGTAAGATCTAATTCATTAATTACCGTTATAAGTTCCAACCTTGATTTATAATAAGGCATTTCTAGTGCAGTTGCCTCCAGGTTCCTCATAGTACCAAAAAGAGAAAGTCTCTTGGGTAGTGCTAACCCACAGAATGTCCCTGTAGGTTAATGTCATCTCTGAGGTACAGATGACATACCTGAAAGAGAATGTGACACAGATTGTTTATAAATTATTTTGATTTATTTTATGTTTTATCTTTAAATTTATTCCTGGTGAAAAGTACTAAATTGACATCAGTAACGACTCCTTTTGTGTGTGTGTGGTATAGACAGGTGTTCAGTAAGACCACCAACCCATGTCACTTAAACTACTGAACAGCCATCAAGTAATAATAACTTCCAATTACTACTAACCTGAGCTGGAGTTGAACCAGTGACCTTGAAATACTCTCTATCCCATTAACAGTTCCCTAAGCCATCCAGTCCCCTGGTGTTTGATTGTTCTGAATACAACAAAAGAGCTTTCCTTCATTTTTCTTTATTTCATTTTTTAAAACTGCTTAAAATTAGGGGTGGATAGGTATCGAAATACTCAATTTACAGTTTCTCTGTATCTCTAATACCACATCTAGAATAGCTTTCATTTTCACTGAGAATGCCTCCCGCTGAAAAGAAATTCTCTTTTCTCAGTCCTTGATGCCTTGTCTGTCACTGACGTATTTTGCACACCTAGATCTCAAGAATCAGTAAAAGCTGCCATGCATCTGCCTTGCATTACATTACACTATGGTCTCAGACTCGCATGTTGAGTCCTTGTATGTCCTCTCTGTTATGTTAAAAGTGTATTAAAAGCAGACCAAATAATGAGAAATGATAAATTAAGTGTTAATTCCTGTTTGTGAAATACCTGTCATTAGAGTTTTCTTAACTGTTTTTTTTTCTTTTTTTATTCCTTTTTTTTTTTTTTTAATCCATGCTCAGAGACAGGTACTTGAATATTTTGTATTTTTCCTAGGTCAAACAGCATGCTGGTGTGTTAGATCCCAGCCTCAGTAGTGCTCCTTGTACCACAGCAAGTGCTTGCAGGGAGGGAGTGGGCACCACGGCCAGGGCTGTGCTTGCCTGTTGGTGTGGCTTGGCCTTGCCTTGTGTGTTCAGGTGGGTGACTTGCTAATGGTAGAAGCAAGGGCAGCAGAACCTTCATACTTGCCCATTAAAAAATAAACACTCTGTAGCATCCACCCAGCTGTAAGGTTTTGCCAGTTCATTTACACTTTTACGATCTAAAATAGTTTCAGCTGCAGCACTTTGGTGTACCTTTGTGACACCTTCTGTGAAGAAAAGGTGTCAGTTCATTATGGTTTTTAACCCACCACCTGCTTGTCTTGTATCTGCATTAAGAGATCTAGTGATATTGCTGGAAACTTTCATCCCACACTTTCTTCTCCAAATTTCTAGTGCTTTGGGGCAAATTCAGTGTTTTCATTAACATTTAAGATAAATCTGGAAAGACCACAGACATTAATGCAGATTACAGGCCAGAAATGCTAAGCAGTAACAGCTTCCTTTGATCTGCTGAGATATGTCACTTGTAAATACTTTGCACTCCTGAAAATCAGCCCTGTGCAGCCCTTGTCCAGATAAATGGGGAATTCGGCCATCAAAGTCCTGGTAAGCCCCGCGCTGCTGAGCACATGTATACTACAGTCCATTTCCATACCCTGTCATTTGGGTTTGATTCTAGACTGATACAGGGGGGGGAAAAAAGTACATTTTGACAGGAATGAGCAGGCCAATATCCACCTCACACCTGAACGTGGTGTTGGTCTCTGGTAAGCAGGTCCCTCTTTGAGGAATTTGTTCCAGGATATGTTTGCATCTCACACTGCCATGTTCTCCCTTTGAAAATGCACCAGCAGCATGTGCCCTCTTTCACCACATAGGAGGAGGTAAGCAGGTGTCTTTTACATAATAATTCCTCCTTACAGTACTTGCCCAGCAAGCAGCAGACCTGAGCTGAACTGCTTTAACACAGGTGATTGAAATACATCAGGGCTCCCCCCTAGAAGAACATCCTCCCCCTTCAAACTTTACATTTTGCACAGAACAAGGGCAGTTTCTGGTTTTCCTTATGAATTTGTGCTACTTTGCAGGAAAAACAATAATAATAATAAATTTTAAAAAAATTAAAAAAAAAAAAAAGTGGGATTTATAACACCAGAAGGAAACCTAAGAGAAGTTTCACAGGCAGGGTACACACCTTGGAAAAAGACCTTCTGAGGGTTTGGGTCACTCTTCCAAGAACTGTGTTTTATTCAGTGGTTCTTTACTGTGAAATGTAGAATCATTCTTTGGAATCATTCCCCTGGATAGGACGGAAACCACAATTTCTTTTTCAACAACCTCCCATCTTCATCTCCCCCTTTATTAGTCAAGTGAAACCTGTGATGAAAACTACCCTTTCTTTCCAAGTCATTTACTGTCTGGCCCTGATGGCACTTTCCAGAGGGAGGGAGTTAAACCTGGATCCCCATCTCTGCCTGAGCATGCATTGATGCTGTTATCAAGTTTAAAATAATAATAAATAAAAGAACTTAAGCCCCCCAAAAAAATGTCAGGGATAGTTTTGGACAGAGGATCTTAAAGCAGGCAGAGAGCACGAAAGACAGGAATATGATTCTTAAGGGCAGGATTTAAGACTCATTCATGTCCTTATTATTTTCTCCTTGTCTGGACTTCTGCTCTTCCATCATGGTACTAGTTTTGGCCCCGTTCTCAGGGGTCTTGTACACACCATATACTTTACAGTATACTTAAGTGCCTAACCAATATATGATTTTACTAGAATAGCCTCAATTTAGGCTTCAAAATTGAATCCTTTCTTCACAAGCACATTAAGAGCAGCAAGGTAAAATTCTAAGCACAATACGTGGAAAGTTATTCACTCTGGAATTTACAGCTGGGGCTTGCTGTTCACATAGAGGTCTCTGATTTACCCCTGAAAAGGGAAACAACGCTAATACAGACAGGGTTTGGAAAGTAAGATGTTTCTTTCCCTGCACCAGACTTGTCATCCTGTGGGTGTTTCTGGCTACATGTAACCTTTGACTACAATTTTAATATGAGACAACAAAGTAGATCCAGTTTGGTCAGGTCTAAATAAATACATTCTCAGAGGTTGCTTTACCTTGGCATTTTGTATGAGAGAAAGTTGTTCCTTTAAGCACGAGGATGCTTAGCTGGAGCAAAACAAAGCTTTTACAGCAAATTTGTCTTCCAATAAAATTACACTGATGAGTTAGGGTTTGTTTGTTTTTTGTTTGTTTTTTGTTTGTTTTCATTTAATACACAGATGATATTAATTGTAATTGTAAACTATGTTAGATTTCCTCAGACCTGTCTTCCAACCATCAGGCAAAAATAGTCCAATGTCAAGTTACCAAAGTCCCCCAGCTGCCGGAAATTCCACTTCCCATCTCCAAGTGTTTTTCTTTACCACAAAATAACAAGCAAGTCTCTGTGTGTTTGTATCAGCCCTGAAAGTGCTGTCTGTAAAAGTCATGTCATAACCTCAATCAATCACTCACCATTGGCCAACACTTCAGTAGATGATCCAGAAATACTACTTATTGGGATTATACTTCAGGAAATAACATATTGCTGGCTGACAGTAGCAGCAAAATACTTTATAAAGAGGTCAAAAAACCCAAAGTTTTCCAAGTAGTTTCCTTCTGTAGCTTCTGGGGCTGAATCTATTTACGCACCCCTAAGTATATGTCACAAAGCACTTGGAAACTGGGTGGCAGGAAGAGCTCTTAGGACTATTTAGTGCCATGAATATATACAACCACTGATGGCAACTACTTTTCAGTATTCCTTATCTTTCCCAAAGGAGTGCTGAACTTCACAGCAGAGCTACAGAGACTGCACCAAGGACTGAGTGCTATAGAGGGTGACGGAAGCAGGGTACATTGACGCAGGAAGGAAGTAGGGTGATGCTGATCACTGTAAATACAGCAGCTCAACACAGAGGGGGATGAATCCTTCATGTTGCCATGCTGAAGTGGTCCTTGGTCAGTCTTCTGCCTCCCTGTGATCCTACAGACAGTCACCAATGTTAGAGTACATGGGGAGTACCTGAGAGCAGCAAATCTACAGCTGCTCATTGGAATCACTTTTCTGGAACTATTTCCCTCAAAAATCCATTTCAGAGAGGGCTTTAATGTGGATCTCTGAAGCCTGGAAGTTAAGTAACAGTTGTGGGCTGTAATTATTAACCTAAATTAGCTATTACTATTTTTTTTTCCCTAGAAGTAAATTCCTAGATGTAGATATTTATTAATTTCTTTCACTTGCTCAGAAATATGCATATTACATTTTCTGGATGTCAGCATAGTTCACTCATTAATCAATCTGTTCTGTACTACCAAAATGCCACTGACCATTTAGACCCATGAAGAATGCAACCTGTAGATTTCGAGTCTGCCCTTTCTTAGACTGGATATTCAAAATTTATGGATCTGCCAGTCAAGATATAATAAAATGCAGAAACATGCTTGTAAAAAGAAATGTGATATTTACTGTTCAGCCATGTAATATCTTCTACTTATACATGTCCCTTGAGGATAACTTGATGTTATTGGAAGTGTAGTTTTCTTAGGCATGCTCCATTTTCTTCTTTCAGGTTCTCTTCTTCCTTTTTGTCATTTTCTCTTTCTTAGAACTCCTTTGGAAAGTGTCAGCCCTTGAAAAAAGTAGCATTGTAATAGTAGAAATGCGTAGTGTTTGAAACATAATAGCAGACTTATTTTAAATAATTTGAAATATAAAGCTGAAGAGCAATTTAGAATTATTATATTTAAGATCACTGAAGATTCAGACTTCAGTTCTTACTTATGCCAAAGCCAGTCTGAACAGACTATATGCATTTCTGTGATTGCAAAAGCAACATAACTAAAATCAGAATTGGGGCCTTCCGGTGTTTTTCTGATGGTTTAAGCCAGTAGATAGGGTTCTGGCTCTGTTTCCCAGCAAACTTTGGGAATTACAGATGTATCACTAAAAGGTAAGTGGTTTAAATGAGGTTGAATAACTGTACCCAAACTGGAATACAGTTCTGAATATAAAATCCTCATTCTGTCTCTGCTACTCAAGCATCCTATACATATAGGAGCCATGAGGTCTCTGATGTCATATCTGTCTGTATATGTAAGTCTGTCTGTGTACGCACATCATATTCCACATATTACACTGATGAAAGGATGCCAACTTCAGGTCTTAGAGGAAGCCAACACTGTGTTTTTTGTGATACTCAGTAAAACTGATTGTCATTTGATAATGCCTGTTGGTGAAAGAATATAGAATACACCCTGCTACATGCTGTAACTTTAGGTCTCCCTGCTTTTATCACTTTACTTGCTTTTATGATGTGTGCAGTGAAAAAAGCCTCTTGTGAATGAAAGTCTAGCTTTCATTCTAGCTTAGGTTATTAAATGTGGAGAAGCAGTACAGTCCCCTCTGTTACATATAAAAGGTGTTGCTTATGTGGTCAACCAGCTGGGGAGCAGTATGGGACTGCCTTCTCACCACGAAGCCAGTCTCCATAACAATTTACATAATAGTTTGGGGAAATCCCTGTGATGGGCCAAACAAGATGAAGTAGATCCGCTATGACTTGAAGCACTACTACCCAACACTATAATCTGGAGAAGATGTAATTGCTCTTTCAGCATCCACAAAGGACTACACCGTATGCCAGATTCATTTCATGAATTTCTTTTCTCATTGCCTTAAGCACAATTACAAATACATTATGCAGTGTGAATTTTCACCCTTTTTTAGCATTCAGCGGTTCTGTGAAACACAGTTCTTTCCCCTTAGTATGCTGGGTTGAAATTAGTGCATTCCCCAAATATCCTGCTGCCTGTGCCATCCCACCGTGACCCAAAGAGGAGATGCTACAACCAAACCTTTCCCCTGATGGGGTTTAGTCAATCACATCCACAATATCTTCTGACCTCAGCTTTCACAGAGGTCAGGAATCCAAGTCTGCCGCTGATCCCAGGTCAGTGCACAATGAGTTGCTGCCAGCCTCTGAGTGATAATAAGCTCTTGATTTTCAACTGGGGGAACAGTATGATGCACAAACAGAAACAAAGTCAGACCCATTTGGTTATTGGAAAGGACATATGCTTCTCCCTCCTCCTAGAGGGCTTCGACTGTTCATTAGATTGCATCCTTTTACGTATATTTTTGGCAGAAAGGCATTGCACATCACCAGGCGTTGCGCTCAACTTCAGCGTGGTGCAGAACATGACACGGTGTGTTGGCATCTCCTGCATAAAACAGATTTTGACAGAAATTTAGAAAAAGTTGCCTATGGATTGAGAGGCAGTGATCAGTTCTGACAGCGTCCTGCTCAACTCAATATTATCTCTGAACCGCCTGGAACAAAATGCCAGCGTGCAGTGCATTTCTTCCCAAAGTTCAAGAGGGTAGATGTAAACACAGGCCGTAAAAGACCTGCATGTCTTGAGCTTGTAGGGGTCGTAATTCTTTCCAGCAAAGTTACCTTTCCTGTTTCTATGAATTACTCTTACATTCTTGTAAGAGATACGGTTTGAGGTATTTATGGTGCATTCAATTCTGCTATCATTGATTTACTGGACTAAACCTGCTCCAGGATATGATGTAAAGCCCCTAATTCCAAAAAACTCTTACATCTCAGCGAGAACAGCATTTTCTGCCCTGTTGCCCTCCAGCAGATGACCAACGGAGATAAACAGAGGGCACTCCACTCTCAGTTGCAATGTGCTTGGTGATGTGAAGGAATCAATCAGACAAAAGCAGATTATTAGAGTGTCTGAGAGAGATCAAACATTGCTGGCATCTTCACCCACACACGGTTGATTTACAGGCAAGCTGATAAAGTGCTGCAGCTCACTGTCAGAAGTACATGACAGCTCCTCTAGCTCTATGGATAAATTATTGCTGAAGCCCATGATAACATTTCTCCACCTAGCAACCAAACATAACAGGATGTGGCTTTTAGTACTAGGAGCCAGAATGATACAAAGAGAAAACACAGAAACTCTTCAAGCAGTGAGGTAGCGCACGAAGAAAGGAAGGCATGAATAGATTTTCACACAAATGCACACGCGCACGTTGTGTATATCTATATCAGCTCTGCCTGCATAAAATCAGCGTTGTGTTACAGCTGTGTATTTGAAAATACACATGCCAAAACGTACATAATTGGTGCAGGCAGTTGCTGCAGATGCGGGGTGGCAGTGATGGTAATCATGCAAGTGAACACACATGCAAACTGAAACTTAGGGCTATGGGAAGAGTACTTTGGATGTCTGTGACTGTACAGCTGGCATATACACCCAAGGCTGAACTACACAGGAGCATAAATACATATATGAAAAGCAGTAGGTATTTTCTTTTACTTGGAAAAGTGCCAATGATAGGAAACCAGCAAATGAACTGGACTTTAAATAACCCTATCTTGCTTTTTTTTTTTTTTTTTAAAAAAAGGGGGCAAATCAAAATAGTCTGATTATTCAGAAGACAATGTTAAAGAAAGCTGTAAATCAAATGCTTTGTTTTTGTCTAATAACTTATAAGATAATAAGAAATATAATCTGCTAAATATTATATCATGGCTATTTAGACATTGGTATTGCTCTCAAAAATTAAGTTGGGTTAATTAGAACATGTACTGTATGCCTATAAAGGACTAAATCAGGCTCTGTCTCAGGAGCCAGACGTGAGTGCTTTTCAAAAACTGAATGTGACCCTGACAACTTAAAATGTAAAGTATATTGAAAGTACTTGCTAGTTAGAGATTCTGCTGCCTCCGAAGCTCTTTTAACAGGGTTGTTTTGTTTTGTTTTTCATTATTTTTAAAGGTCTTTCCTTATTTAAAAATATTTTTTCTTTAATACTTTAACAGAAATCAACCCACAGAACAGTACGAAAATGAATATGGAAACACCAGTATGAAAGAAATCAGGACCCGTTTATCTGCTGTGTTCTGCCAAATGAACAATCAGAAAATGTGTGTGTTTTTTTTTTCTCCTCATGGCTTTTGCAGTTACAAGAATTTAGGAAAAGTGAGAGGTAAGTGAGAAATTCTGAGATGCAAAAAATGTAAGTTGATGGTATCCCTTATGTAATTCTTCATATTTGTTAGTTTGTCATATTAAGGACTCAGCACTACTTATATTAAGTAAACTTAGTATTGTTTATCTGCAAAATAAGATCTAAGACCAATTCACATTTGTACTTTTTGATTGAGTGTCTTTAGTCATTGCTGTGATTGAGAGTAGTGCCAGCAAGCAAGCTTGCAAGTTGGCTGAATTAACCATTTGCACCTGTACAACTGCATTAGTTGCACACACCCTTATGAAAGTATGGACCTGACTGGAGTGTTTTCCTTATTAATAAGTATGTTTTTTGGCTGGATTATTTGAAGTACATCATGCCTTTCTATCACTGGAGGTTAAGTGCAAGGGGGGGAACCTGTATTTTCATCACATTTTAAAATCTCCATCTAATTTTAACACGCACTACATGGACTTGCAGACACATTACAGATCAGTTTCTGCTGGACCTCATGGGGAGGATTTAACAGTGCAACTCCTATAAAAGCTAACAGAAATTGCATGGCTTAATCCTTGCATGCTGCATTGAAAAATTACCCATAAATATTTCACCATTATGTTTTATTATTACAGTCAAATTTGTTTTATGTACTTATTATTTAAGGGATAATAGGGCAGGTGTCCCATTTTATGAGGCAATAATCTGGTTCACGTTGGCTCCATAGTTTATCCCTACCAGTGAGCTGCATTATCGCCAAGGGACATGGGGAGCCTGTCTTATTATAGTAATAATAGTACCTTACATTTCTACAGCACCTTTCCTCTAGAATGATCCTAAAGCACTTTACAAATCCTATTAGATTTTTGACAACTGGGGTCATCTCAAGGATTATTTCAATAATGCCTTTTCTGGAGTCAGGATAGAAACCAGACTTTAGACCATCCAGACAGCCTCTCTTGAATCTCTGAAAACGTTTGCTGTTTATACATCTCTTGCTCAGCTGGCTGGGTGTACACATGCAGAGGAAGAGGTTCAAGATATTGATGGATGTCCTGGGCTGTAGGACTGGAGGTTCACATACGCTGGAAGTTGAATGCAATGCTCTTGTAACTCAGATGTCTTGTAAATGTCTCTTTGTAAGCTACATCAGCAACAGCTCTCTGAGGAGAGGTTGTGTGAGCTGGACTGCAGGCGTGCAGAGACAGCCCTCACATTTATTGGAAGGTTTGCTTGAAACCGGATCAAAGGGGAGTAATTCCAACCCCTTTGTTAGGTAATGTTCCTCTTCCAGATGATTTAGATTACGTATCCTCAATCTGGCCATGAGGATAGTTAATGTTAGTACCCTTCTGGTAGATGCAGGTGCTGCTGACAAAGAAAATCATCCTACTCTCTTCCATACAGCTTGGTTTTGCATTGGTTTGGTTTTGCATTTTGTAACAGCTATGTTTAAGTTTGGGTTAGGCTGCTGTTATTTTTCCTGAATACTAGTTTCCTAATACTAGTGACAAGCTAAGGTATGAAAGTGAAATTGCCTTACAGCCAGAAGTGTCTGCGTGTGCCTGTTCCCAGCTGCCGTTTATGAGCCTGTTCCACATGAAGTCCTGGTTAGGCTCTGAATAACATTATCTAATGTATGTGCCTTGTGTGCCCAGCCCTTTGGCTAATATTGTGTGCCACAGTCACAAAGTATGGCATCACTGAATATTTCAAGCCTCTGCATGACTTCAGAGCTTGTGACTGCAGTGGTTCCTCTCAGATACAGCCTGCCCTAGGGAAAGGAGTTGCCACACTGAGATTAGCCTTGTATTTTATCAGAAGTAAGAAAGGGATTTACCTATAAATGTTGTGGCTTTTTGCTTTTTTCAGATCCTTCTCTTCTACATTTTTTTTCTTTCTTCTGTTCTCTTTCTTCAGCTATAAATCCAGAAAGGTAAATTCTTTTATGTTTTGCTGCAATATGAGTATCTAATCATTTTCTGTAATAGAAGTATTTTATTTCTACTTGAAATTTGAAGCCCACCATGATTAAGTTGCATATTCTTTGGTTGAATAATATAGATAAGGCTGAGATATTGGCTGTCTTACCATCCCACAGTCACAAGGGCATTAGCTACTCAGAGACAGTTACTCATTCCTCCTGTAACCAAAATTCCAGGCTGACATGAGAAACCTTAGCAACTGACACCTCACTGAAAATGCCAGATTTCCAGGCTAAATTATAATTATATAAATTTACAATTTGAATCTTCTCCACACCAAAAAATAAATAAATAAATAAATAATAAAATAAAATCCAAAGTTTCGTTTGCTTGTGTCTTGTATGATTCTATGATTCAGCATTTTCAGAATATACCATTTTTTTAGTATTGGAGGAAAAAAGGATTGGCTTCTACTATCTTCAAAGAGTTGACCAACCAGATTTTTAAAATATTAGTGCATAACTGAGTTAGTGGTTGCTTAAAAGGATTTTTATTGGCCCCTACCTGTGTTTTTGAGTACCTAAACACCTCAGAATGTTTCCTTATAGCAATTCACTCAGGATAAAATACTTCAGCATTGTGGCTAAGGGATAGTGCTTTCATTAGATCTATCATCCATTCACAAAATATAGCTCTGTGCGACATTTACATCAGTAAAACAAATCATACTATGCCTCAACTTTCCCCCATTAGTAACTGAATGGATGTCTTGCCTCACCCAGGCAACAGGATATGTCAAAAGTTCATTGGATTTACGGATAACAAATCACTAGCTATCTTTCAAGCATTGTGCAAATTATCAAACATTATTTTATGTCACAGAGTGAGCTGACTAGGCCATGATTCAGGCATGTGCTGAAGCACCTTGTTGACTTCACCATCTAAATATCTAAAATGTGTATTTAGAATGCAAAAAAGAGATATGCTTTTCTTCTCTGGAACAATGTGTAGGAGATTAGTTCCTTATCTCACGCCTTTTTTTGTTTCTTTTTTTCTTTGATTTTTTTTCTTATTACAAAATTTCAGGTTTTCATAACTTCAAGTTGACATTGCAAGAACAAAAAAGTTGCATGTATCTCATTATAATGAAATATTAACATTTCTAACATTTCCTAACACCACCACTGTAAACTAAACAGTGGAATGAAAATATCTATGATAAAAGTGGAGCCTAGAGACATTTAATGTGAATGCGTTTCAGGGGTAGCTCAGGATTTGTTTGGGGAATGTATAGAAGATTATAGAAAATTGGTTCAATTATGCCCTCAATTACAATGTGTAAAGTCATTGTACCCTCCAACTGATGGTAGAATTGGGACCAAGCATATATTGAGAAATATGAAGTAGGTTTTATGTTGATTTCATATTTTCTGCCCATGTATCATGTTCTATGGTACTGTCTGTTATTAATGTGAGACAGTTATTCTTTGTTATCCAACTGTTATTTTTTGAAATAATAACCCCGACAGAGCCTGGAGGGTATGTCTCACGAATACCCACATTACAATGCTTTACTGACTGGTAAAGGTCCCACACCTAGAGGAAACAATGTGTTTTTATGCCACATCCAAGTCCAGGTGTTCAAACTCTGTTGAAACCTCTATTACACACAAATGGCAGAACTATAAAAGCAACGGACATGTCTCCTTTTCTCAGAAAACAGCCACTACACAGGCAGTAACGTACAAGCACTTCTTGTGCTACCCTGCCCCTAGTGCCAATATCCCTTAACCTCCTTGTCTGGAGCAGTCACCTCTGAGCAAGCCAGTCTTTTTAATCTCCAACGACCATTCAAATCCAGCTGCCAATGAAGGTGTGCCACGAGTCGTTTTGCTGTTTTTGTAGGATGGTTTTCTGCTTCATTAGACACTTCTGAGCAACTGTTATTAATAGTCATGGAAATCTCAGCTGTGCTAGGAGACTGGCTACGATGAAGGTGATAGGAACTTGACAAACACTGAGGTTTTTGTTAGTGCTCACGTCACGGGACTCAGAACACTCCCAGAAATTAGAAGGTTTTTTGAATTCGATACCTATGGCCAGAGCCAACCAATCACCTACAAACAAAGCATGCTAGCACACGTACAAAATATGAAAAAAAATACTGTGGCTCGTATTTGCAAAGAACATTGTGAACATAAATCACAACTTATAAAGCCAAGGGAAGATGTCAGAACAGTTAACAAATGTTCCTTGTCACCTAAATACTATGTTGATTGGCTCTAAGAATACATGGATCCGTGGTTTTCAGTTAGGCTTGCATGAGTTAGCTGATCATATTTAACAAAATCTGCCAAGATCTTTTTGTACCCCATAAACAAGCTCCCAAAATGTATATCAGATAATTGCCTCCTTTTTTTTTTCTTTTTTTCTTTTTTTCTTAATGAAAGTCTCTAGCAGTCAGGAGATTCAACAGTTCTCTGACTATTCAGACAATTGAAACATGATTAAATATATGTATATTTTCTGTGGCATCAGGGTTTTTTTGAGGCTATGGATATTAGGACTCAGATGTGTGATGCTTGTGTGATCAGCAATACAATTCTATATTCATGAGAAAGTAAAATATGAAGTATAGTGTAAAGTAGCTGTTGTATTCGTGCTTTATCTTGAAGCAGTAATTGAATAGCTGCTAACTGCTGAATTCTGAAGAAAAAAAAATTGTCTGTATGGTTCCTTGGCATTCTTTTATGCTACAAAAGTTCATCTATCCATCCTAATTTATGAAATGCCTTCATATTTTCTTCTTCCAAAATTTGACCAAATATGAATCAGAAGTAATGTCTTTATTATCGTGTGCTTTATCAGAGGGGAAGAGGCACTGAATTTCCATGAATTCTCATTGTTGTTATCTCTTTGAATATGCAGCCCAGACAAAGAGCCCTTTGAATGTAAAGAGGAGTGCTAATGCTCAACTATAGGTTGATGCTGAACTCTTACAAGCATGAAAATCCTTCTCACATTTCAGTGCACGCAGCATCTCTGGCTGCTAATATACAATAAAGAAAGGTACAGTGAAGCCCTAGCACCATGGAAAGTTTTTAGTAGTCTGCTGAAGGTGCCATTCATCATGTTATTGAGTGCCTTTGTGATCTGATCAGCTTCCTTGACTCCCATTAAAATGGAAAATAAGGTCTGCATAGGTTCAGTACCTTATAGGTCACCAGAAACTTGCAAAACCTGCATGTCCTGAAGGTGCCTGACCTCCTGTGGAGGGACACTGTGCTTGGGCTAATTTGTCCAGGACAACTTTATTGGCTATTTTCTTCTTGGTACTTGAGCTACTTCAGCATCAGCTCAGATGTTGCTCCACTATACTGTTCTGCCGGATGTAGACAAAACTAAATCGTGGTGCTTTTCCAACAGGACCTCTATCCCAACACACCTTTGTTGCCTGCAGTATTTCACAGGAAATGTAAACAGCCTGCCTCTGCCTGGAATTCAGCAATAGCCAAGTTCCTGGCAAAAATATTGACAAAAAACAAAAGCTCCCTGTAGTCACAGAGGGTCTCATACAGCTTAGGTTAGATCTATGGCCTTCCAAACTGCTGCAGGCTGAGAGAATTGTGGAATTTGGCTCAGCTGGGCTGCCTCCTTCCTGCACCAAAATTTCAACACAAACATAAAATGAAAATTTCTTTCTTCAAACATACTTAATTGCTTTCAAGTTTTGGCACTTCTGTTACTATTGAATTTCCAGGGTGTCCCATGGTAATGATTAGAACTAAGCAAATATCTCAAAATATTTTCCGTAAAAACTCCCTTGAATAAAACATTGAATAGCCTTCAGCTGTGTTCACACCCCTTTCATATTTGCTTTCTCTGAATATTCCAGTGACTGATATATGGGCAGAAATGTTAACTGAAAAAGCAATTTTTAAGGGAATGTTGCAGAGCATTTATGGAAAGCAGATTTTTAAAACCTTAAGTATGGATATAATAACCAAATGCAGTCTAATTGAAGCAAAAATACCAGGTGATTTGAGTCCTCTCAGGGTAAGTAATCCATCTGTGTTCAAAACAGCAAAGATCAGTTACAAATAGGTATTTGTCCACCATGAAAACCAAAAATTAGAAGTAGATAAAACTTAGGAGGTTCTTAACGGTTTTTGAAAAAGCCGCTGAGCAGCTTTTTTTTGCCCAGCTCCTGTTGACAAAATACCTTCGCATATTTGGTCATAATTCAAAATAAAAGTTGGATACAGAATAAAGCTGAAAAAAAATAAAGTAATTCAAAGTTAATTATGAACAAGAGAAGAGACTGAAGAGAAGAGAAGAGAGCTCATTTGCTTAGTTGTTTACTAGGAATTAGCTGATTGGCTTTACTAATGATACAAGATTCTTGGCTGCTTCTTCAAGATGTCATTGACAAAGAGAAAATTTTTGCAAATTTTTTCATATGGCTCTTCAACAACATTAGTTTTGTTTTGGAAGATGTCAGTAAGAACTACATTTAAAAATCTATAAACATTGTATGTCTAATTTGCATCACTGACTAATATGTACATAAATCAGGTGAGATCACAAACAGATGACCAGTCGTGGCATCCTTGGATGTGTAAGAATATATAGACAACTCACTTTATCAGTTGCATTCAAAAAGGATGAACAGTTTTAAAGTATGGTCTTTAAACTCTCTATTTCTCTGTCTCTATCTCTCTCTTTTTTTTTTCTTTTTTTTTTTTTTTTTTGGCATTTGAAGCACTTATCCATTCTGTAGCATGTTCCAGAGAGAGATAGCTTTTCTAGTACAGAGAACCTTAGAAAGATCTGCATTATTCCCCTATGAGTGCAAAAATATCTTCATGCAATATCTGAAAAACCTCATTTAAATGCTCTGTGAATACAGCCCTTCCCAAAGGCCAGGATGTATTCATGTATTTTGGATGATCTTCAGCTAGAAAACTGTGCAGCTAATGCACCCATCTTACCACGTAAAAGATTTAAACTAAAAAAAAAAAAAAAAAAAAAAAAAAAGTAAATGAGAGAGAAACTGAAAAAGCCAGCCTAAAGCCTCTAACCCAGATTCATGTTTTTAAATAAAGATGGTCTGAGCATGTGAGTATGTGCTTATTACCCAATTCCAGTAATGGCTCAGGTTTGTTCTTCAAAAATGAAGAGTCCGAGAGTATCATCTTAGGGACAGTTACTCTATATTGTACCTTTTAACCATTCTAGTAAAATCATTTAAAAATATCAGAATCTAATGACAATTTCAAGGGGGGAGAGTGCTTTGGTTTTTTTTTGCAGAACAATGAATGGAAGGATTTCTAAGTTATGAATGGCTATTACAGGTGCTTTACCCAAGGACTGGCCAAATTCAAACTGAGACTAGTTATCAGGTTATTAAAGACCAAAGGCTACCAGATCTTAGGTAGGGTGCATAAAAAAACATACTTCAGTTTCCCTTTCCTTTCTTAAAATATAATTTGTTTACCCTACTACCATCATAATCTAAATGAAGTCATGTCTTTCTTTTATTAATAAGACAGCTATTTTCTGAGAGTCTTAAATTTTTCTAAATTTTCTTACCACAAACACTGTTCATTTCTTATCCTAAGACTGATAACAGGGTTTCTGTAAAAATGAACATTCATGATCAAAGAGCAACTCTGTATCATAAACAAATTACAACAACTGGGCACGCTTTGAAATAGCTTAACCTAATTAAGCTCAAACACTTTCACAAAAGCTTAAAAAAAAAAAAAAAAAAAAAAAAAAGATTGTAATTGGAGCTCCATTCAGGTTCAGCTGACTTCATATTTTAAGTTTGGGGTTGTTGTTTGATTTTTTTTTTTTCCTTTTAGAGCTTTGCATAAGCAAAACATTTTGACAGTGTTGCCTTCCTGGGAAGAATGTTGTTGATGGTGAAAATTCAAATTTCCAAATGAAATGCCATTCTAATTGCTCACTTCTACAGTCCTTTTAATTCACATGAAGTGTGCATGCCAAACACAGATCTAACAGCATGTGACTATTTCACAACCATGCATATCCAGTACTCATGTGCAAACCAGTAAGTATAATGGAGTTCATGCCCATTGTGTGCTGGAACATCAGTAACTCTGTGTGCATATCCGAAATGCATTTTTCTCACCAAACCCATTTAAAAAATAAGGGTTTGGTTTTGAGGATTAAAATGGAAGTCCCTGTGGCGTCATCTAATACCACTGCCTTAAACTGTTTTGTCTTAAGCATGTTCAAGGGTAGCACACGGTATGGTTTCAGCCACGGTATGGTTTCACCATTTTTGGTGCATGTTGTTGGTTCATTCATTCATTAACATTTAAGCTGAGATAATCAGACACTCAGATTTTGGAATCTAATTTATAATCTCACTTTTTATTGCCATTTTTAAAATGTTGCATAAAACTTTAGTTTATAGGTTATAAAACACCAAGTTACCAGGATTGATCACCTCCTTAAGTCTGATTCTAGGCCAATATATGACAATATTTACAATTAAACTTTTACTAGTTTTTAATGTCATAATGAAAATAATTTTCTATTTGCATGGCTGTAGAATTTTTTGAATGCTCTTCTTTTTTTTTTCTACGTCTGTTCTGCACTCAGATACTGAAATACAAGCTGTGATTAGTATGTGGATAAATGTCTGTATGAATACCTCATAACGTGTATCTATCAGGAATACTCATGGAAAAAGAATTTCAAATTCATTCTTATAATCTACTCCTGGTATTCCTGCATAACCTTTAACACAAACTTACATTGTTTGCATATCCATGCTTGTAAAAGTTTACTATACCAATGATTACAGAAGGCCTTCATTGGAATAAATTTATGTATTCATTTTAACAGATATTTGTATTCTTAAATGCACAGTTCCTCCCTATTTATTATTTCTTTTCCATTTCTTGAGAAGAAAATCCACAGTGAAATTTATTTTAATAATTGGAAAGTATTAGAAGTGCTATGCCAAATTACCTGTAATTATATAACCTTCTGATTCTGACTGTGTTTAACAGATTAAATGTTCTGTCTTTACAACTTTCAAGGTTAAGTGCTCATAATGGGACATGCTGGTGAGTAGGTCATATAATCCACAGCAAGTGGTACTCAGGAAACCAAATGGAAGATAGTTATTAAAATCTATAACATACAACTTTAATCTAGCACTCAAATTATAAGGGAACCACTTGGAAAGAGCTAAAGGCTATTTGCAGGTTCAATATATTCATTTTGCTCTCAACAGTGATCAAAGTTTGGAACTTCACATGTCTTGGACTGGTGTAAGAGCTAATTTGGAAGAGCTGCAAAAATTCTACTGTTATATCCCCAAGCTACAGTGGTTTCGTAATTGGAGTCTCCTACCTGTGAATGAGCAGCTGCTTGCATTACATATCTCTCAGTAGCTTTACACCATTGTATTTGTAAGGGTTAAAAGTCAGTGAAGTGAGTCTGAACACTAAGACAAATTACACTTCTATTTTTTACACACAGTTTTCTAACTGAAATAGTTCTTTTTTAATTGTTGAATATTACTTTAAATTGAGATGCAAGATTTAAAGTCTATTTGCAGGGATGTTTCAGTCACTGTCAAGATCTTCAGATAAGTTTCTGTCTGCCTTTGTTCCACATATTTTACTTCTTTATCTTTAATTTTCATTAGTTTACTGATATTTTCTTTTCCTAATCTACCCTGAAAGCCATGTGAAGTCTATAATTCAGGTCCAAAGCCTCCTTAGCCTTGGGGTAGCACATTAAAAAAGAGGATGGTTTTCTTTTTTCCAAAAAGACCAACCTTGTGTAACTATTATACTGAAATAAGTACATTGAAAGCCCTCTATCAAAACAACCACACCATTTTTGCATTGCTGTTTTTCCTCGGTTGGTCCTTGAAATGACCTTGGTTTAATTACCTGCATCTCAATGAGTGAATCTACATAGAAAGTGAAGGTTAATTAATGAAGGATCGTTTCTGACTTTAAACCCATCAGGCAGTGGCTGACAAGCAAGTCTGGTCCATGCAGTATTATCCTATATCTCATTAGAAATGGTCAGATTGATGTGCTAGCCCTGGTCTAGAAAAAGGAACAGGACAGTTTGTTAATGAAGAGAAGTGATGGTACTCTTGCAAAAAATTTGAAAGCCTGTATAGGAGTCCATAATTACCAGTGTTGTTGCGATTCAACTTCTTTAACTAGCTCTTTAATTTCAAAAGAATTTAATTTACTCCTTTTAAACTTACCAAAGTTTAAAGTCTGCCACTTCGGCCAAAACTAACCACAGAATTAGATCCTCTGTCATACATTAGTGTAGCTGTCACAAAATCTAGTCAGGTTGCATCACTTTACCATTGGTGGCTACGAGTATTCATACCTTTGGCCCGTGCTTCTAGACCTCTCCTTGCCAAGGAGTGAACAGCTATATTTTAGAGCTGGCTGCAGCTCTGTTAGCATTTCTCATGGTGTCCAGCAACATATTCACAGCCATGGCTGACCCAGCCTTCCCGTTAGGATGGACCTTCACATGTACTCAAGAAAGCTATTTTACAGCTCTATAAAGGCACGAGGAGAAAAGTAATGAAGTAAACTGAGGAGGGCCTTGCTGTCATTCTGTCATTCCTGTAGGTAAATCCATTAAGTTAAATAATGGTTACTGTCAGCTACAGCACGTTGAGCAATGTGCCACAGTCCAGGCCTCCTAATCCACTACTTCTCTTGTATCCAGTAAAGCAAACTGTATTACTATGAAAACTCTTTGTTCGTTAAAGGTTTTAGGGTTTTTCCTCCAAAACCAAAAAGTAGGTTATTGTGAAGATGACATTGCTATGAATCTTGGAGTTACACCAAGTCTTGAACAGCGCGATGCTTATTGTGGGGCAGCCAGTGGGAGCTCTCCTAGCAAGGGCTGAGCTTCGAACAGGGCGTTCATCTGTTAGCTCACATGGCCCTAGCCCACATCCTGCAAATATTTGTTTATTAAACTGTGATTTTTTTTCCACAGAGAAATGTAAAGCCTGACAGATATTCTGCAGTAAATCATAAGTCACAGCAAATATCTTGATTACATAAGTTATTGTCTTAGTTGGGCTGACTGTTTTTCATTTGTTAAATAATCTGTTGGATGACAACGTACTGATAATCTTCATGGAGTAAAATACCCACAAAGAATATCAGTGGCCAAAACAAAAATCCAAAAAATATGGCTTGGAAGAAGACAGTTTCTCAAAATAAGCAGCTTAAACCAAAGTCCAGAAGTTTTACTGAGAGCCCTAAAAGCCCTCTGTACTTAGGCTCGTAAAGAGACAGACATACACCACACATCAATTTTTTATTTCCAATCACTCGTGCTGTCAGTATAAACTAGCATGTTCGTCATTTTAGAAAAACACTTGCAGTTTGTTTATTTTGAGGTCCATGGTGGGGAATGTATTTTTAAGACGATAAACACAGTGTCTTACATCTGGCTGTAGCTTAGTATGATAGAGGTAACTTGGTCATATGTCACAGGGACCTTTTCAAAACATAAAGTGAGACTCAGTTTACACAGAAGGTCTTTTAATAGACATTTGCAGAGAGATGAATTACACCTGCAGTGATTAATTGCACTCTTAATAACACATTGGATTGCAGAGCTCAAACCAGAACCTACTCAGACAAAGGATCTTACTTTTAAAAGGCTTTTGACTGGGTTTACAATACCCCACTAGAATAAAGAGCAGGAAGATTTCTAGGCGCTGTACTCAGATCAAAGGGATCCAGCTTCATCTATGAAACCATCTTTGGGCATCTTGTGGTGCAAAGCAATGATGTTCTCCAAATGAGATCACAAGTTTTCCTTTTAACCTGGGAGTCAGACTGTGTCCATACCCACCTGCTGTGTGGACACTAGGCAAGTGTTTGCCAATTTTTGCTTCAGTGATAGTTTTCCAAATCCAAAAGTGGTCAGAGATGCAAACACTTCTTATGTTAGTGAACAAAGAATATATCAACACCAGAGGTTTATTTGCATGCATGTTTTGATTACATTTGAACTTGCAAACATTACAGATTATGGCTGCCTTGCAGTTTGAGCGGAAAACATTGTTTCTTTGCTTTAGACACATTGCTCTTCAGCACTTTGTAACTCCTGTTTTTACAATCTTCCTTTCTCAGTCTTAACCAGTGATTAAGAAATAATGATGTTAACGAAACAAGTCTGAAAATTTTCATCTTTTTCATCATCTCCTTTGAAGGTTTACATAAAAGAAGGTAGGACTGAGCTTAGATATAAAACTTTTCTTTAATATGCTGCATAAAATCATTTTTCTGAAAAGATTTAAATGCTAAATTACTCCCACCTTTTCTTAAGTAGAAAATGTCTTGTGAGATCATGCTTCTCTCTTTTCTATAAAACATGATTTTTCTATATGCAGAAATATTAGGAATTGTTTCTGTTTTGGGTAAGTGCCAGAATTTAACTCCTCACACTTTTATGTTTTCAAGTACTGAAAGAAAAATGATAATAAAATAAAAAAAAAAAAAAAAGTTTTCTGTGACTGAAACAGAGCTCATTTACCTTTGTAATTTTCTATTAATTTACTACTAGGATTCATTTTGCATTTAATTCAGTCCTCTAATGGCTTAAAACTGTGTCTTTGGTCTTTACACATTTGTGGTCTCAGTCGTGTCAAGCTTTTTCATCTACTTTATGTTCATTTATTTTAACTTTTAGTGGTCTTCTAGCCAATTCTTTATCCTTTTTATTACAAGAGCATGAAATTTTATAATGCCCTAGAGCTTTGTTAGTCAGCTGCTACAAGGTTCTTAACCTTAGTTAATTTATTCTTTCACTTTTGACTTTCAGATATGGAGCATGCTTTAATATTTTGGTTTTGAATATGAAAGCAACTTTTATTAAGTAGGTTTACTGCATTAATAGATCTTTATTTCATTTTATAGTAGTGTTTAGCCATACAATATATCATTTTACATAATGATTTATAATTTTGGGCAATATAATTTAAACTTTTCTATATTAAAATGTTGCTAATATAAAAATCATAAGAGCATTATGTATTTTTTCTAAAATAAATCCTTATAAACAAGCATAAATATATTCTTTTTCATTGTAAATCCAGATTTTTGTTGTTATTGTTTATATTAGCAAATCCTAAGCAATGGCAGTTTGCTTATGTGCAAAAAAATAAAAATAAAAATAAAAAAAGGAAATACCACTAAAATTGTTATCTGCTTTAATTTTACATGATTATTCTGAACATATCTTGTAGCCCCATCCTATGACATAATGCTGACTGCTCTTGTGATTTGGGTAGTCCCACGAGGATTCATCAAATCCCTACAGCCACATTATTATCCAAGAGTTTCATATTTTTATCTTTCAGGAGTAATTATTAGCATTCCCAGCCTTAGAGCAAAGCTTAGAAATATAAATGTTCATCTCCAACTTGAAAAGACTAATCAAAAACAAAGTATTAAAAGAAAAAAAAAAAAAAAGTATTAATTTATATTTTTAATTCCCCCTATTTTAAAGCAGATCTTCAAATTCTGTGTATCTTACGTTATACCTGGAGTGGGACCACTGTAATAATTATCAGTATCAAACCCATCAGGAGGAATTCTGAATTCAGTTGGGAACTAGATTTGGACCTACTTTGAAATCCGGTGAAATGAAGGCAAAGACTTCATTCTGTTACAGACTTTGGGTTCTGACTTAGGCTGTAGGGCCTGACTTAATGACCAGTCTGGAAAGATTTTGCTGTGAAATTCAACCTGCCTGGACAAATGCCAGCTTCTCCTCAAGCCCCATACACCATTTTTAAATAGTATCAATTCTGCTGTACATGCCATTGTGTCAGCCTGTGCAGCTTCTATCTGTGGTTTACTAACAGGGTTTGGAGATCTGGACAGGAGAAAAATAAAGCTGGACAGGAAAAAATAAAGCTAAAGAGCAGAAGATGAAGGTGATACTAATGAAATATAAGATATTGTTTTACCCAAGTTACCCAACATGTACAAGCTGGAGACTGCTAAATTGAGGCAGAGAGACAGGCTCCCTACTCACCAGAGGTGAACACACTCCTACGTATGCCTGAAAGTGCAGGGCAAGAGTTGCTTTGCTCTGTGGATCCCATTAAACCAGAGCCAGCAAGTATGGAAACAGCTGGTGGGACCAAGCCTGGAGGGACATGAGAGAATTGAGTTGTTCGGGGAAAATGAGCATGATCTTGAAGTTCAGTGTTTGGCTTTTTTTACTTTGCTTTTGGGACAGGATATAGCAAGAGGCTAAAATATCAATTTTATGTGCTCCTAAGAAACATGCACATATCCTGCCCCAAATGTTTAAGCAGGAGGGGCTTTTAGCACTGCAGAGAGCATTACCACTACACTGCTTTTTGCTTTGATGAAAGAGAGCTGATGCAAAGGTGAGACCATTTTAGGAAATTAACAGCAAAGAGGAAAAGAGTTCTCCTGACATGCACTGGCTAGACCTACGATAAACAAAGTTGTCTATATTATTACGTTTTCATACCCTTTGTCTTATACAAATCTGCATTAATCTGTAATTTTAATAAAAATGCATTTTCATTTCAAAACAGATAAGAGTGCTTCCTATAATTCTCGTTCTCAATGTGGTATAGTTGTTATTCCACCTACATTATTTACTTGTGTGTTAAGTATCAAACTGACTCCAATGCTTTGGAGTTTCATTTCTGTTCTACCGGGAGCTAACGTTTAATGTGATTTTATATATATATATATATTATATATATATACGAACACTTCTTTGTCAGGTAGAAGCTTTTAGTCATCCTGACATGAGGCTTTCATACAGCAAAAATATTACTAATACTATTTTGCCTCTAAAGTGCATTTGTTATCAATATGCACTTAAACTAGTGATCAAGAGTTGGTGGGAGAGACACCTGCTCTGCATTTCTTATCTTTTTAATACCTTAGGGATACATCACTTAATAATTTAGTGCTAAACCATTTAGCATTTTAGCCCATCATCTCTTATATTACACATAGGATTTCAGTAATGTCTGATAAAATTATGTGTTAGCTGCCTTATGTGTGTGTAAAACTTAATAAGTCTTCTTCCCCCCCTCAAGTTTAATAACTGATTTCTTACATTTATGGATGTGAAATTTTATTGCTCATGGATATAGTTTGAACCTAAATCTTCATATCTTATAAATTGATTTTTAGTTTCCTTTTTGACCTTATGAATTTCAATCAGACATTGACCTCTTGTTGCTCATGAATCTGACTGATTTAATGCCATATAACAATAATACTGTAGAAAAGCATTATCATAAGAGCCCACAGGGTTTGGTGAAACCCTTAACTAGATTTTGGAGGCCTCTAGCAATAATAATTCTTGACCCAAGACTATTCTCTAATGCCTTCATCCGTTACTGTTCTGGACTGGCCAATCCTTGTTTTAGTACATTCAAGGAAAGTGGTGGAGACTCCCAGGAGAATAGGAGCTAAAACTGTATGGAGAAGATAATGCTGAATATACTCCAGTAACATGAAGCTTAGGAAAGATCAATTCTGCCTGAGATCTGTCACGTTTTGAAAAGAGAGGGAAAGACTATTTAAAAGGAATCTTTTGTGGAAAAAAAAAAAAAAAAAAAAAAAAAGAATATTTACTTAGTGTTTAAGATTTTTCAAAAAAAAAATAAAAAATTAATACTAATTGTCTTACTGGAATGTATTGTTAATCTTCAGTCTATCATTATGGCTGCAACCTAAATAGAGGACTTGAATGATTACTGCTTTGTTTGCTTGGCTGTGCTAATTTAATTTAATTTAATTTAATTGCTTATATGCTTTGGTTTACTGAATAACTGGATGTTGATGTTCATTATTCCTTATTTAGAATCTTAAAGGGAAAACAAAAGTGTGAAGGACATGGGACTGTGGCATTATTTTGTGAATGCTGCATGTGACTGACTTTGGTCATGGATGTTTATTACTATATTTACTCTGTGTGTACATATATATGTATATGTGAGTTTCATTTATTAATTGATTGTTAGGAAATAAGCAGGGAGTCAGCACCAAAAATCTAGATAAAACTACTTCTGGTAAACAGGGCAGGGGGTTAAGCAACAATGCATGAGCTATGAGCTGTGAAATACTCCTTCCAGGCTCCAGCCAAAATTATACAGGTGTTTCAGCATGACAGGGGGCAAATAGATCAAAAGGGCTATAATCAGTTAAAAACTCCTTCTGTTCTAAGGTGATGGCCAGTTTATCAGGGATTTATTTATGAGGAGCAAACTGACACAGTCACTGTCTTGGAGGGCTAGAGGATAACAGGTCTCAGCACCCAGCATTAGGTAAAACTTAGGTAAGAGAGAGAACGCTCACATTAAACCTTTTCTTTTATGTTTTGTTATATCTTTAAGTTTAATTGCAACTTCCATGACTTTATGATAAATGTCTGGTTGCTGTATTATTTACTGATCAGAGTGCCTGAAAGAAGTTGAAGATAGACAACTGAATTGGGCTGCTTGCATAATATGTTTAAGGCCCAGCTGGTGTAGCCAAGACCTAATGCAGCAGAAAAGTCTTAGGACCTGCTACAGAGAAAGGCAGAACATGCACTCTAACTAGAAAATACGTATCGCTCTTCATTTTGGTTGTAGACTAAGATCCAGAATTCATGTAGCTTGGGAAAGCCTAGAATTGTCTGATCACTTTATGATGATCTGTGAAAAAAATCTCCAACCACAGTGTTTCCTGCAGGATATGTGCTGACCTGGTCCCATCTATGTTATTTATGTTTTATTTTACTCAAGCATATACATGTGGAGGTACTCTTGTATTACAGCTATCAACTGTTGTTTCATGTAGGAAGATGAGAAATGGGAGGTGGTCCTATACATCTCATTAAGCCTAGCACATCCTCAATGCTTTGTATTTAAAAATTAATTAAAAGTGAAGACCTCTTCATGGCAGTCCAAAAACACACTGGCACAGAGCCATGTCTGTTCATCTTTCTCTAGAGAACTAATCTTTGCATACTGATGGCACAGGACATTGTTGACACATCTTATCTGGTTCGTATAACTGTCTGACCAACTTCCCAAAGTTTGCAATGCAGACTTTAAGGTTAAAACTTGCATTCCCACAGTGTTATTGAAGCTGCTAGGGCTTTATCCAGTCATCATTTATACGATGTAAGGTATCAAATGAAGGTTGAAACTAGTTTTAAATAAAGGATGCCAAGTGTTCTTTGAGAACCAAAAGTTAGACTAGATGTAATCCAGCAGTGAAATCACACTAGCAGACTTCAGATACTTTTTTCTTTTTTTTTCATATAAACAGCACAATGCCACCTCTTCATGCACTGGGCAGTGAGTTTTTTAAAAGATAAATTTGTGTCTGATATACTAATATTCAAAGGTTTCCAGATTAAACATATAATAAAGTAGGTGAGTCGTTTGAAGTACAAGTATACAAGTGGAGCTATATGCTACTGCTACCCTGTTTAGGATGCTAGAGTCAAAACCCAGCCAAGCCATTCTGTTCTCTTATAAACTAATTAAATTATTTATTGTCATATAAAGTTAACAGTTTTCTGTATTTATTCCAGCTTGTGTTGATTTCTGATATGAACAAGGCTCTTTGGTCTTTGCATTTTTATCTAATTCTCTCAACATTGGCAATAATTTTGCTGTTTCAAAAACTGATCTTATTCACCTGCTGCTAAAAACACATGTCATGTTGAATTACATACCCTGCACAGGGTATATTGTTGCAATTAGCAATTACAAAATATCACAAGAGAAGTGTACAAAGGCTTGGAATCCAAATTTGTAACTGTATGTAATCATGTCCTAATTTGCTTAAGCATGTGCCAAGTAGTCCTGTTCATTTGTACATGCTGTTTATTGATCTGTGTTCACAGATGCGGTAATTTTACGTGGAAATCTGGAGCAGTGTGATGCAATCGTAAAACCAGAATTCTGTATTATGTCTCCAGTGCCCAGCATTTCTGGTTGACTGCCACCCAGCCCGCCAGAAACACAGGGCCTAGGGGCCTGGCATGAACCATCTGAATTCAGTGTGTGTGTTTTCTCCAGTAGAAGATTGATGAAGATACTTTTCTGAAGATGCTGAGTTTGAGTCAACTCCTGTCCATGGTGAAGTATCTCCAAGGTAAGATTCAACTGATGTTGGAGGTACAAATTAGCTTCCCTCCTCCTTACCATATCTCCAGTAGCATTCCCAGGTGTGACAGATGTCCCCTTCCACATGGCGAGAAAGCAGCTGTGGAACCATGTAACTGCCTTCAGGATGTAGCCAGAAGAAATGCAATTTGAAATTAACCCAATGTAGGAATAAATGTTTTTTAGTGAGGCTTCCTGGACTCACCAGAGTCCATCTACCACAGAGGTGTCTAGCTTCTCTGTTGGTGTAGCTGCGGGAGGGTCACACAAGGGCAACATCCCAGCATCCTGCTTTGGTAGTGGGAAATGGAGAGCTGTGCAGATGGAGACTCTGCGGGAAATGCTGGTCCGAGTGAGGATGGATATAGGCTCAGGGAAATTGCCATGTTTGAAAATTAGTCCAGAGCGTGAGGACTTTTTTTCCCCTCAGTATATGTAGTGCACACAGAAATTACCCAAAGAGTGGTGTGTATATATGTGTATAATAATTATTTTATTATTATTATTAAGAAAAAAAAAAAAAAAAACAGAGAGAAGGGAAGGCTTCCCTCTGTTTTTTCTTAATAATAATAATTTCTTAATTTCTTAAAGGAAATAATAATTTCTTAATAAGGAAGGGAAGGGAAGGGAAGGGAAGGGAAGGGAAGGGAAGGGAAGGGAAGGGAAGGGAAGGGAAGGGAAGGGAAGGGAAGGGAAGGGAAGGGAAGGGAAGGGAAGGGAAGGGAAGGGAAGGGAAGGGAAGGGAAGGGAAGGGAAGGGAAGGGAAGGGAAGGGAAGGGAAGGGAAGGGAAGGGAAGGGAAGGGAAAGGAAGGGAAGGGGATTTACAATGCTTTCTTGTTGCTGTTCCCAGCCAGTGTCTCGATACAATACTGAATAGTCAGTTACTGGGGATTATCAGATATTTCTTCTTTTTTGGTTCTCTAGCAAGTTGAATCTATTTTGATTTCTTGGTGTCCTTTCTAGTTATGCTGTATTACTCATAACTGCAGCGCAGTGGTAGCTGCCAATACAAATTTAGTCTTTTCTGTTTATTCCGTACTGTCCTGTCAAAGCAGATAAGTCTGCTTTGCATTAGAGCTCAAAAATTTAATTGTGGGAAAATGATGAGTCACTCCAGCTAAGGTAAACCAATGTCTGTGTCAGAGGACATTCTTTTGATGTATAAAGCAATGATATGGTATTAGGGCATGAGCCAAAATCACTAATTCTCACATAGAGGTGTCATTTAAATTTCCCTGGGACAATGAGGCTTTTTGAACCAGATATAAGATTGATTTGGGGTCAAACTGGGAAAAGAGAAAACCACAAGAGGGAATTTTCCAAGCTTAAATAACAATTCAAGCCACCTACTTCTGAACATCTAATGAAATGCTCTCAAGAGACTTATTTTCCTTCATATTGCCATGAGATTTGGAGATGGTAATGAAACAGTAAGAGACCATCTCTGGGAACCAGGAATGTGATGAAATTGAGAGGAGCAGAGTCAGTCCACCGTTTTGAAAAACTTTGTGGGAATTGTGCTGCAACCATCATCAAAGGCCATTTCTGTCTCCTCTCCAGGAAGGAGAGTGTGTGCAACCCTATGGCTGGCATTATATACATGTATTCTCTGGCATCATCCTCCATTGCAGAGCTGCATCTCTGTTCATTTTAAGAGTTACAGCAGTCTGAATAATAGAAGTGATATACCTTAGGAATCAGAGAATTGGGCCTTCTACTTGTCTGGATGTGCTGTATAAAGGAAGGACTTGTATGCTACGGAACCTCAGTCCTGGTGGTTAAATGGGACTTATATGCATAAAGCCAGATTGGCAAACAAGTGTAAGAACCCAACAAGAAAAACTGGAACAGAGTGCCTGAATACATAAATAACTGAAAATCAAACTAATCAAATTTCCCTCTACATTTTCAACTTAAAAATCAGTGATTCCAGCCCTGGTAATCAGTTCTCTTTTAACAAGATTTAACAGTAAATTGTTTAAATAAGTCAAATGCTGTGGTCATATAAACATTATATTGCTCGATTGCAGCATAGCAGTACCCACATTTATAGAACTGCTTGAAAATTCCAGTCAAGCTGTCCTCTGGTGCTCTTCCTACCTCAGACATACTTGGAATTCCCTCTTTTTTCCAGGTTGAGTGCCACAGTCATCAGTCTTTCAATGAGTCCTGGAACCATAGCTGTCATCTAGTCTGGTTTGGGTGCTTGTATTGAATATGTGTTGCTGAGCTTCATTTGCCTTCCCTTGAATTCTGTTTTGTTGAAGTAGACCTTCTCAAAGACAAATGTAGCAAGGCACATGACTAAATTTTCTGCAATATTTCTCTGTGATACAATAAATTTTCAGCAGAAGAAATAGCAGAAAATGAGCAGAAATGCATAGGGAAAGCCCATGAAGGAATGATAGAAATTAATTCAAAACCTTTTGTTCAGCATAATTTGGACAAGACATAATAGAGTCCACAGTTTACAAGTGAGAAGTAATAAGTGAGAAGTATATAACTGGTAAAACAGCACTCAATTAATTTACATTTTCTGTTGCATCTTTATGGTGAAACTCAGCTATGTGTTAATGGTCCTCAGAAGAATCTAGACAATGCTGATTCTCTACTTATACTTCGTATTAAGGGTAAAATTCACCATATTGAAGAGGACAAGCTTAAGATCTATGCACCCACTTAGTACCACTTATCCCAATTTTCACTTAACAAGGGCATAAGTAGTGTATACGTCTGGATTGTCCTTCTGCACTAAAGTGAATTTTCTCCCTAGTAAATTAGATTGGTCTGATGTGTGCTTAAAAGGAAGAAAATCTTTGCTTTCATGAGGGGTTGTTCTGGGAAATTGCTGCTTGACCTATAACTTAAACAAAAAAATTCAGTTCTTTAAAATTGCTTTGACACTCATGGATGGTGTATTTACATGATTTACCATTTGATCAAACAGCAAAGTTGAAGTAATGGAGCCCATCAATCATGAAGGGGAATGAAGTTTTGAAGGAGCTGCTTGTTCCTTTGCTTTTCAGATCCTTCCTGTGGATGGATTTTTTTAATATACCCTTTTTTTTTTTTTTTTTTTTTTTTGGTGTTTGAGTAAAATTGGTATAGAGTGGGTTGAGTAGCATCATAAGACCATAAGCATATCCCTCTGCAGAGAGCACAGAAGAGTGGAAAGTAGTTATATATTTAACTTGGAAGTGAGTGAGATAAACATAAACAGGATAATTTTGCAAGCCAAGAAGTCATGACAAACTTAAATTAAATGGAATGTCTTGTGTGCATGCAGACCTACACCAACTTTTCTGTGCTCAGTTTGCTACCAAGATAGGTTAGACCCACCTGGGTGTGCATCTATGTTATTTCGCAAGTCCGGCAATTGTACAAATACATATTCACCCACATAGATGCAACTATACAGAGCCCTCTAGCTTCTGACTTTAAAATAGGCAGCTAGTTGGACGCATACACATTAGGGCATGCAGAATACCTTCCTGTGGCCTCAAATGCATGTTTTTATTTGCAGGAACACAGGCACTGCAAGATATTCCAGTCACAGTTAATGAAGTCCTTAATGAACTGATGGGCCTGTTTCTTATCTCACTTATGCCAGATTTAAACCTATGTAACTCCATTAACTTGTTGAGTTGATCCTAATTTTATATAAGTGTAAAAAAGACGAGAACCAGACGTTTTATGTTCTCATTATCTAAGAGAATACAAAGTATGAAGTTCTTAAAGACCTTTTTTCTGTTTTCTATCAGTTACACAGAGCCTTATGCACTCACCCACCTTTGACCCTTCCTACTTTCCCTATGTACCAGTTTCTCCAGCTACTTACTGTGTTTTCCCACAGTTACACTGATCATGTAACTTTTGATCTCATTGTGGTTTTGAACCTCCTGAAATGAGTTTTCTAAACTTTATTCCTAGTGAGCATATTCCTTCTCACATGAATCAAAACTCTGCATTCCTCATCGTTTTCCACAGAGCCCTCTTCTAACATTCCTAGCTTTTCTCTAATGGAAAGAAATTGCCAGTACTAAAATCATTCACATAACATGAGTGTAAAGTTGTGGAATTGAAGACAAAATCTTTTCCCACATACAGTTTAACTTTGGTAATGTTTGATCTAGTCCTGTTCTCTTCAGCTCATTATGTTGAACTTTCTCTGTCTCCAGTAGTTTACCTTCCACGTGAACTCTGAATTGAAAGATCAGTTTTACTCCAAGGAGACATACTCTGTGTACACAGAGAAAATTATTTCAGATGTTTTGTTTAACTTTTACTCTGTTTTGATATTGCCCTGATATGACTTACAATGTGGCAATGTACTGTACATTTCTGTCTTCATAGCCTAGTTCAAATACCAGCATGAACCTGATCTCCAAGAAATTCAAGGCAATGATTTTTGTGATAAGTTTACGTATCAGCTACTTTTGCCAGCTTACTCTAAGCATATACAAAATTGAATGGAAGAAGTGGCCAGAAATGCAACAGGAGCCCTAGTGAGACATCTGAAATCCCAAAAGCATGAATCTGAGCTGACCTACACCATGTTAGCACTGGAGTAATGCCTCTGACTTTGATGGAGTCACTCATAATTTACAGCTATGTAAGATCAAATATATAGCCCAGAGAACAGAAATGTTAACATGGATAGTCTCAATCAGGGAAGGGATGCTTATTCTAATGGTACCTCCTGTCAGTCAAGTCACAGACTAGATGTCACTTATGAGGACAATGGGTCACCCTATTTCCTCTATTCTGAATATGATTAAAAATATAAAAATGAGAGTTCGAATGGAAAAATGAACTATTATGGAAATAAATAGGAGGACTGAAAAAAGAAATCAGAAAGGAGAATGAAAGGCAACTGCCCTAAACAGCCCCAAACCAATTACCTTGGGCTTAGCAGAGGGTGAGGTGGTTGTCTGAGCAGCTTGAAATGAACCACATTACTCAGCTGTGTTGCAGTAGTCATTTCCTATTTCATTCTCCCAAGGCTTATGCAAGGCTCCTCCAGAAAGTGCCAGGTTTCTGCCAACAGAGGCAACAAGAGCTCCAGGATTCCTCTGCAGCCAAAGCCAATGTGCGATGAGGGCAATCCCCCTCCAAAAGTCGCATATGGTGAAATCAGACCAAGTCTGTGAGAACAGAGCAAAGGCCACCTAGGAAAGTTGTGTCAGATATGACTAAATAAATGCAGGGTTCATACCATCATTGAGCTGGTGGGGAAAAAATTAAAAAAAAAAAATCAGAAGGTTAAATTCTGAATAAGTGATTTTTTCCCTTTTGTGGTAGTCCTGCAGTTTGTTTGACCCTTTATATTCCTTATAATAGTGACCAAAGGTTCAAGTCAAGATATGACCCTTTGTGATAGCTCATGCATAAAAAAATAAATACATAAATTTAAAAAATAATTAAATAAATTATGTGGAAAAGAAAAGAGGACCCAAGTTTATCACTCACAAGCTTCAGGGCACTGTTCCTAATTGTGGACCTAGTCTGAGATGTGCAGATAGCTCACATCAGTTTAAAGGTACATGAATTTTTCTCCCTGTCATAGCCTTATGATGCCAAAAAGGCCTGCAGTTTCAAGTCACTGCTCATCTGATGGGTTTCATTTCTGAAGTCCAAAATGAGATGCCTCTGCTTAAGGACTGACTATTCAGAGATGCATCTGGAGTCCCACAACTGCTCCTGAAATCAGTGGGAACTCGCTTTAAGCACCTTTGTGATACAGTCTTGGGTCTCTCCTACTGGAATCTTCAAAATTGAAGATACCTGGAAGTTACAGGGCACTTCAAAAAAAGGTAAGCTAGAGATGACAGTGCTTTTTAAAGCACAACAATACCTAAGTATGACAAATAATGTAGAAGTGCTAATACTGTTTGGCAATTTCCTGGAAGGTCTGTGGAGTGGAAATTCTGTTCATTAACTGATGCTGATACCTCCAGAAGTCATTTCAAATTGTTTTCCAGAAATAAGACTTGAACCCAGATGGCAGAGGTGAACCCATTTTGCTAGCCTCCAACAAGAGATGTTATAGGTTCAGAAACAATATTTATATTCCCAAATCTCTCTCTCTCTCTCTTCCTCTCTCTCTCTTTTTTAAGCTTATTAAAATTAAAAGCATGACCTGCCACATCACATTACATCAAAACATGATGTAACTTCTTAATTTAAAAAAAAAAAAAAGTTTTAATTTATGATGTTGCATTATGCCACAAAAAGCTTTTGTTTTCCCCAGAGTAACTATAAATTTTTTACAGCGACTGTTTATCCAGTACCTTTGGCAGACTGAAACAGTGAGCGTTGGCAAAAAGCAGATATTTAACAGCTACTGACGAACAGCTTATGAATCACCAGGCTTGAATCCTGGCACACATCTCCCTGTAGGTACCTTGCTGAAATCACCCATCTTCCCTTCAGCTCCTTCTAACTGCAGTAACATTGAGTAACTGACTGATCCCGAACCACTAAACTTGATCTACTTTATCCTTTCAAGCCTTTATATTTTTTGAGGAAAGTACTCTTGCTGTAAAAGTGCCACTGAAATAACATTCCAGGAGCACAATGTCCAGCACTGATTTGCCACTAATTCTGAACAACCCAGAAAAATATTTTCATTATAACATTTGACATTAATTTGTTTTTCATTTCCAGATAGAAAAGGGATTTGCAAAATAGGTTTACCTACACATTTATGTAGGTGAGGGGAACTGAGACATAAGCAACGGAAGATGTCATCAGTAAAGCAGTAAAGCCAAAAATAAACAGGTCCTTGTCTGCTCTGCTGGTCCACGTATCTTCCAGATGATGAATTCGTAATGTTTGGCTTCTTGTTTTGCATGCTTCTGCAAGGCAAGCTGGACTATCCACGAAAGGCTGTATATTTGTTGGCCTGGATCTCTTACAGTCTGTTTACTTGTCTGGTGCTTTTTCAGGGGATTGTTCTGACTAAAGCAAGGGAAGTTCAATGGAACTTGAGAACAAGGACTACTTGTCCGAACAAGGATTTTCGAGCCCTTGGTTTCCGAACAATTGCTTTATAGGGTGGACTGTGTACCATAAATCTGTAGCATAGGAGTATGGTCATATTGGCTTAACTGTCTTACTAAGACTGGACTTATTTCTCATACAACTGATAAAAGTCATAATGCTGTCAGTCCTTGGTATACTAGCTGTACTCAACTTTTACTGCTTCCTAGTTCCATGATCCATAGTGCACATACGGGGTATAAAGCCTTCTTAAAATCATAGCCCCTTAACTAAAAGCTTTTTCTGAGAGATAGTGTTGTTTGAATTATATTGAGGACCCCAAATAGCAATTGCTCTTGGGCCACTGCCTTTGAAATAGATCTATTTTAGGTAGATATTCCTCTTTTGAAGGGGTACTTCTACCCCTATTTATGAGCCTCAGTGTTTGTACCAAATAACCTAACAGCGGAGTGAAAGCTCCCTGAGTATTTTTGATGTAAATGCACCTCGATGATCTTCATCACATGCAATGTGTTGGGTGAAAAAAGGGCATTTTTTTCACCGTTATGTAACTGTTGTTTTGGGTGCCCTACTGAGAACCAAACCAGAGGGCTACGACCTGTTTTGCATTAAAATCCTAGAAGACTGTCTATTTTATCTCAGAGTTGAGTAGGGGAAAGCTCAAATCTAAACAAATGTCCCTGGCTCAGGAAGCCATTCCTTGTGTCATTTCTAATAACAAGCACCTATTACATTAGTAGCATCTCTCCCTGTGACAGATTGGTGAACTAACCTGGATTGTTTTTACTTGAGATCAAGTCTTCAGTATGGTTCAGTGAACGTGGTGCAAACGATTGCACCAGCAAAACTGTTAGAGCACTGAGTCTGAAATAAGCTGGGGGGCTGTTTAAAACATGTTTGTTAACCCTCTCCTAAAATTCAGTTGACACAATACACCCTAAGACAGTAAACTCTACCAGTAAGAGCATGATGGAAAAGAGAAGTCTTAGGTGAAAATGTTGGATGAAGCTGAACGAAAGACTCCAAACTGTCTTGTAAATATGGAAGGAATTATCTTGAAGGAATCTCCTGTTGACTTGACATAAGCGGTTTCATGTTTTATGGCATCTTACATTATTGTTTAAATTTGTTTCAGGAAAGAAACATACTTTTTAAGGTCAGGCATACAGATTTGTTAGATGCTAAGACACCTGAAAAGCAAGAATACAGATTGTAGGATGAATATTTTACAGAGTAATTATTTAAATATATTCAAGTATGAACATCTTTAGATCCTAAATTTAGTATTCCTGAAGAATATAATCTTACAATAAAATCTAGCCCACTCTCCTATTGTTCATACCATTTCAATTTTTTGTTTGAATTAGCTGTTTCGAAAATTTGTTTTTTGATTGTTTATTTAAAGTGCCCCAGACATTTTTTATATTTTTGCCCCATCTTTAATTATTGGCATAGCACTTGCACATATGTTGATGATGATATGTCTGAAGTTCTCAAAACATGATCGCACACCATGGCTGGTGTGAGAACCACTCAGATGTGATGTGCAGAGGAAGCTCCCTGTTTCCTATAGATCCCTTGCCTAAGCTGCAGGTTAAGAGCCTGCCTGGGGCACAGAGCGGCAACTCAGCAACTGCAAGATCCTTCAGCAGCTCTGCGTGGCTCAGGAGCACTCCGTGCATTGAGCATTCCCTTGGCTGGAGATCAGAATCAAGGCTGAGACACAGTGCCTGGAGGGGTCTGACTGAAAGCAATGATGGGTGTAAGTAGTTAAGATATAAGTAGTTGATAGGTCTGCAGATGCTGCTGGATGGAGGGAGTTTGGATTAATATGCAGAAAAAGTGAGAAATGAAGGGTTGGCTACATACCTTCATGTCTACATGCACCTTGGAAATTAATAGTAAAAAAAAAAAAAAAAGTTATCAAGCAGTAACAGCTGCTGCTGCAAACTCCTTAGTAACCTGGATTTGGGGAACCTCATTGCTGTAACAGATAAGAAATCCACTGGCTGCCATGAATTACTGGATTATGAATCACATTTTCAGGTAAGTTCTCTAGATCTGCACACCAAGTTGAACTCAAATTTTAGGGTTCAGCTGTTTTGTTTAGGCATTGTAAACAACGAGATCTCTGAGTTTTATACCTCTGATTGTACCTCTCATACCTCTGAGCTTTATGTCTTGTTATATGGATAGAACAGGCACCTGCAGAAATGTGAGCCTGCCTGCATCTGGCTGAAAACAACACAGCTCAAATTTAACCACACCTGCTCTATTTAAAATCAGTAGTAAATGTTTAATACACTGAAATTGAGATAGGCTCTATTATGTTATGTAAAGATATTATAGAATCGCACAAAGATCTTTTGTTATTCTTGGCATCATGAAGCCTAATAAACAGCTTCAATTTCAGTTTTAAGTAGGGACACCTTATTGTCAAGTGTTGGCTGTGATATATTTATCAATAACCTTTTCTGGCCACCTGTTTTCCTGCACGGTCTTTGGTGTGTCCTGACTGAACCTTAGCTTGCTCAGCTGTATTCCAAGATTCTTACTCTGGATCTTCTGCTCTACTATCCCACCAGGATTAATGTAACAAAGGCAAGAACTGAACTTCCTCTGTATGCATCATGCACACTTATTACTTTATATTATGGCCAGTTGGACAGAAGTAGATACAGCAAAACTTCAGTCTGCTGTGTGACCATTTTCTTGGAAGGTCCTTGTAAAATATTTTCAGGGCATTCACATGTTTCTAATACCATGAAATCAGAGGAATAGTGATGGCAGACAATGGGGGAGTCTAAAGAACAGGTCTATTGCAACGGGTGCACATACACTATTCCTACATTTCAACTCATTCAGACACAAGACACAGAAGCTTCTAATTCATCAGAACAGTGCTGAACACACAAATGACCACATGTGCAGCAAGGTCATCATTAAATATATTGACACAAAGATAATTCTGCAGTAAAATCATTACAGAATTGAAAATATACATGTGTATAACCCACTACTTTTAGATCTCACACTCCTGGATGGGGGTGTTTGTGCTGGGAGGTTATGGTACTGCTCATTGTGAGTAAAGCTAGAAGAACCTGAGCCACAAAACATATTACGTTCTGCTTTGTTTCTGGAGTGTTCAAAACTAAATCTGCGGACAAGACAAAGAGAAAAGAGCTATGAACTCTTAAAAACGGCAATTGTGTGGAACTCATGAGAAGTTGTTTTCCTAAGTGATTTATTTGGTTCATAAGACGATGTGGGTGTGAATTTATCCCATTCTCCTATTTTGAACCCACAAATTTGGAGATGCAGTCAATTGTCTGCTGTGAGGATACAGACAACAAGCTAATTCCTGCAAGTTGTGCTCACAAAATTAATGGCTGTTTAAAAAAAAAAAAAAGAAAGAGAAGGAAAAAAAAAAAAAAAAAAAAAGAATGAAAGAACAAACAAACAGCCCATACTTCATTAAGTTGTCTCTAGCTTAGTTTGTCAGGGATTTGTCTGAACCAGAGTATATTCTTCATAAGAAAGCCTCTAAAACAGCAAACTGATACCCAGCTCCAGTTGCTCACCTACTTTTTTAGTTCTGTGAAGTAAAACAAGAATTTTTCATTCACCCAGTCAAAAAGTATAACCAAAGTTATTTCTCATCCAACATTTTGCTCTAAACCAGAAAAGGTATTTTTTGGCAGACCTGTTACCTCACACATGCTTTTCCTTTTGCCTCTTAGCCCTGCTTGGCTTCTCCTGCCCTTGTTTCTGCAGTGTACAACTGCTGCAGTTCAGTTTCCTGTAGCTCTGCCTCATCAGGTGCCCTCTCTGCATCAGTTTCAAGTAGTGTGCAAAGATGATGGAGATGGTGCAAAAGAGCTCCAAAACTTTCATATCTTCAGTATTATCTGATGTCTTTCTGGCCAGTAAGTCTACCTAATTTGTGAATATCCAGCAGGCATTATATCCTTCATAGCAGGTATTGTACATGTATTCTTAAATTTTCCACTGTAAAACATAATACTGTAGCCAGAGAATGATCACATAAGTAGTGTGCAAAGATGATGGAGATGGTGCAAAAGAGCTCCAAAACTTTCATATCTTCAGTATTATCTGATGTCTTTCTGGCCAGTAAGTCTACCTAATTTGTGAATATCCAGCAGGCATTATATCCTTCATAGCAGGTATTGTACATGTATTCTTAAATTTTCCACTGTAAAACATAATACTGTAGCCAGAGAATGATCACATACACTGTATCATGACCTAGGTCTAGGTTTTGTATCCCCAGTTTTCTGGAAGTAGTAGGTAGGAGTCACAGAAGAAATTCTAGTCTCAGCCCTCGAGGGTGTTAATCAAAGGTTTCCATGTGTACCCTTGTCTTATTTCTCCAATTTGTATCCCTGTTACCATGCCCTCCACTAACCCGAACTGAATCTTCCCTAACAAAAAGGCCCTTTCTCAACAAGATTAAAAGCAGAATACTTTAAGTAATTTAGAATACAAATGTGCAATGAAATATCAGCCTGGGTGATGCTATGAGAAGGAAGAGTGTACAGTATGCTTTATGTGCTTTTAGCTGTTCTACCCTACACTGCAACATGTGCACCCACTCTTGTAACCTTTACCGCTGTGCAAAGATGATCTGTCATTTCTACAAAATATATATATATACACACGCTTCCACTGAGGCAGCTTTGAATCCTTACTGCCCTCTAGAGAAATTCTGCTAGAAAAGCTCAAACTGACCGAGTCAGCAAAAAATGATTGCAGTCCTAATCTTAATGAAACCAGCTGCTTACAGTGTCTGTAACAAGATTTGTAGACACAGAAACGCACCTAAAAGACCCTTTTTCCCAAGCCTCTTACTATCACTTGGAGTTGTGGCCAGAGTTGAGCACACTTACCCCATTCACTGTATAGGATAAGGATAGTTCAGCAAAAATCCAACTTTGTTATCCATGGATTTAAGTGAAAAAGAAACAAAGATTTTTTTTTAGTGAAATTACAAGGGCAAAAGCTACCTTATGTTCTCACCACCAAGGGAAGCTTAAATTATTTAAACTACACATCTGTAAGTATATGATTTTACTATTCACACTTCCATCCCATGTTAAACAAGGCAAGCCCAGTGGCAGTGGATGAAACCGGCAGTGACTGAGCGCAGAGTCATGCTGCAAGGCTTGAGCGAGCCCTCTTGAAGAGGCTGAACACCTCCTGCATGGGTAAGTGAGTTCCTAGAGGTACAACTGACCACGTGCACTTATAATTGCAATCCCAAGAACATCTTTTGATAAGACATAATTCTGTAAAATCAAAGCATCAGAAGACATGGCAAAAATGTATTTTACCATGCCATGGGAGTATTATTTCATCTGGTTGGGCCAACACAGGCAAAACAGCAATCGCAGTGCTAGCAGTGAGTGATAGCACAGAGCAGCTAAGAATATATTCAGCAAACCGAGATCCTATTTCTATGCTGACAAAAAAAAAAAAAAAAAAAAAAAAAAAAAAAAGGAGAAAACATGTAAAGTGTGTGTCTGTATGTGTATCTTTTTTCCAAAACAGCTGAATCCCACTATCCTGCAGAATCTTATTCATTTAACAGGCTGTCAGTGCAAGTTCCTTTACATAGCTCTGCCTTTTCATGCCTAATGGGGTTTGCCCTGTACCAGACAAAGCCTATTAAACATGGCAGAGAAACAGATGATTTTAGAGGCTACTGGAAGCAGTGTTGACTGCCCTCTAATGGCATGTGTGCCATGAACACACTCCTGAGCTCCCCAGGGACTCCTGCCAGGATGCCAGCAGGTTACAGATGTTTTCTCAGGGCGGCTCTGTCCCAGGGTTCCTGGTATTCGCTGCAAGAGAGCTGTTCGTATCCAGAGCAAAAATGAAAATTTTGTATCATGCATTCAGTTTTTCAGGCCATGACGGCAGGATAGAGTTAGAAAACGCAGCCCAAAAGCAATGTCAGCACAGAGCAGACGTACAGTCAAGGAGGCCAACAAACTGAAGGACTTGCTTACTTGCAAACAAAAATTGTTCGGTGTGTGAGTACCAAGCACTGTGCCTTGCAGCTAATCTGTCAAGGGAAAACTTTAAATACTGACTAGTGTCAGCATTTCAATTTTTTTGATTCTAGGGGGGGAAATTCAAAAGGTTTATAGGATCGAGTTAAAACACCTAACTCTGAATGTATGCTGAGTCAGAAGTTTGCAACTGTTTACCCATCTGGTTTGCATGTGTGCAAATAGGTATGAGTTGGGCATTTAGTCTGGAAGTCTATTGAATAATTGTAAAAGCAACTGTATGTATAGAAGAAAATCACACACACCCCAAGCCTGTGAGTGCAAGCCAAGTAAGAATCATCACTCGGAGACCAAAAAAAAAAAAAAAAAATAGTGACTATTGTTATTGTTGTTTTGTTGCAATAGCACTAAGGGATTCAGCATGCCTCTCTCTACAGTCAGATTCTCTTATACTCTAAATAAATCAGGGCAGAAAAGGAAGTTAAGGCTTCAGTAGTAAATTACTCTGCCCATTCTCTAAGCAGTTCTGTAACAGTGCTTCAAACTGAACCCAGATCTTTGAATCTCAGGTTTTCCCTTATTCACCAGACTTTCAATGTCCTTTCACGTTCTTTGTTTTTTATAGTACTTTACTCACCATACTGTTTTAAATCCCTGAATCAGGGAGTGAAGAAGAAGCACAATTATTTTTAATTTCTAGGAAAGATTATTCAAAATTTTCAGAAATGTGGAAAAAAAAAATCTGCTCAGAAACAAACAATCTTTGCTCTCAGGCAAAGATGCAGTCAAAATTTTACTTTATCCAAATCATATCTTTTTCCATATTTGTGTTTATTGTCATTTGAATTGATTCTTTCTCCTCTTCTCCCTGAGTAATCCAGAGGTCTGCAAAGGACGAATTGAGGCTTTGAGCTAACAGACAATGTTAGTAATATTTTTATTTATTTAACCAGTATGTTTGCTCTGAAATGAAGGTTTATTTGCTCTCTGAATAGTGAACATCATTCTGACTTTGTTATTGCTGCTTAAAAATCATTTCTGTGATTAAAAATCAAAGATCCTGTGCACAGGGAAATATTTTCCCCAGTGTACTGATGTTCTGCAGGTGAGTACTGGTACAGAGACCGAATAAGTGCTAGTACAGAAAGCGAAATTACTATTCCCAAAATGTGTCCTGCTTGTACAAATTAAGTTTTTATGCTCAGGTGTAAGAAGATATTCTCCAGGGCAACACTTAGCTGCACAGGCAGGAGGTTTGATGGTGCACACAGGAATAGTCCAGGACTATCTGCCTCCACTTAGAAGGAAGTTGGTGCCAAGGGGGGAAGAGGACACAATACCTCTGTGTCTTCATCAAATGGCATTCCCAAACATCAGTTTTCAAACGGATCACAATTATTCATCTGCAATTTGGCCAATGCAAGCATGCAATGGGGAATTGTAAAAGTTGGTGGCTGCTGTTGAATTAAATGTGATGTGGAAGTATTACCTAGTTCCCACTACCCAACCAGAACTTCTGGATAGTGTTTTGCTGTGCTGGAAAAAGTATTCCAAATATTCTAATATCTAATTTATTGTCCTATCACTATTTGGCCTGTGGAAGGAAAATCTATGGCAGAGGAATTTTAAACAAGCAACCAACATCATGGAGGCATCTGAACTCTCATCTCCACCACTGGTGAGTGTCTTAGCTACATGTGGTTCTGAGGTTTATTTTGTTTTTCACCAGAAAATCTACTTGAAACTCAAGAAGTCTTCCTGACAAACATTTATTCAAAACTGACACATTTCTACACAATAAATGGTTCTAAATAATTGGCAATTTCCAGTGAATACCTGTTAAGGCAAAAATAAATAAATAAATAAATAAATAAATAAAATAAAAAATGAAAATACCCAGATAGCTCCATTAATTGACCTATTCCTGCACTGCTAGCAATAACTGAGGACGTGCTCAGCTCATTAAAAGGACCAACTGTACACAGAGGAGCTTTGGTCTGGTACCACTGTCTGTCAGCAATCCATTCTCTACTATGCCATCCTATCAATAGTCACTGTTGGTTTTAAAATACTTTCTCATCTTTTCATTACTAAATTTTCATCTTTTCCTAAAACCCTTCTAACCTGATTAATAGGGAAAACAGCAGTCTGGTAACTTGTTTGCAAATCAGATAACTTTTCTGTGGCAATTCCTACTGATCTTAAAACAGCAGGACACTCCTCCATTGGTTTCCCAGCATAGCTGAATTTCTGATTAATCTTATCACTGGCATGTTTCAAACAAATGTTTGTGTTTATGTCAGACACAGACTAAATTGGATACTTCAAGGTGGTGTCCAACAAAGGCAACTTTTCTTCATGACAGTTGTCAGTCGCATTATTCAAAACAACTTAATAGTATAAGACTTCTTGCACAAAAATGTAACATGCTGATAATATCCCTTCCCTTCTTTTCTATCTTTGTCTCTCCCCACTGCTATAATTCTGCCCTCTAGCTTTTTCCTCTGCTGAGCTTTCAGACACCTTCCTAATCAACATTAGACACGGTGGGTAAATGGGTGGCACCAGCGTGGGTAAAAGGCTGTATTGTAATTTCAGGGGCTCTACAATCATCCTCATGAGTGACGGCACAACCCAAGCAGCAAATAGAGCTCACTCACTCTGGGGAAAAACTATTTGATTTTAGATATAAATGTATTTATATTTATGTGCATATGTTTGTACATGTCAAATATTAATTTCTTTTATTCTATTTTTTTTTCTCATTTGCATGTCCCAGTGCCGCATCATTCTGGGGCTAGGGTGGCTTTGCACAAGCCTTGCCTTTGAGGTACCACAGAGCAGCATCACCCCAGGGCAGAAGCTGTGCCTCCAAAAGGCCCAATTCTCACTCTGTTCATTCTTGTCAAGGGCAACTGGCCTGGCTTGGTATGATTCTGTCACCCTGCATGCCAGCCAGTCACCTCTGTGAAGTATTTGGATACATGTTTCCAGGTGCAGAGGAGTCAGCCTGAGTGTGCCAAGCTGAACAGATGTGCCAAGGGGTGTTAAACCCCTTGCCATACATGCACAAGGATGTTTCCTGCAAGTACCTCATGCAGATGAGAGCAAACCCGGGAGCACACCCTGATCCAGGCAAGGATCCCATACAGGTGCTGTCAGAGCCTAGACATTTCAGTGTGACACAAACCACCTCAGATTATTAGCTCCTATAATTTGTAATGCTTGTAACAAATCTCTCCATTCCTTTTGATCTGTATATGAGATCCTTTTTGTCCTTAACAGAGAAAGAACCACCTTGCTTCCCTCAAAGCTGTGCTGGAGGCCACCAGGCTATATGCATGGATAAAAAGGAGGATAAGAAGAAAGAGCAGGTCATGAAGTGGCAAAGGTTGAGAAGCCCGGCTTTAAACACTTTATGGGAAATTGTAAAACTTCTAAACAATTTAATAGATTAACTTCCCCCTTCAGTGGCATCAGTAAAACTGAATTATCATCCTCACTTTTAACTGATGCCTAGACCCAATACTCATCCATCAGGGATCATTTAGTGATAAAGCAATCAATCCTGCCATGGTGCAGAGGGGACAAACTATGCAAGATACCATCACCAAATATCCTTTCCACCCCAAAGCATTCTGTGAGTCTTTGTCAATGAAAGTGCATTTGTCTAGTCTTATCTGTTGCAGTATACGTGGAATACAAAGGAAGAAAGTAAAATATGCATTTGATGTACATGTGCAGATGCCAGACGTACAGTCAAACCAAAGAGGACTGCTTTTTTCCGAGGAACTGAACACGACACCTGAAAACCAACAACTGCACCACTACCTCAGGTACCAAATTAAAAGAAATTAAAGCAAACAAGAAGCTGCCTTAAAATAATGCTGTGACATATGAATGACTGGAGAAAAAAATGAGAAATAATGTTGGGGGGAAAAAATAGTTCGTCATACCCTTGTTTTAGGAAGTCTTCTGTGAATTAAGCCAGAATCTCTAGCATACTGGTCATCTTTTCATCATCACAGTACACAAATATACTTCCCTTTTAATGTTCATGACTCCTCACCAGTAACAGCTTTGTTTATTGATGTTTCTTTTTCACATATATTAAAGATTTATATATGTATTAAGAACATTACAGATCAGAAAGAACTGGGAAAAGTTACAAAACTTTAATTATCTTAATAGACAATTGGATTTTATGAAAGATGCATATAGTGTACAACTATCATTTGAACAAATAACCTACAAGTAATTTTTTTTAGTAGAAATGTCCTCACTTTGGGTAAGAAATTATCCATTTCCACTGAAAAACAGATAGATTTTTAGCAAAAGGAAATTGTGTTTGAAAGAAACCTATAATAACTTATTTTCTAAAACAGAAAGACGTGTTTAATTTTCCTGCTAAATGTAATAAAATTTCTATATGATTTTGCTATAGGGTAAAAAATTTGAATAAGTCTATTTCTCAGCCAGATATGAACTTTACTAAGGCTGAACTCCTTGGACGTTTTGTGAATGATAATGTGGCTACTGGAGCAAGATTAAACCTTTACCTACAGCTGCATAGGAGTTAAGATTTTCATCAACAAACACGTTCAGGCTAAATTAAGAGGTTCAGTATATCACAGTTCTTCAAAGGCTTTGTAGTTGTTCAACTCCAATTAAAAGTCAATTGAATTGGACACTTAATTCCCATTTGTGCCTATGAAAATCTCTCCTCTATAATGTACTGTGTTACAATTCTAGACTGAAATGCAAGTACACAGAAATGTGTAGAGAACACAAGGCATGTACTTATTTTAAGGAATAAAGAAAATAATAGCTATTATATCAAAAATTTAGTATTTACAATATTTAACAAAGAATAACACCTTAGCTGTATACAAATAACATGAAAGAAAAAGAAAATATTTTTCTATTTCTATTTGTGTATGTGATCTATTGCTCAAGTAGCCATATGTTTTTATGTCCAGAAAATTTGTTTTATATTGTTTATCAAAGCAGTGAACATATCCAGCTCTAAGTAGCACATGTAAGACAAGACAGCAGAATCCAGACCTGCTGGTGACACATAACTGAATATCTTTTTAAGGGAATTAACAGGGGCAGCAACTGTAGTGGGGCTCAGAAGTGATGACAATAGAAAATTCTTCAGGGAAGATAGTCTGACTCTGCAAAAAGTTACTGACATATGTAGGACAGTAGAAACAGCCCAAGAGCAAATACAAATCCTATCTGAAGATCATGTGGTGAAATGTATCAGAAGGAATTACAGGAGATGAAAATGCAAAGGTAAAACGCAACACAGAATTGCAGCCTCCTGCTGCAGAGAAAACTGACATATCACATAAATGTGGGCTGAAAGAAGCCAGCAGTGCCAGAACTACAGGAGACATTAGAAAGGTCAAAACCTGATATTCAGTCTCAAATACTTTTGAATTTACATGTGAGTCAGGCTCAAGTGACCAGACCAAAACCCACCCTGGAGGATTTGATTTGGAGACAGATTCAAACATGGAGGGACTTTATTTCATGCTTCTGACTTGGATATGACTGAAAACTCCCAGCAGCAGCCACTCCCAGCAAGTTTCTGTCATTCGGGGCTGAAACACTGCAAGACATGTTCCTGAAGTTTCAATTCCCCAGACTAGTCTTGAGCAGAGCAAGGTGCCAGTTTGTGCACCTAGAGTTGATTACAGCAATCCTAATACAAATTTTGGGCTTGTAAATCAGTTAAAGGCTGGGGAAAAAAAAAAAAAGTCAGGTGGCTACTGTACTGTTCCCATCCTCCTCCTCTGTTACTGAGTAGCATTGGTATCAACTGCCATGTCTGCCAAGGAGTTGCTAATAGGAAGCGACCCGCTAGGACAGATGGGTCTTCCTTAGCTCTCTCCACCCTGGCTGTGCTCATGTGAAGTTTCTGAAGGTTACTTCTTGAGTGGTTTTGTGTGGTTTTATTGAACCTGCAGATAAACTGTCTTTAAAGAGACTGTCCAGGCTCTGAGAACAGAACAGTAATTATAAGGAAAATGAATTGCATCCTTGAGGTGTGACCCTGTTGAGCACCATTTGGTCAGCAGCAGTTTCAGATGCTAACAGCATGAATAAGAAGTCAGCCCCACTGTCTGAAGAATTATTCCTGCAAGCTTGAAGCCTAGTTTTAGACCTGGCAGTGTCAAGCAATAAAAACCTTCTGCTATCAGTATGCTGCTCGCTCATTTTATAGAGGATGCTAACCAACACTTCTCTGTAGAGCAAATACACAAAGCATTTCCTAATCCTGCTAACCAGTCACTGGCTGATACGGATTTCTGCCAAGAATTTGTTAACAATGTAAAGCAAGCTGGAGAAGCAGAAGCATATGCAGTAATGTAAAGTATGGCATAATATACAGGCATTCTCTCTTGGCAAACAGAAAGGCACAGGCCTATAAGCAAATAAGTGAAAACCTCACGATTAACACAAATGGGGCAAAGAGAAGCATGCGAAGATAAGGAAAATTACTTCTCCAGAAAATCAGACAAGAACCTGGTTGTCATGTTCCTTGGTTGTGGGTGTTCGTTACCTGGGGGCAGCCTGGATGCTCACCCAAGGCAACACAAACTTCAACTGGGGGCCTGTGGAGCTCAGGGCCTATCCCTGTTGTGCCGCACCATGACTTCACTTTCTCCAAAAAGAGCGAGGCAGGAGGAATGTGAAGAGAAGACATGGAGCCCGCAGAGACCCTGCAGGAGCCTCCTACAGCTCCTGGGCTTGTTCCAGCTCTGCACTGCCAAAGGCAGGCCTGTGTGTCAAACACCCAGTTTATATCCAGCCAATTTTAATTGTTGTTGTCACCAAAGTGTGAGCAGTATCTATATGCATAGGCTGTCATAAAATCTTACTCCAATATATCTTTCTGCAGGCATCTTGTTTCTTAAATAGTTCCCCTGGCCCCCATGCAACCCTTCCTGAGATCGACTTTTCAATATTTTTAACAGTATTAGAACTGACTTCTTGCCTCTGTGCATACAAATGATTGTAACTATCCTTGTTTATCACTGCGACAGATATGTGCACTAATTAGATATTCTTTTATACATCCAACCATATCCCAACTCTTTGGAAAACCAGAGCCTCCGTTAAGCTCGTCAGAATGGCTTCTTCTCAGAGCACCCTGCATCCTGCCGCTAGGAAATGGTGATGCTAAGGGTACAAACGAATGTTGGTCAAGAAAGCCACGGTAAAACAAGCTTTTGAAGTGTGATGATTAATAAATATGAGGTAAAACTTACAACTAAGACAATGAACAATGGGCAGGAGGCAACGTGTCGGTGCCCACCACACTAACGACCTCTGTGCTGTCTGGGCACAATTAAGAGAGCCAAAAAGGCACGAGGCCTGCCCATGTGGCTCAGGGCCAAGGAGCCTGACTGGCCCCTCTGGACTGGGTGCAGGACCATGAGGTGGAAACTCGCAGCAGCTACCACACTACTGGCAGGGAGCATGTCCCTGCTCGCCTGTGTGGGGGAAAGCTGCAGCCTGTATTTGCCCCACACATTCTGGCAGCAGAAGTGAAAACCAATGAGAATGATTAAAGGCCTTCCAGGAAAAATGCTAGGCTGGTATTTCTCTGTGCCAGGCAAGTTCATGCACTTGAGACTTGATGCACTTTGCAAGAAAGCAATGAAGTGATCCTCACCAAGTGCTCCAGACCTTCAAAGGGCTTGGGATCGCACCGTAAAAGTCTGCAAGGCACTTCCATGCATGCATCACTCCTAAAAGAAATGTTTCACTGCCTTCAGTGTGAGCAGTGGGTTGGGAATATGACCAGTTGGCCTCCAGGACACTAGTAAGGTTTTGTTCTCAGAAGTGTGCTTCACTGATCTGTTAGGATGACTTGTAACCTCCACCATGAGCAGGTAGTGGCACCAGTATGGACCAAAGTTTGTGTAAACTTGCATGTGAAAGCAAAAGGTACAGAGAAATAGCATTGAAAGAGGATTTGGGGGAGCAATCAGTATTCATTTGCTTTTCAAGCAAAGAAACCACAAAAATTTCTGCTACTTGAAGCTGATGGGAATGATTCCCTTTAGGAACACAGTGTAGAGCGGGGGCACTAATATTGCCTGGGTAGCCCCTGAGAAATGGAAATAATTTTTGGTAACTGATCAGGAGCAACAAATATTAAGAGATGTAAATTTGCAAAACACCTTGGGGGCAGTTTCTATATGTTTACTACTCATAATCAACTGTAGATTTCCATAAGCACTTTGTTTCTCTTCAATTAAATAAGTAAGAGCCAACTTTTTCAAAGTGCTTCATATATCCCACTTCACTGTGATACCATTGCTGAGCTGTTCTGGGAATCTGGCTTCAAGGGTGTGTGGTGAGTATTTGGAAAATATAGCTCATTCAGATCTGACAGGCTGATTTTGAAATAATATCTGGAAATCCACTTGCAACATTCGTAATAACTATCCATTTGCATATACAAAACTGACTTTTGGCATGAATATAATTTTCTTATACCTTTCCTTTGAAAAGCTGATCCAGATTGTCTAGACAAGTCAAAACTCTCATTTGTGCTTAATATTTTATAATTTATTATTTTCCTTTCCTTTCTGATTAATTTGGAAATGTCCTTTAGTAAGATCTAGCGATAGGAGGATATAGTTTTATAGGCTCCTCTCATAATCCCACTGCTCTGGTCATACATATTCTTGGAGTTTGCTCTAAGGCTTACACATGCAAGGTCAGCCTCATAAATCTAATCCTACCTATTGGCATGCACTTTTAGATACCCACAGTTCATCTGAACACACACTTATGTATTTGCTTTTTATTTCTTCCTACACTTTTTTCAATAGTAACATTGTAAATGTTTAAGCAGGTGAACATTGCAGACCTAAAAAAAAAATTTAAACGTGCCATGTATTTGTTAAGTACAGATACCACAGCAAGACACTGAGACACCTTTATAAAGGTCTGCCTCTCTTTTTCTCTCTCTTTCTTACTCAAAATACAGCTTTTATAAATATGACATCTTAAAATTAAAATGTTTGTTCTGAAAGTAATAGCCAAGATCATAGAATATTTATGTAATCATTAATATTTGAATTTTGAATAATGCATACTTATATATTTCCACAGAAGAATGCAATGTGTGTTTTATACCAAAGTCATATTATTTTCCCTGTAACAAGTACAGAAGCAGCTTTATTTGCATTACTCACTTGCAGGTATGTAATATCAGATTACACCGTTAATTCTCTTTGTTTCCTGAAAATATCTATGTCAGACTTTTTTACTTTGCACACAGGAGGTCCACATTTTAAAAAGTCTATTTTAAATGTAGAAAAGTTCTGTACACTTAGCTTATAATTTTGAAGCATTGCAGTTGCTTCTTTTCTCATTCCTTCTATTCCATTTTTTGCTAATCGTATCTGCTTCTTACTAAAAGTTTGTCTCTGGGAAATCTAAACCGTATTCTACTACTTCATCAGTAATGGTACATCTCTGTGCAAGGACACACAGCTGCATATCAAATAGCACTTCCATGCTCTGCCATTCACCATCACTCTTCAGGATGCTGATGAATGTGCTGACAGACAAAGGCTAATTGGCAGACTGTACGGAGTCAGTTTTTGATGACACAGTAGAAATAATAGGAGACAGAGCAGGTAACAAAGAAAGTTTAGAGGGAATAATAAGAGAGATAGACAGAGAGCATTTCATGCAAGGAGAGCATGCAGTCTGAAATACAGCAGGAGGGAACTGAAGAACCCCAGAAAAGCACAAAAGCATGAAAAAGGGAAAAGGTAAAGGGAGATAACTCTGCACTTACTGCTGTTACAACAGAGACAGAGAAATACTGTGATATGAAACTAGGTTTGGCATTGCACTTTCGAAACTGTGATCTGGTTCACTGAAATGTTTGCTGAGGGTTCATGAACCTACTAAGCAAATGTGAACCCATTTTTGTAACAGTCTGGACTTGATATGAATTTTGTATTTCAAATTGTGGGCTCAATACGTAGCAGTTTCACCTGATTTTCACCTTGAGATTTGGGTGCAGACACAGTAGTTACAAACGCAAACATTCATTAAAATATTTTTCTGGACTTTCATTGGCAAGCATAATTACAGTGCATGATTTATAAGCACAAATGTGCTCATGATTTTTCTGAAGCTACTTGTGAACAGGCAATTCTGAGAGGGTGGACACAGAGTTCATTTGAACGCAGTCCAGCTTTTACACTCTTTGATGCTGGAGCTGTCTCTTACTCTGGATTTCTACAATACCTACCTTCAGGATAGCTGATAGGGTCTTTGAGCCCAACCGTAAAACTAAAAACCTGAGGAAGGAATTTTGTGCAAATACCGCCTGAGAAAGATGTTGCAAAATAAAACAAATCCACTAAATCGTCCACAGACAGTTCTTCTTTAATTACAACTGATTGGTAAAGGATTTCCTATACTCAACTCTGTAATTAAAAGAAGATTGACAATCTCTAGTGCATTCTTCCATTAGAAACCTTGTATGTATTTCCAAAGCTGAATTTTGAGCATTTAGAAAATGAGTTTGAAATATTGGCTAACATAAATCACCTTTTATCCACTACTCTCAGCAAAACTACACAAGTTGAGGACACGGACTTGTATTTCTAACTCTGTTATATGCATAAGTGCCTACTAGCAGGAGCGTGGGGAGGGTTTACATGCTCAGTCAACTAATGGATGTAGCTGACTGAAGAAGAACATGTGCATTTGAATTAGTTGAGCCTGTAGCTGAAATCTTTTGCCTTGGTTTCTGAAGGGAGGCAGAGTGCTTGGCATCTCCTTCCCCAGCATAATCCCATTGAGCCAAGCAGACTGTGGCCAGACAAAGCGTCTGCACTGCTGACTGCACACTTCCATCAAGGATTTAGACATCTTCCTGATCTAAACTCCAGTTGTAAATAATTGCAGGTTAAAAATGCACCCTTAATTATTGTTTTCCTCAAAAAAAAACAAAAAAGGCATTTGATCCTTTCTTTCTTTTTTATTATAAAGCACAAACATGAGAAATATACCATCACACACTGCTCTGTGCACAGAGACATTTTACCCTTTAAGCCTCAAAAGAAATATCAGGCCCAAGTAAATGACCTAATTACTGTGTCTCCACTCAGTGTGTCCCAGGTCAGTGTGCAGATATATGCATAAAGGCAATAGCAGCTTTGGGAAATAATCTTCTTGATTATAAAGCAGCCATATACATGTTCTCTTGTGTGCAAATGTGTGCCACTCACCAAAATGTAATCACACAGTCTTGCTGATTAGGTATCTGAAGGGATGGGGAATATATGTATCTTTATGAGGGATTTTTAAGCTATTTCTCTCCTAAATCACAGGGAACATCAAGTCAGTGGGAGTTAGCCTCTTAAAATCTGACCCTTGCATCATGCATAATGTCTTTAAGTTAGATATTTTTCTCAAGAACATATTCCAGAGGTAGCTGAATAATGTTCTCTGATAAATGTAGCAAATATAATCCATGCATTTACTTTTATTTTCCAGTGTCCATAATTTTCAGGTTTATTGTTGAAAAATGAGCATTTACTACTGCATTGAGGTAACTAAGAAGTCATGTCTTTTTCTCTTCTCTTGGCATATGAATCGGCTTTCTAAAAATTCACTGTAGTAATCACAAAATGCTGCTGCAAAGAATTACTTGATAAAACCTTTTGAGATTTCAGCCTACCTCGTCCCTTTGTTTCATAACTAGAAGGAGTATAATGAATGCAAAAACTCAGTGAATAGAGCTCAGCAGGGCCTACTTTTTTCTCATGACTCCTGTGATTATAATAATTTGATTTTATAGGTGTCTATCCTAAGACCCCAGCTAGGGAGCAATCTTTACTGAGTCATGAACTTTCACATCATTAAATCTCTCCACATTTATTTTAAACATATCAAAAGTGTCAAATAACTTTAGATGTACTAAATTTTATTTGCATTGGGTAAAATGAAGTTTAGCCACTTGGGAAAATAAATGAAATAGTTTCCTTAGCACTCAGGAAGGCAGTTAGGCTCTCAAGTCTGCAATTCCCCCCAAATGGCAGTGCAGCACATCTCCTGTATAGGCCAGGACACATGTTTACAAGGACAGGAATCTGAGTAATTTCCTACCAGTCTGAAGGGAATATTAAACTCTTCTGTCAGTTGGATGTATATTATTTATGTTCCTTTTTTTATTATTGTTGTTGTTGTTGATTTCAAAAAATATTTCTTTGTTGGTTCAACGCTGACTCCCGATAGAAAGTGATGAAATGCCCAATATGTTAAAAAACCTTATCACTAAATCAGAAGCAGAACTATAAATTTTGGCTTTTGAAACTGAACTGACTGTTGAGGATCATTTTGCTCCTGAAATATTACAGCAGTGATCAATTTGCTGTAAAATTAAGCAGTTTAGCTCTGCAATCTATAGATGGAAAACATGTTGTTCTTGAGCAAAGTTTATGCCCTGCCCAAGGGATAAATTAAATTTTATGGGTAAGACATGCATTATTATATGCTTATCTGTTTAACATATCATTCTTTTCCACATCAGTATTATAAATATTTTTAATCATACATTTGATGTCTTGTGCATATAGTGATATGATAATTCCCCCTGCCCCCCTCAAAAAATATGACCAAACACAGTTAATTCATCACAGAACAGGGGAGAATATTCTAATCTTCCTAAGAAATATGCTGAAGATTGAGGCAAAGGCACTTAAAATTGGGGCTACTTTGCAATCATTCAGTGGAATAAAATTTTCCTGAAGGAAGGGGTGGATCTACATTACCCATTTTTATTATGGTTATTATTGAATATTTATAATATAAGTCTCTAATCAGAACTGGGGGCAGCAGTCTAAGACAATTCACTTTAAGAAGTTAGGGAAAGCCATCAAATACATGCTGTTAATAACCTCGTTACTGGTTTTAGATTTTCTGCTGACTTTCTTTGAATTGTCTAAACTGGAATCAAAGCTCTCAAACTGACTGTTAGCCCAGCTTTCAACCACCGGGCAATTCCTCTTAGAAGATCCAACAGAAATTGATCTTCTGAAGGAAAGAGAAAGAAGAGTGAGAAGTTGTGAACTCCTTGCATTTCATATATAAGACAGCACAGCAAAGATTCTTACAGTGTTTGTAGAGAAAGGAGAATGAGGAGACCTGATACAGTGGCATATAAAATCTTAGGTATAACAGCCACTTGACATTTATAATATGGACACTATAGTGCTCAAATTAGTAGTGGAGGAACTCCTCTTACACATGTTTTATCAGCCACATCATTGAATATGTTTAAAAAAAAAAAATGAAGTGAAGGTGGACAAGCTGGGTCAGTCATCTTCAGTTTTGTGTGTTGTGTTTTTTTTTTTTTTTCCCTTCCGTTAAAGGATATTAAAGAGGATAGAATCAAAGCACCCATCACTAGTTAATTCATTTGGTCAGCTTGAACGGGAAGAATACACAGCAAAGACATCTTAATTTAGATATTTGCTCACCAAATGCCTTCAGCTTCTGTCGTCCCTACTTGATGCTGTGCGTTGTGAATACTCCATGTCATACATGTGGAATCTCTCCCCATATGCAGTTTTGAGTTGAGATACATGCAGATTCCACTAATTTCATTTGGAACTGTGTGGCTTAATTCTTTACACAGCTTTGAAAATCTAAAGCGTGAGTCCTTGTAACATCATCTTCATGGCTGACAGCCCTTTTCTGCTCTCACTGCCCACTTGCTTCCTTTCAGTCATACAGATCATCAGTCTTCTAGTTTTGGTGACATGGGTATCACTGACATATTATTTCTAGTCATCTTAATCTGCACTTGTTTCTTACTTTTTCTTTTCCATAGCATGTGCTCCCAGGATTTTTTCTAACCTGACATAAATACTTTAGATGTGTACATTTTAGCCCATATTTTAGGCTGTCTCTAATATGTTTCCATGTGAATAACCATTTCACATTTTTATGGAAAGAGAAATTTAAGGTGAATGTCTTAACAAACGGAAAACAGGAAAAAACACACCTTCCTTCAAGGTGAGATCTATTCCACTGTGGAGGAAGAGCTGGATGATAAACTGTAGGGGACAATTTTGCCTTGTCAGGAAGATGAACATGGTAGAGGTAACTTGCCTTACTGGCATGCTGTGAGGATTAATCAGTTAATGTTTTATAGTCCTTGGAAGTTGTAGAGAGCTACGCAAGTGCTAAATATTATTATTTTATTGTATCCTCACACTTCATATTCAAAAGTGAGCCACTTTGAGGAGACAATGCAAATGTGTCGCTTATTATCCCTGTTCTCAATCACTGCAAGGTATTTCTGCAACGTACATGCTTCTCAAGAGTATGCTGCTGAAATGTAATTACTGCTGGCGTATAGATGGGCTGCATTCTCAGGCTTTTTGGTAAACTTTAATCCTGCTTTTTATAAAATCACTTCTTAAATATAGCTCTCTGGGGCAGGCACTGTCTGTATGATCTGTGTTTGTACAGCTCGGTGGGATCTTGATCTGTGACTCACTGTCCTGGATACTAGCACATAAAAATAAAACAAAAATATATAAAAATGTTTACTCACTGAGCAGAAGTTGTATCAAGCAAAAGATTAAAGTCCAAAACATAATAAAGTCAAAGGGAATACTGTGCTCCAAGAGATTATAACTAGTCTTTGTGAGGGGTATAGAGTTGATATGAAATTATATTGTGAAAACTGATTTGTAGCAAATTTAAGAGCACAGTTCTTGTGCATTTGGACTTTAAGTACAATCACAATGATTATTGGTAAACAGAAACTATTTTAAAAATGAGCACACAATAAAAGTAGTGTTCTCTAGATAAGCACTCTGATAGCAAATACCTGGAGTAAATGTAAATGAATAACATTATTTTACTATGAGGTGATGTGACTGTTTTCTACAGTGAAGATCTAGAGAAGAGAACACTGAAATGCTAGAAAGAAGATGAAAGAGGAGAACAGTCAGTGTGTTCCAGCATGAGAAGAGGCTCTTCAACTTGTCTGCAAGAAGCATCTCTATCTAGAAGATGACTACAGATCAGGTAAGATGAACACACATATACATATATGAAAAATGTTGTTTTGTTTTTTAAGAAGTAATTTCTCTAAAATACTTTTTAACTAAAAAATAAATAAATAAATAAATATTAAATAGACTTAAAGAGAATGACACTGATGAAACATGCCAGATCCACTCAGATCTTTTATATCTCAAGGTCCAGTCTGAAGATAGCATGAGCCACCCTAAATGAAATGACACCTGAAGGCTATGGACCTGAGAAATATGAGGCACCAGCAGACTTCAGGCATACTACCCATATGAGATGGGGTTTATGTCCTTCCTTACAAAATAAATATCCATTATAAATTTACAACATATAATGTATGTAATTTCTCATTTGTAAAAGCCTTCCTATGTGACCTACTCAGTCTTCAAATTCCTGAGGTACACGTGTTATGCACTGTGGGCAAGCACGAATTATTGTACCAGGATATTAACAATTACTTCAGTCCCGTGCATTGGATTCAATGCTAATTTGTCATCTTCTTCACTGAAAACTGGAATAAGTGCTCAAACAGGACAGTGAAATACCCTTATACTCCTCCTTGTCTCTTGGAGAAGAATGAGACAAAGGAGGTGGTTCCAGGACTCCAATATCTTACACAACTCAACTACACTTGATTATTATTTGCTTCTCACAACCTGAAAAGAAACCTACTACCAGATTTGTCTGTCTCAACCCCGCTGAAACTGAATACTTTCATACATATGTATGGATAGCTTAAGTTTTTATGAGCATAATTTGGGCTTTTCAAAATAGTGACACAATAACAAAGCAAAATTGAGACATGCATGTAATTTGAATACTGATTTGGTTTTATCTCTTCCTGTTGCTGGCACTTTTGATGCTGCTCTTTTCCATTCCATCTCCTTTCTGTTCTTATTTCCCAATGAATGGAATTAGTTGTGAGTGCATTTGCTGCTTCTACCAAGTGAATATCAAACCTGAGAAAATGTGTATCTGTGACCTCCCTAAGAGTTTTGGACAGTTACTCATTTGCTGCTACCTCTCTGAGTTTTCTACCGACTACTTAAGGTGTGTTCCTGATCCTCTTCTCAAATAGGAAAATGAGCACTGTCAGATGGCTATCACCACGTTTCTTGGCATTTTCAGCACTACAAGCTCTGATTTTTATTTACAGCTATGCAGCATTTCAAGGAGGTTATTGCAAAGGATGCCTTCTGCTTGTATTTCAGGTCAAATACCCTCAGTAAGCCGTATGCATCAATTTGCAGACTCAGGGCAGTGCTCCCCATGCTGCCTTAGAGTGAACAGAAGGCACTCAACCAGCCATTTACTGTTTCACAGTATTCAGGTTCATATCTGCCTTTGCTGCTGGATTACGTTGCAAGTGTAGAGTTATTAAAGGGTCCTCTATAGTAGAGAATTAGGTCTAATGAAGCTGTCCATGTCTCCTCACCCTTTCTTGGTGTATAAAAGTAACAGGCAAAAACCCCAGACCCATCACATTTGTGTTAAAGTACAGAGGCTCCTCACAAGCAGCTGCAGCTAGATTTGAACAGTTTAATGTTGTAGAGAATTTGGTCCTAAAAATTATTCATAGAAAGTACTCAGTGAATAATTTCAAAGAGAAAATTAAAAAGTGCTCAGGGGCAATCTATGAAGAACAGAAAAAGGGGGTTAAATTCACCTAATAAATTATTTGCAGATTGAATAATTCATAGAAAATATGGGACACACTTAGAAGGGCTTGATTCAGTGTGTCAGCCTACTCTGCAAAGTGCAGATGCCTCAGAAATTGCATTTTCTAAGGCATCATTTTGGTATGTTACTACAGCTGAATTTCCATCTGGAATCAGATGAGTGCTTTGAGTTTCGTGTACCTGATGGCAGCCAGGACTTGATGTTGGAGTGAAGTCCACAATGAAAATCTTGTAAGTGGTTTATTTCATCACAATTTAATAAGAATTTCCTTGCATTGGGCAGAAACTATAATATAGGTTTCTTCATAGCTATATTTCTTACTTGGCAGATATTTCAGCATGTTTCAGAATTTCTGAATTTGAGCAGAGATTTGCTCACTTGTTTAAAGTTAAGCAGATAATATAGATCATGTGCAAGACTACACATGAATCATTTACTGATTGCCTTATCACTTGAAGAATTGCTACATCCTGGACAGGCAAACTTAAAATTACTCACGTGTATATGTAAATGAACATCTAAGTCATTTTTGAAAGGTGTTAAACACTTGGCTTCATCTTGTGGCAATGAATTAAGTTCAGCAAAAACACTACAATTTTTTAATGTTAAATAAAATTTTCAAAATGCACATAAAAGTAGGCTAAAGTATGTTCAAAACAATTGAAAGCCCAGAATTTAAATACATTAAGTAAGTAACAAAAGAAGCATATGTGACTCTGTAAACAGATATTTTAAAATAAATTTAGTAATAGACTTTTTAAACTCCCAAATCACTGTCAGAGCATATATATGTTAAAAGACCTATAAATATATTTTAAAACAATCTATTTTCCTTTCACTAGCTGCCAAGATCTCCATTAGGAGGTTTGTGTTTCCTCCCAACATTAAAGAATATCTCTAACATCTGTAGCAATGAACGGTGAGGAGTGTCAGTTCTGCTTCTGAAACAAGCAATGCCACCATCTGAAGGAGGAAAAATGTGGAATAATGAATATGCCTTCTGCGAGCAGTCTGTTGTGTAACAGAAGACGTGCAAAGCCTCTTGCTGGGCTTGTTTTCCTGAGTTTGTTCTATATACCTCTAAAGAGTGCAGTCAATTATGCAAAATTTGGTCAGTGGGAAAAGTATTGCCCAGAGATGCTAAACCCAAATATAAAGTGCCAGAGAGTGCATTGCAAGAACGCTGCTTGATGTGTCCTTAGGTATCAGGAAGGAGAGAAACCTGTCATATTAAAACAGAGAGCCAATTTCTACCTAACTGCAGCAGCCATGACTTGAAACAGCACTTTTATTTTTTTATTTTTTTATTTTTTTAACCATGAATATTCCCAGAAAAACAGAGAGAGAGAGAGAGAGAGAGAGAAGTTGTGTTTGCTGGGGATTCAGATTCAGGAGGTTCATGTTCCCTGTTCTTTTCCACAGTTGCTTTCTGTGTTACTTTGGTCCCTCTGTGCTTCATTTCCCTATCAGTGGATGAAAGCAACATCACTTTCTGATGTTTTAATAGCCATCAATAAACAGGTAGATATATTAATGATTGCAAAGTGCTCAGACATTATAATAAAAGGGAGGTATGTACAACTATTGGTGAGTAATAAAAATAATGTCTGCAGGAACTTTACTGGAACCACAGAACAGAGGGCTACAGATCCTGTTATAATCCAATGGGCAATATTTTATCATTGTAAATATCTTTTAAAAGAAAGTCCCAATGTCTAATCTATAACCAAGATATGTAATAGGATCTGCAGAACTTACAAAGCAAGGACTATTCACAAACAACACTTCCGAGCAAAGTGACCTCACCCTCCCGATTTCAAGAAAAAAATGCAAACAATTCATGCTAGGTGTTTTCAACTGTGCAAACAATGCCTAACATTCTGAGAAAAAGCCAAGAGCTCCTCACTCTTTCTAAAATTGCACAGGTTTTTTGTTTTTGTGTGTGTGTGTGGTTTTTTATTTTGTTTTGTTTTGTTTTTTTTTGGCATAAAGCTTTATACAAATATTTCAGGTTTTCCCAAATTTTATGTGGAAAATTTCTTGCAATTACGCATGGAAACATATCTTTATCTAGTTGAGGGGACCCGACACTTCTGCAAATAACAATGAAAACAGACTTTAGTGACATTCTAGCTTTAAATTAACTAAAATTATAAAATAAATTTTTGACAAAGTTTCCAAAATCTTTGGGTGCACTTTAATCTCAGAATTATATTACCCAGCTGTACTTCCATGTGGAAGTATGTAATTCATAAAGATATCGGGGTATTCAAAGGATTATATTTGCTAAAATTTTTTGGAACCTGATTCCTAATACTCATGTGTCAAAGACAAAGACTGAAAACCTCAACAGTTAAAAAGAAAGATAATATACTGCTTGGTACTCAACCTGAACTACAATGGAAGAGGAAAAATCAGTGTTAATCTTGCTAGTCAAACCTTAATCAATTTTATATTTTGCTTAGCTTTTCCTTTTTCAGCATGTATATAATTTTATATATAATATATGCATGGCTTTACATTTATTATCTGTATATGTGCTCACCCCAAAACATTAATTCATCCTTAATTTTTTTGGTTAAAGTTACACCTTTAATGTTATTTTAACATAGGGCTTTTTTGTAATGTAATGATATTTAATTTGCATTAGCACAAGTGACATACAATAGATCATGCTATTATCATGATTGATATCAGATGAACTGGCATAAATTCAACATTATAAATTGAGCCTATAAATGAAACTATTATTTTACAGGAATTACTGTAGTAGAAAGGCTAAGGACCCTCAAGTCAACCTTAGTCAAACCCACTCTTTAGAGTTTTATATTTTATGCCTGCAATAAATGCTTTTGTGAAAGCCCATAACCTGAAAAAAAAAAAAAAAAAAAAAGTCATTGGAAGTCTATTAATTATAATAATACTATCCAAAAAGCTGTGAGGGCTTATTTTTGTGACATCACTCTTTGATTTCTTACTGCCTTAAATTATCCCTTTGTTGGCTGGGTGAGGGTAACAGTCATACTTTTGTCATTAAATATAAGGAGTTTTAAAGCCTGATCCACCTTAGCTCTAATTGATATTGCTTTCATTTGGCAGATAGTGACCTGATTTATAATTTAAATATGCATCATTATATGCACCTCTTCTGTATAATGAAAAAGCAAAGTTACTCTCATCTTTTCCTGCAATGTTAACATCAAGGAAAAGTATCTTTCTTTTTTCCCTTTTATACTCAGAGCCTAATTGAAAACTGTTCATTGAATTTCAACATGATAGAAAAGTCTTTTTATCTCTCAATTTGTCCATTAGCTATTATAATTGAAGTATCTGCTACACAGCTGAATTGATATTGTTCTTGTTTAAATTCTGGATTTCTCTAAATCTTCTATGAGGCATCAACTTAAAAAAAATATGGGTTAGGAGACATTAGCTAACAATATTGCCTAAATGGGACATTAGACTAGCACTCCACATGTGTAAAGCTACAGAAAGTAGGAAGTCATCTAATTTTACTGGAGAACGTGTTGCATAATAATCTTAACAGCATGACCATAAGGTTTGCTAATTGCCACATCTGTTTAACAGCTGTCAGATGTTTGCCATATGCTGCCATCAATATTACAACAGAGTACATTACAGGGAGTTTTATTGTGTTCGACTGTTATTTATTTGCCACAGACATTACTACAGCCAGTGACGTCTATTTATGTTAGATCACTAATTATATTTTAAAAGCTGCATGCAAAATCCATGTTTTTCAGCTTCCTTAGACCCTATTTCTGATGATGTAACTAATATGTTTTTCCTTCCAGATCTCTGAACTGATTTATAAATTTCTCTCTTCTTATGGTAAATAATTCTTCAGTAAAATAACTTATTTATGCTGTTTTTGAAGGGTGTTTCTAAACCCAAGTTATGTTTTAATGGTGATGTTTGTAAGAACTCAAAAACAAATTTCTTTTTCAAAGAGCCCACTTCATCCCATGCTTCTTTCACCAGTACACAGGTCAGGGATGAAAGATAAATCAGTGGTTACAGCTCAGGAGTTTGGGTACCCTAACTCTAGACCCAATCCCACTATGGACTCATTACGTGACTTTGATTCATCACACGACTTTAATTCTGATTTGTCTGTCTGTAAGCTAAATATCTACTGTACAGCTGTAGCATCAGAACTCGTCCATTAAATGTCTGTAAAAAGTAAAAGGTGATACAGGAGTATTACCATTAAAGCATAGAAATAGGGCTGATCTTCACTGTTCCTTTAAATATTTTTTCATGTTTTTTTTAAATGACCTTTCAACTGGTCCGTGCATTACTTTTTCGTTACATGTAACTACTACAGCAATGAAATAGGAAACAGAGATTGACAAAGTGCAGACTAGGCAAAATATGCATGATGTGATTTAATATGAGTTGATAGGTGTCACTGATCTCTATTATAAATAGACTGTGTGAATTCCATATGATGTATTATTTATCTATTGTAGATGCCTTTTTGTTTCATTAATAAAGCTGGAAATCAGACGTATACATTTCCAATGATGAGTTTTTGGCAATACAAGGCATTGTGGTATTTGTCTGCAATTGCTCAATTATTTTGATGATTTTCTTCTTATTTATGTATAAATGATTAATGCTTGAGATGTTTGTTCAAGATTATTCTGATTTTAACTCATTTGTCCAGCTGAATTCTTTTTTTCTTCTCTAATGAAAGAAGATTATTGCAGTGTAAGAACTTCCACTTTGACCTGAATTATAGCTTCTTTGAAACGTTGCACCAGAGTACGCAACGTAGGTCCTCTTACTTAAGTTTGTGAGATCGGATAACTCCAACAAATCTCATATTAACAATGCATTTTCAGTTTAAATCTGCTTCAAAGCAGAAACTCTTAGTCTCTTGTTCTACCTACAGTTAAAAATGTTCCCCTGGTATGTCTGTGCTTGAGAAAGTTAAGAACATACATTGCTGCTTATACACATAGGAAAGAAGACAATTTTTTCAAAATTCTGAAGGGAACAGTAAGCAGCAGCTAGTGCCTTCCATTTACTCTTTCTAAAGATGCAAAAGCAAAGATATCCTTGAAGACATTAAAGGGCAAAGAGTTTAAAATAAAAGGCAAAACTGCGGGTTATACCAGGAGCCACATTATCAAGCCTCCAAGCCCTTTGAGATGGGCGAGGATGATGGGGGTTCACTGAAGGAGGGCAGTGGGGCTGTGTGCTCAGCCAGCACATGCCTTGAGGAAAAGTAGGTGCTCAATTCCCATGAGAAATCAAACTGCCTTACAAGAACGCCTCCATCAGTAATCTAAAATTTGTCTGCCTTCTGCATTTGATCTCCTTATTTTCTTCTTATATGCCTTTTTAATGCTGTTTGTAGCCATTTCAATTATGTGATTTCCTTATCTGTATACCATAGAGAATACTGTACAAGACTTTATAAACAGCTACTAAGTTTATCTGCCTGTCATTTGGTTTTCATTATGCGAGATAACAATCTTTCTCATATCTTATAAGAAGATATAATGTGATTGTTTCTAAACGGGGAGGGGAAAAAAGTCTAGTCTGCATTATCCTTAGCCTCATAGTATTTGTAATGTTAGTGGTGTCAGCACAATTTCCAACATTTTTCCTTGCTGTGGTCCAGGAAGAATTATCTCTCCAGTTTTTTTGTGTTTGCTGCTATCTGCTCTTTTTCTTCATTTTAGACACAGTGAGTTTCTTATCTGGAGTGTGGTTATGTGGCCATGGATTTGCCTATATTCAGTCTGATCATTCCTAGCTGTTTCGTGGGGCTGATGCACCGAAGGGAAGGATGAGAGGCAATTGTCAACAGCTCACTGTATTAAATATGGATAGATATTATTCATGTAATTTGACAGTTCTTGACTTTCAGCTGTATAATGACAGTGAAACGGTAGGAATTTCAGCAGCTGAACTTCTGTCTTACTTCAAGATAAGCTTATCAACTGTAGCCTGAATCCATTCAACTCATAAGCAGATCAAAACTCATGTCATGCTGAACTGCTGTACTGATTGCTGCTTCCTACTATTGCTTTACACGTCCATATGGTCTTAGTTGTTTGCCATCTTACAGTTATTTTGCAAGGTTTTTAGGAGACAGACTGTCTCTTGTATTTGTTCAGCACATTGTGAAGCCATTGATGCCACCAAATTTGTGTAACACAAATACTATGTAATGAAGTGATAATAGGTAATGGTCAGCGCTTGTCTTTCCTTCTCTCTTCACCAGTTACATGCTTGAACTACAAAGAGTAGTTGCTTTATTTGGTTTCCCATTTAATGTGGAAAACCACCGTGAGGTTTATCTTGTGCTGTTTATCCCAGAGATTCAGCTGGATCTCTGAACATGTAGGAATCATGCATTTCATTCACCATTCATGCACTCCCACCACTGCAGCATGGCGTGGCAGCTGCAGACTAAACAATGTCTTTAGCTTAAGGATTGATCAAGTGTCTGTGGAATTTCCATGCGCCGTTACATGCCTTCCGGATTACAGCACTGTTTCCAAACTGGTGGGATTGGGGGGAGAGACAGGGGGGAACTGTGGATTTGGAGAACTTTTGGCAGCTGAATGTTCAATTTAAAAACAATTTTACAAAAACGAATTGTAAAAGCACATGTGAAATCTCTTTAGTCATCTCTACCTTCATTTTCTTCTCTACCAGTTCACTGGATTTTGATCTTCTGGGCTGTCAAGTCCTCCAGGCAAGGATTGTCTTTCTGTTTCTGCCCATACAACGAAGAGCATAAGAACATATAAAAATATACTAATGTTGCTGATGGCTCAGGCCATGGGCTGGTGTCCTGTCTTCTGTCAGACCTGGTCTGCTTGCCATTTTGTAGTGTCCTACCTGTTGTTGGAAATATGGCACACTAAAGTATAATGGTTACTACAGACTTCACTTGAACATTTTTGAGTAATTTACATTTATTAACTCATCATTGATGCATTTTTCTTCTCTGATTTTTTTCTGGTCACTTTTTAAGTACACTTCTGGGTAGCAGTAAACAAAAAAATTGTCATTATCAGAATAACTGATGATACAGAAGTTTTGCAATTTCTTAACAGTAGGAAACCCTCAGCTATTTGCCTTTTTACTATAATATATCAGTAGAAATATGACTTCAGGTTTCAGAATTAAATGCATGCCTCAGTGGCTCAGTTTATGCATTCATAATTGTATTTACAATTAGAAATAATGTAATTGGGAATAGATTCTTTTTTTTATTTTTTTTTACTGGCTGGCTGCACAAAATGAGTTTGGGAGAAAATGTAGTTTTAAGCCACGCTTTCTTCCCCACAGTTTAGGATCATTTAAGCTTCATCTCCATCATACATAAGGAAATTATAGGCTAATGAAGTCCATATGTGGCTGTATTATATCTGAAGATTGCTAGGTCCCTCACTAGATTCCCTTTTGCACAGCAAAGCCCCAAATACTGAGGATGCAATAGCAAAAGGACATAAAATCACTGCAGTCATTCTGCAGTTACACTGTGCAATGGTTTCCTGTAAATATTTTAATTCCTTTATTAAGGAAAAGAGAAGCTTTAAATGGAAAAGCAGATGGAGAGAGAGTGCATGGCATCATGTAATTGAGAATTCACGTGCCCTGCTAGGCAGGGTTAATGGGCATTGCCCTGCAGTAAACCAGCTCCTGTGAATCCTTGAAATGTCAAAGTGGTACAAAACAAGATTGTGAACCAGGTCCTTCTTGTTTTAAATGGAGGCTGCAGGGCAGCTCTGAACCCAAATGCATATTTGGTAGACACAAGAGGTTATTTACAATTGCTTACCTCTCATTAAAACTAATCTGAATGTTTTTGTCTGTGAAGTTTTGTTTTTAATCAAAAAAAAAAAAAAAAAAAAAAAAAAGTTACTTCTGTGAACCTGTTTTATTTTTTCTTAAAAAGATGGAAATATTTCACTGGAAACTGATGGCAAATATCCCTGTTTGCTGACAGTTTCAAAAGTATTCAATGACCTTTTTTTCCCTTCGGCCTTTGTCCAAAATATGCAATGAAAAATATGTATTCACATATTTTGCACAGTGATTTTTGTCAGAAAAGTCATTTCCCATCAAAAAGAAGATTTCAAGGGATGTTTTCACTTGCCAGATTGAAAAACACATTAATGCTGGGCTGCAAACAGGAGGGCAGATTCGTACAGTGGGCTTCCACACTTCTCATGATCCTTTTCAACAGGACTGTCACTAGCAGCACAAGGTGCAGCAATGTCAGTTTTAATTAAAACCTTCCGTTTTACCTACTGCACAGAACAGCTGCAGCATAAACTGAGAAGCAAAAAGACACCACAACATGTACAAGTTCAGGTTTTGTTGAACATAAACAGGAGACATTACTAATGTGAACTCTACACAATGCTGATTAGTCCAATAAATTCTAGAAAATGTTGATCACATCTCCCTAAAACTTTCCATGCAAACGTCTGCTGATTTTCAAAGAACATTCACTAGAAAAATATGCATTTTTTCCACAAGAAGTAAGAAACAACCATTTTATGCCCTAGATGTATGTGCAACTGGCTCACGTTCTTTACTGCTCACTGCTGGATACCATTAAATAAGAAGTTGCTGAAGCTAATTTAGTAACAATTATAAATTTAAGCTTGCTTCACAGACTTTCCAAATAAAACAATACTTGAGTAGATAATAGCTGTTTGCTATTATCAATCACAGTCAAACTTTGAAGATATTTAAGATGAAAAAGATTTAGGTAACAAGTATTTGTAGGTATCAAGTTCTTTTTGAATTTCAGTTTGACTGAAAGATTTGGTAATGCAAAATCTTAAACCTACATAAATACATGTAACTCTCAGTCTATACTCAGAACTATACTGTGTGCCTTTCCTGCTGTGCTGATTCAGCTGTCACCTCTCTAGGATGATCAACTTTGTATTTTGAAGTGGTCAATATATAGTTCTTCAATTCCCATAGCCATGGAGTCAGAAGAATGACTTGGGAGTTCTGGGTTAGAAGGCCAACATTAGAATATGTTTTATGCTTCCCCCATCAAACTTTTTAATTGATTGCCTTGAATTGATTGCCAATTTGAGTATGTGGAGAAGAAGACAGATGAACAGGTATGAGCAGTGGAGAAGATGTTACCTCCTTCCCTCCCTAGTCACTGCAATGGGGCTAGAAGCCAGGGGTAGGCCCTAATCTCTCCAAGGACCCATTATTAAGTAATTGCTATAGGATATCATAAGCTGGTGTGCCTGATAGTCCTCATCTTCTTATCTGAGCTGTGGCTGTGTGGGCAGAAGCAAAAATCGTGCTTCGAAGCAGCCATTTGAGTGGAAAGGCCTACACGGGCCTGGCAGACAGGTGTCACTGCGGCCATCATGTTTCCTAACCCCTTCCCCCATAACTGAACCAAGTGAGCAAAGGCTAGCCACACAAACATGCAAGCTGAAACACAGCAGGGAGTGTTTATGATTTCTGCTCTGTTATAAGCTGGTGGAGGTAGAAATACCCTCTGTGGGGAGCAGTGACAAAGACCTGAAAATGGCAACATCTTTGACAGCTGGATCTAAAGCAGGAGGCCATTCGCCTACAGCCTCGGCCCCACTGCTAAGTCCCTTTTGCCTTGGTTTCCCATTATATGCAAAATGCAGCTAAGCATATTCATCTCCAAGGAGGAGGAGATCATTAATTCAATAATGATAATCAAGCTGTTATAAATTGAAAAATTGCTAAGTCCAGTGTGCAGCATATTTGTATTTTTTTGCTTGTTTTTCAGAGATTTTTTTTCTCTGTGAGCATTCACAGTTTTGCTAGACGTTCATCTCATTTTCATGAGAATTTTATTAAAACCCCAGGGAAGAGCAACTATATTACCTGATGTTACCTTTATATCATAAGATATAGGTAGCAACTAGTTAAGAGACACAAAGGACCCTTGGAATTTAAACTTGTTAGGTGTTCTGCCTAATATAGATGAGCAAGAATTTATGCTGGCATTGAAGTTTTCAGAGCTAGACTATGCTATTTAAAATGGAATTTCACACTAATGAGCCTAAAATAAAATAATGCGTGGAAGGAGATTTCAAAGTATACTCAATTGTATCACTCATTCCATATAAACAGAGAAAAAAAATACAAATACAACCAAATAGCACCCTCTTGCGGACAATACCATCCTTACAAAATGTTTTCTCACATACACAGATTTCGCAGTTTTAAGAGCTATGCTGGTCCTAAAGGAGAAAGGGAGAGAAGGTAAGATGCTGTACCTCACCTTTTATATTCGACTTTCCAAGGAAAACACAAGAAAAATATTACTATACTTTTATTTTTCCGTATGTTTTCTATTAAAACATGAAAACTGGATGGAAACAGACTCAAATTTGATTCAAAAGTTGATTACAGTTATGAAAGGTTCATTTTCATTAGTTTTATCTTTACTGTAAGACCTTTCAGACAGGTCACACAACAGATCTGGGCTAATAAGTTTATGTATCCAACAGAATGTTCATTTTTCTCTATTTCTGAACTTATCATAAAACACTTTTTTTTTATTTTCAGAATATATGTTTTGAAAATAGTTTGTGGAGCTGCATTTTAGTCTGTAATTCTTTATGAGCAACTTGCTTTATGTATCTGATATTCTTCCTTCTTCAGGAAGATGCTCTTATCTTTCTGGTATCTTACTGAATAAATTTAATTATTAAGTTCAGGTTTCCAATGCAAATTTAAATGTTGCCATCAATGAATATGTTGTCACACTCTCTGAAATTCATGAAGCCTGATAATAGATGAATGAATTTGTTACAGGATTCCTAGAAAGAAAACACATATGACCATGGGGAATATTACCACGATAGAGGGAGATATAATTGTGAACTGAAAACAAGTAATAGTTGAAGTCAGAAAATATTTCCCTAGCTGTGATTTTTGCATGCAGATGTTATTCTAAAATAACCTAAAATGTTACTCCTCACATTTGTTACCCTCTTCATGGTATTTTCAGTGTCTGAAAGAGAAAAAAAAAAAAAAAAAAAAAAAAAGTACATCTTGTGACATGATAAACATCAGGCTAAAGGCTTCTTTCAGAAGAATTTTTTATTTTGTTTTGTTCTTGCATCAGGACTGAACAAGCTAAATACCTTGATATCTACAGATTTGTAGATAAAATTTCCTAGCTTCATTGTCCTCCAAGGCATTGTAAAATAACAAGGAGTATTTGGGGGTCACAGTGTCTTTCAGTGTGATGGCCAAGTTAATTAAAATTTGCATGCAAAGAGTATTATATATTTTGTTTATTGTTCTAACAAAATCAAAAACTAATCTACAATAAAGTAGAAAGAAACTTAGCTCTTGCTCATTTGGACAATCCTGTTAAACTCTGAAAAGACTTCTCCTGTAAGAAAAACTTGCAGTTGTCAGGAGCTGTAGTTCCAATGCCCAAGTCACATGATTTTAATAAATGATGTATAATTATGCAATACAAAAGGAATTTTATTTTGTTTTATCTGTAATCAGCTAATCTAGCTGAATAAATTTTTAATTTAGAAGTTGGAAAGGTTTATCTTTACTAGCTACGATTTAAGCAGAAGTTCTTCCTCCTGTCATCTGACAGTAAAACATTCCTCTTTCCCTTTGCGCAAAGTGTGGTTGTGAGAAGAGGAAACACAGTAAAGGTGGTTTTTGTGCAAATTGATAGGCATTGCCTGTACTGAAATTCTGCGGTCTTTTCTATATGCACAGACTTTGTGAAAGATGGCAAGATTTATAGACAAAAACTGAAAGAAGATTATTATTTTTGGTAAGCTTTGGAGTCTATGAATTAATAAATTCTAGTTGTCCTGGCTCTTAGGAATTCCATTCTGTCTAAATTTCAGTTTTGTTTTCTACTTTCCCTCCCCAGTAGAGTTGAACCTGGGAATAGCATCACTCAATGGCTCGTTAGTTTGATAAAGTGGCATAAGTGACTATAGCTACAATGGGTACTTCTAGCTCAGAAGCATTTATAGGTCTCAAGGGAATTCTGAAAAACACCAGAAAGTCTTTAGGTACTGAATCACAGGCAAGTATTTTGAATCTTTAATTTTTTTTATATATTCTTTTCTATGAGAATGTCAGAAGTAAAATATGGAATATGCTTTTCCCACTTGGTTTCTATTACTTGTAAAGCATTCAAAAGCTTCTAGAATAAAATTACCTCTATGCCCTGTTAGGGAGCAGGCAAAACTCCACTGAGTATCAAGGGAGTCCCTCTGCTGGTGTTGCTTTCCATTTTTAACCCAAATATAATAATAAAAATGACTAAATATTAGACTGGAGCTGTACAATCTTAGATTCTGCATTTATTTGTTATCATGTTTATCCCAGTGGAGTTTTACTGTACTTTTATATTTGTACAGAATATGCTGAAATAAATTCCACAAATTAACTAGTTTATTTTCAGATGTGACATATGCATCACCATAATAACTTAAGTTTGCTTTAAAAGTTTGTTCAGAGGATGATAAAAACCAATTTGTATTAAGAAAAAAAAAAAAAAAAAAAAAAAAAGAAAGAGAAATGTAAAGAGATGAGAGGTACAGGAAGGAAAGGCAAGTACTGCCAGAAATGTCTTGCAAAGAAAAAATTGAATTACATATAATAGATTTTGAAAATAAATAAATAGTTTCAGTTGTAGAATAGTTTAGGGATACTCCAAATCAGCAAAAACCTCATGTCTATGCAACTCTCAGGGGAAAAAAAAAAAAAAAAAAAAAAAAAAAAGGTGGCACAAAACATTTCCTTAAGGATAATCAGAGCCGGATATCAGAACAGTGTTTTCACACACTAAAACCCGGAAAACCCAGGCCACCAAAGGCTGTCCATGCACCCAGCTTAAGTATACATCCACTGATGCAACTGGTCATTTGTTCTTGCACCCTGCTACACATCCATTGTGCGCACGGCATCTGAACAAGGAGCTTGTGCAAACCAAGGCTGCCAGGCATAGGAAACAGACAAGTTATGCTGAGAAGCAACTGCAGATAATCATAAGTTTCCTGAGAAACTGAATTCAATACTGAAACAATACAGCTAACTTTTTCTGATCAGAGCTGTGTATCTTCCACTGTGGGACAGATGTTGAAATGCAGTTGTATGGTTAACCCCATAAAACCCTTAAAATTTTCCCTGTGTGAATTTAGGTCTGGTTTCTGACAAAGACTAATTAGACATCTCAACATAAAAATGTATTTCTGTTTTGCTGCAGGATTCAATTGAGGCTTAATCACAGTTGTCAATGTGCTATTTCGGTGAATAATATTTTCATTTTGACTTATTTTACAGCTCCTACAGCAGTAAGAAATATCTTAAGGTACGAGCTGATTATTTAGACTTTATTTATTGTAGAGGCAAGCAATGACATTGAAAATATTGTATAAATAGCTAATACGTTAAACAGCAAAATACCTACTATGCATTATGAGTTGAAATGACATTATTTTAAAACATTTGAAAAACATCATCATAATTATGTTATCAACACAGAGACAGATTACCTATTATTTTAACATAATTAATTTGAGCTCAGTGGATTTATGTTGCTGTGTATGTCATTATCCATCAATATAATTATGAAATGCTAAAAATTGGTTTTTGAATCTTTAAGTTATTTTAATTGGCTGGGGGTTTTTTTGCTTGTTTTTTGTTTTGTTTTGTTTTCTCTAAATCCACCCTTCATTTGTCTCCATCTTCCATGTCCAAAATTTTTAATTACAATTTACATTTATTTTTTCATCTGTCCCCTAGGCCACATTCCAATCTCACTTGCGATGTTTTTGCACCATGGCCTTCAAGAGAGATAAGCTTTCCCTCTTCAGTGACCGCAAGCTTAGAACCAAGTTTATATTCTTTTCTTGCAATACTGTTGGGGTTTTTTCACATCTTATTGGTATGTTGTCCGTTGTTTATACTTTTTATACCTCTGCTTTCTATTGTGTCTTGTTTTTTGTTGTTGGGTTTTTTTTCTTTTAAAACTATTCTCCGGCAACCTGTGTGAAAGGCAAATGAAACAATAAATGGTGTAGTATTTTAAAGGGCTTTCTCTATTTCTCTCCTGTCTAGCTCAACTGATAGCTGTCTTCCCATTACTTCAGTAAGTTAGGGTTTTTCTTTTTCTCTGAGCTTGGAAGGTAGGATACGTTGCCCCTGTGTGATCTCAGACGACAGGGGGCTGGATGGAAACACTGTGTGAAGGCAGAAGTCTACACATTTCTTGTCGTACATAAATGTCTGTCTCCAGGAGAGTGTTCAGGCCATATCTGTCCAACGCAGTGCCCGGAAATGCCTGTCTCAGAGTCTCTGATGAGGCCTGACTTTTTTGCGCCTCTGTCTGATTTTTTCTTTTTCTCTCATGATTGACATTTGTCTTTTCCGGGCCTTGTTTGCTTGCACTGCACTTGTAGGCAGCCTCAAGCAGTGCAGTATTTTCATTTCAGTCAGGTTAAGGGTGACGAAGATTACACATGCATACTGATTTATGCCTTAAAGGCTGGAAATAGTGTCAAGTGTGATCTCAGCTGAGCTCTGCTCGATGACTCAAGTGCTCAGCACAATGTTATACTCCCAGACATCAATCCTCATCCAGTGAAATGAAAACTCTGTCCAGAACATCGTTCAATAAAGTCCTGATCTGTAAGTGTTATTAGTTATTAATAAGATAATAATGATGCTTTCCATGTTCATGCCAAAGCCTGAATCGAGCCTTTATTGGGCTAAGTACTGCTGAAACACAAGGCAGTGAGCAGTGCCAGCCTCAAAAAGCTCTCAGTGTAAATGTGCAGTAGATAACTGGTATCTCTGCAAGTCACGGTATGCACAACCACATGGGCTTCTGAGAACATTTCACTGTGAAGGCATTATGAGATGAGGTGTCAGTCCAGTATCTTTAGAGGTGGGTCCTTACAGAATTATATTTGCAGGTGCCACATGTCAGGAGTTCTTTGTAAATAGCAGTGGATCAGATGGTAGATGTTATTTGGAAAAATCAGTTGTGTTTTTTTTTTTAATATTTCACAGTCCGTATTATGTTCATCAATGCCTATTGACTGTTGTTTGTTTGTTGTTTTCTCCTCCTTCTTCTACCTGTACAGGTAAAACAATAGCAAAACAAAGGCCAAAGAGAAGTGACTTGACAGTTAGTATTACCCTAAGGGAAAAAAAGGTGAAGGACTTGAACCACATGCACCAGCATGGCAAGCTACTGGTTATTCTTGTGCGTGTGACTGTCCCCCTCTACTTTTAACCTCACATAGCTGTATGGACCTGAAAAACTCTTCCCAACTCTTCCCAGATATCACCAGAATTCTAATGGCTGTATGGAAAGTGTTCATTTGGCCACACCTCCTCTTCCCCTGCTGAAAAAAAGTGTCAGAAAATTCCCAGCCAAGCTGTATTTGCAGCATTCTGGGAAATACCAGAGATGGGAAGAACAATGCACAAGCAGTCCAAGACTGAACGCTTCCAATTGCCTTCAGCCCTTGCCAACACGGGGAACTAAGCAGTTTGCTTTGCTACTGACCAAGCACTTTCTACAAAATAGCTGGAAAGAATGGTGGAAGGGGGTGGAGGGAATTCCTCTTCCAGATGCCAGTTAGCAGTATATTTAGCTCTGAATCCTTTCCTTTAAGTTAACACATTTCTTCAAGTGTCCGATGGAATAACGAAGCAAATGCTTCTAAAAGAGGTGGTAACACACCAGACATGCAGTCATTCGTATCTGAATGTAGTGTAACCTCAGATCATTCACGTATCAATTAAATATTGTTACCCTGACACCCAGTCTGAAACAGCAAGTACATCAGTGAGTAGAGCTGTAATGCTCTTACCCTGCTGTATTTGTTCTGGCAATCAAAAGGGGGCACATAGACTGCCTAACTGTCATTACAGGTCCTTCGATAAGTGAAAATTCACTTTTAACAAAACACAATGACTATTCTTTTCTAATCAAGTCAAGCAGGCTTGTATTCTAATGAAAAGGCATTAAACCAAGGGAGAAACAGATTAAAATAAGTTATGCTATACTCTGAAATACACCTGTGACTGCAACTATAATTGGTGGATAGACAGACAGGCAGTTGCTCTGTCAGCTTTGGAAATGGGTTATGGTGTTCTGGAAAAAAACAGCAAAATGAGTTAAAATTCAGCTTTCAGTTCTACGGCTCTATATATACTGTGGAAAAATAGATTCAGGTTGATTGATCTTACTCAAAGCTGTGATTTCTTTTGGATATACTCCCAAAACAGACTCATCAGCACTGACCAGATTCCTATTTCTGTGGTATACTTTGCAGGTACTGGCTGTGTAGCCATGCTATCATAAAACCATCTGTATTTCCTGAACCAATGTAAACTCCTTAATTTTTATTATTTCAGGGAGAAGGTGATTCTGAATAAATTTTGAAGCTGCATGTTCCATGTTCAATACGCATTGTGTGGTATTCATTTGTCTTCCTTTTTCTTTAGTATTTTAATGTATTTATCAAAATTTAAATCTGAATTTTGATTAAAATATACGCAAGGTCTTGAACTGAGATAAATTTGATCTTTGCATCCAGCGCTATAATGTGCTATTGAACACAGTTAGCAGGTTTCAAAGGCCGGAACTAGGATTATCACCTTTTGTGTCTTATCTTGGCCCCTAACAATCCCATGTCTGTGCTATATTGTTTTGGCAAAATGGGTCAACGGAAATGTCAAGCAGACGCCGCTTTCCCAGGAAAATAAAACTTCAACTGTAATATGAACTGGCATCTGAAATTCTGGGTATGTTCAGTGCCTGTGCAAACTATTTTGAGTTTATTAATGAATGTGTATTCATTACATGTTTACGTCTACACAGTTACATCCACACAGCTATAAAATTGTTCAGTAGTAAAATCAAACTCGCAAGGAAATACCAGAATTAATACTTTTTTTTTTTCCCCCACATCTTCATTTGTATTACGTGATCTTCGGTTACACCTGTTAGTCCATCCTGCTCCTGCAGCAGCTTTATGCCCTTATCACCAGGTGTTTTCCTCCCTGCTGCTAGATGGAGCACACAAAGCACAGAAGAAACATTCGTGTCTAACCCAAGTTTGAAGGTATGAGAAGCCTGAACTGGATGTAAAGCATGCCTGGATGGATTGTGTCCATCAGAGACTACAGCTGCCAAGCACTGAGCCTTTACTGACCACAAGCAAATGTTGTTTTTTTTTTGTTTCATTCAGCTTGGTGAAATTTAAATAGCAAAAGACATCTACCTGAACTAAAAGCTACCTGCCTTCCAAATTTCCATTTTCTACTTAGTGTACATATAGTGAAGTGAGTCTTCCTTGAATAACTGCATTTTTAATACAGGACAAAGCAACATCTCAATAATGTGGCACTCCAAAACAGCTGAGCCAGTTTGTTGCAGTGAACCACTAAAGACCACGCTTCAAATAAAAATACAATAAATAGAATAAATAAATAAAATAATAATTATTAAAAAAAAAAAGTTAACACCCCCCTTCACCACCCCCACCCCTATCCCCACCCCACCCCCCTAAAAATTTCCTCTCATTTTAGAGGAAAGTTTTCTACAGCCCTAAGTACAAAGAACACTGGCTGCCTGTAATGGACATTTAGGCCTACATCCAGAAATCCATGCAAATGAAGAGGTTTTCCAGTAAATTCAGTGGGCATCAGATTTTTATTGAGCTGTATAAATGATATTAAGTTAGGTTTGTCTTTGAGATTTGTGGTGAACATGACTGAAGGGCAGGTGAGGGCCTGGGGAGGACAAACGGCCTGTAAAACAGGACATGTGGAAGTGGAGGATAGCTTTTTTGCGATGGTAACCATCCAACCATTCTCAGAAGTTACTGCAGTGTTGTTCTAACTATCAACAATCTCGCAGTACATGGTTTTGCATGATGACTAACACTATGCACAAAGCAGGACACTTCTACCCAGTCGAGGAAAGTGACTGCCTCACTCTACTCTGCGTTGGTGAGGCCTCACTTTGAGTATTGTGTGCAGTTTGAGGCAACACAGTTTAAGAAGGACACGAAACTATTGGAGAGTGCCCAAAGGAGGGCTATACAGATGGGAAAGGTCTAGAGGAGAGGATGTATGAGGAGCAGCTGAGGTCCCTTGGTTTGTTCAGCCCAGAGCAGAGCAGGCTGAACAGAGGCCTCATGGCGGCCTACTGCTCCCTCAGACAAAAATCATAGAGTTGGAAAGGGCCTACCAGACCACCTATTCCAACCATCCTATCACCAATACTACCCACTAGGCTACTAAATCATATCTCACAGCACCTCATCTAGGCACTTCTCGAGCACCACGAGGGATGGTGACACCACCACTTCCCTGGGCAGGCCGTTCCAGTGCCTGACCACTCTTTGAGAGAAAAAGTTTTTCCTGCTATCTAATCTAAATCTCCCCAAGCACAACTTGTGGTCATTTCCTCAAGTCCTGTCATTAGTTATCTGAGAGAAGAGGCTGACCCCCCTCCTCATCAAAACCTCCCTTCAGGACGTTGTAGAGTGCAATGAGGCTACCCTACTGTCAGGCAGATCAACACTACCTCCCAACTCAGTGTTGTCTGCAAGCTTACTGAGGGTACACTCAATCCCCTCATTTAGGTCACCAATAAAGATATTAAACAAGATAGCCCAAATAGCGACCCCTGGGGGTCCCCACTTTCCTCCTGATGGAATGGCACGGAGCTGTGGTGGGAGGGCCAGGCCTAGAGTTAGGAAAACGTTTTTTACTTGGGGGTGGCATTGTCACAAGCCCCCCAGGTATGTAGTCATGGCACCAAGCCTGTTGGAGTTCAAGAAGCATTTGGACTATGCTCTGCCATGTGCTCTGAATTGTTGGGTAGACCCTTTATAGAGCCAAGAGTTGGACACGATGATCCTTGTGGGTCCCTTCCAACTCAGTATATGATTCTATGATTTTGACAACACTATCAGACATAGGGCCTGATTTTTGTGTGGTCCTGTGTGGATCCAGGACTTGGGCTCGTGATCCTTGTAGGTCCCTTCCAACTCGGGATATTCAGTTTCTGTGACTAGGCGCATGACTGAAGTGAGATAGCCAAAACTTAAAGACTACCTCAAGCTGTAATTCTAGCACCTGTCCTGGCTCATTTCAAAATTCAAGTTTCCAAATTCACACACGCCCTGCCAGACACAGAAAAGCCTGGCTCAGGACAACGGCCTCGTCAGGAGGTAGGGCTGGCTCACACGAGCTACCTCTGCCTCACAGTCACAGCTGTGCAGCGCAGCCACCTCAGCACCACGGCTTCACTGGCGGCTTCATCAGGGCACGGAGCCCGGGCTCATGAGGCCAATGCGGGCCGTTACGGGGAGCAGGAACGGTCGGGCTGAAGAAAAGCCCAAGGAGCCGAGCATGGCGGTATTATGAGGGGGTGACATGGCGGAGCCCTGAGCGCGGCGGCAGGTGAGGGCAGCCGCAGCCTCGCCGCCTCCACTGAGCATGCTCGGCCCCTCCACATCCGCCGCCGCTCGGCCGCCGAGAAGCGCGGGGGGAAGGTTCCCCGCCGGTAATAAGGCCCTTGGCAGGTGGCGGAGGCGGCGTGCGGGGCTCGCTGCCGCCATGAACCCCGGCGGCGGGGCGGGGGCGGCGCCGGCTTTCCCCGGCCCCGTGCAGTGTAAGTGGCGCAGCGCGCCGGGCGGGTTATGCGCGCTCCGGGGCCCGCGAGGCGGAAGCCGGCTCGAACCGGGGCCCGGCTACGCCCCGAAACCTGAGTAGCGCAAGAAGCGAGGCGGGAGCGGAGGAGCCCGGGAACATGGCTGGGGGGGAACCCGGGAATCTGGGTGAGCGCCCGGGGGCTGCGGGGCCCGGGCTGGGCCTGGGCGGGACCCCCCAGGGGGCCCGGGGCCTGCGGGGAACGTGGCCGCGGGCATGGGCATGGGCCGCAGCGGGCAGCTCCGCCCCTGGGGGCCACGGGCGCTCGGTGTCGGTCTCCTTAGAATCATAGAATCACAGAATCACTGCCCCTTCTGCTGCCGTTCCAGTTCCAGGAGGCACCACGGTGCTGGTGGAGCTCACCCCGGACATCCACATCTGTGGCATCTGCAAGCAGCAGTTCAACAACCTCGACGCCTTCGTCGCGCACAAGCAGAGCGGTTGCCAGCTCACAAGCGCGGCGGCTGGGGCCACCAGCACGGTCCAGTTTGTGTCAGAGGAAACGGTGCCCTCGACACAGGCACAAACCACGGCCAGGACCATCACCTCGGAGACCCAAACCATCACAGGTATCACAGTGCTTCAAAGCACTTGCTTGTGCAAAGCAACGTTACATTGCTCCCTGCACATGTGCCCCCATCACACTAAGGTGAACAAACTGGTCACACATTAGTTGTCACATCTGTGCAAAGGAAGGAAGAAAACGAGCGGTGTGCAGCCTCGGTGTGGCAACAGATACAAGTTCACTTACAACAACTCTAACGTTGTATAACCAAGTTGTGCAAACTAATTAAAATTGTCAATACTTAGGAAAAGTAATCAAATTGCTATGCATTTTATTTTTTAAGAGTGCTTTTGATGAGAAACAGACTCAGAATTGCTGTCGGGCTCTAATCCAGGCCCTTCTATGTGAGAACACTGCATTCCCTAACATTGCTCCCACAAGTAATTGGCAGAAAAAATATTACTCAAAATTTCTGTGTATGTGAAGACTGAAGTAAGGTCCTGATCTTGCAAACATGTAAATAAAACTACAATTTTGTTTAATGTATGAAGATTTGTCCTTCTGTATATTGTTTTGTTTTACCTTGGTGTGGGATTTTACTAAAATTCTAATTACTCGATTTTTAAAGTTGTACAGATAGATTAGGACAGCAAGTCTGAAAGAGTAGTGAAGCAAAATGAATTCAGGGCTTGCTTCCAGGAATTTTTGTATTATAATCCCTCAACTCAGTGTGGGTTTTGGATGAGTCACTCTTGTGCTTCATATTTGCTCGTCTTTAAAATGAGGGCAATTACATCCTTCTGCCCTTTTGGGGTGTAACATTTAATTGATTTAAAAGCTGCGACTTTGCCTGACAAAGTTTTACCCGTTATGAGTAATAGTTAAAAACAGTATTGTTGAAAGAGGCTGAACTCTTTAATTCTTTTTTAATTTATTTACATGATGCCTTTTTGACAATATTAGCCATATTTTTTTTTCTTTCCTTTGAGCTGTAGCACAGCCAGTGTTGAAAACCAAAGAGAACTTTATTAATGGAAGACCTGGACAGGCTTCAGAAGCAGAATGTTTTAACAGTGCAGTCAGATAGTATTCAAACAGGGAGACAAGTGGGCCTGTGTAGGGTCATATGAAGCTCAGCATGGCTCATGTGGTCTTTACAGAGTTTTCATCTGATAGCAGGATAGCAAGGGAGAGAAATGCCTTTCTTTTTCCAACTCCCCCATATTAATAAGAAGCCAGGAAGAAAAATCTTGCTGGAAAAGAAAACAGAGTAAAGGAGTAGTTAATGAGATGGAAAGTAATTAGAAAGGTTTTACTGACTGGACAAGCTAATGTTATCAAACTGAACTATTTTATGTGTTTAGTTTCTGCACCAGAGTTTGTTTTTGAACATGGCTATCAAACGTACCTGCCTAGCGAGAGCAGTGAGCCTCCAACTGCTGCTATTGTCTCTACACCACCAAAAGCACGTTCAAGAAAATCGACTTCCTCACTTACACAGAAGAAACTAAACTGTTGCTATCCAGGTAAGATGTGGGTTATGTTGTCTTCGTTATAACATTGATAGGATTGGTATAGTTACATACAAAGTAGGTGTGTCTGTCTTAAGCACTTAAGATGCATGTAACTTGGAGGGCAGCCAACAAAGGGTGTAATATACTACCACTGACATCAGTAGTAGTTTTGCTATTGATTTTGCACGTCCTTAGACTTTGGTCCTATACAGTGACATACCCTAGTGATGCTCCAGTGGGTTTGCATATTGACATTGGCCTGTGCATACAGCCATTGCTGTTGAAGGGCAGAGTCTGGTTTCCTTTTTGCCAGCAGCTATTATTGCATGCAAAAAATATTATATGTGCATTTTGCATTGTATGCTTTGTCTCTAATCAGTTAGCTTGTGTATAAAGATGTCCCTGCCCATGGCAGGGGGTTGGAACTAGATGACCTTTAAGGTCCCTTCTACCCAAACCATTCTATGATTCTATGATGATAGTTTGAACCAAAGTATGTGGAAACCTTAGTGAGTAAAAATCATTCAATATGCAGTAAATGTGTGGAGACAGCCATGTAGATGAGTAGCGATCATTAATGGGGACAGAAGTTACAGGATCTTTTTTGCTAGCCTGCCTTCACTTGAAAGACACACTTAAAATGTGTGGCATTCATTTCTGCGCTTTAAACCTGTAACACTTTCTGTTTGGGCAGAATTCCTGAACGGTGGGCTGTTAACTAAGTTCCCAGTAGCACTAACTTGAAATCATATGTGGAATTAATTAGTTACCTCTGCATCCCTTGTGTATTTTAAAATGCATCTCAAATCCTAGGCAGAGAGTGCAGAGATTTTGTTTCAAAGCTGATAGAAAGACTTACAGAAAAAGGAAATGTAGAGGAGGAATTGTCTCCCTGGGGAAGCATTAGAAAACTAAAGTTCATAGGTAAGCCAGTTTTAAGCAGTTGTAAGGAAATGAGATGGGGAATTTGTTTTCTGTAAATAGTGAATTTTAAAGAAAATCTTATTGAGAAGAAACCTAATGCCCAGAATCATAGAATGGCTCGGGTTGGAAGGGACCTTAAAGATCATCTAGTTCCAACCCCCCTGCCACAGGTAGGGACGCCACCCACTATATCAGGTTGCCCAGGGCCTCATCTAGTATCATAGTATATTGTTATTGTTGTTTTGTTAGATTTTCCATTAATTTAATGGTGTTATTTTCTTAATTTTACTACTGTCAGGTTGCCAGTTCAAGACTTCCTATGGTATGAAGGATATGGAACGTCATCTGCGAACCCACACAGGTTTACATAGTTGCTATATTTTATTTTTGGTTGGTTTCCTTTCTGGCTTCCTGTTAAAGAGTTTTCCTACAAAATAACATCTACAGATAAATCAGATAAGTTATACACGTATGTGTATATACTGGAGTTTTAGTTCTTAGTGCCTAGGGAATTGCCTTGTTTGGTAAGCTATGGCGCAACTGGGCCATACCACTCACAGCTATGAAACATGAGCACTTTACATAGGTTAAGGCACTGTCAAACTTCGTAGATGCAGACCATGTGTTTATCAGGGTGCAGTGTGGCGGTGCGCAAAGTTAAATTGCCTTTGATATCTAACAGTTATTTCAACAGTTCACGTGCTATCCCCCAAAACACTAATTCAGAGTTCTAAGGGGAGACAATTCCAAAAGTCTTCTCAACTTTCTGCACTTGCATTTGTAGCCTTCTGGAGCCTTAGCTGACTGGCTGTCAGCTGAAATCCTACATCCAGTTTCTGAAAACTAGCCACACTGGTATTTGAAAGTGTTCAGTGGTTTTTGTTTGCTTGTTTGTTATTTAGTAATATCTTTGTGATGCAAAAATTCTTCATGTATTGATGGTCTCCTGTTTGTGTTTTGTTTTGTTTTGTTTTTCAGGAGACAAGCCCCATAAATGTGATGTTTGTAACAAATGTTTTAGTCGCAAAGATAAGCTGAAGATGCACATGCGGTCCCATACTGGCGTGAAGCCTTACAAATGTAAACACTGTGACTATGCAGCTGCTGATAGCAGCAGTCTCAACAAGCACCAGCGCATTCACTCCAATGAGCGTCCTTTTAAATGCCAAATCTGTCCTTATGCAAGCCGCAACTCTAGTCAGCTAACTGTACACCTCAGATCCCACACAGGTGAGCTTAGACCAAAATTCAGATCTGTAAAAGTTTGGAAGCCATTTGGAGGATTTTAAAAAGGTATACAGGGTGTTAAGATGCCAGGAAGTGCCTACTTGAATTCTCAGAAGCGTTTAGGCATCTGGCTTCTCTCAGTCTCTTGGGTATGTAATCTAGTAGGGCAAGACAGCTCTTCTGAAAACACCTAGAAGCAATTGGAAGACAGATCTGACTCTTGGTAGTTGTTCTTTTAAATTGACTTTGGAACTGCCTGTTAAGATGTTCTTAAACCAATAGAACCTAATGAATCAATAAATAGATCCTTGAGAGTGTCCAGGGTGTTATCTGTGTTTCTCAAGTCTGGTCCACTATTTAAGAAACAATGAAGTTATTCTTGAACTTTGAAATTACAGTAAACTAGTTGTGTCATCAGAAACTTAAGATGTGTAATTTAATTTAAATCTCATTAGTAAACTTGCAAGTAATTAGCAACTTAAGTTGTACCTTTTTTGACCATTCTTTGTGTTGCCTTCCACGTTCAGGCTGATGGACATTAACGGGGGAGTATGATCAGTTGGAACTATATTTTTCCCATATCATATTTGTTCTGTGGATAAAACATTTTAGCCCCCAGGCTTATAAACATTGTATTGTTTTATACTTACACTGTTTGTTTGGTTTCCTTTTAATTAGACTTCTGACTTAGAGGTTGTTCCTATAAGAGTTTTGCCGTAAAGATACTGCTCTACAGTTGTCTTTGTACAATTTTCTCTATAGGTTGCTTTTTCACCTACTCCAGGTATAGGTTTGTGTGTTGTCTTTTATATATTTGATTAGTTCTGTGAATTTTAGCTGCAAGGTGGTTATGGTTCATTGATTAATAGATTAGCTTTGAACCTAGCCTGCATCATCTGATTTGGAATTCAAGTACTAAACAACATTAGTTCAGATGTGTGCAAGATGGGATTTATTTCAAACAGATAAAAGAAATAAATCCCTTATGCATTGTGAAGGTGGGAGGGTTAAACCAATCTGTCTCTAGCAGAAGAGAATCTTTTATACTTCACAAGTCTGCTGTGATGGAACAGGCAGGATTATCAGGCAGTTGTTTTACAATTTTCCCTCTTTCTGTTGCTATACAAGAAGATGTGGTGGTCAGTCAAAATAGTACAGGGTGTTATGAGAAGGTAGCTGTTAGTAAACACAACAGTTACAGAATATGGTGTTGAGTTTTCTACATGTAATGTAAGAGTGTGCGTATCTTTGCATTTATGAACATGGACAGGTATGCTCTGAATTTGGCTGTGGGACAACCTCTGGACGATGACACTCACGCATTCCCAGTAGAGTTAGATTTTTGTTCCATTAAATATTGCAATAGTTGGAAAGGGGTTTTAGGCTGCCTTCTTTCTTTTTAGCAAATTGTTCTGTTACGTCTTAAGCAAACAAAGTTATGCTGAAATTCAAGCAAGGCTTTACTTTGCTCGTCCCTTCCATTTCTCTGAAATTAAATCCTCTTTTTGTTTTCAAAAAAAAGCTTTTTTGATTAACTGAAAGGAGGCACAAGACTCTAGACAGTAATCATTTCATCCTTTTTAGGTTAAAAAGCTGTTATGCACACAGCCAATTTTAGGAGAAAAGTAAGACTGGTTTCTAGAATACATTCCTTACTACAATAAAATTAGTCATTCTGTAGGAGGTGAATGTAATTTACATTGCTCAGAGTCGCATCATCTACATGACGTTACTTGAACTAGTCATCTGAAGAGCTGTTTCCTATTAATTTGAGTAGAAATACTATTAAAATTGTTAATTTTAATTCCAGGATCAGACACTCTTTTTTTGTTTGATTCTGTCAGCGTTAATAATAAATGAATAGAAATGTAAAGAAACAAGTAATAAACCACTCTTAAAGTAAACAGAATGTTCATTGCTCTATTCAATAAAATTACTAATTCTTTTTCTTACTGTGCTATGCAGTATGTGAAAATTAAGCCATTGAAATACATACAATGCCTTCATCAGTGAAGTAGATAAAAATTTCATGGCAGAGTATGCAGCTGCGACTGTAAAATAAACCAGATGAGCAAACAGTGCATCTTCATTAATAAAAATGTGTTTAATATAGATAATACACTATGTATCTCAATTATTAAACAGAGACATGGATTAGCACAGTAGGCCACAACTTGATATGAAAAATATGCAGCTAAACCTGTTACATATGTAGCTGGATAAGCAAATTATGCAAAACTATACAGCTATTGTCATAGCTGTAAGTATTGTATGAAATATTAACTTATAAAATAGCTATTTGTGGTTTTCTTAAAGAAGAAAAAGCTTGTAAAACAAATATACTCTTTGTCCTCCCTCCACCAAGCATGTCTTAGCACTTAGGAGCACAATTCTTCTCTTTCAAAATAAGTCTTTTAAACTTTATGCTCAAGTAGTTTAGAAAACTATGTATTTTTACCTTAAAGAAAAAGGTAAAGAATGTTTTTCAATAGGATTGGCCTGTTTGCTCTAGATCTTTTTCAATGACTTCAGAAAAGAGTCCTTTTTTTATGCTGTAATTGACTGTATGAATTGATGGATGTACAGCTTATTTTGACCATACATATGACACAAGCCCGCAAATAAAGAAAATGCAAAACAGTGGCTTAGATTCAGGCTGTTCAAATGGTTATTTGTGTAGGTGGCTTGACATAAACAGACTACTAACGATCTTACAGATGAGTACGTTAATTTTTCATGCTTTAGCAGTTAAGAATTTGACCTAACTTTCAGTTAAATAGATTTTGGGTCAGGATTGCTCTCATAAAAATTATGCATTTATGAATATTTTATGTATCTGTTTGCATGAATGTGAACTGATACTGCATGAATACAAACAGATACTAGATTTTCTTGAATCTGTAGTATATTATTAGGTATGATGCAAGTATCTCGGTTGCTGTAATGCTGGAAAAACAAAAGCTGCATGTTATTTCTCTGTATAAACACATTTCCCTGGAGTCACTGTGGTGGTTTTACTCATGCATACTTGCATGCATGTTTCATTAGTCAGCCATTTCTATCTTGCAGTTGCATTTACATATCTCTGATTCTTCTGTTTCTATCCAACTGCAGTACTGCCGTGGTTTGGGAGCCACCTGACACTCATCAAGATATGGACTTCTGTCCGTACAACTCCCCATGTTCTGGACAAAAGTTTTCACTACTCTTTCTGTGCCAGCAATAGCATTTGTGCTGCACCACATGAGCCAGGGGAAGGAATTAACCAGGCCTGAAAGTAAACCAGGCCAGCTTTTCTTGTCAGCTAATTTAACTCACCATGTGAATAAATGTCAGTACAAGAAAGGCAATAAGGACTGTATGGTTGAGCAGTGAGGTTGTTGCCCATTACTTGCCTGTTTCTGCAGTAGCCTGAAACTTACCTAGGCTTAAAGTTAACTTAGGAATCTCACTTTAAATCTTGTACTGTAGACCTGAGACGTGTATGTGTTTCTGTTGATTTCTTAGACTTTAAAAATATAGCAGCTGTTAGTGTTTATTTTAATGAATTTTAAATGCTGGTTGAGGCATACTGTTGCCAAAGGGGGACAAATGAGAAAGAAACTCCAGTTGCTTTTTGTGAGCACACTGTACAGTTTTACAAAGTGAACTAGAAATTAAGAACATCTAAATATGGAAAGAAAAAAAAACTATAGGTGTGGGCAGGCATTCTCTTTGAAAGTCAGCACACAGATACGTTAGAACAGGTGATAAATACTGTGCCTCTGCATGTTCTAAATACCTGTAAACTCCCAACATATTTTCAACAAGTTGGCTGTGCATGTTTCACTATGGGTTTTTGTCTCCCCAGAAATAAAATGGATCTTGGTGTCTCATCTCTAATTGAAATGTGCTTTTTGTTGACAGGAGATGCTCCTTTCCAGTGTCAGATGTGTCCTGCTAAATTTAAAATCAACTCAGACTTGAAGAGGCACATGCGTGTGCATTCTGGTGAGAAACCTTACAAATGTGAGTTCTGTGAGGTCCGGTGCGCCATGAAAGGAAACTTAAAATCACACATTCGTATCAAACACAGCATGGAAAATACGCTGAAGTGTCCAGAGTGTGAGTTTCAGTGTGGAAACAAAACAAGCCTTCGACACCACATAAGAACTCATCAGCCTGAGCAGCCAGTGAAGTGCTCGGAGTGCAACTACTCTTGTTCCAACAAGGCAGCTCTGAAAGTGCATGAGCGAATTCACTGCAAAGATCGTCCTTTCAAATGTGAATTCTGCAGCTTTGATACCAAGCAGCGGAGCAACCTGACTACTCATGTGAGGAAAGCTCATGGAGACAAAGTCAAGACCAAGAAGCAAACTGTGGAGAAGAAGGAAGGAGATAGGCCAAAGCAAGGTGGCTCTAGGCAAGTTGCCAAATTAGATGCTAAGAAGGCATTTAAGTGTGATTTGTGTGATGCTTCCTTTGTCCGAGAAGACTCTCTTAGGAGTCATAAGAAGCAGCACAGTATGTATGGTGGATCTAAAAATAGTGAGCTGGCTGTTCTACAGCTCCAGATGGATCCCAGTCGACAGACCAGTGCCCCGATTACTGTCAGTCACCTCCAGGTCCCAATTCAGGCTGCTCAGGTTTCTCCATACAACGAGGGAAGGGTCAAGATCATTGTGGGTCACCAGGTCCCTCAGAATAACAGCATAGTTCAGGCTGCATCGGTGAATGTTGTGCCCCCCACACTAATCAGCCAGAATCAGGAAGATCTCTCAGCCAACAGCCGCTTGCAGCTGCTGGGCCAAGTCAGTTTGCTGGCACCACCTCCACCTCCAATATCACAAAGCGAAGCAGTGCCTGTGGCACAACCAGCAGTTCTTCTGACAACCCATGACCAAACCGATGGAAGTGCTTTACATCAAACTCTGATTCCTGCTGCACCTGTCAGCAGTCATGAGGCTTCAGCAAACCAAGCTTTCATCACCAGCTCTGGAATCAGCTGCTCTGACTTAGAAGGCCTTAATGCTTTGATACAAGAAGGAGCAACAGAAGTGACTGTGGTTAGTGATGGAGGTCAGAGTATCACAGTGTCCACTTCAGCTCCCCCTCCTCCTATCTTCTCCTCATCTTCTCACACAGAAGCCCCTAAGCAGACCTACTCCATCATTCAAAGTGGAGCGCACACAGCTTTGCTTTGTCCAGCAGACTCAATACCAGATTAGTCACAAAGTAATTAACAAATTTCAGCCTCGGAGGCACTGGTGATTTCAGCAGAAATGCATAGAACATAGGTGAATACAGAATTTGTCCCACAAAGCCAAATATCTTCCACATATGCATTCTGCTTGTGTCTGTACATGGAAACATACACCTTGTACGTGGCAAAGAGGTTGTGTATATTTGTGCTTCTTTTGAAATCAGAGGCTATGTTCTTCATAAAATCTGAGCATCAAAGCAACTATTGAAAGCTTTGCCAAGCAGTATGCTTCCTGGACTAGGATTCTTGCGTTGTGCTGGCAAAAATAAGAAAACCTCACCTTATGATGAACTATCTTCACCGCAGACTTTCATGTATACACAAAAGACAACAGTCCAAGCCATTCCAAGCTATATTTTTAAGTGAGGTCTGTTTTGATTACATGCTATGTATGGATTAACTGAACCTGGCTGGTTGTAGACATTTCTTATAGATCAATAATGGAGCCCTTCTGAAGGTCATGGGACCTGTTGCTTAATATTAGTAGAAGTGGGTAGCATGTGACACTTGATCTGGTAATGCTGATGCAGAAGACCAAGTGATGGTTTTTAGAAGACAAAATAATTTGTCCATCAGTAATAACAAAGTTTGTTAGCAAGAACACTATTAAAAATTATGTATATGGCACAGTGATCTGTGTCAGAGGCACCTGTGTTTTAAAAATCAAAACAACCACAAATATATTTTTTACAAACACTACTTAAATTTTGTTTTTATTTTGATGTTGCTTGGGTGGAAAAAGTCCATTCCATTTTAGTGCTTTTCTTTTCAAGTTAAAGGGGAAAAAAGAAAAGATTGAATTCATTCAATTAAAAATAATAATTAAAAAAAAGATTCTAATCTGAGGTTTGCAACACCAGCATTAACTCAGATTGGATCATGAGATAGACACACACATCATTTACTGGTAAATTAATGAATGAATGCTGGGCTGTATTTTTATACAGTATTATAGTCCTATCTGATGAGTATTCCTGTAATGGTAGCTATTAATAACATCACTACTCTACTATCTAGTTGAAAAACAGAATGTGTAGCTTGAGAAAATTGACAGCTCTATGGGTCCCTGGATCTGTAAAAATGAGTGATCATTCACAGCCAGACAGCATCCCAAGGACAGTTGTTAATACTTGTGAAGTCTGGAAAGAGACTTATCAAAACCAGCTCTGAGATTCTATCTTGGGGAATCAAAATCAAGTTAAATTTCACAGTATTTGCTAGTGGAAGACATTGAATGATAGCTTTACGTGCTTGGAAAACATACAGAGAAGATTATATAACTAGGGCCACTTTCTGAATAGACCTCGTGTTTGAATTTTATGTTTTAGCTTTTACAGACTTTATTTTGCATATCTGGTGGTGTTCCCCACCACTTCTTTATGTGTGGTATGCACTTTTATGTACAGTGTAAGGCTTTCTGCTTTACAATACATCCAGGAAAATTCAATCATAACTTGCAAGCACAAGTTATTCTTGAAAATGTGACCTTTGTTTTTTGTTGAAAGGTTGCTTAAATCTGAGTCTTCCAGTATCACTGACTTAATTATTTATGGGAAATAATATTTTTTTGGAGATCTATTCTGCCTTTCTAATTCTTGATTCAAAATTAATGTTCTTAAAAAAAAAAAAAAAATCCAAATAACCCGGGGTTTTAAAAAATCCGGGTTTTGAACAGGCTGACAATGTGTCCTTCCACTTAGGGAGGTCAGAAAAGACCACACATCAGTTAGAAGGAGAAACGTGATGAATGCTTAATTAAAGAGGAAATATTAAATATTTATTTTGTAGTCCTATGCTGTATTGAAATGAGAAGTACAAGTTCTGAGTTCACCAACAGCTGCATTTCAGGGTATATTGTTCCCTGCCCTTGTTCTCCAACCCTTGTTCTCCAACTCTTCCTGTGGCACAGCTTCATCGCCTGTTGTTAATTGTCTCTTCCCTACAGATAACTGATTTCTGGAGCTGACAAGACCCAGTTCCAAGTCACTAAGCACACCTATTTTTAAATAAATTAGAAGTAGGCGGGAGAGTTTTACTTGGTTAGATCACTGCAGAACATTCATTGAGAACAATAAATTGAAAGCCTAGACACTGAATTTTAATGCTGGCATTGGTGTTTTGTGGCTCTCAAGTCATGCCTCATTGTTGTGCCTGTAGCAGAGACCTGATCATTACAACTGTGTTGAAACAGCTTGTAAAGCACTTGGAAGATAAAAGGCATCACAGGTAACTGTTTGATCTCATTATGTGTGGTCCCTGATAGCCAGGTTGTAAATGATCACTGTAGTAGCATAGATCAAACATTTTGTGATACCTTTGAAATAAAACGCACGGCACAGAAACAGTTCTTTGCTATTAACCCACCTCCAGACATGTACATGCACAAGTTAAACTATTGGGCTGCATACAGTGCTTCCGTGCACTTCTGTGCAACAGTTACTGTAAGCACTAGCGATATAAGGTGCACTTCCAGTCACACATCAATAAATACACGTTTCTCCCCCAGGTTGTGGTGTTTTTAGACCATGTTGCAGGGGAGGCGAAGCTTCCCCAGGAGCGTGTGTGGCGATGCCAGGCTGTCCTCAGTACAGCACATGATCTGGTCAGCTCAGAAGGTTTGTTGCAGCTCCTGCAGAGAAAGGAAGGCTCCTTCAGTGGTCCACTGTGCATCGCTGCTCCACGCTTATGCTGAAGCATCTCATCACTGCTGTCATGCTGGAGCTGGGGCAGGTGGGAGCTTTCTTCCTGCTGCTTTTTTTGCTGTTGAAATTGTAATACAGAGCAACAGAAATAGTGTAAGTTCTTAAGTTACTGTCTGCTTTGAAATCCTGTGCTAGGTCTTTGAATAGGGTTTGTTAGTCTGTTTGTGATTCAGGTTCTAATACCAGTTGTTACGCATTTTCTCTTTATTGTAAGACAAAAGAATCTGAATTGATTTGCAGGCACACTTCTGGTTGTTTTTGGTAAGACTCCCTCTCTATCTGCTTGCTCACACATTGTTGTACCAACATTTCCTGCTGGTTGTTTTTATGAAGGCTAGTGATCTCACAGATAATTGTTTTAATACCTACAGGCTGCATGGGTAGAGTGTGGTTAAGTGCTCTGATCAAGGAGCTTGCGTGCTGGAGGTGCCAGTGCTGAAGCTTTGCAGTGCCGGACAAGAGCAATGCCACTGAGCCCTTGTAAATGCAAAACTTGCACTAACTTGTAAGTGCAAATATAGTCCAGTTTGGCAACTAGGAATTTACACTGTTTTTCATACTGTCCTTGGTGTATACAAATTCCACGTGCAGGGTTTTGTGAGGATGAAGTATTTTGTATCATCTGTAGGTGGTGCAAGAGATCCAGATAAATGGTTAAGTGTGGTCTGTTCTGCTTAATGATATGTTTCCTGTTAAACAGTTCCCTGCTTTTAACTCTACCAAGTTCAGATGGTAAAAATATTTCAAAATCCACTTTTATAGAAGTTATAGAAAGCTTAGCTGGAAACACTTTCCTTTCACTTAGGATAAAAAACAAATAATAAAAACAATTTTCTACTGTAAAGATTCCATGAAGCGGATTTATGGCCAGAACTTAATCTCATAATTTAACATTAATTAATATTTTTTGACTCTGTCAATTAATTTCAGCCTGTACATATTCTGCAGCTGCAGAATTGTAGTACAGTGCAAAAATAATTGAAAATGAGAGATGTTCACAAAGTGGATGGTCAGAATAGCAATTATATGTGTTTGCACTTGGCCAATAGACCTGCACCCAGGGGAGGCACCAGTACATACAGGAATCTGATGTTCAATCTAATGTCACACTCAACGATACACAGCTCTGTTATCTGCATTTCAGTTAAAAAAAGAAAAAAAAATATAGTTTACCTTCTAAAATAGGAAACCAGTAGATTTGTCATAAGGCAAAGACTAACCTTCATTCTGGTCCTATGTGTGCCTCTAAGATAAACAGGAAAGATAACAAAATGGTGTGAATGAATAGACGAAGCTTAGTGCTGCTGCTTCAACATTGTTTACCTGATTGCATTATGTTTAAGTGAACAATCTAGAGAGACTTCTTCCCTCCACCCAAAAAAAAAAAAAAGAAAATGCTGATAAGCAAGGCTGGAGTTGGGGCAATTTTCGTCAGTTTTCTGTTCAAATAATCTTGCTTTACTTTTGTGTTTGACAGCAACGGTCTCTGTGTTTTGGAGCTGGTAGAAGCAGATTGTTTTAATCTCTGATATTCATTTAATACATTCTTCATGTTATCAACAGAGCTATCCCTTGAGAGGGCATGGTAATTCATAACAAGTGTCTCTGGTAGAGCTTCCTTGCTTGCATGCATGTAGTAAATAAATCGTATACCTTCTGAGAGTTCTGCCACAACCACAGAACCCTGTAGCAATTTATCTCTTTCCAGGAGAAAATACTTGGATGGATTTTGTTCCTCTTGCTAAGGGATCTCCAGACCCTCTGTGGTAAGACACCCTCTGCACGTGTGGCACAGAGCAAGCAAACCCGGCTGCTCGTCAGGAGCATGTCTTACGCTGTACAAAATGGATGTTTACACTGGGTTATGTTTTCTTCGTAGAGCCAGTTCAGTACAAAACTAAATATGCCATGGATAGATTCTTTCCACATGTTCACAGCAGTTTTTGTTCTCTAGATAGCCTGTGTTTTTTGAGGAGTTTGCTTGCAGAGCCCCAGATGTGAGTTACATTGTGTTACAGTCCTACCTTTTCTGTGAATGTCTCTGCTTAAAGAAATTAGGTTAAACAGCAAGAATGTTAGCAAGATCACTACGAAAGCAGTGGTGCAGTGTGCATGCATTTCAGCTAAAGCAGCCCCTGCTCTTTCTTCCCTCCCAACTTTTTTTTATTTTTGTCATCGTCATTACTCCATAACACGTTTCTTTAAAACCAGACCTGAGAATCACATGGGCAGAGGCTTATCCTCTGCAAGGCCTACCAGAATGTGCTTTCCCTCTGTTTTTGTGAGATGGAAACATGCAACAGGAAAAAATCCATAGTCCAGAGAAAATTTCGTCTTCAACACCTTTAATTGCCCTTTGGTGTGGCAGTTATCTGTGCGTGCTCCTGCACAACGTCCACAGAAAGAAGCGGTGTTGAGTTGTAACAATAAACCAGCAGCACTCTGGATTAAGTCCTCTATCAGTGTTACCAGTATCTTTTATGCGGTTTTGACAAACACTTTAACTGTCATTTGCATCAAAATGGCAGATTCCTGCTCAAAATCAGCATCAATTTGTCCTGTACACAGGGGGGTTTGCTGGGGATGCAGAAGCACTCCGGGGTGATTGAATGGGATCAAGTCCTCTTGTGAGAGGAGGCACAGAAATGAGAGAAATTGGCCCAAAGTTAGCTCCTTCAGGATCTGGAGGAAAACCAAATTTATGTTGAACACATATGGGTTTTTTGGTTTTGGGGTTTTTTTTTTGCAATTAAAAAAATAAAATATTTCCCAATCATTTTGGCAAAGTTATTTATTGCTCTTATGATCTGACTGCAGTGGAAAGTACCTTCTGTTGTGGGATTTTAAATTGTTGTTTTAAAATGATAGAAGCATGCCAAAACATTTTTATCTAGAAGACAAACAACTGGGGAAAGCCTCGTTTTTTTAGATGGATTTATTTTATTCTATGCTCTTTATTTTTAGGATATTTATTTATGTTTGCATAGTCTATCAACCTTTTGGATTGTGATACTCTGGTGTCTGAAAAAAAAAAAAAAAATTTTGCTATGTCCTCAACAGAATAGCTTCTATCCTATAATTTCAGGCATATTGACTGGATACTCTAATGGCCTTTTACATCTCCAGTTGGAAAATCTTTAGCCTTGTTATTTAAATTTTAAGAAGAGAAACCAATATTGTTAAGAGAAACTGATGTCTCCTGTCACTTATCCAGATGACCTTTCATAAGGTGATAAAGGTTTCTATAGTGACCTGAGGAAATAATGTCTCAGGTATCATTGTGAATTAAAAGTCTGTAGCAGGAAAAGCTTTCTTCTCTCTCTCAGGTATCCAGTTCTGCCTTTGCCTTTATTCCAGTTGCTAGACATGGAGAAGGTCTCATAAAACATACAGTATTTGGTTACATGGCTGTCTTTCATCTTTTAGAGACTTCACAATGTTGTAGGGAAGTGGAAAAAAAAAACCTCTATGACAAAGCAAAGGTTTTTTTAATGCTATGTAGTATTAGAATAGCATATAATATGTATGTTCAGGGTCGCATTGTCTGCTGCTGTGAAGCTACTGAACCCTGTGACCCATGATATGAGGCGAATTGTTGCATAAGCTTCAGGATTTTGGTTTGTATCTATAAGAAAGAGGAATTATCTAGTATTGCAGATTCGGCTTTGGCAAAGTTCTTGTGGGGATTGTGCTCAGTCCCTGGTCTCAGACCTCAAGTAAACTTGTTTTTTAACGTCTGAAAGTGAAAACTCTCCCACTTAGTGGTAAAAGTGGGTGAATTCTGCAGGTAAAAGTTGAATGTTATCTGGAAAATAATTTTCTGGTGACCTAAGGTTTTTTTGTTTGTTTGTTTGTGTTTAAGTTTACAAGGATAGAATTAAGCCTTCTCCTCCTCCTACATGAAATACTGTATAATGCCATGAATATCTTTCAGTTTATCAAACCTGATGACAGATGCCTAAAACAAAGCTTGGAGAAGCCCCCAACATTTTCAGTTTGACTTTTCCATTGATATCTTCCAAAATGGAGAACTGCTAAATTATTTGTTAAAGGCAATACTTGGAAATAAAGGCTGGCCCTACAAAACAGCTGTACACTACGTATCTCTGTTGGTCACAGCTGTTGAGACAATTGTCTAACAATTTTATTTTGTTTGCAAAATAAAAGCTTAGCAAAGTTGTAAGTCCCTGTCTCTTTTTTAGATGTCAGCTTCTGAAAGAAAATATCCACTCTCCACCTCTTCTTAACCCAGATCACAAATTCATACTTCCAGAGTGTGTCTCCACTTACTGGATGTGTTTATTGTTATGTTAGTCATATGTGTATTGGAATAGTGCTGCTAAATTGCTCACCCAGAGAAGTGACATGCACCGCAGAAGTATGTTGTGAGGCTGAGAATAACTTGGATACCTCAGAGATGAGCAAGATGCAAATACCTAGATGGATACTAGAGATAGCCACAACTCACGATGGCCTAGAGGAAAATTTGAAAGAACAGGAATGCATAAAGCTGAACTGCATAATGCATAACAGTCATAATTAATAGATTAAAGTTCTTTGTGAAACAAGCTTTTTATTTTAATAAAGGAAAGGGACTACAAATGGTGACATAGTTTGAGGAAAAACAACAATGTAAGATGCTGTGTGAATGTTGTAAAACTAAGTAGGTGTAGAAAATGTACCTTGTTTTTAAATTTTTGCAAGACTGACTTAAAGTTTATCACCTTAGATAGTAGCACTTCCCCTCATCTTGAGGCACATAGGATCATTTTGTTTCTGCAAGTACATATATTTGCTGGGGGGTTATAAAGATATTACCAATCTTTGCTTCTTGTTTCTTAAAAAAAAAAAAAAAAAAAAAAAAAAAAACAACTTCATGATTTATCATATGAATCAATTTACCTACTCAGTGTTATTTTTTTCTTAGTTGTAAAATCACGTAGATCAGCCATTGATATAACTTTAATTGGATAGGGATATTTGTGATTCTTTTTTCTTTTTTTTCTTTAAAAAAAAAAAAAAAAGCCTGCCAGCAAAATTGCTTTTTGGTGATGACTCTGCTTGAAAAGTGCTCTGCAGGGGCCCATTCCCAATTGATTATCTTTCACAGCTAATAGCTTCAAAGGCTATTTGGTGGACAGTCCAGTTTTACATTTAAATGTAAATCTTGATAGCCTTGACAGACTGATGATCAGAAAAAAGGGAGGAAAAAACAGTAAAATAAATGTACAGCTGGTATAACTTTCACCAGCTCCTCCAGGGGCAATTGTAGTAAAATTAAAATGGTTACAGTTTGACAAAGCTCTTTATAGTGGATGGTTAGTGAAAACTTTCCTCAAAAGATCCAGCATTAATAAGTTGCTAAATAGCGTGTCAGCCCTAAAAGTTCAGTACAGTGTCAATGGCTCCCATTTGTGCTTCATTTGGATTCAGGAGTAAAGTTCAAAGCACTGGAGCCACCACCGGGGTAAAGCCAGTCTTTTGATGAAGCTGCAGCAGAGAAGGTCTCTGGTAAAAACTAAGTTCACTTTTGCAGCCGATACCTGGTAGTGGCCCAGGTGGCAGCAGTGTGAGGAGACGCTGGGCCTTGCCACCATTTCATGTGGAATGGGAGAGGTGCCTCAGCTTTGCCTGGGGCCTGCTTGGTTCTACCTTTCAGGCACACTTAGAGCTGAGCTGTTGCATTGATGTCACAAACTGTATATGTATTTTTCCCCACCATACTCATATGTGCAGGTGCAGTAGGGTTTGGTCTCGCATTGTGACAGTAGGAGGGCTGGCGGCCTGGCTGTGCCCTGGTGGGAGTAGGCACTAGGCCTGGATTTGTAGAGGCACAGCCTGGGGTTTGACAGCTCTGAAAACACTTGCCCATGTGGCCCTAGACCAAAGCTAACGATGATTGGAGAGGGCCAATTTTATGACCTGGGGGGGGATTTCAGCATGGGGATATATGAGATGATGAGAAGTTTGAAACCTATAAGTGGATAGGGCAGCAGGACACAGGGCTTTGCAGCAATGCTGTGCTTGTCTTTGCTGTGAAATGGCTGGATGGTGGCAGCCTGGAGGATCCCACAGAGACAGCTCATGTGTTTTGCCATTGCCATTTTGCCAAATAGCATTTTGCCTCTTTTACCCTTTCCCTCAGCCTTATGCTCTCCTTGCACATTCCCCATCTGACCACAGTTTGTGGCATTGTTGGCTCTGCTGTCTGGGACTCTCCAGCCCCTGACACCCTCGCCTGCCGCTGCACACTAGGATAGAGAAACACCCATCAAGGATGGAGCGCACTACTAATGTCCATCACTGTATGTGTCCTACTCTCGGGAACCCCAGGGAAAGGCTCTTCACAACAGAAAACTACTGATATAAAATCTCGTCCAAAAGTAATTCAACTTTCTTACTTCATCATTCCCATCTTGTTTAACATCTAGTGTGCTCTAGGACTCCTTGCATAGCAGCAAAGTGAGTTTTGAGCTGTTTGTGTGAGTCAGTGGTGGGTCCTTGACTACCAGCACTGCTTGCAGGGTTACAAATGCAACAGTTTCTCTGACCTCCTTAGACATCCTCTCCACCTGCTCCCCCTGCTTACATAAAACGCTCTGAAACTGCGGTCAATCAGGAGTGTTACCTCTGTCTGGCACCAAAGTGTGCTGTAGAGATGCTGTAATCTCAGCCTGAGAGTCTCTGCGTGCTGAAGCTCCCTGTGCTGTGCTTCCACAGTCTGTGGGAGAAAAGGTTGTAAAGGAATTCATCTCTAAAACATCCCAACAACTATGAGTAGATGCCTTTTTTAAAAAAAATATTTGTTACCATGGAAACTGAGCCACAGACACTCACTGAACATTTTCTCCTACTTAGTCCTCATGTATCCAGACACTCAAGAATACCAGTTAACCGCTGTCTGGCGTTTTCCGGACTTGCGAAGGAAGAAAAAAGGGGACAAATAGGACAAAATGCTTAGTACAGAAGCCACTGAGGAACAGGAGATCAAGGAAAGAGTCTCTTGCAAAGACAAATGGGAGTGTAAAGACTTAGGGATACTTGGTGATAAGGAGAGAGAAAAAGTGTTTACCCTGAGCATGGGACTGGCACACAATTCCTGCATAGTAAAGATCATCTAAGCCTATTTTATAAATAAATAAAAATAAATAAATAAATAAATAAATAAATAAATAAATTCTTTGTGATAAATCACAAATTCCCCTAGAAGCAATGATTAGTGCTCAGACTACAGTAAAGTAGTATCAAACCCATCCAAAACCTCACCTGCCTCTTAGTCTTCCTTCAGTCCTATAAGGCAGGACTGTGAATTAGCAATGATGCCTTTCCCACAGTGAAATCCTAGCCTCCCTCCAATACAAAACTAAGAGAAGTACATAAAACATGTTTAACAAAAATTGATATGCACCCCCCTCTCCTCCCTGCTGAATTCATTCTTTGGCTTTACTATTTACTGAGGATGTACAGAGCTAAGCAGCCAACACAGACAAAAAAAAAAAAAAAAAAAAAAAAAAAGGAAAAGAAAAGAAAAAGAAAAAAAAAAAAAAAAAAAAAAAAACACCTCACCTCATTGATTCGCTACAGCATTGAAAAGGCCCAAAATGAAACGTCTTATGTCAGGAGAGAAATCAGAATATGTTTTTTTTGGAGCCTGACCCTCTCCAGGTGCTGTAACATTACATGTCTCCTGGCACAGGCTCTGCCAAAGATTTCCTCATGCCAGGGCTCGGTGCATCCCTTGGGTGGAAGCCCCCACATACAGAGACCATGGCTGGGACAAGAAGCCAGCTGGGTCTGTGCACAGTTAATGAATGCCAGCTAGCTAGCACTGAGCAGTTGCAGAAAATTATTTAAATTTGAATTAATCCTCTTTTCCTTCCCTTATAGATAAGTCTTTAATGATAAATCCAACTATCAATCTGGCTTATATGGAAAGGCATGATCTATAAAATCCATGTGCAGCAATAGAAAACTCTCTCTGTATTAAGCTCTGAATACAAGCTCTCGCTATATTAAGCTCTGAAAATATTGTTCATGTGGCCACTGAACTATGTATGAATCTCTTCCATTGACTTCTCTGGGCTCTGTGTTAGATCCTAGTTAAAATGTGCTTGGTGGTATGGTTTGTACAGGATCTAGCAGTAAGTTAAAACAAATAAGAAAAAAAAAAGAGTTCATGTTACTTGTTCCTTCTGACATACCACTCCCCTGTTCAGGGATAGGTTTTCAAAATATTTGTTTCACAATTTATTGATTCATGCATGCATAATTAGTCTATTTGGACATGCAAATTTCTATTATTTGCCATGTGTCTGCATGTTCCATTGTATGCCCTCAATGTTTGCATTTGTTAAACAGAAATACTTTGCATTTGGAGAAAGACTATACTTCCACCACAGTTCTTCTATATACCATGATATCTAAAAACAAGCATACACACACACAAAACACTCACCATTACAGCAGTATTAATGCATAAAGAAAATCAAGTTCATCTGAAGGTTCTCCATTCTGTACCTGCTATCCATGCTTTATAGATGTTAATTTGTTTAAATCACAAAGACGATCATTATTTTAGTTCATATTTAGACATAAAGGTCTACAAATTAAAGCATTTCCTCTCTTTCTTTCTGCACTGTTATTAGGGGAAAAAAATAAGAAAGCACAATTTGTCTGGAGAGGACTTCTCAAAAACTTAATCCTTATTCCTTTTAATTTTGAAGGTTGTCTGTTTAAATGGTGCATATATTTTTCTGTGTTCATGCTTGGTAAAAATCTGGGTTCCAACCAATAGAAAATATTATGTGACCCTTTTTCTCCTTATTCTTTGAGCTAGCTTGTCCGAAGGAAGAAGGTCTCACTATGGTAGTTGAGAACAGTTTAGCAATGAGGGGTCAGCAGTTAGCATGTTTGATGAGTTATGCCATCAATACCAAACTGATTTCTAAGATAAATACAACCCTGTGGCATAACAAAGCACAAGTTATGGCCAACTGTCTCTGTATGTGATCATCTTATAGTGATAATACAGCTTAGATCTGCTTTTATTACTAGCATTGTGAAGCATTTATTGTGTTTTTTTGAAAGAAAAAGATTAAATTAAAAAGACACTGCAGTGTTATCAGCTACATTCTTTAGTTCATCTCCTAGCAGTTGAACAAGTGGCCCAGCTGACACTAAACGAGACCAAGGAAAATTGTAATATAAATGATTTGTTAGAAAAGCAAATAATTTGGGTTACAGTTACAGAGATGGAATTTGAGGCCCTCCAGTGACTACATCATCTTCAATGTACAAACAGTTGATAATCTTATCAATGCAAAGTTGCCTCCGTGCTGCATTTAAAAGCAAGTTACCTTTATTCCAGCTTCTACTCCATTGAAATCTGCTATAAATACCTACTTTATAACACTGACCCAATATATAAATTGCTTAGTTCAAAAGAAAAGGTTTTTTGGAGGAAGGGGGAAATGGAGTAAACACAGTGTGTTGTAAAAGCTAAGTGGTTTTATTGGCACTTTAAAATACCCTTTTATGCTGAACTCTATCAGCTCTGATTATATATAACAACAGTAGTTATGTATTAAAAATGTGTGTCAATAGTTCCACTAACATTGTGATTTGTCATTTCTGTGCCAGAGGTCCCAACAGGCTTGACTGACAAAATCTACCCATGGCTCAAAGGGATCAGATGCTGGAGTGTGTTGTTTGTTCAGTAAATTGATAAGAGGTACCATCTCTGTTATTCAAATAAAAAACTTAATATATCAACCACAAAAATGGTAAAGCATTCTGCACTCACAAACCTCTCAAGGGTGCCCATTTGTGATGCCAGCAGAAGAGCCCAAACTGAAGTTACCATGTCAGCGTGCCTGGCACGGGAGATTCTGGTAGGATGTTTATCAATCAAATAATAAAATAAAACTCTAGTAAAGTCTAAGGAATAAGTTTTCTTGTGTTTATGTAGAGTGGCTGATACTCTCCTGTGTTCAGTGGTTTAGTACCTGCCCACATAGCTGTGTGGCTAGATATCAGGGACTAGAGAACCTATGAACTCTTGCTCCCAAAACATTGGCACTACAGGAGATAAGTGTGTGTCTCACTAAGACGTATTAAGCCTTACATTTTCCATAGGTTAACGACTCAAAAGTAGCATGCATTTCTGTGTGATTGACAAGGCAGAGCACTACTTGCACTGCAGCCAAGATGCAGGCACGCAGACGGCTTGTCTCACCTCTGCTTCTTAAATAAGCAGCATTTAAAGCAAGTAATGACACAAGTGCTTGCAAGACCAGTCAAGCTTTTAAAGGGATAGTTTAGTTTTAAGGCAGTACTGTGTATGAAATAGAAACTAAAATTTCATTGAACTTGACACAAATGAAGATCCCCTTGGATGGCAGGTGCTGAGCCTTGGTTGTTCAGCGAGGAGAACCTTCCCTATAACTGCCTTCTTCTGCCTGTGTGCAAATGCACAGGCTGCGAGCTGCAGCATCCCTCAGGACAGCTTGCTCTGTGAATTCTCTCTGTGTACAAATTACGGTACTCTGAGACTAGAGGAAGTAATTTAATGCTAGAATTCTACAAAGAGTTTGTCTGCTTTTTGCTGAGGTGTAGCTATATTATACCATGTATATAAAGCAGTGGGGTTTGACGACCCTCTCTTCTTCACAGGCATAACTTCTCTCCTAAGAATTAGATCAGTGGCTTTATACTGAGAATTGCTGGGTACTTGCTGCTTCATTTTCTTTGCATACCACCCTCAGCTGAAGGCCAAGCAGAGTGATGCCTGCAGGGGCAGCCAGCTGCTTCTCACGCTTAGTGAGTGACCAATGGGCCACAGCTGGGCAACATGCACCTTCCTTCCCTATATATACCAGCTCCCACCACAGCTGAAGTCATGTATTTGGGTATATCTTCCAGTCCTACCTCATCCTTGTGGTGTACAGTGATGAAAATCTTCCATGCTGCACAGCTTTTGTTACCTTCTGAGGCACAGGTACTCTGCTAGTGGCTGGAGTTAGTTGTACACAATGCTTGGCTGCCTTGCTGTTGTTCAGATTCATCTTTTTTTAAAGAAAATAATGTTATTTTCAGTGGTTAAAGCTATTGCGCTGAGCAGCGATGTTTTAGCTCCTTTTGGGAGCTTTTCAGCTCCCTGCCTGAGCTTTGGGGTGGCTTCAGGAGAGAACATCCCGTCATACGCTGTTAGTGGCTGAAAACAGTGATTCCCATGCAGATAGGAAGTTTTTAGGATTATTTCCTTAGGGTGACAGCAGTGGCCTTGCTCTATTTGTAGAGTACCTACTACTCTTTTACTTACAAATAGAAGGTAAAAGAAATACTCATTACAAAGCACTTTTGTTTTAAAATGCCATTTATAACTTTGCAATCTGGACCGATGGGGATGGTCATAAAGGCTGGGCATCACCTAATGTGGCTAATCACACCCTGCCTGCTCCGTGTCAGTGGAGGGAAGCAGTTTTCTCCAGGGCTGAGTCAGTGCAGTGTTAGCTTTGACTCACACCTTGGAAAAGCTCACCTCTTTGCATTGATGCATAGTGAAATTAAGCTTGTGTGGCTCAAGCTGTGCTTTGCAAATATTCCTTGTAAAGATAAGAGATGGTGGAGAATCCTTTCTGTCCATCTGTGCTTAGTTTAGAAGCAGTCTTTGTCAGATTTTTAAGTAGAAAAGCTGTTGAATGATGATTTTGAAGTTAGCTGAGACTTCTTTGAGCTGTGTGCCTCAGCAGCAGCCTCTGGGTACCCCACCTGGTGATCGAGCAATGCCCAGGTGCTACTGGCTGTAAATACCCTGAGGAACAACAGTGTTCTGGTTCTTATGTGCAAAATACAGCAAAGAAAATACATAGCCAGTTCTGTAAGTAGCCTTAAGATGTCACTAACTGACTTGGCCTTGGCTTTTTCTGCTGGTTTGCAGCAGAGCTCAGGCTGGAGAAGCGGAAATAGGCTGTTATTTTTAACACATCTCCCCCTCCTACAGTGAGTGACAGACAAGGTGCTGATGTCAATTGGCTAGTGTTACAGGCATTAATTAAGTCAACTAAAAGTCCTTTTAGTTTTTATTTCCTTCTGCAGGGACAACTAACCTGCAGAAAGGGGAAGCGCAGAAGGCAAGGGAGAGCTCGGGGGAGCTACGTGAAACAGCACATTGCAAGGGGGCAGCTGAGCGCTGCCGTACTGCGTAAGCTTTCCGTGGCTCTTTTACTCCTCTTGCTTTCAGCACCATCCAACTTTTGTTGTTTCCATTTCCCACTGTGCCATGATCTCCTCATGCCTTGTACTAAGTTGCCAAAGTTACCCCTGTGGTTTTAGTCTTCAATTCTGCTCATTTCAAGAGTTTGCTGGTTTCCCCTGTTTTGCTTTAAGACCTGGTTACAATACAGTTCCTTTGGATGCAGTGCTGTGATGGCTTTTCAGTTTCTGCACTAAGATATTTGTACTGGGACTGTGTAAGGAGGGATAAAATGGAGACAGGTAGAAGGCTCTTGTGTAGGAGCCTGCTTCCAAGGGTTCCTTGCCTGGTACCACAGGATTCTGTGGGGGTCTTCTGGGTGCCCCAGGAGTCAGCTGAAGGCTGGCACAACCTTACTCCTTATCCCCTGTGCTGCTGCAACTGACTGTAAGGATGGCAGCTGTGGTAAAATCCCTAAGTGCAAACCCCTGTAAACAGTGTTGATGGTCTATTTTACATCTGCAGTGATCTAAGCCCATCCTAAACCAGATGATGTGTGATAACCAGCACCAGGCCTTGGACCGCTGATTCTTTAGTTCTTCATTGTTTCAGATCTTGTTGGTAAAGTTCAGGATGGTACCAACATACGAGAGACCACCAACAAATTCCAGTGATCTTTAAATTAGATCTGCAGCAGCAGCCATGATGCTGACATCCATATAGCTGGGATGGGTGCTGGAGCTGTTTTTTCAATTACCAAGAGGTTGGGTGCTGCGAAGGCATGAAAATAGCACAGTTTTTACTCTAGTGCATTAGGACTCTGCATCTCTCCTGAGCACCAGGCAAACCACCTGGGGAAAAATACTCTATCTGTTCTTTTACCTATATCTGAAGCTATTAAATATATATATATATATATATCATACTTCTGTAAAAAAAAAAAAAAAAAAAAAAAAAGTCTATGATTTTTCTTAATGTCTTATCAGATGCTACAGTTTCAGCTGACCCTGCACTAAATTACTACTTACTCTCTAGCCAAAATAATATAGAATGAGCAATTCCATATCTGTATGTTCATATAACAGGTAAAATATACCAATAACTTTCCAAGCTTAAAGCATATTTTACTGAGGTACAAAGCCTGTCAAATCTGTTGATCTCCAGTTGTTCTCTTATTCTACTACCCTGTCTCACAGAATCATTAGCCCTACACTATTTTTGCATAATTCTGTGGGTGTTTAATTAGTTGGCATCTGGTCTGCATGCTAATTCTTTACCAGTAGAATTATTTCATGTGGTTGTAGGCATCACCTAGTGCCTCTTGCAAGAGATCTCTGCTGTTCCTGTATAATATATTCCCAGTAGCAAACAGGACAGCCCTGAGTTGCATACTAGAAGCTGAGGTGATGTGACAAGTCATAAGTCAACAAGGCTATCAACATACAGCTCAAGTTCTGGCTCCTTCACTCAAAACTGACTCGCAGCACACTTATCTTGGCACTGTTTTGCCGGTACAGAAAATGCTGTGGTCAGATTCCGATCTTCACTGGAGAAAAATAAGCAAGAATAAAAATAAGTGCTTTTGTTTTGTAAAGTGAAATTTAAAATGTGTTAAAAGTTTAGATCTTCAAGAAATCAATGTATTCACGCTTTATAAGCTTTGTTGCATTTTTATTTTTTTAAATATTAATTAATAGTAAACCACAGGCAGTGTGGAAAAGAATACTAAGAGCATGCTAGCTCAGGTTTATAGCAGAGGTCTCTGATTCAAGGTTTACTGCTCTACCATGCTTTCATGAACCTTTTTGTGACCCCAAGCAAGTTACTCCCATCTCACTATTCTTCTATTTCCTCTTTCTGTAAAATGATATTAATAGCACTTCAGCTGCAGAGCAGGTTTATTGTACATGGCTTAATGAATGTTTGTCTCCCTCTGATTGAGATTCTTTCCTGCTGGAGGCAAGAATTTTAAGCAGGTTGATTAAATATAAAAGGGCTCTAACTCTGAAGCTGCTATTAAAAGTAGAAGGAATGATTTCTCAGGGAATTCTTAATTTGATGTCTATTAGAACTGTCTAAAACACAGCAGCTTCAGTTCTTCTGTTATTTAGCAACTTTAATTTTAATCCCCATGGGAATTCTGCTAGGAGGATGCTCTGACTGTTGAAGTGATCCAAGACAAAGCCTTGACAGACACTGCTAAACCATTATTGCCCTGAGGAAGAGCAAATCACAGCAGTTGTGTGGTCACAAAAGTGTGCAACTGTATGAGCACTACATCTGGAGATCTTGGAGCTGCAGGAAAAAATGAGTGTTTGGCCAGATCCAATCCCCATTGCAGAGGCATGAGGCTGTGATGTTGGTGTAATGCCTCTGGCGTGAGGGCTCAAATGCTGCTAGAGGTGCGAGGCCTCTTGCTGGCTGCAGGGAGAGCATCCAGCAGCCCATGACAAGACGGATGAAAAAGGTTGTGCGAATATAAAGCACTAACTAAACTGGGCCAAGAGGAAATGCTGAGGATAACTTCAGTACATCCCAAAAACTCTGTGGAGGCCAGCAGTGTTGTACCTGTGTTCACACGTAGCTGAAAACCCAGAAAAATAATAACAATTTTCCTTGTTAGAAGAGGCTTCATCCTCCTCCTTTAGATGAATGCTGCCAAGAGATACGGTTATATACTCTTGTGTTATTTTCTCAGTGTTGGCTCTTTCCAATAGCTTGTGACTTCTACTTTCTGTTGCAATGGATGTGGATGCAGCTTCATCCATCAGTGCACTGTGTGCCCTGAGCTAAGCAGCCTCTTCTCTTGCAAGAAACACACAGATACAGGTCTCAGGGCCCTGCTTCTAGGGCTTTCTGTGACTTATATTGAACAGTCTTTGGACAAAATATAGAAAGTCCTAGAAGCGGGGGCCCAAGCCCAAGGGCTTGCTCTCCTCAGGTGGCACCTGCAGACCTGTGGCAGCCCAGCAGATGAAGCTCTGGCAGCATGTAGTTCCTTGGGCTTGCCTGTTGTACAGCACATTTTGGCACAGCCCACATTGCAGTTCAGCATCTGATTTCTTTATCATATGAGGAATTTCTCCTCTCAAAGAGAAGTTGTTTCCTAACCCTACAGTAGGGAACAAGGGCATCTCTGAAGCTTACAGGTGATTCCCAAGCATTAACTGCAGCAGCTACTTATTTTGAATTGTTCCTTTTTCATTCCCCATTTCATGTTGTCACTTATATCTTTTGCCACCATAAATGTTAGTTAAGTGGCTGGTCCTTGCACCATTTTTTCTGGGAGAAGGAAAAGTATCAGACCTCTAAAGTGAGTTTTTAGTTCTTGTAAGATTAGCGTGTAGCTCACAGAAGAATATGAAGCAGACATAGCATGAATTTAATTTGATGCATACTGCTCCTTGTGTATTTTGCAGCTGTGGGAAAATAGGAGCTCCAAGAGCCAGGCTGCCCACCATGGAAGTGGTGCATGGTCACTTCTTTAACCCTCTGCTCAACCCAGCAGTGTGCTCAAAAAACGATTGTGTTAATATAAAGTTTCATTCATACCCAGGAACATGCTACAGGAGCTCAACACAGCTGTAACACTTCTGAGAATTGCAATTTATAGGTATTGTGTACTCCATAAGCATGCCTCCATAAAAATAAAGCCATCTTTATCACAGTAATAAAAGCATAACTATGGGATCCTGCCTTGCTTCTTTGTCATGAAAGTAGGAAATTGTAAACACTCCCTAAACTCTCAAAAAAATCTTTAAGAACTTCCCTAAGCATTAAAAATGTTTTCATTCCCTTCTGATATCAGTTCCCTTTGTCTGTGAAATGAAACAGTCAGGGTTCTCAAATATGCACATATAGGCTGTTTTCACACTTGCATATAGTGTTCTTCATAACCAATGACTGGCAGCAAATCAGTTCTTGTAGGGAAGTCTTCTGGCCAGATCTTCAATTGCAGCTTGTACAAGCACTGAATCACAGCAAACTGCACCTCTGACTGTAACACATGTTTAGGCAAGGAGTTAGATTTAATGGTCTTCACTGGATTCAGATATTTATCACAAAACTGACCTACGTGCTTGACTAAGCAGTTTTTACAAGCAGCTGTATGAACTGAAGTTAACTGTTATATGAATTTAATCTCTCTTCTGTGCATATGATGAAAAGCTTGGCAAGAATTTAGACAGTAGCTAAGGCAGATCACCATTGTGGTTAAGGGATTATATAGCTGCTGCTGGTGGCCAGAGACAAAAGATGTGATGTTTTAAGTTAGCCCCAATAGAAACCACAATGTTTCCATTATTATACAAACAGGGCTTAAAGTCCTTGCCTTTCTTCCCGATGTGTTAAAAGCAATTACACTGGTTAATAAAATTCAGGGATGAGTTTTGTTTTTCTCAGAAAATGGAGTGTGTGGAACCTCTTTGGAAATCTGTATGATGTAATTTTGCTAATATCTGCAACTTTGTAGCTAAGAAAACAAGTTCACGTGTTTCTCGTGTTAAAAACAGAATGGCCAACAGAGGCTCTAAAAAGCAGGTATAGGGAGGAACGCCCAAGGCAATGTATAAAGGAAGATTTTGCTTTGGGAGTGACAGCTTTAATACACAACACACACGTGGCCAGCAAACCTCCCAATTTTTTCTACTTCACTTTGATTCAGTGACCTCACATTTACTCCTAAGCCTAATCTTCCTCTCTTGTTCAAGATATCAACTACAGAATAAATAGATCAATGGGGGAAGTCAGCGCGATGACATGGGAGCAGTGCTTAAAGTGGCGGGATTTATAGGTGGTCAATGGAGGCAGATATACAACACGCTGGTGAGGACGTCGGCAGCTTTTATACCAGTGGGCTGGGAACATGGGAACTGTAATGTACCTATGAACCCCCAATAAAACAAGGAAGCATGTTTTCTGTCCTCCCTCCTTACGCATACAAAAATGGCAGAAATTGCTGAAATCATCTTCTGTTATCAAGCTTATGAAGTGAGCAGCCTTGTGCAATAATCTCTGTGTGCATCTGGAAGGCTGTTGTTTTACAGCTGTGCAAAATGATTACCATAAAATCTAAACGGTGCCAGTTTTGTTGGTTTGGATTCCAAGTAACAAATTAGATTCAGTTCAATGAGAAGACTTTTGAGGTTTTAAATGAATTCATCCTTTACTTATGTTTCTGAATTAAGAGTAATATGTGTTTTTTTTTTAGTTTTTCCTATTTGGCAAAGAAGCATGTAGTCAAACAGTTTAGTGTCAGCTCAATCCTTCTGATGTTTGAGAGTCATTCATTTAAGAAATCCTCAGGTTATTTATACCATGCTCATGCAAAGTTAGTTTAACATTAGTAGCAAATCTCCCAATAGAAATTGGGGTTTCATGGAGCTTTTGCTTGAAAGAATAATAACAATGATCATTCCTTGAAATTTGACCGGAATCACATATTAAGATTTGGATGTACTAAAAAAAAAAATCAAGTAGACCTTACCTGTCGTTCAATTCACTTGAAATAAATTGTGAGGGCTGCTCTGGTAGCCTAATTCATAGCTTTTTTTTTTTTTTTTTTCCCCATTACACTTTGGCATGCTTAGGCAATAAAACCAATAACCAATGCCAAGTAAAAAAATGTTTAAGTTACAAAACTACGTTCTGTTCTGTCTTGCTTGTTGTGGGGCTCTTTCAGCATCACTGCAGAACTGCACATACAGAAATGTATGCAAATAGACTCTGTGGACTTTTTAAAAACTATCTTCTTTCCTTTTTTTTTTTTTTTTTGGTTTGTCTACAGAGGTGTCAGAATGTATTTTTTTAATAGAATTTAATTATTTTTTACCATCCTTTACTTAGTCTTCAAATTTTCAGACATGAGTAGGGAGGTTGTGCCTTCTTAACAATTGTAGTAGATGTTTAGAAGGGAACTGCACACCTATGAAGACAGTATAATACAAGTTTTTGTTACAGGTTTATTAAAGGCATGTTTTTAGGCACATATCTTTAGAAAAATAGCTCATATTTGTAGGTTTCCTTGCCTATAAATATGTGTGTGTGTGCTTCAGTTGCTGTTTTCTCTCTAACTATTGCATTCCCAATCACTTTTCTTCCATCAGAGGAAGCAATCAGAAAAAGCTGTCATTGCCCCTCAAGGTTTCTTCTTGGCTAATTGGAGTTTTTGGCTCTTTATCCTGATGATTAAAAGAACAGCTGAGTGGAAGTCAGAGCTGGCACGCCCAGCTCTGCTGTTTGGTTTACTCTGATTAATTTAGCAAATGAAACTCCTGTAAACTCACATAACATTTTGCCTATACAAAACTACCATTGCTATATAGTTCTAAGTGAGCGTTGTGTAAACTATCCTGTAGATAACTAAATCAGTGTAACAAAAGCTTTTGATGAAAAGTGGTTTTCCGTAAAGTAACATTTTGTGTTGGGGCATATAGATTGTATGAAATGGAACAGCTCTTTTAAAGAAGCTGCCTTTATTTTAGTGTATGAGAAAAACAACTGTTACTGTTTACACTCTTCAATCAAGGTAAGCATGTTTGTCTAAAGTATTACTACAGCTTGGCTTGCAAACACTTCAGGATTGCTTACCATTTTTCTATATTTAGACTACTCTGTGGAATTGTCTTTATCAAAACTTTTGAGAAAATCTTTAACAGAATCTGAGGAACTTGCCTAATTTATGCAGCCATCTATTCTCCTTCTATTGATTCCCTCCATGATATATGTTTATCCTCCCTGCCTGTGAAAACCTAGAATTAAAACCGAAGCATTTCTATTTTATCTCTGTAATTGCTGGTAGAAAAGAGATGTGATGTTTTTCTGTGAGTAAAAGCCATAATCTGTTTAGTGAGCTTTAAAAACAAATATCTTGTAAAACTGAATACAACACTATCCCAAGTGTGCAAGGCAGAAATTTCCAAGCAGACAGAGACTTACTTCACTGCGATTTTTTAGAAAGTGTTTTTAAAGATCTAACCATTCGCACACCTTTTGTAATGAAATAACACAAAGTGAAGCAGCCAGCTCCTCGGGTTTGAGAGGAGAGAGTGTTGGGGACGTGGTCCCCACATCAAAACTGTCCTGGAGAGATCAACCATTGATGATTTAAATCTTCACTACTTTATCTCTTTGTTTGCTGCTTGGAATGCTATTGATACCTTCTTTGTCTTTGTAATTGTTTTAATTAGCCACCCAGCATGGGCCCCTGACAGTGCTTGTGATAGAGTATTATGGACAACCCAGCAGGACAGTGAGCCTGTTAACATGAAACACAGACATTATGGCAAGCTTAATTTCTTTTATTTGTGTCATTTTTTCCCTCTCTTCTTTGTGTGTGTGTGCATGCGTTGTTACTTGTAGAAGGAAAATAACTTCCCAAGTATTTTGCTATTTAAAGGGGAAAAGAAGCGTGAAAACACCATCACAAACATTTCTCGGAGATTGTACAATTAAAGCTGATATTACCACATATCATTTCTGGAGTCAGACAAACAATGAAACGTTGACCATATTGATTAGTCTTTTCATGCGTCGTGTCTTCAGCAATTAGACCGATATTTATGTCAGTTACTGTACTCTCGACTCTGTAAATTTCTTCTTAATTATTATTTTTTTGGCTCTGTGGCAGTATTTGTTCTTGTTGACCACATCCTTCTTTTGTAAATGGAAATCTGGATGTTCAATTATGATGCAGATCTGCAACTCATTAGCAGTAAGCTTTGGTACTGTTGCCATTTGAAGACAGCTCTGTCATTTAACTTGTGGGAACTTTTGGCAACGTCTATGTTCTGAGGGAAAAAAAGCAAAACCCCAAAGTTTGTTTTTAGAGGAATGATTCAACAATGTCAAAACCTCAAACCCTTTCGTAGTATAGATTTTTTTTAAAAAATAATTTTGTGCTTGGAATAGCAGGATGTGAATAGAGAGAGAAGTGCTTCATGGAAGCACAAGTTTCCTTTGAATTTAGTTTGTTCAAATTAGCCCAAGGTCAGTCCCTGCCAATTATTGCCCCACTTCAGCTGTTCTCTGGACATTAATAAAAGCATCTGCTTTATTAACCAAGAATCTAGTTTTGCACCTTCAAAGCAAGGAATTTTTGTTGTTGTTTTCTCCAATGTGCTGAATTTCTTCCTTGTTAGCCTATTTGTTTCATTTATTGGCCTCCTTGAAAAATACCTGTGATAACCATTATTTTGTGACTTAACGGACCGGATTTAAATTACTCTCCAATGTGATAGAGCTAAATATAAATCCTAACTGCCTGGGAATTCCTATGTTATGTTAACCTAAAGGCAATGCTTATTTTCAGTGTTGCCAACTCTTGCACTTTTTCCATGTCCCTCAAGCACGAGGAAAAGGTGTGCAGCGGGGGAAGGATCGAAAGGGGGCAAGGGGTGTTTCTTAAGGAAGATTTTAATTGTGACTGTTTTGAAGAGAAGCTGAAATACTGCCTGTACAGTACAGTGCAAGCCAAAGGGAAACTTGCATAGGGGAAAGGAGAGGGAAGAAGGGGTTGCAATACCAAGGGGCTGCGCTCTTCCCTGGTGTTGAGTTCAGACACCACCAGACACGGTTCATTGTACGCTGAACTGAAATCTTGAAATCAAAGGGTATCGCCCCCGGAGCGGAGGGCAGCACAGGAAGCATATCTGTTCCTTTCACAGTTTGCAGCTCAGCATTTGAAGGTGAATTATCCTTTCCTATTTATGTTAACATACCAGCCATGGTGGTGGGCTCTGAGCCCTGGAGCGGCAGCAGGAGGTTTTTGGCTTCTGTTAACACTGTAAGTCAAATGCATGTTGGCCAGACCTCCATAATAAAATATTTGAGATAACCTATTTAAATTGGGAGGGTGAGAAACACCCATTGTCATTAAAGTAGTGAAGAAATGTCCTTTATTACAACAAGATGACAAATAATGTTGCCTTATATCCATTGTGAGGGTTCCTTTATGGAAGGAAGCAGGAAGATATTCACTGGGCACATTTGACCCATCCTCAAGCTAATCTAAAATGTGATGTTAAGTTTCTCTGCATCACAACCCCGTTTCCTTTGCCGGCAGATATGAGGGGAAGGAGACCTCTGTAGTTTTTCTCAGCACAGCTCACTTGCACTAGTGGGGATGGTATATGGCAGAAATTAAGTTGTCTTGAGATTTGGTAATTTTTATTTAAAAGGCACAAGTCATGCAGCATATCAGCCTTGTCACAGATTTAATTTTTTCACCTTGGGCAATTTACACAGCCCACCGTGTACTTCAGCCTTCTCCCCTATAGTGTAGATGTGGCTTTTTGTTTTTCTAGATTGCTATAGGGCTAAAAAGCCACTAACGATTGCAAAGAGCTCAGAGGCTGCTTTAAAGAAGGCTGTTGGGGCTGAAGGGAACTGATAGTATCTCTGACTCCAGTGCTTAGCCATCCTTTACAGTAAAAATATATCATCTTATTTTATGTCTGTTTATGTCTATTTGTCATCTTCAAATAGAAACATTACTCTTTTGTAGCATATGGAATAGCTGTGGCATGTCATGCTTGCCAAACTGATATCCTAAGTATATATGGTATTTCAGTATTTTAAGTTAAAAAAATAGCTACAATTGCAAACATCTTTTTCTGTGGAATTGTTATGCTTGCAAACTTCGATTTTTTGAAGTCTCCATTCTGATTGCTTTGAATTAGGATGTGCATTTATTTGCAAGCATCAAATGGCACTGTTAATTAAACAATTACACTTAGGTTTTAATTGATTCATGACTATATCTAGTCATGGAAAAGGGATGCACAAGTTACAGGTACAACCTGGTGGTTAGTGGTTGCTATTTCTCCAACACTGTACCTACTATTTTTGATAAACCTGGCTGATTGTAATGTAAATATTGCAATTTCTGTGATACCATAAATGCAGCTGGCTGTAGGTAGCATGAGTTCAGCCATACCATTGCTTTAATTAGCTTGGATTCAAAATTACTTATTCAGAACCCATAGAAGTCAGTGATCCTTCTTTCACTGGTCTCACCTCACTGGTGCTGAGGCTTCGTGGGGCACCTCAGCTCATGCATTGAAATGGAAAAATGAAACTGCAAATGGAAATTGAACTGCAAGGAAATGGCAGCTTCATCAGCAGCTCCTTTCTCCGTCATTTTCAATCTCACTGTTATGTGCTGGCCCCTCTGGTAGGTCAATACAGTTGCTAGGCTGTGTTGAGAAGCAGTTTGAGGAACATAAATTGGCCTAAGAAAGTGCAGATATTTTTTTTTACAGTTTGAACCACTTTCTTGATAGAGTTCACAGTGCAGCTCAATGGGAGGGATGGAAAGATGGAGGGCAGGGCCCAACATGAGGGACAGTTGAGATGGCAGTGCCACCATAAACTGTTTATCCTTGCTGAATGGTTTGTGATATTGGACCACGGTTTAAAGTGGACATTCATCAGGATGCCCTACAAAGTCAGCGGGAAGAGATGGGCACCCTTTGGAGAAAGTGGCCGAGCACCTGAGTTAAAGGCCTACTTTGAAAATGTGCAAGCAAAACCAGAGCAAACTAAAGCTGAAAGAAATACCTTGCACTCTAAAAGCTTGTGCAAAGAGGCAGAATTTGTCCAGTTTAAGTGAAGTTTGATGTATTATTAGGAGACTGATAAACTCTCTGTGATTAAGACAGGGTCATTGGTCTGGAGATGATTTTTGGTTCAGAACAACGAACTTTGCTCACTGGTTATTTACTGGATGATGAAGGCTCCTCTAAAGCACCAGTAGAAAGGATTTTTGTCTCTATGTCTGACTCATGAATTATAAATAATAGCTGTGTTTACAAATCAACAATGAGCAGAACTCTCCTGGGTAAGCAGAGACAGTTTAATTAGTTCTTACTCAACAATTGGTAGGCAACAAAGGCCCATCCCAATGCCAGTGGAAAATAGACTTTGTCTTCATGGAATGCCGGATTAGCAATCTGATTTGACCACTTTGGATGAGGAATTCTATTTTTGTCAGAAAACTTGTGCGGGAAAGCCTTGTAAGTAATCCATAAACTCCAGACATTGGCACATAGTAACCTAGCCTGAATCATCTGGGTTGCTCTTCTCCTCAGGCAAACTCACGTGTTGTAGAATTTAATAAGGGAGATAATATCTTGTGCATCATGGCTCGAAGTCTTCTAGTAGCAATAGCTACTAGAATGTATTTAATCTTGAATGCCCATTTTTGTACTGATTAATGTTCAGGCCTGTTATTAACAACCACACTGCGTGGGCTCCCAGTGACCAGCTGCACACTGGGGCCTTCACAGGGACATGTGGGGGGGGGGGGGAGCCACTCTGGGATGTGGCATGGTGGGGTGGGCAATTTCTCTCCACCTTGGAGAAACAAACAGCTTGAAAGAAGCTTCCATGGCAGAGAACAGATTTCTTGTACTCCAAGCACTGAGGAAGCTCTTGGTAAGCCTGCTGGGCAGAATGGATTTATTTCTGAAATGGGAGTAATCCATGACATGGCTAAAGCTATTAATTTCTTACACAAGAATTCCTGTAGTAATGCATTTACCAAAAGGCAGCTTGAGTGTAAACAACTAATTGTAAAGGTTGAGTGATTATTTTCTGGTTTTCATTTTGAACTAGATGGTGAAATGTTTACATCTCCTATAGATATGATTGATGTGGAGAGCAAACAAGAAAAAATCTTTTACTGGGTCAACAGGTTACTTAGAAATGTGTGGAAAGGTTAATCCCAAAGCTTCTGTCCTTCTTAAGTGACCATTGTTATTTATGTATTCATAACCCTGGAAAAATCATAAAGACCTTTCCCCCCACTCCAGGAAGTTATACTCATGCATTTACCTGTTACAAATGACTAACTAAAGTAATCCACAATTTTTATGACCTCTCACTGCACTTTCAAATGAGGTTTTTTCTTTGTGAGAGCTTGGTGAGGTATTACTTTCTGCTCAGGTGTAACTGAAATCCTGGGTCATCCATTCAAGAATGTTGTTGCCTACAAGATATTAATTGCTTCTCAACCCTTAGAACTACTCCAACTTCCAAAGGTTAATGGAGCAGATAGATTTAGGACATGTTCCTAACCACACAGGTTATCCTCCCTTCCAGAAATATGACACTTGCTGGAGATGGGTCATTCATTTTTATTGTTTAAAACGTAACGAAGCATGGCGTTTATAATCTGCTGGCTGGGAACATCTTACTTGTGAAAAAAGAAGCCACAGTATACTCTGCTTTTATGGATGCTAGCACATCCACCTCTGTTTCCATTCTATGGAAACCAGCCACAGAGGCATGTGTTCTGGTCAGTGTCTGGTTACCCTTGCAGGGCAGGCCTGGTGTGCCCAGCTGGGATGCTGGACTGATGAAGAACTCAAAAAGGTACAATAGACAAATACGCCACTGAATTAGCACTAGTGAGAAGTAGCTAGTTTAGTTCTGCAGATACTGAATGTAGTGGCTTGTCTGCTTTGTTTATAAGCAAAGTCCTCCAGCATCAATGTTTGTGAAGTTCCCAAGCTTTCCTGGAGCAGCCCCACACTGGACAGTAGTGTGCTCTGGGTTACATTACACTTGGTTGACATAAGCTTGCTTTCCTCTAGTGTAAAATACACTCTGCTGAAATTTGGAGTGTAATGTTAGTTTCTTTAAATATCAGTAGGCCAGGACCCTTGAACTCTGTGCCAGACGACACTCTTGAACAGCAACAACAAATTCCTCATGTGAACTTCATTATCCACTCCTAATTTTTAGAAGTTATCTAAATTCTATCTATCATAAACCCTTGGCAAAACAACTGCTAAGTTTTGATAAATATTTGATAAGCCTCAGGATTTACTAGGAAGATTCATGAGGGTCCCCTTGTCCCTCCCACACACACTATAGGCTCTGGAATTCTCAAAATATTTGCACAGGTTGTGTGCAAGCAGTGCGTGTGGACACGTGGCTGCCCACAGCATGGATAACCTCCAGCTTCTTGTCTTTGTTTAATACAAACGGATGCAGTATTTTGGCTTGCCAACTTCTCCAATCCACTGCATACTGAAAATAAGATTGGGAAGCTGAAAAAAAGGTTTTGTGTTAGTTTAGAACCGTGTTTCTTTGTCCCAATTGATGTTTTGACTCATAAACTTAATCTATGCTCCATGCAGAATAATAGAAATAGTTTTACCTTCTGTTTATGTCAGTGAAGTCAGATAATTTAGTAGGCTGAAACTGTGATATAAAATACCTGTTTAATAACCTGTCATACCTGTTGTTACAACAGGTTATTAAAAATGATTAAAGATTTTTTATAAAGTGATACGGAAAATAAGAGAGAAATTTTGCTCTTAGTTTGGGAGAGATCTGTGCATGCATTCAGCATCACTTACCATCCCATAGAAAGCAGTCAAATTCTGTGTAAAAGCAGGTGTCATCCAGCCTTTTTTCTTTCTTTTCTTGACAAAGGCCGAGATAAATACCGCACTCGAGTCTGTCAGTTGTTTTTCTTGGGAGCTGGTTCCAAGCTTTATGCTTCAAAATTTGATCAAGCAGAAAGGTTGTCTAGGATGTTTGACTGCAGTGCCTGCATGCACTACAGGCTGCTTCACAGGTTCTACCTATCTTGAGGTACAAGCAAGAGTTTTTCATGTATTACAAATTAAATTTCGAGAATATACAATGTAATCTTAGAAAAATGTTTTTGAAGTTTTCATTTAATGTATTCAAATTTCTGAATTTTGAGTGTATTCACCTTTTCCAAGCATCTTAAAAGACTTAGGATCATGTTAAAACTCCATTTCTGTTGCAATAAGTAAAGGACTTAGGGAAACTCTTGAAGAACTTGGATCCAGCACTACAATTCCACTATAGATCTGTCATAAGGGCCTGCAAGCTTTTACTGAGGACTGTCTGTCCTCCTGGACAAGGACACTAGGAGTGGGAAGACCACAGTGATCTCAGTTTCATATAGGGCAGTACATGATATTTAATATGAAAACCCAAGCTGGTAGACTGAAAAGCTGAGTAATACATTGCAAAGTCTGAAGGGGGAAACTTTGTGTCTTCATTTCAGTGATATTGGGGATGAAATGATTTTAATGCTTAGGACAAATAGTAAGTGGGAGGTCAGTAGATAAAGAGATGAAGAGCACTCAAAAGGTCAGCACATCTTACTGTGGAGCCAGGAAGAAAGCAGATGAAAGAGATAAGAGTGCTAAAGAGTGAGATGTTTGCTGGCTCCTGATACAGTACGGGCTGCCTCTACAGCTGCTTGAAACATAGCCCCATCAGGGTAGTACAGAGTTACATAGATCACAAGAAGAGAGCAGTTGTTTAACAGAATTTCTTCACTACTGCATTTGGATTAATTGAATCCTGTGCAAGACCTTATCAGGAAGAGCTGTCAGCAAAGAATTCCAATAATCCAATCAGGAGGTCACAAGTGCAAGAATAAGTATCTACAAATCGGATTGGGAGAGCCAAACCTGAAGCCAAGCAATATTCCAGAGATGACAGAATAGATGATTTCACCACATTGCTGATATAATTAATGGAGATTGATAAGTTCATCACAACACCCACATTTTGTTTGTTGTGCTGGAAAGGTGATAATCTAAAACTCTGACAAAAAGGCAACAGAACAAAACAAGAGTAAATCAGGTAAAAATAGCAGCTAAACAATTGTCTGTCATGTTAGATATGTCATGTCAAAAATTATGAATATCAGATGTTTCTAAGCAGGTGGGCCCCATGCTAACCACCACATTAAGTACAAAGGTAGAGTGGTAGATGAGTTAGATTATAATTTTTTATATAATAATAATAAAATAATAGGACTGTGTCAAATAGTCATCTAAAAACAACAGTTACTCTGCAGTTTAGATATTTATTAATATTGTATCAAACTATTCTTGGGAAGGAAGAAATATTTCAAGTGGATGACTCAAACCTTAGTCACTTCTCACAGCTCCTACGTGTTTCCTGTTGTATATATCAGAGAAGTCACTCAGTCTGAGCTATTTTACATGTATATAAAAATAAGGCTGTCCATAACTGAATGAAAAACCATAAATCCAACATTTCCCAGTCTGTTGATGCAAGGTGTTTTGTTTTTTCTTATATAAAAGGTTAGTCTCAAAAAGAGAAATGTGAAGTGTGCTCAGGACTGGGTCATGACTAATGAAAGCAATGTGAATTGTGTGTATAATTTTTACTTGTTTTTTGGCCCAGTTGAAAGCTGGTATTCAACCAGGATGTGGGATTCCTGGCTTGAAAGGAAAGGAGGATAAAAGCTCTCTGATTTGGAGCAACATTAGCTCTGTGAATTACCAAGGTGTAAGAAAATGCCGTGATATGTGCTGTGAATAAGTCTTCCCTGACCTATGTTTGTTGAAGCAGTATAATGTGATGTTCTTTAATTTTATGACTACAGATGCAGAAACTATAAACATACACCTACACGTTGTTTGTTTTATTTCTGTTTGAGTGTTGCAAGATAGTAAAATCTGCCTGTGCCAATAAAACAAAATGAACCAAACATGAGAACAAGGGAAATATGTTAAGTTCAACTTCCCTCTCACAGGGAGAGTAACTTTGTGATTTAACCTAGTGTGACTGAGGGTTGATTTGGTCTGTTGCTGACTGCATAAAGGTTTTCCTGATCCAAGAGGTGCCTCTGTATTGTAAAACCTTGTATTTCTAACCTTTAACATCTTTCCAAGAGTACTGTCCATTGCTTTCACATCATTATCTGAGTTTAAATACCTCTGATCTGAGCTTGTTCTTCCTTAATCTTTAAACCTTGCTTGGTGCTACCTTCATACTTAATCATTCTCCCACCTTGCAAAGCATTTGGGGATCATTCCGATGATAAATTTCAGCTTCATCAGCTACTGACCCACATACGCTCTGCAGCCAGACTGCAACCGCTTGTCCCTGTAGCTCCTGTGGTAATGGTATAGTTAAAGAGCAGCTGCTGGCATATATATGCTCTGTCATCAAAGGGCAACTGATGTCCCACATTAACCAAATGGATCTCTAAGGAATTTCAGTGATAGAAATCAACTTTCCTTCCCAGGAGAAATTATAGCACATCTGCTTTGTCACAGCCAGACACTGCGCTTATCCTGACAGTTGTCTCATCCAATGCTACAGCTGTGCCTACAGGTACGGCACTGAGGTTTTGACAGGACATGGGGACCTCCATTCATCTTGCTAGGGTTCCCCATGACTGTCAGAGATGTTTCTCTGTGTGTTACCAGTAAAATAGTGTGGTTAATAACATGTATTTATCCATCTAATGATTAAAAATAAATGGCAGTTGAATTTAAAATGTCTTTTTATATGGCAACAAAAATGCATAAAAGAAAATAATCTTGTGCTTGGTATATGATTAACCTGTGGAATTTACTGCAGTGGATATTACTGAGGCAAATAGTTTAGTAGGATTTAGGGATTAGACACATGAATAAGAAGAGCATTTGCTAGTTACCTTCTCTAGGTTTAAGAAAGGTAATTTCTTCCTGGTGCAATTCGATACATAAGGTCAGCAAATGATCACTACATAAGGATGGGTAATGTCTTCTCCAGCCCATGATTCCCGGCAGGTCTCCAAGACAAAAGTTCTTCCTGGAGGAGGAAAAGGTATCAATGTGCTTGTCAATCAGGCAAAATACTGTACTGGGTGCACAACTGCTCTCTTCTGTTGAGGGATTATTTTGTGCCTGTGGGTCAGGTCAGGACTATTTCACAGCTCCAGCAGTTCAGGGGTTTGCCCTCCCACCTTTTCTTTTTCCTTTCATAATTTCAGAAAGCCTGACAGTGTGGCCAACGCCCTTCCTCAACGCTCATTATAACTAATGGACAAGCCTATTTATTATAAAGTCTGTTAAAGAGTAGTTAACAAGCCCTGATTTCTATTTAACTGTCACTCTGTAACCTGCTTAAGAGCAGAGCTGCACTCTAAACATAATCACCTCTTAATGCTTCTTATTTATTTATTTAGAGCCAGTATAAACACTATAGGGCAAAACCTCAGCTGATACATCAGTGCGCCCCCAGCAGCAAGGGTCTGTTGAAATCAATGGGGCTTTGCTGATTTACATCCCCTGAGAATCTCCACATAAAATAAATTCCGTCCAGGAGGTATGAGATACATGTATATGCAGAAGTCAGATATATTGGTGTGTTTGTGTGACACACAGTCGTTTCAGGGTCAATAGTATGTACAGAAATCAGAGTTCCTTTAAAAGAAAACTTAACGACTAATCCAACTTATTAAACCTGATTTATGTTTGTTAAAAAACAGTCAGGTGACAACTAACTGATGCATATCTTTATTTGCTTTGGTGTAATCCTGCGTTTTTGTTTTGCACTAGTAGATATGATGTTTCACTGTTTTAAGGTCAGAGTCTAATTTCAGATGTCACAAGAAAGGTAGTGTACTAAAAAGCACACTGCAGCTTTGTGTGCATGCAAAGAAAAGCAGATATTTTGCAACACCAAACTCCTCTGCAGTCACGGTAGATATAAACTGTCCTGTCAACCTTAAAAACAACAAAAATACCTTTAAATCAAGAACTTGCAAAATGTTTTTAAAGCTGTCATCCTAACCAGCCAAATTTTTAGTAAGTTGCAAAAGTCCTAATTTATTTATTTGACTTGTTGATGTTAGTCTTCAGAAAAATATGTGAAGATTTTGCTCGAAGGGAAATGAATATGCGTCCAGTTTTGGGGGGCCATGGTCCATGACGTGCACAATTAGAAGTTTAAGTTGAAATAGGTGGATTTCTATGAAGTAACATTACCATTGTATATTATAAGTATCTTAACCAACCAATTTATCTGCTGCTTCCTCCCCTCCCCCAGGAAGAAAAGACAAACGGAAACTTTTGACATAATTATTTTTGTGTTTTTAGTGATATAGCCCTGACCCTCAAAACATGACTACTGTACTATGACTTATTATAATGCCGTGCCATGAAACACCTCATAAAAATAATGTTATTTCCTCTGCTTTCTTCTAGACCTTTACAGGAAAATTGCTCTCAGTCTGCTTAAATCCTGTTACTTTTCATAACAACCTCCTACAAATAAAAGCAGTGTAGTTAGCTAGGTTGACGTGCACAAAACAGAAAAATAAGGTAGAAGTTTGAATTTTTTCCCCCTGTTTTGTTTATTGCTTTGTCACTAACCAACAGTTGGAAGAAAAAAAAAAAAAAAAAAAAAAAGTAATTGGATGTTTTATAATTTGTGACCATTTAAAAGAATAAATGACCTGAATCAAAGGTCAAAGCCTTTGTGCTTTCTGCAGTAGAGAGGTTTTTGTTTTGTTTTCCCCTGAATCTTGTTATACTGGAAAAAAAAATAAGGCAGACTAAAATAAAAATCTCCCCTGTGCAGATTCCCTCCCAAAGACAATTCGTAAAGGATCTTTAAAGCTTCTGATTGAAACGCCTTTTTCCTTAAAGGTTGCAAATATCAACAACATTCCTGCACACTGTAATCAAATACTTTCCCAAAAAGCCATGGAATGTGCCATAATTTGTCAAAGATCCTCACTGACAAGTTTTTAGTAAAGTCCACTACAGCAAACCCTCCTCGGCCCCCTTGACCCACGTAGCAAGAGACCTTTGACCTGATTTGGGCCTCTTTTATGAGCTTCTTTCACTCTGACCAGATGGCTAAACTATCAAAGGTTTTTATGAGTAAAAACTGCTTTTCAAACTTGCAAGTTGTATATTTCTCTCCATGTTAATGTGAACTATCAACCCAAAGGCTTTAAATTGAAAACACAAAAGGTGCTCTGCAGCTGCCTGCTCTGCAGCAGCACCTCGCATTGTGCCGGCTGGGTGGGGATGTTTGCAGAGTAAACAGCTGATGTCCAGATGAAGACAGTTTAAGGCCAGATAGTTTAAAAAACACCCATCGAAACCCTAATAAATTATTTCTTCCCTCCTCCACCTCCCCCCCTCCGGATATTGTTTTGAGCCTCTAATGTTGTGTTTGCATATTCATTCACAGCTACTGCCAGCCCACCCTCTCTTCTGCGTAGAGACTTCTACCAGTGAGAGGCAAATTGGGACTAATTAGACCAAATTGTGTCAGAAACAAAAATAAGGAGATTACAGACTTCTCAATCAGTTTGAATTTCAATACAAACATCTCTGAACACCTGGGCATCGCTTTCTTAAAGCCAACTGTGCTGTCGGGTTCCTTGCTCTCAGTGTGTTTTCAGAGAACCTCTGCCTCTGATTTCTGATCTAAGAGCATTAATGGAGGTTTGTCATTACTGTACTGTTAATCTGGTCCACGTTATTTCTTTACAGAAAAGAAAATCAACTATTTTAAAAAAATTATTATATTCTTATATAAAATATTAATACACGACATATTTTACAGCATGTGACCTTCCTTTTTTTTTTTTTTTTTTTCAGAGATTTAATAATTTTAAAATCATGCTAATATAAATCATGGAGGGATTAATAAAGAATAATCATACCTTCATAGGGTTTCCCAAGAGAACTAGAAATATAATCTGTTCTTCCTCTTTTTCACAGGTTTCCAAAAGCTCTTTTTTTAACCCTTCAGGTTCTGGCATGCTTTTCTTGCCATGTTGTATTTGTGTTACATTACTGGAAAGTCAGATATTGTCAAAGTTACATAAATGCAGGTAGTACAAATTTGGGAACAGCTTTAGTATAATATTGTTAATCAAATGATTCTCATGAAGGGCACTTTAATTCAGTTTGCAATTAGGGCCTTAAATAGTTCTGTATTTTTAAAGTCTACTGTCCTTTCTCTCACTTTAAATCACAAAAGGTTTTGTTCAAAGGTAAATAATGATGTCAGAGTATGATTAAAAAAAAAATAAATCAGTATAGGTAAGAAGTGTGTGCTTAGTGAAGCCAAGGTGGCTGCTAACATCACACTCCTAGCTTGTACAGTTGTCCATGCATTCCAGAACCACGTAGGCCATTCCTGTGTCTTCTCTTCAGTAGTTATTCAGACCTACTGTACTTAGAGCTGTCAGTCATGCCAGCATATTACAAGTGACAATAATGTAGAGAAAAATGTGCAAAAATATTTTTTTTCTCTTACCTCAGAGAAAAATTCAGCTTATCCTTACCTTTTGTCTAAAGCTTTTCACTTTCTCAGATTTCTTTACATGTGACTTGTTAATCCATCAGTCTTGTTTATCCAACCAGGTTTATTAATGACAAATGTTGCTGGCCTTGCTGAGTTATGACTGTAAACTGAAAGAATATGAGGGCCAAGGTGAAAAGGTGATTTCTTTATAACAGCTGTAATTTATCCTGGGCTTTGGCCAGGCCTTTGATTTTGGACTGGCCCTGGATATAGTATTCCTACTGATTGCATTAGAATAGCCCTCAGGGGTCATGCTGAATTCCAGGGCCCTGGAACCAGTTAGAAGAATGGAAGATGACCATATGTGCAGGGTTAGAGAATGATAATAAGGTGCAGCACAATACAAGCCCTGGTGTTGTGGAAATCCTCTGCTATGCCTTGTGCATGCTGTCATTCATACAAGCATTGCATAAGAAATGCATCCCAGCTTGGGCAAGAGGAGGAGAAAAGAAAGCAGGAAAAAAGAAATTAAGTCTCTTAGTTAGTCTGTGGGTTCATTAAATGTCTCCTGTGATGAGAAGTTTTAAGTATCATGTTACTTCTGTTTAGATTTTGAAAGGATGGGAGAGGCCAGTGCCATCTAAAGCAGTTTCAGCAATTGTTGTTTCCAAGTGTTGCTTCTTGTGCAAAAGCCATGAGGTCCTTGTCCTGCAAAGAAGGAAGAAATGGAGAACATAAGGGTCTCTTTTCTGGTTTTCACTTACTTTGGTAGTCCTGAAGTCCATTTGTTATGTCCTGTTTTATTGCCAGCACTTGTTTTAGAGACAGTACCTCAATCTGTCTGGAGGTGATCCTGTCCATCCTATCCAGCTGTGGTTTTTCACCTATTTCATTTCTCATGGAGTAAAAGGAAAAAAAAGAGTTGCATGTATTATTGTTCTCCTAGTTTTCCTAACTAGGGGCTAGGGCACTGTCTTACGAGTCTTGTTTCAGCAAATATTTACATATTTTTTATTAAGCAGTCACAGATAAGTTACCACAGGAACTTTCTTCATCTTTTAATGGTCCATTCTAAGCTATAAAATCATAAGAAACTGCAGGAAACAGAAGGTCTGGGCTCACCTGTCCTGAAGTCAGCTGGATTGCAACTTTGTAGGTGCAAACAGATGATTACACTGCCCTAACAATTGTACAATTCAATGATACATACTACCATAGACAAGTTTTCACAGGTGCAAGATTGCCTTTGAAGAGAGATCAATCCAACCCCTTAAAGTACAGTTTTATTAACTGTTGACAATTCCCATTATTTTTCAGGCATGGCTGATTACACTGTCACTTTTGGCAAAAGCTAAAATACCTCGTGATCTCTGCAGACTTCAAAGGCTTTGCAGCAGGGCAGTACTGTACCTGCATTCTACAAAATGCACGTGGTGTCTCAATGAGGGCAAAACTGTTAATTGCAGGACTATATGTCTATGTCTCTGGCTACATATAAAACTGTACATGGCTAATCCCTCTACCTGCCAACCTGTCATTAAGTGTCGAAACCATGATTTGCAGCCATCAGACATACTTGCCATGACTCAAATGACCACTTTCATATGAGATCAGTATCACAGACTGTATTAAGACACTTCATTAGCTCATCCTTGTATAGGCTGCCTTTTAGCCTCTGCAAAGTTTTATCACAGTTACCATACGTTAAATTATTAATGGTCCAGACTCTACCTACCGTCAGTGTGAACCTATACTTTTTAAGTTCTCACATAGTTGACCTTGGCAGGAAGCATCTGAACATCTTCCAGCAGTGCAATAGTAAAGTCCCTCATTGTCATTGTGCATTTGTCCTCCTTCCTCCAAGGAAAACATAGATGGAATAGCTTGCTTTCAGGATGGAGAGAGAGGTTGGTTTTTTTTTTGAGAGGTGGGAAGGAGAGGGTAAATATTCATAGTGTACATATTGCATTAATGTACTTTACAACGGCATTCAAGCCTTTGGACAGTTCCTAAAACAATTAAAAAAAAAAAAAAAAAAAAAAGGCTACTGCCCACATACTTCTCCCCCAAATGCTTTTCTGATCCCATGAGAGGTGTCAGTAAATGACAAGACAGAGATATGAGTGGCAGAGGGAGAGTTGTACTCAAAGAGGCATGTGATTGCACGGGCAATTGCATACTTCATTTGCACAGGATGACTCTTTCAGCTCCTGGCGAAACAATTGCTCTTGCAATGTGCCAGGAGAGCAATAAACAGCTGTGGTCATTGTTTGGGCCAAATGCTAGTGGTTGTGTTCTTCACAACCAATATTTCAGAAAGCAGAGCTTTGAATTCCATGTTCAGAGGGCAAAATTAACAGTAAGACATTAATCTTCATCGGCAGAAGCACTGCAAGTCATTTGAAGTTTTGTTAAAAAGTATATTACAGCTGTAGATTTTCATCTCAAAAAACGACCTAAGTCTAATGAAGAGCACTAGAAAGACAATAACCTTTATTATACATTCCTCCTTCTGTCCTCTCCTATCATTATCTGTAGTACCCACAGCCTGAAGGCAAGGCTATATGGAATATCTGAAAATTTGGAGAGTGGGCACAGAATGGTCTTGACTGCTGGAAATGCTAGACAGGAAACATGTATAACTGATCCAAGTATTAATATCTCCTGTCAGGCATCATTTTAAATCATGAGATTTAAAAAATACAAATTAAAAAAATATATATTTTTTTTTTACTTTGTTTAATTATTTTTGAGTCCTTAGATGATATATGTTACATTTTCTTTCCATCAGGCATAGATGGAAAGATAAACTTTATTTTTCTTAACAAAAACTACAATTTTTAATTCACTTTTGCACCAATACCTCTTAAAATGAGGAGAGTTAACAGTGCTTTGTTACAATACAGCTATATTTCCAAACCATTGTACAATTAAGGTGTAAACAAAAAGTACCTGAACAAGAGCAGGCCACAGCTGGGATGCCAGAGCTGCAGTAGTCAGGACAAAGAGCGCTGACTGACAGGCTCTTGCAGCCCAAGCCATTCCTGCGGGCTGCTCTTGGTTGGTGATAACTAGTTGAGAGGGGGGAGCAAACAAACCAGGGTGGTAACTTCTCCAATTATTTCAGATAGATCCATTCAAAAAATGCTAGCCTGCATCCTGATGTGGGCCCAGTCTATTAAGACTTTTTTTTCCCTTCTCTGAATTTTGTAGCAAGTATTTTAAACACCCCTTAAAAAAACAGCAGTAACAGAACTCCATTTCTCAATTCAGTCCCTAGGAGGGTTGGGCAGAATACTGAAAAGAATGAAATGAAATCCCTCCACAGGTAACTGCACCTTGGGCTCACATAATGTGAAGCTGTTGTTTTATCTTCTCATCTGACATACCACTAGCCTTATTTTCAGAAAGCTGACCTTGTGTCAAACAAGATGATCTGACTGACATTTTCTATTTCTGGAAATGATTAATCTGTTTATAAAAAGTTCAGCTAAGAAAACCCTTGATGTTTCCTTCTACATTTTCATTGATTTCTTAAAGCTTGAGTTACGTTTTCCATTTGTTAGAAGATGTAGAATTCACTATTCAAAGAAATGCTGATACCAGTGCTCAGCACATACGATGACTGGACTGCTGCTCTCTTACGCTAGGGTATGAGTTACTTATCCTGAGCAGCCAGTTTGTGCCAGCACTATGACACACTTCTCCATAACCAGCAGAGGCTTTTGGGTTCCAAGTATGGTTGAAAATTTCACAGTGAACCGCTAACAAAAAACATTCTCTCCCCTCATACTTGTAAAAATCCTACTTGGACATTAATTTGTGTAAGCCTGTTGACTACGTTCAAATGTTCACAGGCACAGCTGGATCTCCTGGACCACATCCTCTACAGAGAAACCCATCTCTTGTCTGAGTTTTGTAGTCATGTATAAGGAATGGAGCTCCTTCAGTATTTGTGAGCAACTGTAGCTTTATTTTTATCTTCATATATAGTCTGGATAACAATCATATCTACTCAGAAGCCATGTGATGCCTCCTTCACTCCACAGAATGGCAGTATGTGTTCTCTTCAAATTTGTTCATATTTTATTTTTTAGTCTCTTCTGAGCTATAAATACTCTCTGGATCCATTAGGCTCATTTTGTACTTATTCATATTTCCTCTTCTTGTGGCAGTCCAGTTCCCAGCTGAATCTGATAAGCACATTAGTCACTGCTATGTCAGCAAGGAAGAGCAATGTTGTACCTTAATATTTGTCATTGTTACCCAACACACTCATGCAAAGCAAGCTGTGAGGAATGCAGGTTTTCATGCTTTATCAGCTCTAACTAAACATCTGGTGACTAAAAAAAAAAAAAAGAATCAGTCAAAGTTAATGAAGGTTATGATTTCATATAATCCCTTTCAAGCAAAACAAATTCCATTGGAAGAATATAATAGATTAACTGTGGAACTGAATCAATTGAGGTTTTAACATCAGTGTTATTTACAACCCATCCATTTTCCATTCTAAGCTCAAACTTTGTTTTGTCATTGCCAGCAGGGCTTTTACATTTCTCTTTAAAAGCCTTCTAAAATGCCTTCATTTTGTAGTTTCTTAGAAATATAACCACTATTCTAGCCGTGAGTTCAAACAAATTAATTCACTTTGCATTACTGAAATGCTGACTTAACAAAGCAAAAGAAAACACCTACATTGTTTAAATTCATGTCTCGTGCGTTCATGGTATAGGGTCCAGCTGCAGAGGAGGAGTAATATGGCCTTGTAGAGCATTGCTAATCAGTTTGAAGATCTTAGCGATGTCCTGCCCACGTGAGAAAGGAAAATTTAACTTCCCTTTTGTAGGTGGGAGGAACTGGGGCATGTGCTGCAAGAGGTGGGAATAGCTTAAGCTGGCAGGAAGGAAGGAGGCTGCCATTCCCTGGGGATTGTACTCCTCATGTGTATGTTTGTGTGCCCATCTCCCTTATCCTCCTCTGCACTGCAAGACTTTGACCAATTTCAAGCAAGTTTGAGAGACAAATAGAAGTCCCAAAGGAAGATGAGTTTCCTAAGGTTTCTATGAGTGGAGTGGAGAGAAGAAGATGACCTGTTAGGGCAGTGTGCTGATGGAGGCAATGTAATCTGTCTGGGTTTTCCTTGATAGAAACAGAAAAAAACACATTGGAAAAAAAATGGAAAAGCAGTTGTGTTCCCTGTGCATTTGTGTTGTTTTTAGTTTGTGGCATGATAGCATTGTAGGTGCTTGAGGTAGGAATCAAAGGCAAAAGCCCAAGTGACTATTGACCAAACCCATCCCTCAGCTGAACCCTGTTATTCCATTCCCAGCCATTGCTTCCTGGTCCAGGAGAAGCTGGGAAAAAGCACATTTATCCAGACATCTATCCTTGCTTATAGTGAGTACAAGGGGATTGTTATGACATGGAAGGAGGTGATGGCAGAGAAGCGTGGTAGATCATCAAGGAAAAAGCAGCTGTGAATGTGTATGTGCTGCTGGGAAGTCAAGGGCACCGCAGCATTACATGTTCTTCCAGCTGTCAACAGAAATGATGGTGTATGGACTGGTAAGTGATGGAGCTTCGCTTTGCTACCCATCATTAAAAATGGGGAAAGCAGGGAGATATTTCATGCTGCTGCTGTGTAGGAGGTGGCTGGAAGTGTTAAAAGAGCAGAAGAAAGGACAGGCAGTCTGATGGCATGGCCTTCAGCTGGGCAGGAACAACAAATGGCAGCGTCATGGTTTCTTTTGTGACAGAGAACAAAATAACAGAAGAGTAGCCTTTTAAATTAAAAAGGGATGTGAAGTACTTTAAAGTTATAAAACAAATATTTTTTTTTTCCTGGAAAATTGGTAAGAAACAATTCTGGAAGATATGTCAGGAGGAAATCTACTTCAGCAAAACCCTTGACTTTCACTCATTATCAAATTATTTGCCTAAACATACCTTAGACTATTAATTTCATTTATTTTTAAAGCAAAGCTGAATGAAATTGCCAGTTTCTTAAGAATGCTGCTCTCTACACCCCTGAGTCTGGGATTTAGCAGACTAATGGGATCAGTCATCTCCTACTTAAATACATCCTGGGCAGCATTCACAGGAATGTCCTTGTTTGTGTCCAAAATGCACTGATGTCCTCTTTTCAGCATCTCTGAAAAAAAGTGAAAATCATAGCATCCGTAGACCACACCAGGTTTTAGCAGGCAGTGCCATCCCGGTACTCCTGCAGGAACACCTCTCCTACCATACTGGCCTCTGTTGTCAGGAGGCTCTGCTGTCCTTGGCTTATCCTTGTAGCTCCTTGGGGTTCATAACCTGAGTTCAGCAGGCCCAAACTCTTCCCTGTAGGCCCAAATTCTTCCCACATTGCTAGTGTCAGAGTTTCAGACATTGCCCCCACTCTGCACTGGTCCCAATGTACTTGTCACAAGTGGGGCCATGCTAGCTGCCTCGCTGGGGTGACAGACATAAGTACCTGGATTAGGAGATAGGCAACAGGTAAAGCCTCCCTGCACAATGGTAGGAAAAATGCATTGGCATCCACTCTGAAAGAGAAAACACTTCCTGAGTCCTGATAAACTTGGCTTGGCTGAAAAACCGGGTAATTTATGTTTAAATAAATAAATAAATATAAATAATTTTAAAAAGTTTTAAATGCACAGCAATTCAGCTTCTCACCCCTAGTAGTAAACTAGAAGTTCTAAGCAGAGATATCCCACTGGGCTCAGCTCTGCCTTGTCGTGCTGTGATACAAATTCAGAATGGTTTGTTTTAATGAATCTGAGGACAGAAAAATGTCATTCAACATCCTGTTAGCAGCATCAGTGTATATTTACTCCGGAGTTCTCATTAAAATATGCTAAGTGGATCCAAGTTTGTCTTGATCTATGTTCAGTGATTTCTGTGGAGCTTAACTGTACCTTGGTTTGAAACAGATGAAACATTCTGTGATTAAAATTAATTGTTTAGTGGGGAAGCACAAAAACCAATAGACTCAGGAGGACCCTTCTGGAAGTAGAATATGAGCCACAAAGTAGAATATGAGCCACAAACATAGACATGCTTTAACAGCCACCTTTTGCTGGATAAAGTTTCACATCCTCCCAAATGACACCCAGTTGTCTTCACAGCGTAGCAAAGATCTCCGACTTCTTTCACAAAGCTTCCATGACTTATCTATTTTTGTTTTTTTCCCAGCTGTTGTTGTAAAATCTGTTATCTTTAATGTATTACCCTGAAAAACAACACACCTTTGAGAAGGCCAGTGGACTGTGACATAATTAGATGCAAAATGCACATCTAAAAGCTGTTTACTTCCTGTAACACTAGGATAACTACTAATGAATCACCGACTCTGGGGATTCTCAGTTTGTAACTGGATACTCCACAAACTTCTTATCAGATCAACAATGATTTCTGTCAAAAAAAAAAAAAAGAAGAAAAAGTGGGGGTGGGAGGTTTTTTCTTCCTCAAACCAGACTTTAGCCTATATGCACCAATTCTAAAGCATTTTTAGCATGTCAGGCAGAGTAGTCATGGTGAGTTTGAAGGGATAAGGGAAGATAAAGTGTATCAAAGCAGGATCTGACATTCGTGATGCTATGCAGACCTTTCTTTCTGAGAGCATCTTGCAGGCCGGACTGACAGCAGGGATTAATCCATGCAATGGCAATAAACAATAGTTGAAGTGGGGTTGAGGCCTAACACCTGGATGTTATGTTGCCATCAGTAAAGAAGCCTGTTTCATGCTGTGGATGAATATATATGATCCTGGCACTGTTGCTTTCTCAGCGACAGGTAAGGCTTCTCAGACCTCTTTTGTGAACTGATATTTTTTTTCTTTTTTGTATGCGAGAAAGCCACAAGCTGTCCAGTTCAAATTAAATGCTTCAGGATGCTTTGTCTATGACCCTTGTTGCTAGGTATGAGCAGCTTAAATGCACAGGCCAACGTTTTATGCTTATCTATATGTGTGTATTTTTTTAAACCATGTCTCGCCAAATGAGAAGGAGTGAGCATTCCCTTGCTGGACGTTCACACCTCCAGGTTGTTCAGGTGGCTCTGAAGGGAACATTTGGGTGTTTTGTGCAGGACAGTGGGAATGTCCTCCTGGCAGAGCAGGCAAGGCATGCCAGAGCCACTAGGGCCACAGCGTCGCGTTGTCCTCAGCACAAGCAAGTTTGGCACATCCGCTCAAGCGTGCCGGCATTGCAGAGGGATGAACTAACGACAGTATGAGGAAATCTTCCCTTGTTGCCCTCTCGCTCGAGTTACCCTTTTTGGCAATAAAACATGCCAAAAATTTATGTAAAGAATCTGAGAGGCCTTTAAAAGGACACAGAGAGGTTGAAACTTATCCACGAGCCAAGCAGCTCTCAGGAAGTCGTGGCCTAGCGAAACCTTGCCAGGACGTTAGCCGCATGGGGGCCTTTTTCACTATTTTTGACCTCATTTACTCTGGTGTATTATCTCTGAGTTCTCAGGGTCAGCCTATGTAGGTCAGGGATTCATTGACATAGATGTTCATCTCTCTTTTTTACAAGAAAAGAAAAAAAAAAAGGCAGGGGGGAAAAAAGAGAAAGTGGGTTGGACAGACTGACAGAAGGCCCCAACAACCATGTCCAGAAACCAGGCCTGCGAGAGGCCATAAGTGCAGGCATGATGCGGGGGGAGGGAGGGCATGAAGGAAAGGAAAACATGCTTCAAGGGGCCCTTTGAGCCAAGCAGTGGAGAAAAATAAATAAATAAATAAATAAATGCACGTGGGAGCTGATTGGGAAGTACTTCACCTGAGCCATCCCCACACAGACCTGAGCCAACTAGCCTGGCAGCACAGAACTGGAGACATGGCAGGCAAAGAGGGCCAGCTCACTCCTCTTCTTACTATGTCAGACTCTCATTTGCTTTATGAGAAAAACTTATCAGCCAGAAAACTTCCAGGCAGAAGGTTGTGGAGAAGCAGAAATGTCACTGAAGGTTACTCAGTGAAACACTGCCTCCTCTTGGAGCCAGTTCTGTGTGTTCAAATGGGAAAAATGAGAGTGGTCCTACTTTGAGTTTTGAATTTTCAGGTGAAGAGACATGTATCTGATGGTGCTATAGGGTTTCAAATCTCAAAAGCAGACACAAAAATGGCATTAAAAGGATTTGCTATTTTACAGTTTTCCAGGAAGCAGAAATAAAGCTCATCTCGTACAACATGTTTTATGAGCTTACTAAAATGAGGGACACTGGTCCAGATCCAGACTGCACCAAATTCCCAAATGTAATTTCTCATGTAGTTCATTTTGCAATCTCTTGGCAATGAGCTGCCACTAGTCTCAGCCATGGAGGTAGCAGTCGCTGCCTGACTGGCCAAGCAGACCTGGGGCTGTGTTGCTCTTCCAGCTAGCTGGCTTCAATAAAGTTACACAGAGGATTTAATTATCCTAGCCATGTACTAGGTTATCCCCTGTGAAAATAAGGGGAAATGCAATGGATTTGTCAATTTTGTGCTTTGATGCAAACATGTTTTGCATTCAACGTGCCTAGACTATATTTATCAAAGGTCCAATTTTGAAGTTGCTTGGCCAAGATCAAGGAAGATTTTGCTTAGAAAAGTGGGGAATTAAAACCTGATTTCCCAAAGCCATGCACTGACTCCACCCTCGCCAGTCAGGACTCATCCACACTAAATATAAATCAACATTTAACAAGGAACAAGATAGCTTTCAGCCATAGTTGTCATCAAGAGGTACAAATGGCTCTTCCACTTTCACCTACCTCATCTAGCTCTCTATAACTAGAAAGCCTTCATCAAAAATACCACTGGAAAATATTAAATGTGACTTTGTGACCTGTTCCATTTGTGCCAGCTCCTGCAGAGTCATTCATTTAAATAAGTATCTATGATGTTTTCTTCCATCCCTTTCTCTGCCTAGACAGATACTTAGCACAGTTTTGCCTCCTTCCTCTGCTAGTTGGCTGGTGTATTTAGATGTTACAGAAGAGATTTTAAACATTTTGAATGCTTTCAAGGGCCAAGATCTCAGGCTTGTAATCACTGGGGTATCTGGAATATAGAAGTCAGTCTGACTAATTCAGTCCTGCTCATCTGTTACTGGAAGCCTTTCTGCTAAATTCAGGCTTACGATCAGCCTGTTAATGTTTACAATGTGGCTCTTTTGGAATAGATGGGAAGGATTTGCAAAGTGAATGTGCCTATAAAATCTCGTATTTACATGCATCATTTGAGTGATTGTGTGTGCAGAAGGACAATGACGTGAGTTGTTTCCTATGCAGTGTATTCAGCAGTCTTTTTCATGCAGCAGCGTGGGCACAATGGGTTTTTCGGGGCATTCATTGTGCCCTCCTCTGTAACCTGCCTCACACAGCTTACAGCAACTTGATGTCAGTGTGTTAGATTTCCCGAGGAAAAAAATGCACCAAGCAAGGCTTGGAAATCTGGCCAGGTAGGGCACCACTGTAGCACCTGGGCAGGAGTCCCATCGATTTCTGACAAGGCTGTCTGCAGTGGATGGTGCTCCGGCCCTCCACATCCAGAGACAGAGCTGTGTGGCTACTGTCTGCACCTCTTCTGGGTCTTGGGGTTTATTTTCCCCAGGTCCTTCAGTTGTTTAAAAGGTTGTTTTTAGAAAGAGTCTGTGCTTGGGAAGGGCACATCCTTGTTGTGGTTATGAACAGGGAGATCACTGCTGGATGAGAGCCAGATTCAGCTGTGATTAAGTAATAACGACGCTGTGAAAAATCCAGTGGTGAAGCAGAATGAGGACCCTGGTGATGTGGGTTTTATCCTTGGCTGTCTTCCAAAACACTTTGTAGCTGAGGTACCTACTCATGCCCTCCTCCTCTCCTAGCCTTTGCCTCACTGGTCCATCTGTGAGGACACAAGATGGGTGGCTCGTGCTCATTCACATGGGCTGAATAGCACACAGAAGCTGATCTGAAAACTCTGGAAGCTGTTGTCATGCAGGTAATATGTTTGTAGTATTGGCCGAGCACATATATCTAATGAAACCTTTAGGCTAAAGAAGCTCTAGCATCAGATAGATGCAAATCTCACTCCCAAAATTTTATATAGGATTTATTTCTTGATCTAATAATAATACGGTTTCACAAATCTATAATTATTTTTCTATTCTGTTCCAAAATACTTTCAAAACATTTATTGCTAAGGTCTTGAACCAGCCCTGAATGGTAGATAACCATCTCATTCACTTACATTAATTGACCTACTATATTAAAAATAAATAAATAAATAATCTGCATTCAGTTCTACTCAGTGATGAAACCCTCTTGTCACTGCAACGGAAATTAACCTTTTGTCAACAACTGTTAACAGGACGTTTGCAAAGACCCTGGCTTTCCAAACTGCGGAAATAGCTGAGAAGCAGCAGTACTCTGACATCTGAATTTTAATACGCCAACTCCTTAGGAAGCTTATCAGAAGGGTAGGGGGAAGTATTTGTGCAAAATGCTTTTATTTGACTGTTTTCTCTCCATTCAAGGAGAGTAGTTGCTCTAACAATGGCATGAATCCAGTGTATCGGTGAGTTGTATCCCTTGAACTCCAACTTACAGAACAAAAGACTTCTAAGAAGCATCCATGCAGCAGATGTTTAGTTATCTGAAGTGTCAGAATGCCAATTAGATATTGAACATGGCAGGAGGAGGGTGGAGTTTCCAAAACAAATGAATGATGAATAGGAACAGTTCCCGAGTTTGGTCTAAAGTCCTGCTGTTCTTTTGTAAAATGATTTGTGGCAAATTTGTTTTGTCACTGAGGCATAGTTCCCCTTCAGGATTTAAGTGATTTTTATAATCACTCCAAGGAAACTTAAAAATAATAATAATAATAATAAAAGAAAGAATATGAGGATAAAATACCCTATTTGTTCTGAAGAACAGTCTCTAAAAGTGAACGTGATTTAAAGTGTAACCAAATAATCCTGTCTTCCATGTGGTTCATACATAGGGGTTACTCCCCCACAGTGAAATCCTAGCCTTGTATTGAAATGGAGGATTCTTTTTGGGGGGTCAAACATGAATGGATTTAGTGAAAATTCTTTGTTTCAAAGATTACATTTAAAATTTATTTTTAATTTGGTTGCTCCTCAGTGCCAGGGTAATCTTGTACAGCATAAAGGGGGTTAAAAAAAATCAACTGGGTTACAAAATGCCTCTATAGCTGACTTGCATTTTTATTGTCATTGACCTCAGTAAATCATTGTTAGAAATTAATATAACGTGGACATTTCTAGTTCAGCATTTTACGTGGCATTGGGTTTAAAATAGTCTTCTCTGACTTGCAAAATGCTCTGGATTATTTTTGCTTTATAATCACAAACAACTTGTAAATGTACTTAGGACAACTAGTTCTGTGTGTGTCTCTGTCAAATAATAATACTGGACAGTATAAAATACCAGGCAAAGGAGCAGAGAGGAAATTGGACTTGCATTGACTTAAATAAGCAAGTGCTGTGACAAAATTGTTTAGTTCTCTTTTGACCTTTTGAGGTCACGTTTGACTATTTATGCTATCTCCTAATGCTCTACTTCTCCCTGCCTGGTAACAATTATGTGTTTATGCTGTTCTTTGCCTTCCCAGTTGGTATATTAAACAATTGCTAATTACTGCATAAAAATATACATTACTATTTTGGAGCTTCCTGTAAACAGCAAGCTACTTCCAAATACCCTATTTAAACAGCTGGATGAAAACCTCCATGTTTTATCTATTTTGTTTTATTTTTGGTTTATTTGTTTAAAATTACATATAAGCCAAAATATTAAAAATTGTCATAAATTGATTTTCCATCCAGATATTGACTATATATAATTGATAGCAAAAACTATTTTGGGGAGGGTGGAGACAAAGCTGAATGATTTAGGCAGATCGAGATTTTCTTCATGGTAGTGTTAACAGAGGAAAAACTCAGCTGAACACAAGATTAGCATATGTTTTGTAATCATCTAGGGAGGTATTTGCCACTTTTTCCTAAGGTGAAGCATTGCTAAGAAGTCTGAGTGTAAAACCTCTTACAGTCCTACATATGGCCATTCCTGTCAACCTCAATGGAAAAGGCAATAAGAATTAAAGGTTTCAGGACTGTCTTTAAGAACTTGATCTTATAGTGTTGAGTGAGTTCTGCTGTTTCAGAGTGTTTTCCATTCCCATTGATTTCTACAGATGTCACTTAATTCAAAAGGCCACCAAGCCACAGCTTTAAAGTACAGCTAATTTGAAGTTGGATCTTGACACTCATATTTAAGTACTCCAGTGAAAGGGATTTGATATTTAAGATATTTGGAGATCTCATCTTCTACTAACTCCATAAAAGCAGTTACCAAATACATACTGGTTTTACTTTTTACATAAGTTTTATGTAAGGTATTGGGAAAACTTGATTGATTTTTTTTTTAATTATTTTATTGTATGTCATGTAGTTCAATGCTGCAATTTTAAAATTGTTCAGGCAACTTACAGTTGCTCCCGTCCGGAGCCAGAGCCAGCAATTCTACCAATCTCAGTATCTCAATGCATTTCAATAAGATTGTTAAGCACCAAATGGGTCATGCACTTTGCCCACCTGGTTCTTTGTGCTAGTGCTTAAAAGCATTGAAGTCTCATGGAAAATTGTTTACAAAATACAAATTCTTTTCTTGCACTCTCAGTTTATGAACTCTACTTCCAAATTGAATGTTCCTTTAGAAAAATTAATTTGTGAAATGAAAATGCCAGGTGAATCATCTGCTTCCTGGCTAGACTAAATCTTTCTGCTTTTACTTCTAAAAATGTATGCAAGGGTAAATTGTTCAAAGTGAGCATTAATTGTGTCTAACTAGCTCAAACATGTCTAGTTTTTCAGTTAACCACATAAACGAATCACTGTTGATAACTGGATATGTCTCTTGCTGTCTTGTACTGAAATTAAATCAACACTGTGTCTTTTAATAGATCATCTTGTTAATACGGCAGCAGAGAACAAAGAGATATGACTGCACACCCCAAATCAAGTATGCCAACATAAACTGACAGAATCTCTGCACTCGATGACGTTACAGTACGTAAAGCAGCGAAATGGGACAGGAAAGCCATTTCCCATGCTATTTCCTGATTTCCTGCTCTCTGCATTCCTGCACATAAACCTTTAATTCATTTCAGAATGCAAAGGTCATGACAAAAAGTCAGAGGATAAATATACCCTTTTGACAAACAGAAGGTTGACAGCAATTTTTACCCAAATGTTTCTGAGGCCAGGTGTTTCCCATATACTGTATTGAAATGTGTACCTCTAAATGTTTTGTTAGTATTTTAACTGTAAACACTCTTAAGCATTATGCTCAAAAATAATTTCTCTGTGGAAAGCAGTAACATTCACATCTGTATTTGTGCAAGACCAGTGGTCTGTAATACCAAAGAGATCTGGTGCTCCAGTGACCTAGGGATTGCACGGTGTAAAACAAATGTCCCATTTGAACACTGTGAATGGCAACTAATCACACACGTAATGTTCTCTTATGATTAATCAAAGCAAATATGTGAATATTTTTTGAGTAGAACAGCTGCTATCATGACGGAGATACCATTTGTTGAAAAAGAAGCACCCTGCATTCACCAGTATCCTGCCACTCCTGGGGTCCACAGGAGACAAATGCGGACTCTAGGGCTGAGTCCCACAGCAGTGGGCTCTATGTATCCTTTGCAGCCTGTCAAGCCTTTTATAAATGCACAGAAAATAAACTTTTAATTGTGAATTGTGGAGTATGTGGCAGCTACAAGGATTCCCTGGATGTGTTTGGGAGGCCGAGGCTGAGAAACATCCAGAGAGCACACCAGAGCCTGGGGTGTCCTCCCCCTGTGGTCAGGCTGTTCACCCATTAAATCTTCCTTCTGTGTACAATATTTTGGAAACTTTTATTGGTCTTTGTGTCCTGCACAGCTTAATATCTCAGCAGTACTGCACATTGCAAAACTGCATTTGCCTCTGTGAAAATACGTCAGGGTGCGAAAACATTCATTTTGTCAAGATCGGAGGTGTATGCAAGATGCATTTATTGGCAGGTGTCAGGAAGGACTTGCTGAAAATGTTTTCTCTGTCCTTTGCTAGCAGCTAACCAAACCCTGCCCATTCTTCAGCTGAAGAGGAGTTATATACCTGATGAATTTCCATGTGTGTATTCATTTCATTCACAATGAAATCTTCAAAATATAGGAATTATCAACCTATATGTTTGTGAGTGACCAAAATGCAGGTGTGATTTGCTTTGTATATGCAACAAAGAAAAGGTAACTTTTCTGTGGAAAAACTCTCAGCTTTTTAACCTTTCTTTGCCTTGCAGAATGCCCATGGATTTAATTATAGTTTCTTAAATTCTTTGTAGCCAGTTCCTAGAAACTGGGCAAATGAATTTACTGCAAATATTCAATTTTCATAATATCTATATTTGATTCTACTAATACCAACTGCAAGACATGCCCTCCTCAGTCTTTATTTTTCTCAGGAGTGCATATTTGTAAAGCCATCCCCATGCTGAGGATTTACAGCCATACACGGGACGCAACTCAGATTCACACATCTCAGCGTGTGGCAGTGAGGAGCTGTTGTTGCTCAGATCATTGTCTCCTGCAATCAAAACCCCTGAACTTTTCTTGAAATGAATTGATAGCAACTGTCTGGAAGTCATTGGCTCCCTGGCATTAGCCCTCCTAGCATCTTCCAGAGTGACTTTTCCCCTTGAAAATTAAAGACTGTTATCCTACTTAGTTTCATACATTAGGTCTCCCAAGGAACATCTGAACATTGCTGGGCCTTAATTTGGCAAGGGTGTTTGTAATGGCTGACCTACTCAAACACCCTCTGCAAAAGGTAAATCCTATGTATAGCTCCAGCCTGTTTCAAAACTTGTTTGATGAAGCCTGGAAAATATGAAGGAAATAATAAAACGATACTCTTTGCACATTATTATTATTTGCTTTAGAAGTCAACTTAGTTTCATTAGATACCAAAGTTTGAAAGCAGCCTTCAAAGACAGCCCTCCTTGCCCCCATTCCCAAATAAAATGTGAAGGAGATAAATAGATTAGGGTCCTGTTTGCATATTGATAAGAAAAAGTACATTTACATCAATGTAACCACATATCTTATCACAGCCATTACAGACTTCAAGGTCTCTATTAATATGAAGGGAGGGAAAATCTTCAGTGGTGAAATCAGTGAATTCAACAGGGTGATTTTGGTCCTCTTTAGTTTTTATGATGTGATGTGAATTACTCTGTCATGGGTTAAATGAATTTGTGGTATCCTCTCAGATTATTCTGCTAACCTAAGGCTCCTTAAATTCCTCATGTGCTTTACAGTGACTCATGTACAGAAATGTTTCTCCTGATTTTTGCAGCAGGGCTACTCTGGTTTCTATAAGACTGGACCTGGTGTTTTGTCTGTGCTGTAAGGAAGACCTTACAGCCTCTTCCCACAATGGTGGGCTTTGGTTTTTAAAAGATTTTCAGCTAGTATGTGACAAGAAATATACAAAGGAAACATGTACGATAAACTCCACAAGATAATCAGGAACCATATGAAATTCTTGCGTGTTTCTGGCAATTTTTAATGGACTCTAATGGCTGTAAAGCAGAATATGAAGTGTTATATTGGGTTGATTTCTCTTAATTTCTTATTATTTAAATTCAGAACCTTGTTGTGTCAAATTTTGTGAAACTAGAAAACGTAGAGAGGGAGAAGACCTACTAGATTAAGAATTTTATTTTCCTTTCAATACCATCTCCAGTGGTCTGGCTAAAGAGGTGCGAGGGGATAAGAAGAAGAGGTGTCCTCAGGTGGTACACTGCAGCCTCCTTGGTGACAGGGTTAGGCTGAGGCTAGAAAATATTTTGGTTTCTTTAAGACATCTTCTGACATCTTTCTGAGAAAAGCCACCTTCCTCTAGGGACCAGGTGCCTTTCTGAGCACCGTTTCTGTCTTGTCAAATGAAGAAATCACTATAATCAAAACAAGACATTCATAGAGGAATAACTCTAGATGGGAACTTGCTGACATTATTAGGTCTCTTCTTCGAATTTGCTCTGGACACACAGCAATCCCTGAAAGCCATTCTCATTTTCTTACTATTTAATGGTCTACTCTAAGACAATGGTAGTCTCACACTAACTGCTGTGTAACATTTTTATTGTTGCTGTTATTGACAATTTTATTAGGGAGTTTATGGAGTTTTAAACAGCTTTCTTCTCAGTGAGGTGAGGACCTCTCTGGGACAGGACAGGTCAGACTGACCTGAGAGGCTGTTGTTGTTTTTAGATACATAATGCATGTTCCATCTTTAAACTGCCAGTTTAGCATCTTCCGTCACCATCAGTTTCTGGCCATTTTTTTTCCCCAAATGTCTGCAGTCCATGATGTGGTTATTATCTGACCCCAACCTCTTCTGGAGTAATATGTAATTAACAGATGAGTTACAGGCTTTGAAACAGGTCTGCTGATGCACACTGGATAATAACTTACACTGGGAAAGCAAGTCTGAAATGTTTTAGGTGCTACCTGTAGACCTGGCGTGACAAGGAGGTGCTTTCCATGACAGACTCTGATGGCTTAAATATACCAGCACAATGATACTGTCATGAAAACTGTGCCCAGGGCCCGCTTAACTGCCTTGCATCTCTTCAGCTCACAAACTGGCTGTAACTACAAACAAACCCCCATGTTTGCCCCTGGCAAACAGCAGTTTATGACATTGACATAAACCATCAAGCCTTACCTGCTACAGAGAAAGGACAAATAGATTTTATTCTCTGCTCCTGTGCACCAAATTTGAGGTTCTGCTTTATTCTCCATCTAACCTTCAAAACAGAGAGGTGGCCCAGTTGCCTGTAACTTCACAAACAATTTTGTAGATGAGAAAAGCTGTCCTGCATATATCCTGCAAGGCTAAAAGGAGCAAAACTGTATCTTAGACACTGGAGTAATCAGGTAGGACTTAAAATATGTTCCAAAAGATGGATTCTGTCCCAAATCACTATTTGGCAGGAATAATTGCACTGCAATTCATGGAAACCTACTGAAATGAGAATAAAGCTTTTAAGGTCTGAACTGGGTGCAGGAACCAGAACTTCATGGCACAAAAAAGCTTCTTTGTGTGGCTGCTTCTCAGAGTACAAGCTCTGTAAAGCAAGTTATTCTGTTAATTTTTGTAATGCTGTAAGGTAATGTCAGTACTCGATAAGTTCCCAATACAGTAATTTAATTTTGAAACACACTTAGTTTATTTCTCTGTAAGAAAATTATCAGCAGCACACAGCTCTGTTCCCAGTCTCACAAAGGCTAGATGTCACAAATTATCTTCAGAAGGAATAGAGTTAGTTTTTCTGTACATATTAGTGTATTTCAGAAGATTAGCACGTCATTGAAAACACACAAGTTCTATTGCTTCTGTTGGCTCCAAGAAATCATTGGGGTACCTTCACTAACTCTTTAAAGGAAATATTGTGTAATTCAAAAACAAAAATGCATGGGAACTAGTGGTATATGAGTCTTCACAAGCTGAGGGCTTGTATCCACTGTAGATAAGTGTGTTTTTCCCAAATCTCTCAACCTCCTGAGTCTGCAGAATTGGGCCAGAAAATCTCATTTGAAAACAAATGGTTGTTTTGTTGTTTTATTTAAGTTTAATAGCACATTTTAGATCCAGACCAAGTAGCGTTCTCTCATCAAGTTTCAGAGCGCGTGTAAATATGAAAGTGGTTTACACCTGGGCTTAACCAGAGCTCACTGAAATTATGAAAGCATGACAGCAAAGACAGATCATCTTCAAAGGGCTTTGGGACAGCTCTCTGAGTTTTCAGACCTCCAGGGCAGGCTGGCAGTTTCACTCCCAAATTGCACAGACATTTCCCAGACCAGTAAATGAGGATGGAGAAGGGCAGTTGCAAGATGTTGCTTTAATTCAAACTACAGAAAACCATAAGGGGGATAGGAGAGAGAAATTTCCACTTCATTTCTATTTCCCTTTCTCTGCTGAGGTCTGTATTATTTTTGGATGACCACTCTGTGAGTCTTGGCATTGAATGTCTGTAGTTGTACAGGCCAGCTGTACTGGGACCAGGGCAACTGGGACTCCTGGTTCGTCCCCACCCAGCTGGGAGCCAGGATGAAGGTCTCCAGCTCAGAGCAGATCTCTCTAAATCTCTTTCCCCCTTCCTAGAAAACAGGAGAGTTGTTTCTGCTGGGAGGGTAGCCAGCAGAGCAGGATCTCTTTCATTCAGTGACTTCTTAAGCCTAAGGCAGCCTAGATATGTATTCAGGATTTCTTATTTTGGAGGCTGAAGAGAATTTAATGTCTTTGGGAGAGGAATTTCTAAATCCCGGATGTCAGTGTTGCGAGAAGGAAGTTGTGGGCTTTGTTCAGCTCTTCATCTGACTTGGTTTTCCTGTCCAGCCACCTCTACAGCTTCTGGTTTTATTCTTTTCTCTGGACAGTAAGAGATTTGGTGTCCTTTCTGTGCATTATCTTTTTTAGCTCCAGTGGTACAAACTGAGTGCAACGTCTCTATGCAGATACTGTTTTTAATGTCATTGATGATTTCTTTTAGTGTTGTTTGTTTTCTGCCTGAAACAACCACCAGGGTCTAAACAATAACAGTTCGTGGTTTTGATATTTTTGTTGTTGATGTTTTGTGTGTGCGGTGTGATATTTAACATTCAGCGCAAGAACTGTAAAGAAATTACTATCTAGGAAATGGTCAGACATGAAAACAAGTTTTGTGACCTTCCTTCTTCCTCTCTCCTTCACAAATTGGGTAACACAAAGAAATTCAGCTTAGGGCTTGCACTTTAAACATCTGTGACAGTTTTCAATTTCCAAATTTCCCCTAAAAAATAATGAAGTGGCTGTAGGAGTGTTATAGGATCTGACACAAAGAAAACCTGCAAGACTGCTCTCAGAAAAATGATAGAAAAACAGGTAAAAACAAAATTTGTCTATATTTAACAAATATCTAGCTGGAACTTCAGAGAACTAAAAACCAAACCCCATCTATCAACAGGGGTTGATGTGTCAGCCTGTCCTTTCCAAACCAGATCTAAGTAAGGAGCTGTCCTGGGGAACAGCAAAGCAATGTTTTCAAAGTTTCTTTTTTCCTTCCTGCCTCAGAAAATCCGGGACTCCAACCTGAACGATTGTTTCATGCTAAATAATATTAGCATTTAAATGGCCCAGCACTGTAGTTAACAACAGGGTGAGAGTAATAGGAGGATGGCAGCGCTGGGTTCACACCTCTGTCCCTGGCCCTTGGTCTGGAGACCACTGCCTCCTCCTACCCTCGACCATGTACACAGGAGGCAGCACGTCTGTCCCTTTGTTTGAGATTTTTGCCGGGATGGTGAAGATCCCTCTGCAGCTCTAAAAAGCCAAAATCCTAGCCTTGTGTTTAGGTTTTGCCTACAACCATGTACAAGTTCATGTCTTCTGCTTGAGACATTGCTCTGATCAAGTAGCTCACAACAAACTGCTTGAAAGATGTTTCAAAATTATTTTTTTGCTTCATTTTATTAGCTTGACTTGCTTTTGCCTATAAAGAGACTACACAGACTACATGTATACTCAGGTGTCCTTATTGTCACAGTTGATATGTTGCCATGGAGGAAGGCTGTTAATAAAGAGGACATTAAATTAGATCACCTCTGTGCACATTTATCTGCACCCAGCACAGCTCCAGTCTTAAGGAGAAGGAGTGGTAGGAAAGCAATTAATTGATGCAGGTGCACAGAAAAAAATGCATTTCTTATATACCTCTGAAAGATGCAGATCATATTTGGGCATATGCTGCTCCTTGGCATGCTAATCACTTCATCAGATTTCACCGATACAAGGTGATTTATCTCACACAATTTTAAAATTAGCAAAACTTTTTTTTGGTTTATTTCCAGAGTTGTCTTCAGAAGATAACAGATGCAGTTGTTTAAGAATAAATCATTTGCAGTTTGAGTGGAAGCCTGCTAAAGACATCATAGTCTTGTCTGATTCAGTGTCACACAGCAGTCTGTTGGATAAAAAAGGTGTCCTGATTCCTAAAAAATCGTGAGGTCTTGGCACAGCAAAGAGTGGTGAGGGCAACCTGGGAAACATTTATGTGTGTGATTAGCAGGAGGGAAGCCTGCATTTAAAAGAATAGGAGTCTTCTGAAACACAGACAGGAGTCCGTAAGAGGAAGGGTCTTTGTGTCAATGAGAACTTCCTGCCTCAGGTCTATGGCCATGAAGATGAGACATGGATGAAATCTAAACCAGATCCTCAATGCTGATAGATCCAATACTTTTGTGTCTTTCTGCCCATTCTCAGCCCACAATATGTGTGTGTAAAGCACTGGCAGAAGAATTAATCCCATAAATGTGCAGCTGATAGGCTAAAGCCAGAGGACTGTTATCCCAGCACAGGCACCTCATGAGTGCAGCTGGCCAAGAAGTGTGCGACAGTGACTGAGCGCGTAGCTATTCATTCGGGTTTCTAGATAACATGGGGAGCAGTAACCCCTGGCCCAGAGATCAAAATATTAAAGATTGAGGTAGTCGTGTCTTTAATTACGTATTTTTTAGTAAATAGGCCCTGAGCGCAGTTTCACATGACAGTAGAGGCCACAGAAAGCGGTCACAGTGTATCTGCGAGGAGGGGCCCTGTAGGACCTTCTCAACTATGAGGGGGTGACCAGCAGCTCCCCTGCCTTGGGAGCAGGGGTTATGGGGTGTCCAGACTGCAGATCAGATCAGAGATTGGGCCAAGTGATGCTAGCTTGGTATCATTACAAAATTAATAATTAAATGAATATGTAATTAATACATAGTGGCTCTTCGAGGAGCCAGTTAACACACTAAAATGGAGGAAGATGGTTTTAGGGGAAAGGTTTTTTTGTTTGTCTGTTTGTTTTCCTTCCAACTTGAAGGAGTTAAATTTGCTCCTGGAGTGGGCAGAGCAGGGCAGGATGCGTCCCTGGGAGCAGGACCCTCCTTGGTGAAGGCCACCCCTGAGCACAGCGCCCTGGTGCCCAGGCGCCTCTGGGAGCTGTTTCATGTATGGATTTCCCTCCTTTTGATTCCGTTAACGAGGTAGAGAGACTAATTATTAGCCTTTTGAATCTCTGACCAATCAATTCTTACTCCGTGACGATGATTAGCACTTATTTTGCTTCATGGAACGACAGATGAAATATTTTATAACAGGAGGAAATTGCCCTCAGTTTGAAAACAAGAAAATTGAACCCCAAGGTCACCAGAATGACAAAGTCAGGTACAACACAAGGTTGTACATATACGTGGTAAAAAAATCACATAATGGACTGTAAGCTCAGTAAGAAATGGAACAAACTATTTATTCTAGAAGTAAAATCAGTAGATTATGGGGGGGAGGGGGGGGGGAGTCCTTAATTCATACCAAATACGTAAATTACACAGTAACAGCATTTAAACAATGAGCAAACATAATGGGCACAGCTGATTTAGATACCTATGTTTCCCTAAAAATCAGTGATTTTTTCAATGCCTCTTGGACTTCTAAGTTTCTTAGGATGTGTACTTAAATTAACTTGGTATAAAAGAAATGTACAGTATATTTTCTGAGGTTTTGTGACAAAGGAGAATTAAGTAATGGCAACTTTTCTTTCTTTCTCTGCTCAGGCATAATCCAGTCAAAATCTGTACAATAAATTTTGCTTCTGGGCTGAAATCCTGTATGACAGTTTGCAGCCCAGAGCAAGATTTCGGAGATGAGCCATGTAAACCCTGAAAATAGGAGCTGATAATGATAACAATCACTGACCAACCTTTAACTATGCCTGCGCTAGTGTGTGTCACTATAATACAATTTTGTATGTTAAACAACAGATGTCAAACAGAAGAAAGGAAAGAGGCCTTTGCTTTTCTTCTGTTGTGGACCTTGTTCTTCCAAAGCAGCCATTTTTTCAGTTGCCATGACAGTGTTAATAGGAGTTTATCATTTTCCCATGCCTGCTGCATACTAATGAGGGATCAATTCATGAATGTTATCTGTAAGGCTAAGAAGGGTCCAGCGCCACAATCTCGGGTGCATTCAGTGCTTGGCATAGCACCCCTGTCCTCAGCCCTTTGGCTGCAGCACAGTGTTGCACGGTGCAGGGTTTCTGCTCCTCACCTTTTATTCGTGGCAGGATCGGGATATGCAGCAGACCGACCGAATGACTGCATTGACCAAAAAGTTTGACTCACTATTTCCTGATTTGTCATGGGGAAAAACAGCTGTGAAGTAATCTCAAAGATAAGGGAATGGCTTCAGATGTATGTCAGAGGGAAAGCCGAGATTTCTTTCATTTGGGCATAACTTTGGGATGCTGGAAACTTTTAAGTTTCTGGTATTTGAGCACTTCATTTTAGGTGGTCAGTAAAAAAGCAAATCACACCTTATGCAGGAAAGTACTGGGGCCTCAGATAATGCATTTCAGCAGTGTATTGTGTGCTATGGGATTGATCCTGCCCCTGCCAGCCATTTTCCTCAACTCCCAGTGATGAAAATAGATGAAGAAACACAGAGATTAGGGGCTGATTGGAGAATTGGTGGAGGTGCAGTTAAGCAATGATAAGCAGTTTTTCTCTAAAATTAAGGAAAATACTGCAAATTCCACACTGCAAAACACAGCATAGCAGCACACACTGGAAGAGCTCTGTCCCACATAAAGGTTTTGGGATTTGTTTCCTTCATCAGTTATCAGCTGCGCTGGGAAATAAGCTTTTGAATTAATTATTCATATTGATGCTATAATGTATTATAGGTAGCAAATTGAGAGCCAAACAAGGTCTTTCTTGAGCTACATAAAACTTTTCAAATACATTTTTTATTATCATATTTCTCATTCTATTGATTCCTATATGTAAACCTTTCCACTGTTTCCTTTGTGAGTTCTGGTTATATGTTTTTGTTTGTTTGTTTTTGCTGTTTTGGTTTTCCTTATAAAAAGCCAAAGAAGTGAGGGGACAGAGGTCTTCCCTTTTCTCCACACCCATCACCCCATCAATTATTTAAAAAGAAATCTTAAGGCATTTTGGGCTTTTCTTTTTTTGTTATTTGCAGTTGTTCTTTTATCATTATCTTCAGGAAGCAGCATTACCATCTTGCAGATAAGAGGCACATCCAGATGTGCATATCAAAGGATGAACAACTACTTATTAAGAAAAACTTCTTTTACGCCAAGCAAGGTTCAAAGGAATAGTAAAGTCTATGGCATAAGCGACAAAACTGTCTGGCAATCCTGTGCATTGTCAACCTAATGCACAGAACTGGGAGAGAAAACACTTTCATCAAAAAGAAATGGTGGCGAAATGCATGTAGAAAGAAGAAAAGGCAGTCAGCTTAAAGGGCAAACACCCTTCTAAGCAGTGACAATATTAGCCATTCTCTTAATGGTTGTGCAATTAAAAAAAAAATAATAATAAAATATATATATAAAAAAAGAGTTGAAGTACCTTTGTTGAAATATGCTTTTTTAATATAAACTAGTTTTAACAGAATGTTCCAAAAGTGTTTAAAGTCTTTCATGCCAATATCAAAAGATTTGTGTTACACCCACTTTAACTATAAAGAATATTTATACATTTAGGTGAAAGGCAGATTAAGAGACTTGTGTTCTTGTTTGTCTGATACTGGGAAATGTATGAGATTACAATGAATGTACAGCAGCATATTCAGGTATTATTAGTCATCTTCAAAACAGATTGTGTTTTCTCTTTAAAACAAAAGGAAACAAAGACTTAATTGGATGTGGAACTGTGCAGCTCTGTAATCAAGGCACAGGTTGGAGTTTGGGTCTGGACTTGGAGTGATCTTAAACAGGGTGATCCCTTCTCCAGCTCCGCTGAGTACAAGCAGTGCCTTGGGTGCCCCTGACTCTGCCTTGCTGAATGAGTGCAGCACACAGAGAAAGCGATGTTAAATTGTTTTACTGATAAATTGGCTGCAAACACACTTTTTTTCCCCTTTTCTTCCTCACCTCCTAATAAGCCACAGACAGTGCAAGAAAACTCCTCCTCCTTTCTTTGTGGTTGTCTATCACAGGCATAAGGGGGCTAGGAGAAGATTTAAGGAAGTGCTGCTCCTTCTTTTTCACTCCCAGGATTTGGCCACTGATATAGTGTTTTATTTAGCACACTCAACTTAATCTGGAGCTAAAGTAATGAATTCACCTCCATTTCATGTTCAGTGTTACATGTTGAAATTTGCTAAAGTAGGTGAAAAATTATTATTTTTTCCTCTCCCTGTTTCACTTCATTCAACCAAATGGTTGGGAAGATGTCTGCAAGGAGGAGCTGTATTATATTAGGTGGAATCACTGCTTTCTCATAGTCTTTCTCTGTCGGTGCAATAGCTGGACTCTGAATGTCCAAAGTGACATGCCACATTTAGGGCCTGATGCATGTAAAATTGCTGTTGGGGTTCAGGAGTCCAAGATTTGCTTTGGGGGGGATATGTGTTGAGGTGAGCAGAATACACTCAGGAATCATCTTGCAGAGTGCTGGGTGAAACTCAGTTGCAAGCAGACATATTGTTCATAGCTATTTGAAAGACCTTTTAACGGATTGATCGTTTGTAATCAATCTTTCATTGTGAGTAAATTGAAATAAAATCATATTCAGATTCCCATCCAGGCAACAGCAGAAAATATGATAGTTTAGCACCTGGCACAATCATTCCAAGTTCCCAAGCTGGTTTTTTTTTTTTTTTTTTTTCATTTTTAGCTCTGTTGAAAATATGAGATTGCATAATGCGCTGCAGTTTATATAACATCTTCACATGGCTTTACATTATAATTTCACATCAGTTTTACCTCAGAGTTTCTAACAGGTCAAGTAACCTTCTGATTTCATTTAAAGTTTCCATTATTCTCTCCTGAAAGGGAAAATCTAGCTCTTGTTTGGACAGCTTTGGTAACTCCAAAGGAAAAATTGGGCATTATGGTGAATACAAAAGATTCACTTTCCATGCATTAGGCTTTTCAATTGCTTTCTTAATGCAAAGTTGGACAGGAGAGTATAGGCAAGAAAAAAAAAAAGATCATTTTGTGTCCATGGTCAGATGTCAATATTGACAAAAATAAATGGAATGTAACAATAGATTCTTGCAAAGATGAAGGTCATATGACCAAAATGTCTAACTAGACCTTGCACTATAGCTGTATCTTATTGCTGTTAGTGAAAAAAAAAAAAAAAAAAGTGTGTGTTTTTTTTCCCCCATAGTTTAAAACATGCAAAAAGAGAGCATATCTAGAATTTTTAAATTAGCCCAATTTAGGCAATAATATTGAAGGCAAATCAGAAATGAAGTACTTAGAGAATTAAAATATTAAAAAAAAAAAAAAAAAAAAAGCCTGGGAAGGTCAAGAATGTCCATCCCATTGAGGTCTCAGCACATCATTCCCATCTGCATTTTTCAAAATTTCTTTCTTCAAAACTTCGATGATGCAAGCTGCTGCCTCTGCCCTGGGGGAATGGGCTGAGTTCCAGTTTGTATATTGGCTTAATTAGCGATAGTCTGAAGGGTCATTGTGTCTTAAACTGAGAGTTTTCTTCACTTCAGATTTTCTTGCCTAAGTCAAACTATTTATGAAATCAGCCTTTGAGATATTTTTTTTCTTTTTTTCCCTTAGTTAACATCATTGTTTTAAACTCAAAACACAAAGATATTACTTAGATGCTGTTCAGCATTCAAGCCTTTTCCCCTAGAGATATTTCCCAATTGTGGCAGCAAAATGTAGCCCTGCATAGTAGCTTCAATCTGGCTGAAATGTATGTCTGTGTAGATAACTTCTGACCACATCTGTAGTATCACTGAGAAGAGTGAACAAAGATTATGTGTCAAGCAAATCCTGCTTTGGTTCACAGAGGTATTAGAAAACTTCATTCATATTTACAAATTATTTGGGCCCTTTGATTCAGACACTTAAGAATTTTGAAGTGCCATAATTTATTTAGTATACAAGTTCAGTTTCTCTCCTTAGTGCTGCAGCATCTCTTGTCATTACTGTTCCTACCTCTTTTTCTCTTACTATATAAAGGTCTATAATACAGGCATCATTTGTTTATCTGAATGGTTGGATATCTCTTGTGAGCCTAAAAAAAATAAATCCTTAGATCCCCATTGTTCCCTGTTCAGAAATATGGATAGATACACAATGTAAGGCAATTTTTAAAAAGGACTTTAATTTGTGGCTGATTTAAAGATTTGGTGAAAGCTATTTTCTTGTCATGAAATATTTTTAAAAAGCAAATTATTCATTTTTTATTACCACTAAAGTCTGAAAAGTTCCTTGTGTCTTGTCTTGTATGTGGAAAACTTAGCTCCTGAAGACAAAGCAGTAGGAAAGGTTTCCTAACCATAGCATTGTCCTTCCAGAGCACTGAACAGCCCCACCAAGTTTGTTTCAATTACACTGCCATTTCCTAACTGAATCCAAAATATTTCTTCAAAAGGCTCATCTGGTTGAGGGTCATGATCATAGGTGGAAGGTCAGTTAGTCATTTGCTGAGACATTCACTTCTCACTCTAATAATCTTTCATAAATCTTAAAGGAATGCAACAGTTTATGGCAGAAGTAGGGGAGGTGGATGGGAAGAGGAGGGTAAAAACATTTATACGTTTATACAAAACACATTTATTCAAATACAGTAAGTTTCATTTTTTCCTCTTTGTTGCTGTGAGAATGAGGCTGTTTCCTCACTTCCAAAAATGAAGCAGCTACATTGCTCCTAGGAACAAGAAGCTTCTGTCCAGCCCAGGCAGGCTCTGCCTGGAGGCTTAGGTCAGCATGCATATATTTGCTGGTTATATGCACATACATGTGCATACAATTGTGCTGGTTTTATTGTCCTAGTACAGCTATCCTCATGAGATACAGAAAAAAAAAAAAAAAGGATTCTGGGAAAGATCCACCTGAAAATTCAACAAAAAACACGTGTGCATCCTTAACCAATGTCCTTATAGGCAATGTCAGTCGGGCTACAAAGGGCTGCTCCAAGCTGCTACCTCTTCTCCAACCACCAACCGGACCTCAGATGCTATTTTAACAGAGCTGCTAATTAATCATTTTGGGTAGAAAAGGGTGCCTGGTTTCATCTCTGATGGGAATCTTCGATGGGAAATTTCCAAGTACTGCCAATTTTAATGCAATACCAACAGGCTTTTCAGACAGCTTCATTTCTCTGTTTCTGAATTTGAATAGTAACACTACGGGAAATTCTTATTCAAAATGCGACCAGTCTGGCTTCTGGATTGCAGTAAGTGAGCCTGGTGCTTATCTGATCTTGGTGTAAATACTATGTGTCTGTCCTGGACGCCAACCAGGCTGTCACTGAATGACAAAGGAAAAGCATGCTAAATAGATGGTAAAATAACCTATTTATCAGATGCAAACAGCAGAGGAAAAAATTCCAATGTACTGCTTGTTGTCCTGGAAAATGTACAGAAACTGTCTCAATGTTTCAGCTTTCTCATGTAGGTAGATTTAATCATATTCATTTCACTTTTTTTTTCCTCACATGCAATAGTTTGTAAAGTTTGTTAGATGAAAGCTGCTAGAAAAGATGTCAAATATTAGTACCAATATATCAGTATTGGCTTTGTTGCTGAAAAAAAAGAAAAAAAGAAAAAGAAAAAAAAAGTGACTTCATAAATCTATAGCTTATCTATACTATAGATTTATCCACATAAAGCAGATTTTGGTTCCTCAAATAGAAAATATATGGGCTGATTTCCTCCTCATGATTATCAGCAGCATACAACAAAAGTGTTCTCCACAGTGTTTCTGAGCATGAGTTTGATGATGAGGTGTGAAATGTTTCAGTGATTTGTTTTGTGTTTGTTCCTTTCATTTCTAGATCACTCATGACAAATAGCAATGTATCAGCAGTACGAGACAATTTACCACTGCATGAGCTAAAAGGTGAAAAATGTTCCATACATTTTATATCCCTTTTGTAGTCACTATACTGCACTAAAGATGACCGTGGGTCACAGTGCTTGTACTCAGCATAGTTTATGTGTTAATAACTTATTCGGATGATCTCACCTTATTTATTTTAGGGTCCTTAGATAAGGATGACTGTTGCCTGGGCTTTCTTCCATAACAACCCCTTTCTTGACATGATTCAAAAGAAAACAACCTGGGCTGAAGTTTTTTTTTTTTTTTTTTTTTTTTTTTTCCCCCCTTCTCAACTAAATGGATTTTTCCTTTGTTTGTACATGACAATTGAGGGGGGGATTTTATGCTTAGACTACTCATGTGACTAAGTCACACACACACCAGCTACAAAAGGAGCTTTGCCATGTTATGTGTAAATCTCCATTAATTGAGAAAATAGGAAACTTTTACGTGACTGGTATGTTGTTCACAAAAATTAACTTATTATCTATCTCAAACCACAATACAATCAAGGTCAAAACAACTGGGAAAACAAAACTTTGTGGTCATGCTGTGGTACCTACATGAATAGCCAGTGTTAGTATTGTCAGTCTCTAGTTTTCATATCATAAGGTAAGTCTTTGTAAATTTAAAGCCTTTTGTTCTGATTTATGCAGGAAAGGAGAGGTGTGTGTGATAACACAAGCTTTCTGTAGACATTTCTCCTCAACTAACTCCAGAATTTGTTTTCTGGTCTGACCTAAGTTAGACAGAAACAGAAGTCTCAGAGATCATGGCGCATTTAATGAATCAGCTCGATATAAGAGGACATCTCTACTTTTGGATTGCAGAAAGGGTTATAACGTGTTCACTTTTTATTGGACCTATCCAACTGCATGATATACAGGAAACCTTCATTGCTTTAAATGCCTGTGCACAAAGCAAAAGCTGAGTGAAATGCTGTGGATACATGTCCCCTCCCAGTCTGGGGCCTACTAATGAGGCTGCAGCTCATGGCAGCTTGTCCTGCAGGTCCTCTGATGCAGCCATGAGCAGGTTTGGCTTGAGCCCATCTTCATCCTGAGCTCACCAGGCTGCAGTGGGAGGCGTACCTGTGACTCCTGTGACTGACCTGAAGGAATTCCTCATACAGAACTTCAGGTACAGATATTTACTTATCTCTGTGTTAGATATGCACACTCTGTCTTTAGAGGAAACACCAAGTCCAGTTTTCAACATGGCTTTAAATCTGCATGTAACTGTCGAGACCCAGACTTCATCACAGGCTGTTGTACACCCAAACACATGCACAACCATGGAGCAAGGATGTCTGATGTCTCCTCCCCTGCCTGTGCTGCTCACCCCACAACGAGAGCGTGACCAAGAGCTCACAGGTTGTCTCACTCTCAGTCCCGATTGCATGCTTGTGCTCTCATCATAAAAAGACACCCTTATCTTGGCGACAACAAAGGCCCCAGTTCAGACAAGCTTGGAAATCTGGACAGGTCCAGAGGCACGTGAATGTGCAGTAGAGTCCCACAATGCCAGAGATGAAGTGTTATCCCAAAGCAGGCCATAATCACATCTCCAATGTAAATACTCTGTGTTACTAGTTTAAAAGTTGTCTTCTCTAAATAATCCCTTTTATATCAACAGCTGCTCTTTCTGTGAGGCTTTCCCAGCAAGCAAATCTCTTACACACAAGAACATGGGGACAAACAAATAAAATTGCCATGTATTTTCTTAATTTGAAGCAAATACTGAGGTTTGTTCCCAGCCCTCCATCTGCAGAAAACACGAGCTCTTTCATTTCCCACCACAGAAAACCAAAAAGAAGAAAATTACTGAAATAGCTTGGCAATCTTCAATTAATCTATTAGCATTTTACATTGACTTTAACTTAAAACTTTGCAAAAGACAAGTCCCACTCCACACAGGTAACCTCTTCTTGGTCACTCACTGTAACTCTGCTGTAGGAAGCTGACTGCCAAGGCAAGATTCCTGTTTCAATATGATGGGAACCCACCACAATTTTCAGTGTTTTTTTCAGGGTTGAAGTACTGCTCTAGTGTTTTAGGCTTATCAGGTTTGTTTTCCGTCTTTCGGCAGAGCATTTATGTCAGCTCGGCAGAGCATTTATGTCGGCCTGCATTCGCCTCTGTGCGTGGGTGGAAGTCTGAGCGATTTTACTCTTCCAGACAAAGAGAAGAGAAGACCGACTGCTTCAGCCAGGTACCCAGATTTGCTTTCCCTTCCACTTGTGGCACAGACACTGTAGCCAAGCGGTTGTCGTCATTAAGCTGTAAAAGCAGGAGTCCGCATGAGAAGGAAATGGGCACATAAAGCCATCCCGTACAAAAGGCGACACCCCTGAGATTATTCCTGCTTTAAGAGTCTTTCTAATTTGTAGATTGGTGAAAGGAAGCCCAGCTTTTGTACAAAGGTTGGGATAAATCTTTTTACAACAAGCAGCACTAAATCTGTGGTGGGGGCAAGTCCTGTGCAGGTGTGAAAAGGGAGCGCGGCCAATGGAGCCACGCGGAGTGGTGTCAGCTGAGGGTACAAGCTCTGCTGGAGAGCTGAGCAAAGCACAGCCTGGCCTCCAAACAGCTTTGACAAAACAGGTTTTTGTCAATATCATGGCCAGGGTGGGCAAATCTCAGAGACAGGATTCTGTTTTCGTGACATGTTAATAATGTTGGAACAAGGTTGAATCAGGTGTTGAAGGTGAAAAATAACGAGTATGTGTTATCCCAAGCAGCCTGCGTCGGTGTCTGCACAATTTCCACTTGCAATGAGTTTGCTCTAACACTTGTGACTGTAATTCATTGCCAGTGGTATGACAGAGTCTGCTTGTGCGTCATCCCCAGTGGGAGCTGCAGGAGACAGCGTACCCTTCCCTAACTGTATGTTCCCCAAAAACTTGGGGGACCACATCCACCCTACTACCCTTTGAAAATGGAGCTAAAGCATGCTCCTTTGTGTAGGGAGGGAATTCAACTGGTGAGCACAGACTGTGGGTAACCACTCCAGCATTCCCACGCATTGCCAAGCACCAGCAAGCCTTGAATTTACGAGCTCAGTCTGAGTTGCAAATTGAACGAGACCTGCTTCTTTTGAATTTCCTAGTTTCATAGTTTTGATCCTTATGTTTCGTTGTGTTAAATCCTTTCATGTTTGGGACAGTATAAAACTTCTGTTTTCTTTTTCTGCATTAGCAAGAAAGAATCACTTTGTATTCTGGGTGTTTTGCAAAAGAAGTTTAACTGAAATTGTTGTTTATCGTCATAACCGAAAAGCACTTCCTTTCATGTTTCATTTTAAATGCAGCTCTGATGTTCACAAATAATAAAATACAAACTCATCTTTGCAGTTGCAAAAGTTGGTAAAGCACATAAGCAATTCTGGGATTTTCTTGTTTCCATTAAAAATGCCCAATGTCCTGTATTTGCATGGTTGCTAACATGATTTAGATCTGGCCTGCTAAGCTCTTTTCAGCATACTGTAGGTCTAATTGTACAATTTTCCCAAAGAGGAACGCCAGCTTTTCCCCTTTCTGTGACAGAAATGCTCCCGCTGTGAACCTGCAGCAGGGCTGTGCTCCCCAGCGGGGCACGGGGGGGCACTTCCAGCCCCATTTCCTCCACCAGGCAGGGAGCAGGGGTCCCCAGGGCTTCCCCAGCTCTCCTTGGGGCTCTGCCTCTCTGACAGTTGCCAGCTTGCAGCCACACCTGCTCAGGGCCACTAAACTGTTTTATGAGAAAAGCAGCTTAATATCTTCCAGTAAAAATCATTTTGGAGGTTCCGTCCCCCTGAGCCTCCTTTTCCTTTTACCCCTGCCTCTCCTGCAGGCTTGGTGCAAACCTAATTCCCTGTGAGCGTGAATAATCCCATCTCTGGTTTTTATACATTTGGTATAAACATTTCCTGAAGCTCATAAACACCTTTGTCATTTATCAGTGCAGTGAAAGATGTTTATTGCCTAAATATGAAAACTGTGATAGGATTAGTGCTTAAAGAGGCTCGCCGCCTGATTCTGTATGGTGATGTTCTCCAAAGGAGGGGCGACTTTGGGACCGGGTTTTCATTGTGAATACAAAGGCCCCCACTTTTTAATTACTGGTAGCGTTGATTGCAACTTCCAGCATTAAATGGCGAGCACTGTCTGACCAAAGCTCATTTTACAGCGGTTCTGGTATGTACCAAATTGAAGGAGGTAAAAGAAAATGGTCGGGGTGGTGGGGGAGGAAGAGGAGATCTATAACTGGCATGTTAATAAAACTCCAGTTTGTCACTTCAGCAGCACACCCTGAGTGTAATAACTAAGCTTCCTTTCTATACCCCCTATGAGTCCCTTTGTATTGACAGATGCCATTTGTTCATTTACGACGTGATAATAAAAACCTTCAGTTTTACTGAATGTTGTTCTTTTCCTCCCCTGACACTGGGGCACCAAATGGTTTGTACTGCACTCAGCAGGCACTTTTCATTAGAGATCATGGCATGAAAATGAACTGTATTTGAAAACCATTTAGTAGCAAAAGTTCTGGTATTGAATAGGCTGCATATAAATCTTCCCTACCTAGGAAGCGGCTTCCTAGGTGCCTCGGCACACACTAGCACGCATTTACAGATGCATGCTGAAATAATGGGTGTCTTTATGTCAAGCAGCGCCGCTGCATTTGAGAGTCCAAGTGCTCGGATTCCTGTAGTAATGATTGTATGTTGGTATCAGTTTCCTGTGATATATTTCTTTTAAATCTCCATCCAGATTTAAATGGCTCAGAAACATTTCTTTTGGTTTATCTGTATTTCTTTAAACTCATGATTTCAAATGTTTCCAGAAGTTTTCTCTTACACACACACACAAATTAAGCCAAAACTGTAAATTCAGATGTCTGGAAACTAGCATCTGAATTGATAATTAAGCCTTTATTCAGGAATGCTTGTAAACATCAGCTCAAAGTTTATTTTTAAGCACTATTCAGAACTCAGGCTTACAATACCTAAAAATGTGACTTGGTTCTCAAAGACACTGAATGCTCAGCATTCCCACTGACCTGAAAAGAATATAAGTGCATAACTTGTGTTTGATTCACCTTTGAAACTGGTGTCCACAAGTTAGAAATATTTTGTCCAAAATCTAACATTATAAAATGTGTAAAAAAAAAAAAAAAAAAAAAAAAGCAACAGATAAGCAAAGGAATGGACATAATTTGCTCAATTTTTTTTAATAAAAAAAGAAAAGCTTGGAGGATAAATAATATTTTTTCTCTCTTTGAAAAGAAGTCAGTTATAAATTCAGTGGCTATCTATATGTTTTTCTGTGAATAGTACAGTTAAGTTTATCATAACTAGTAATACATAGCAATAATCCATATCCGTTATTCACAACTGAATAAAAAAAGCAATTATTAAACCAAAAAGAGTTTGGCCGAAGTGGAACACAGCCACATACTGTGCTGTTTATGTGCTAATAGAGTGTTCTCTGCATTCTTCCCAAGGCAAAACTCTAGCAACACATCACAATAGTCTGCAATATGACAATGTTACTCTTTTTAATTATTATTTTATTTGAACCCCTCGTATTTCATTGCATTTGGCAAAATCTCTGTAAAAGAAGTATGTACTAACCACAAGAAAGGTAATAATAACTGTTATCATCCTTCCCTGATCATCCAGGAGAGACTTTTATCACTAACATTATCACTTGTTGCCAAACAAGTACAGAGATGTTAGCCCGGAGGATGAAATAGTTTAATCATGGGGAAACAATTTGCAGTGCACAGATCTCAGCTGGTTCCCCTTTCATCTGCTCTCAGTTACTAAGCGACTTCTGAAAATCTGTTTTGTAGCTGTAATAAAATTCATTCTATGGTCTCGCACGCACACACCAAATGGTTTGCCTAATTCAGAAGTGTTACAATCATCTGGAACAAAGAGAGAATTCATAAGTTTTATAGGGGGTTATATATTTTTTTTAATCAAATAAACATAATCCGTGGTTAAAAAAAAAAAAAAAAAGACAAAATGGAAAAAATAATAATAATAATTTGGGGGGGCTGCTTGCTTCTGACTCCTTCTGAAGAAAAGATCTGTGGTGAAGTTACACAAATTGTTGCAAAGCATGTCAGCTTCAGATTTAATGTGGCCTGAAAATCTCAATATTCAAAGCTCATAAAGTGTCACAGTAACACAGCATTTTAAGTGTGTATCAACACATGCCTCCTGCAATACATTTTCCATATTAAATAAATACTATTTTTAATCTAAAAAAAAAAAAAAAAAGAGAGAGAGCGAGAGAAATTTCAGGTATTAGTGCAGCTAAAAACCTGTGTGAAATCTCTGCCCCATCTAGAATTCTGTGAAATTCTTCACATTTTTTTTTGAATCTGTGCTCTTGGTGTTAATCCAGTGCCAAGACGTCTCCTGACTGAAAGGACAATATATTCTAATATAGCATTTGTGCTTCAGCTCAATGCCCTTCATTTAAAGCATGTAAGTAATTTCTTAGCTTAAGAACCTTGGTGAATTGGTACTAACCCAAGCACATCATCCTGACCAATGATCAGAAAGTGCTTCTGTTGCACTGGAAGTGAAGCTTCCCTTGGACTTCATCTGTCTGCTGCTCACTTGAAGGGGTGTTCTGTGAAGTTAGCACAGTTACATCAGCTTAACATGTGGTGCTTTTTCTCTGTTTCCCCATGTGGTATCAAGAGCAGACTGCCATAAAATTATTTTAATGTAATTTTTATACTATATTATGTATCATTTAGATTACAGCTTGTAACTTAAAAATTTGTACATGAACTTCAGGCCTGGTACATGGTTTGCAGTTGTTAAGTACATTGGAAATGCAGACAGAATGAGGAAGTGGGAAATGTGCTCATGGATCATTTGCCAGCAGGTAGGTTTGGGTTTGGTTTCACTGTTTCTCAATAGTCTTAGCTGAAAGTCACCAACACTGTGTTTGCCTTGAAATAACCAAATGTTGGGCTTTGATACCCTTGCATTGAATACAGCTTTATGTCAGAAGCAACCCTGTTGAATTAAAAGCCTTTTTTTTGTTTGCTTGTTCACAGAGAGAATAAATTGGGATTATTTATTTTTTTATTGTTGAGGAAAGCTTATGAAACTTGTTTTTGACTGGCTGGTTACAGTAGGCTCCTGAACTTGAACAAAAACCAGGAGGCTACAAATGGCAGGGTCCAAATTTATATCTGCATTACAAAAGCCAAATTATCATATATTCCATATTACATGTGTTTCCTTCTCTCTATGGTTTGGCTTAGACTACTAAAAAATGACAGGTATATTGATTCAATAGTTATATTTTCTTTGGATGCCCACATATACTTATCTGAATGTTTTTTGCTAGAATAAAAAATATTTCAGTTTAGTTGGAAGAGCCTATTAATTTCTAATTTAGTACCTGAGTATGACTGTTTCTTAGACTTTGATTAAGCTGGAAATGTATAAAAGTGTCTTTCATAATGCATCTTAAGAAATTGCACTATAATGCTGTTTAAACCAATGTACACATGAAAACAAGAAATGGAAATAAATGTCTAATGTTTTTCATGTCTTATCTCTTCGTCTTGCACAAAAATGACTTTTGCTGAGCAACAGATAACATCTCTCTCTGAGCACAAAGTGCTGGGGTTAATTCAAAGAGTTCCTCACTCTTCTCAGGCTCAACTGCTCGTCAGCGTACTGTAGGCCGTTATTGTGGTCATGCAATAACCAGAAAGAGAAAGTGCTCTGTGAACCCTGAAAAAGGAACTGGTAGAAACCTATCTGCAACAAATCACAGATACAACACTGCAGGTAGGACCAGTGTACAAAGGAGCACAGGGGGACCATTATAATTCTTGCTAGCAAAAGCAAGGAAGTTCAGTTAGGTCAGGAGGCCTCTCCATCATCAGCATGCCAGTTTGTGTCTATGAGTTACATCAATCCCTGAAGAAAGATTTATTGATTACTTCTTTAAAAGGAGACATATAAGATTCATATAAGAGCAGTATTTTCTATCAGTTACAGCAGTACGGCTGCCTTTACCCCACCTCATGCCTTTTGTCTCTTTATCCACCACACATTTTTGAAATCCTACACTGCATCTCCCAGTGCGATGTTTTCATCAGTGATGATGGGCAGGTCCAGCCTGTGACTGACTCTTCCAGCTGTATAAAACACAAACAGCCCAGTACTGGCAGCTGAGCAGGAAGGCATAGTCTACCTTTCAGTCTTTATGGGAATATACCAAATGTGCTGTTAAAATCCATGATTTGCTCACCGCTGCACGGGAGGAGTCATTGAGCACAGGTTCTGTATGGAACACGAATGGTGTGCTTAAGGGGCAATGGGAGCCTTCTGTAGACTTCTGGCAGCAATTCGTCCATCAGATATAACATCTCCATGTACTCTACACAGCTCACTAGACACCATCATTAATGAAAATTTCATAGACATCAGTTTAGAGAGGAAGAGCTGTGCAGCAAGTGGGATGTTGGCTGAGGACTGACAATTTCCTGGGCAACATGGAGCAAACTACCTGTTCTCTTCTTGCTTGCCCCAGTTTCACCCTTTATACAGGGAAATGCACAGATTATATTGTTTCCCAATGTCAGTGTGATGTTGTGACACATCATACTCAGATACTGTGTAATGGGGACGCTATAAATTCCATAGCTACTTTATCTGATCCAGCAGTCATGAGGCTGCCTGTCTGAAAGTGGCTGCTGTTGATAAGAAAACATTCCTGCTCTTGAAATTCCTTTTTGAGAAAAGAGTAAGGAAGGTCTCAGTCATGTTCTGGTGAGCAGGTGCCTTTGCTGCGGCAACATAATGGTCACATGCTGTGTGCTGTCCCACACTTTGCTGGGTGAAAGTCTCTGTACATGTGTGCTGCTGACGCTGGAGAAGGGGAAGTTATTGGAGAGGCATCTTCTGCTGCCCTTCTGCAGGGCTGAGGTGGCCTTGGAGCCCAAACCGTTGCATCATTTCTTTACAACAAACTGCAGAAATTTTAAGGAACTGTTCTCTTTTTTTTAATTATTTGTTTTGTTTGTTTGTTTTGGTTGGTTGGTTTGGTTTGTTGTGTTTTTTTTTTTTTTTTTTTTTTTCTGAAATAGCAAAACAATGGAAATTAATTATCATAATCCCACTTGAAAACTATTTTTTTCTGTATTTAAATATGTATAAATGGTCTTGATTTTACCTGCTTTTTAATGAAACTATTTTTATTACATTTGCTCTAGTTGTGGTAATTTTGCACCAAGTTTTAGCCCAATGCAATACATCTATAACCCTTTGAATGTCTTTGTTCGTTATGGGCTGACAGCTGACTCTTAACTCTAATATGGTGCCCTATTATTTATCCTCTGGTGTCAAACTAGCCAAAAGAATTCCAGAACACTCACATATATTACTGTATGTGCAAACAAAAGGAGGTTTCCAGGTTACAAATACCAATGGCAACACTGGAGGATTCTCAGCTAGGCAAACATCATGACAGTGACCATTCAAAGTCTTGGAGAAAAACCATTAGTGCTACTTCTGTGGAGTCGAGGAATCAGCAGCTCCAATACTGTCTGTACACCTGAGTTTCTGATCCCATGGTAGCAAAGTCAGAGAGACTTGTAGTTTTCATATGTCTATTACAAAATTCTCACCTTTCCTCTCCGTCTTTTCATTTCATCTTCATATAGCCAGTCCTACAGGGTTAATTTAAATAACACATTTATTACTTCAGCAGTTCACAAGAAACATGACTTGTCTAGTTCTGTTTATAGAGCATGTAATCATTAGAGTAAAATAACAACAAAGATCAAAACTCTTAAATCACCATCTGTATTTAAAAGTGACCTCAAGTCTTTCCTGTAACAGAAATACTGCTGTGAGCACTTCTGAAGCTTTTGGGGCCTAAACTACAGTATTTTCCATTTTTAACAATATACATCATTATCTTTTGTTACGGTGGATTTTGCTATGTACATTTATTTATACTTTGTTGCTATGGTAGTTGCTACTGGTTTTGAAAGGTAGGGATGTATTATCAGTCAACTAAAATCAGATTAATTGAGCTCCTTCTGATATAAAGATCGCAAATCAATACAGTGTTCCCCCTGTAAAATGCCCAATTTTTGTGTTTTCTTTCATGCCTCCTGAGATCTGATGCATTAAAATCCATGTGGAACTAACTTTTCTTTCTCTTCTCACCCCCACACTTCCCCATATGTGGTTCTGATTTTCCCCTCAGGGTACCTATGGGAGGTCTGGAAAACTCTTGGGAGCTTTCACAGAATGTTAATATGTATAACACTGCATTTTTAGTTTTAAATAAAACATGTGAAGGTTTTTCTTTCTGAGGATAAACAAGTAAAACTGCTAGTTAAAAACTATTTGTGAGAGAAAGTTCTCTTTTATCATAAAAAGCTTAATAACAGTTAATTGTATTTCATAGCATTTGGCACCCATGGTATTAAGCATTTACAATTCCTTGTAAAATGTCTGGGCAACACTGACTTTTAATTCTCTTGATTATTTTTTTTTCCCCTCTTGATAAGAAATTTCTACCTAATGGTCCAATCTAGCATTTGCTATTCGATCCTTAAGCATTTTTTTTGCCTAGCAGCAGAATCTGCTCCCTGATATCTATGCTGATCTTTATAAACCTCATCTTTGTGCTGTGATATTTGTTGTGAGTACCAAGATTGCAATCACAACTGGGAGCAGAACCTTCTGCTATAAGTAATTCTACAGATAACACGAATAAGCATTTACAAGATCAAACTCTCAAGCTCAAGCACATATACCAGCACAGAGACACAGGCACCTTTGGATAGATGACAATTCTTTGATGGCAATCAACATGCATTAAGTTATTGGTTATAGCTGCACTCCCTCATTTTACCCTCACTTGAAAAGTTAGCTAGTCAGTGCTTCAGATAAAGGCTGTGAAATTTGATCACTGGAACTAAAATGGATGGCTTAGCTGCCTAATCTCCTCCATCCCGTTATCATCAGCTCCCAATCCCCTCCCCACACCACCTTCAAAATTGGGAAATAGCCAGAGACTTATGGGAATGTTGTGCTGAGCTAAAAGAAACAGCTCTTCAGGATTGTGCAGCCTCAACCAGTACCCATGGGTGGACCTGATGATGAAACCCAAAAAGAGAAAACTGACTGTAGGAGAGATATCACCAATTTGTCTGTCAGATCAGCTTGTTAAAATTGATAACTGTGTTGATAATATCTGAAAATATCTGATTATATAGTCCTAATTTGTTTAATCTGTGTTTATTTGAGCAAATGAGCTCTGCAGACTACGTTCTGACAGAGAATGCATGCTGTTTTCAGGAAGAATTTTAGCCAGGAGAATTGAAACTGCCTCATCGACACTGTGCACCCATCTGCGCAGCACATGGACGGGGGAAGAAGACATGTTTGGATGTCTTTGAGTGGTGTCCCACAATGGAGATCAGATTGTGTTTCTCATGCATGACCCAGAAGCAGCTGGAAGCAGGGAGAGACCCAGCTGCTCCCCTGGTACTGCTAACAGCACAACCAGGGCCAAGTCCCCACCTCCCACTACAGCAGATGCAGAGCACCTGGGGGTTGGCCCCTAAAAACAGCCACCATGGTACCCACAGAGCCATCCCTGCCTCCTCAGTCCCTGTGGCTGTTTCTGAAGCCTGCCAGAGTGTAAGGGTTTAGTGTGCCCTGCAGGACCAATGTTGCTTCTCTGCAAAGTTTTTTCTATAGATATAGCAGGCAGTCCTAGATCTATGGAAGCCTTCTTTTTTTTTTTTTTTTTTTTTCTTCCCCCCCAACAGAAATTATTTCTCTGTATGTACAAATTAAGTTCGTTTTTCTGCACCGTGTTGGAGGACTATTTCTTCTCTATGAATACACAAAGAAGTCAAAATTAATGTGGGGAATAAATTCTAGTTGTGTTTCACTTCTGAGCTTCACTGGAAGGGATTGTGTACACTCGTACTTCTTCCAAGGGAAACTCTTTCCAGCTTTGCTAAATGCACATAGTCTTGCTATCTTGTCAGTGCATTTATGTTGTTAATGGAAGTTCATTTACTGGAATTGCTGAACAAGAAGACAAAATAGTAAAATTACTACTGACATCACGTCCCTTTTACATCCATAGACCTTACAGAGATGAAAAACAGTTACTTACACTTTTCTTGATATTGTAAATTGCAACTAAAATCCCAGTTTAATTCCAGTGTTTATTCTATACTATAACAGCACACGGGCATTCTCATCACACATTTAGATTGTATTAGATGATGGAAATAATTATAGCAAAAAAGTGTTTCATTTTCCAATTAGTTGCAATCCTTGCATAGGATAACACAGTAGGACTAAAAACTGATGGATTGGGCTAATAGTTTGAACCTCTGGAAGCTTTAGCAATATATATACACTTATTATTAGGTTTTAACTGGACATTTTATTGGTGATAAAGTATTTACATTCTGTACTAAAGTGTTTCCAGAACATATGAGTTGCTGCTAATTAATCTAGTTCTGATTATCTGAAGTGTTTTTACAGTAATGTAATTTTTACCAGTTTGCCACTGGTCTGTCAGGTATGGGCTCCTGCTTCTGGCTGAGAGCAACAGCTGAACTCTGGACAATAGTGAATATCTCCCAGGTAAATGTGTAATGTTGAATGTGGAACTGGGGAGTTGGCTTTAGTCCTCACCTGTGGCATAAGGATTACTGTGAGAGTAAGTAAACGATGGTCTCTTATTATTCTACTTTTTACATTCTATTTAAATTCAAATTGAATGTCCTTTATCCAAAAAAAAGAGAGGTATTTCCTACTCTGCACTCCCCATCCCCCTTACACAACCAAGGACATATTTAAAACTTAAGGGCAAATGTTCCATAAAACACTGCCCAACCCTTTGCAAATTCCCTGCATAACTCTCACATGCATCCTCTAACTTTAGTCCATCCCTACTCCAAAGTTGTAATTTGCCCTCCAGTCCTTTTCTCTCTCTCTCCCTCTCTCTTTTAAAACAATCTTTGAGATGACAATTAGCTTAAGAGAAGCACTTAGAGCTTTGCTTCAATTACAGATGCTTCCATCTCAAGTTATATGCTTGGCTGTTTTATGCTAATTTGAATGTCATTTTGCATGAAACACCAGTCTGAATTCTCTGATTGTTCCCTCCTTATCTGAGATTTGTCTCGTGCTTTCCACCCATGGGTGTGGTGATCTACATCCCCCATAGATGCAAAGGCTAACTCCTTCACCCAAAACTAGGTTTTGTTAAAGAAAATCCCTTTAGGCAGAACTGCTAAAGCTAAAAAAGAAATAGAAGTATTAGTGCTGACCATTAATACAGTCCTTTTCTCTCTATAGATCTCACAAAGCTTCACAAAGAGAAGAAGTAAACATTTCCATTTGCATTTTACAGGTACACAAAGAGGGGAAGAGTACATTTGGACCAAAACAAATCTGATACAGTCATAAAGATTTGGGATATTCATTGGGTTTGAGGACACTTTAAATGATTATACTTATGATAAGAGTGATATAGCTGGGGAGAGCTACCATGGTTATCATGATTTTCCTTTCTCCTGTATGCTCATCATTTTTTGTGATTTTTTTTTTGGTCTTAAATACATGCATCTGATAACTTGAAGTAATTGTTATTCATAGTGTGAACCTCAAAATTTCTGTCCAGTTTAACTCCATCAGTGCTACCCATCCCACTCTCCAAAGATATCCAATATTTCTTTCCATGAGAACACCTTGGAGCAGAATAGATTTAAGTAGTGTGTTGGTGGAGAAAATTAGGTTGGGATACCTGGTATTGGGTTGCCAAATGCTGTGAATCACTAACTGGAAGAAGCAGTATGAGATGTCCTTGAGAACTTCAAGGAAGCAAAGACCACCTGTCTTCATGCCAATAATCCTGTCTGAGAAAAATGATGCTGGAGTTAAAATTGTACGTGACACTTTCATTCTTGGTCTTCCTCTTCACCCCTCAAATTTCTGCTGCTGTATATTAAGTATCCCCCTTGTGAAGTTAAAGTAGCTCATAAAAGTGTTAAGTAAAAAGTCAAAACTTACATGGGAACTGTTACATTTTCTCTGTGTGGCCATAATGAGGTTATTTATGGTACATGTAGGAAAGATTAAAGGTTTTCATAATAAAGGAAAGCAAGAGCTCAAGAATTGGGTGCCTCCTAACAGCACTGACTCTCAAGACAGGATAAATCACCCAAGCAACCATTAAAACTTCAAGAAGATTGCTTGTAAACCTCCAAGCAATGCCAATAAAGCATATTCCTTGCCATATAGCAGTCCATATGGTGGAGCTCAGCAGTTTTTCAAAACTAAGGGCTATTCAGAATTTAACCCTACTGTCTTTTTTCTTATAGGGCATAGTGCCAATGAACCACTATCAAATCAATGCGATCTTTAAATGTGGGAGGGCGGGGGACCTGGGGAGCAGACTGCAGTCTCAGGAAAAGTTAACTTATCGGGAAGCGGGCTTCCTGAGACCATGAAGATGTTTTTGATTCCTGTGTTTAGGAACTCAGCACCATTTTTCATTATGCTGCTTCTTGGGGGTCTCACATCATAACAAAATATTAGAGGCACATTTTTATGGGCTATCAGGAAGCTAGGAAAATAGTCCAAGGCCCCTCAAGGTTCTGGTTCATTTGCATTTTAAAAAAACTCAAGTCTGCCCGTTCCTTCTACTCTGAAAGGCCAAGGTAGTGAAAACTGCAATAAATCATAATGTAAGCTTGCGTGTGGCATAACATCAGCAACTGCATCAGAGCCAGAAATGACCCCTCTAGTTTTACAGCAGAGGAAAAAAGACCAAAGCCAATGATATTCTTTCTCTTTCTTATTCTTTTATTTTTTATTTTTTCCTCCCAGTACCTATCAGGAACCTCAGACCAGGAGATTTGATCCTACTAGCTCAGGCTGTATGAAGGTAAGCACTGAGGAAACTGATGTAGGAAATAATATGGGTCAGCACTGGCTGAAGTGATGCCCAGAGATGGATCACACAGCTTTGCAGACCCAGGGGATTTTATTTATTTTGTTTCTTGGATTTTATTTTATTTTATTTTTTTCCAATCCTTCCTCAAGGGAAGTTACTGAGTGTGATCTTCATGTTATTCATAACCTTGATTTGAGAGAGTACCACAAATTTATTAAGAGTCTTAATTCCGCAGACTTCAGGCTCCACATGGCAATCTCCAGTATGTTTCTGGGGGACTTCTCATAACAGACTTGTTTCCGACATGGACAGCTCGATTCTCACTGGAGGAATTTCTAGTGTTGTTACATAATAAATAACAATGATGATAATAAAATAAGGAATACCTAGTGGTATTCAAATAAAGCAGATTTAAGCAAATGCTCAGCTTATGAGAAATATTTTTTTCCAACCCACTTTATAAGAAAAATATTTTTGGAGGGAAAGGAGTAAACCCAAATCTTTTATGAATACATCAATATTGGACACTCATGTAAGTCAATTGGACTCAACATCAGCTGATATAAATTGTCATAATTCTGTTAGTTTTTCATTGAGTTATTCTAGAGCTGTGCTGGAGTAATTTTCTCAGTCAGTCGAAGTCAGTGGACATATTAAATCTGTGACTTTGGTGCCTATGTGGACTGGGATTTATCTATAAGAATCCCAAACTTCTGTCCATACAAACTAGACAGTAAAGCAGTCTCCAGTGCAATCTTCAGATATCATTGTGATTCCTACCATAGACTACCTGCAGATCTGACTTTTAAAAATTATCGAGCTTTCAAGCCCCCCCAGACTCCCAGCAAAATTGAGGAATGCTTTAGGTGTTTAAAACCTGTGAAATTGGGTGCTATCATGATAGATTAATCAAGCCAGAATTCTGCTTCTGCCTGGGAAGGAAAAGGAAGAAACAGCAGAGCTGAAATTGTCAGGTCTCAGCACATGTTTCTCTTTCCACTGCCAACTTGGGAATCAGTAAACCCCTGGGACAGGATTGTGGGGGTCATATCTGACGCAGTGATGCTGAAGGCTATGGGAGATACCTGAGAATGAGCCTCCCCAGCAATATCAATAAATATCAATACAGCGGGGGCACTGAGGTGGTGTGACTGGAGGGGGCAATGGCCTTGACACTCTAGCAGTACTCTGAAGTTCTGCTCTCACCATTGCTTGCATTAATCTAGTCCAGCACTTATAAATGGGAAGAAAATTTCTTGTCTGAGGAAACCAAATTGCATTTCAGGCGTAGCCAAGAAAGATATGTTTCCTTTGTCTGTGGGAAGGTCAAAAGCACTCAAGAGTCAGACCTACAGTAAGACCAAAGTAGGGGAAGTGAATTGGGAACTAATATTAAAAAAAAATAAAAAATAAAAAAATGTGGCAAATGTGGTGCAAGTCCACTAAATTCTCATTCCTGTTTAGTTCACTCTCCCTTACTCTTCAGAAACCCATGTGTTCCCAGCACAGTACCTTATTCTTTTTATTTTTATTTTTATTTTTAAAGTGCCCTACTGAATTAACCGTCTTATTCACATAGCAAAATCATTCAGCTATCCATCCAGAAATGCCCATGAGATTTGAAGTTAGCCTGGAAATCTTTCAAAGGACACCAAAGATAACTACACTGGGTCTTCTATTGCATTTCCATTTTATGGCATCTTTTTATATTCTGTAGTAGGCTTTTCTGAATAAAAATGAGACAGCCTCTTAAGAGGCCTTTTTATTATTTGCATTTGGCAAAAACAGCCTTAATGAGCTGTTAAGAGTCATTCCCCAGTCCTATTGTTGGCGATGCATGGGAGCCTGTAAAGTGTTGAAAAGCCAAAAGACAATTTATGATCCCTGATGCTATCCCTTCCTGAGACAATTCTTCAGAAAGGAAGATATCTGGGGAGTAGGAAGTCCCATTATTTAAATGCCTGAATAACTTTTACTGGAGTCATAACTGTGGAATTTGCTATTTTAATTTCAGACCTGTTTACACTCTGTGTTCCCTAAAAGCAGCAACGTCATGCGTGCACTGCATGGTCATTCAGATCTGCAGCACTGGAGATTAGGAAGATGACGCAAGTAAAATTCACCATTCATTCCCAGGACTGAATAAATAGCACAAAATTCCAAACAGGCACTAATCAACTTACAGAATTCTTAATATTATTTTTTTTCCAGACACTGTTCATGCTTAATATCTGGAGGCAGTGGTCCATTTGTCAGCGCTAGTTGTATTAGCCTGGTCCACACAGATCTGGAAAGTGTAAAGGAACTAAAATTCACTGACATATGGGACAAGAGGGTTATTCAGCACAGTGGGAAAAAATGAAACAAAGAGTTTCACAAGTTTCTGCAGCAGATGGATGTGTGGTTGTTGGCATTGTTTTCTCTTTGAAAATGGACAGCAGCCAGTGAGTGTCAGAGGTGTTTGTTATTGACTGAGGGTGCTGAAAAGACAATCAAATATTTGTGACAAAGGCAAAGACCTTGGATGTTATCGTTGACACCCAGACATCTCAAGAAAAGAGCAAATATTGCATTCATTGTACTGTCTCTTCCTGTAAATGGCAAAATGACATCTTTTACCAGACTCATGTGTATTGATCTGCTTCAGCCCTTACTAACTTAAATACTGTAAATGGGTGAGGGGATAGGTTTGTCTGTTTGGCTTTAATTAAGTGATACTCTCACTGTCTGAACAAAAGGATGACCCAATGAGGCCTTAAGGTAGTGCAATTTTTCCTGTTTTGAAAGAGCAATAATCACTTTCCTTGCTAATAAAAACAAGGAAAGCATTAAACTAGTGCAAGATTAAAAACTGTCTTTAAGACAGCTTTTATTTGCAATATATTCTCTTTCAATACAATATTTAAAAAGAAAAAAATGAACAGTATCCTCCACTGTGATATTTCCATTGCATGCCTTACCATACGATCTCAGCACACCTCAGGTGTACAATGAACACAGAGTTTAAGCATGATATTTAAGGAGAGGGAAAAGTCATTTAGATGGTTAACTAAAGCACTCAGGTGAGCTTGATACAGTGACTGGCCAATAGGTGAATAAACACATTACCAGGAAAGAAAGGAAAAAAGAGAAAAGGCTCCAAACACTGTTCTGCCTCTGACAAGAAATTCTCTACTCTAATCAGCCAGGTGAGGATATCTGCATGCCACCCCCAGATGCTGAGTTGGCAACAGTAAAAAAGAGAAAGAGAGAGCAGAATGAACCCAAAGCTGCTATAAGGGGGATTTGTAGCCAGCTCCAAGCCCCCCAGCCCAAAAGGAGGTGGCTCACGGCCTGATTTTAGCATGTGGCTCTGCACCCTCTGGGACACATACAATGCAGCATGATAGGAAGAGCCCCAGGAAGCAGGAGCAATGTGAGATGGATCAGATCCATGCCTTCCCTCTACTCCTTCCAGGCAGTGCCATCTCCTCTCTGCAGACCATGGCTTTGGGTACCATCTGGGCAGGAATTAAGGCACAACGAGGGCTGGGCAATGAGATTTCAGGCCATTGTTACATTCAGCTTTTCATCTGGTTTCAAAGGGCATGCCACATGCTTGATTTGGATTTGGATGTATAATTTACAAGCTATTTTTGACTAAATAATCAAACGTGTGTAATTTGATTGCCTTCCTTTTATTGGTACACATAATAGTCACTTATGTTCTACTGTAAGAGAACAAAGTTTCCAAAAATAAAGTAACTTACTCTTACTAAAGGTGCCAGCATGGGTACTACTTTTTACTCCTGTCTGCTAGGGGGGCTGATAAAGTATGAGGTCCTGCAGTGACTCCAGATCAAATTTCAATTGATTCTTGCCTGTGCCCAATATCTATTTTTTTTTTCTTTTTTCAGACACAATCATATTTTTCTCTTTGATTTTTGAAATCCCCTGAAATGTCAAGGTCTGATTCTGGCCTCACGTCTTAAAATCAGTAGAGTGACTTTGACTCACTTCTTCCATTAATAGCGATATAACTGCAGTATAATTTTTCTTCCATCAGGGAAATATTGCCTTGCTGTTTTGTTAACGCTGGAGTCCTTTGTCTGAAATGTAATCATCAGCAATTACCCATGTGCAGAGCATTTTGTCACAGTTACTTACTGCTCACAAGCCAGCCGTACATAGTAAACAGTCAGACCCAGGGCCAGACTCTTGCTGGTGCAAGCGGCTGTAAGAAGTGTGACAATAAAGCTATGCAAATTTGCAACAGCTGGATTCTTGGCTCCTCACTTGGCTTCTGATTATTTAAAAATGTTCTTTCCTTCTGTAATTTTATTTGCATAAAAACACAACACAATAATTTGACGACTACTCACCCTCACGCTGTGCATAGAAGCAAAACAGCTTACGACTGAACCGAGCAATCAATTTTTATTTTTTTTCTGAATTCACACATCTTTCACTTTCTTTTCTATGCTGTGACTTACAAAAGTGACTTACAGTGCAGCTGGGTTATGTGGTAAAATGAGTAATTCGGAGTTGTTAAAAAGAGAAGGATTATTCTTCTGTTAGCTCGTGGAACAAAGCTTCCCAATAAATGTCGTATTCTGCTGTGCACTGAGTGCTTTTGTCCAGTTCATAGCACAAATCATACTGTTCCCGAGTGCTCATCCACAGCAGTATTCTTTAATGCTTAACTCAGTGACCTCACAAAAATAATTGGTGTGAAGCAAATTTACTTAGCCCTCTGCCTTTATTTGCAGACTGAATGGCTCAGAGAATTGTGCATATTGTTTATGGAAATGAAGAGGGAGAAAAGAAAACAGAACATTACTCTCCAGATAAAGATGGGCCCATGCACAGAAGGAACACAGGGGCTTAGCGTGATGTCCCTGCCTGTGTGAGAGACACCTAATGAAAGATTCTGATAGACTAATACAGCTGCAAATCAGTTCAGTGACTGTGAAAATCCAATCCAGCTGCTCTGAGTTAAAACAGTTAGCATTTCTGACATTATTCCTAAGTTAAAATTTCGGGTTTAACTGTGAGCTTTGACTAATAATTATCCCCCAGATGCAAACAGCAATAATTTATAAGCAGATTTCTGTTGCCTTGCAGGTGAAAGGACAGATTCTGTATAAATCTGAAAAATAAAATAAATAAATAAATAAATAAATCCCAGCATAGCCCTAAGTGAAATTTGGGGGATTTTCAGCAAAAAATATGTTCCGAACACAAGCCATTGTTTCAAACTATCTTTCCTCTGTGCTACAGCTGGTACCAGCGCATCTGGCAGCTCCTTGCATACTGAGCTCCTGCAGAGGAAGGCAGAGAAGGGGGTAGGAAGGGTGTTGTGGAGCAGGTCAGTACGCTGGCTATTTGTGTGCATCTATATTTATATGTATACAGATGTAAACCTTCCCTATGGAGGAAAAAAAAAAAAAGAGAGAGAGAGAGAGGGAAAAAAAAAAAAAACAATCACGCAGTTTAAAACAGGGTGATAGACATAACAGAATAGTTGTGCTTGATGTGCATGTGATATAACCATAGCACAAAAGAAGCTTACCAAACAGCTTGCAGAGATTAGCTAACAAGAACTAAGCTATTCTTTTCAGGAGGTGTTATTAGCATATTTTTCATCAATACTATACTTAACAGCTACTACATAGCAGGAAGTGGTATTTAACCTCTTGTTGCAATGTAACGAGATTACTTTGTATGGTTATGTTACATTCCATTCATAAAGGCCCTCCTGTGTCCAGTTAATTAGATTCACTGTTTGGCAGCATTAGCTTGAAGAAAATGTAACAAAACGTATTTGGAATATTTAAATTTTAAGCTTTTGTTTTGCCTTTCTTTCTCGAAGGCTATATTGAGAGCTATGTAAAACTTGATTTGGGGAGATTGGCATTCATTACAGCCTTCTGCCAGGGGCTGATTAACGTGGACTTTTAACCACTTAAATCCCCGAAGTCTAAAGGAAAGCTAATCCTCAAAGTTATAGTTATCCAAAATAGATGATGATCACCTGATTTCACAATCAAAACCAGGTGAAACTATTTTTTTCCTTGATTTGCCTGCAAAAGTGTGAGCAATGCCATGAGTTAGAGGGGACTTTCTGGTCTCAAGTTTTGCTTTTCAGTGAGTTCAGGCTTGCTTTGGAAAATAGTTGGAACATTTGGAAGAAATTGATCTGAATTCAGAGTCTGGAGTAAAACAGTAAAGCAGGTGAGTCTTGTGGAATGTCACATTTCTGTTTTAAACAACTTCTGTGGTCCTGGTATTTTTTCCATGAAGAAGTGACTGTGGAGTGCTTTTGTTTTTCATTATTTTTTTTGGTCATCTTTTTCCTATTTTCCTAAATATTTCCTGGGTTGCACAACTAGTGCCAGAAGTGCTATTTATTTCAAAGACCCAGTATTAGTTAACAATAAATAATTTAAAAGAGAAAAAAATAAACATGCAACAGCTGCATGTAGTTTGTCCAAGAGTTACAGCAAGCAAAGAGGAATCAGCATCTCCCTCTTGCAGAAGCTGTTCTGTGCTTCTACAAAACAAACAAACAAAAAATCTTGAAAAATAGTTAAACAAGGCTATTTTTTCATCTTCCTGTAAAAACATGATTTTACCACTGAGTAAAAAAAAAAAAGGTGGGGGGGGGAGGGAAACACTAATGAAATTCAGCAATCCAGCTTAACAATGCCACTATTTTGCTGTTTGGCCATACAAAGCATGCCTGGCTGCAGTATCACAGGCAGCAGTTTCAGTGCTGTAGCACAAAAGACAAATCACTTTTTTTTTTTTTCTTCCCCTGCCTTCCGCCCACCTTCCTAAGACTCATCAGCCTTTACTCTCTGTACATTTTTTAAAGCCAAAGCAAAATTTACAAGAGGACAGAGAAAATGTGTTTTCATGCCCAAGATTTAAAAAAAAAAAAAAAAAAAAAAAAAAAGAGGGGGGAATGTGTTGCTGAGATTTTTTTTCTGAGAACCTGAAAATCAGATTTAAAATATTGATTTGTCTTTAAAAATATATTCTGAAAGTGCTAGCATATCCTCATGAATATTATGTAGTGCCTCGTTGGGTTGCACAGTTAGATGAGCTAATGTCCTGAAGCCTGACAGAGATTCACCTTTTAGGAGCACATTGGTGTGGATAGAATCCACGGGCAGATTCATGCCCTCAAGGAAGAGGATGAGTGGCCACCTGGCTGTGCCTCTGCAGCCTGCCCTTGCCTCTCTGTTGTCCATCTCCCCACTGAGAGCCCCTCTCAGGCAGCCCCCAACTGCAAATCACCACCCCAGAACTGAAGGGTCTTGAGTTTCTGATCCTTTCCAGTGCAAAGGCCGCTCAGCATGGCATCAGCATCAACTCTTGGGCTGTTGGATGGAGGCCGAGGGGCATCCTGTGAGAGGGGACTGGTGGCAGAGCCTCAGCACCCTCCCAGTCTGCCCTACTGGAGGGGACCCCACCAGCATGGTGAAATGAACCTCTTGTTTGTGTTTCATGTGCCACTGCTGCCAGCAAATGTCATAAAGCAAAGGAGTTTTCACCACCAGCCTCCCAGCCGCTCTGCTTTTGTCCTCCTTGCCCAGGCCGGGTGACATGGGCGGGTGGCAGAGGGCACAGTTGGCAGGCCCTGTACAGAGCCCTCAGGGACTTCCTTCCCTAGCAAAACACGGGCCATGCAGAGCAGCAAACTCCAGCCTTGCCACTATTTCTTGTTCAGATAACAAATCTGTTAAAACATCTTTTTTTTTGTGTTTCCAGACTGCAAAATTAATTTAAAGGGACACTGCCAAGGTTAGCATCCTCAGAATTTGATTTGACCAACTGGGCATGTTTCCTAATAACTTTGAAAAGTCTGCACAGATCTTTATATGTGCCTTTTTTTTTTTTTTCTTCCCTCTCAAGACAAAGATATTTCTCCAGGGAAAATATATCAAAGCTGCAGGTCTGTCTGTCTTCATGGGCAACCCTGGTAAATCTGCCCAGTGTTCATATATAATAGACAGAAACCAAATTAGAATGAAAGCAAGCTTCCTTTTCAAGCCTTCCAAAGGAGTGAGTTTATTTTCAAGAAAAAAAGGAGCTGAACCAAGAGTTGGATTTTATAAATGGTGTACAACTCTTTAAGCAAAACTCTTTGAAATTTAAAAACCAAACAAACATAGCAAGTATTTGTCAGTGGATTATGGGGCACTTATTGACTCCTATAGCAGTTCCCACACTTCCCAGGGTCACACTCAGTCTCCCATCTGCTTCAGCCCTTCCAGATATAGCAGACAAATCCTGACATCCATATTTCTCCACTGCAACTGCTGCTTGCAGGACTTATCAATTATTCAATCAATAACTTGTAAGATGTGTGTCCTCCTATATGTAGTTGCAGAAACTTATTTTCCCCAGCTACTGTGACGTTGCTTGATGAAACAAGATGGTGAAGCTCTGGGGTTCCTTGTTGGCCTCACCCTCAGTGTGTACTCAAACTTCATTATGTGTCACTTTTAGCTTTTTTTTTTTCCCTGGAAGAATACACCATCTAAATATTTTACTAGTGGCACAGTTGTGCCAGCCAATTGATTGCAGAAATGGCCTACTTGAAATGACAGGGCAAGCCATGGAAACTTCCTAAATATAGGGTGATCTGCTCTTGAACTGTGATCTACCATAGAATCAGCTACAAATAACATCATCTCCAAGGTAAACACATCTATTACTAGTGCATCATTTCAGAATGGAAAGTAACCAAATTACATCCATGGAGTTCAATTAAAGATGTAATCTTACGTCTGTGAGTTCTGATTTTTTCTAAAACCAGTAAAAGCCATTTTTCTATAAGGCTTTCTCACAGCTTTTCCAGCCATTTCCAGTATCTAGTTTGTGGTGGTGCTGGTGGTATGTTTTGTTGTTGTTGTTTTGTTGAATAAAATAAGGGCCAACAACAGGTAGGTACATAAATGAGGCACCCGCTGAGGCATTTTGAGCCCTTAGCATCTGCACTAGAACTGTCTCCTTGTAATATTGATGACAGGTTTGTTACTCCTTTTTAAACTTTGCGGAGTATAGATATTATTAACAAATTCAATGCCTTGTAGTACTTCTTACAATGCTCTAAGAATTGTTTCCCAAGTTTCATCTCATTTCTCAGGTACACACCCTGTTTCTCTTAAAAAAAAAAAAAATACCACTCGCATTGCTCCCGCTTGTCAGCTCAGCAAGCATCTTTTATGCACTGTTTACCAGGAGCAGACCCGCAGTATTTTCTCTTACATGGAGATAAAATATTCTGCTTCTGCAGGTACAAAACAGTACTCCAGAAGTGTTAGAAACACTGCAAATGAAAACTGTGAACCTCTGTGAATTTCATTTAAAAGTTCCCTTTCAAGTGGAAATTCGTTATTTTTCCATGAAAAGGATGATCAAATTAGATCAGACTCCAGTTTTTCCTTTCTTCTCTTTCCTTTCTTTTCTTTTCTTTTTTTTTTTTTTTTTCTCATTTCCCCCTTCTGCAGTGAAGATAGGGAGTAAAAGAAAACACTTTTAAAAGACCTGCACTTTTTTCTTGAAAGAAGTACTACTATTCAAGTAACTTCTGAAAATAAGCTTCGAAGCAAATTTCTTCATTTTGCTTTTGAGACCTCACATTTATTCTTTGCATTCCAAGTACTGCCAATCCTATGGAATTCTTTCAGTAAATTCACAGAAGCAGAGCACCCTCGCTACCTTTCCCTCTATCTGGATTCTCTTGCAGCTGCCAGTGGAACGCGTGATGGGCTGGTACGGCACGGCACAGCCCAGCTTCCCGGGCGCCAGGCAGGAGCTGTCCAGCAAGGCCCGGGTGGCTGTCGAGCTTTCAGCTGCTCCTGGAAGCCACCAGCACGCTGCTTGGCTGCTTTATACCAGGCAAACGTCAGGGACTGTCTCTGATCATCTGCCTTAAATTTTATAGAGTTGCATCAGCTTTGCAAAGCGAGGGAGACGATGTGGGGTGTGAGCTGTCTCTGCGAGCATAAATGCACAGGCATTGCGTGTTTACAGCGTCGGTGTTTGTGCTGAACAAACGTCCTGCAGCCCCTGCTCATCCTCATTTAGCCTCTTCTCACACCCTAAATCATTCCTGAAAGGGAAACGTTCACCTGCATGGCCACTGTGGAAAATACAGTTCTGTTTAGCCTTCTGTAAAACCCTCTGTAATTTCATTATCATTTTTCAAAGGCTTCATTGTATCACGTATGTTAAAGGAATATCTGAAGGAGCTATCTTTAATCCTTTTCTGTAGGGTTTTCTTGAGTATCTTTTCTCCCAACTAGGTTTTAGGACCCTTCATATTTCACCTCCAACTGGTATACCATTAAGCTGAAGACCAAAAAGCAATGTGACTGTTCCACTTGTCCTGTGAAAGATAAGGGGTAACTATATAGGTTGGATCAATTATTTGCCTGTAAGTTAGGAACATACTGAGTCACGCACCAAAATTTGAACACACATGTTTTGCTGGGATTACTCACATGCTTCAAGTTGGGCACATGAGTAAGCAGTTTGTTGAATCAGGGCCTAAAATGGCATGCTATTTCTCAGTATAAATTATAGTTTAAAGCTCATTCTAGACCACCATGGCAAAATAAATCTTTATCTTAGCTACTTAGTACTAATGAAAAACAATATTATCGGTATTTTTCCTATAGCAATTCACTTAAAGAGAAATGTTGTACAATTACAGAGAATGGCTAACCGTGCTTCTTGATCAACCTGATAATTAATAGGAATAGAAGAAAAAGCCCTGTATTTCTGAGTGCCGATCAGGCTGCAAAGGCACTCCAAACATCTGAAGAAAAAACAGTTTGTTAATTGCTGTCTAGACAGTTTATTGCTGCAATAAGATCAAAACACAGAATACTGAGGTTTGTGGTATGAATCATGCAGACTAAACAATTGTTTTATTGCATTTACAGAGCACTTGATTTATAATGCAGTCAGTTTGGTAATAAAATTCCTCCATTGTATATCCTGAATAATTTCACCTCTTTTTGCATCTCTCTTTTAATTCTATATCAAGATGGTTTAAAAATGCCAGTATGGAGGGAGGATTACTGTCACGTATATAGGATATTACTTAGCATGGATCCCTGTTACATTGTCACTGAGCATACAACACTCAGCTGAGCCTTGATCAGCTGGTGGTATTATGGGCACACCAAAGAACAGATTTATTGGGCTGCAGTGAGCACACTAGAGGAAAAGTAAGGCTGTCCCATTGTAAGAGGTTTTGTTCCACTTGAACCAAAAGGGATCAATCAGGCAAGTGACTTTTTTTTCCCTTTTTAAAAAAAAAAAAAAAAAAAAAAAACTTTATTACTCTGAAAAACTTTTTTCCTGAGAGGAGTGATTCATTGCTCCTCTTCTGTGGTTATCTCTGGAAGACTGAGGTTTAAGGGAATTCCTCTGGGAACCCAGAATCTTTTGGGATGAAGAAAGTTACTCTTGTCTTTACCGAGTGCCTGAGCTGGGATAGGGGAGTAATAGCATTAAACATTAAATTTTCCTGGGAACACAAAGTATTGTCTTTGTATAAGAGAAATATGTTTTGTTTTGTTTCATTTGCCAGTTTTGATCAGCTATAATCATCCTTGTATCTATGAAAAGAAAAATATTGGAACAGAATGTAGTTCTGGAGCAAAACCAAAACAGAGCCCTACAGCTTGATGTTCTTAATTTCATAAATTGCATACTGAAATCCTGGTCCCATCAAGTTTGGTGGAAATGTTGCCATTGATTCCATTGGGTCACAGTTGGACATACAAATTTAGTGAACTACTTATTGATAAATCTGAGAGTGCTGGGGGAAGCACGATGATATTTGTCACTTTATAAAGACCTGTTTACGTAAGATTTTGAACTGAAAGCTGTTTGGGTAAGTTTAGATAAGTATCTTTTGTACTTTGCCTTAATATTGGGGGGAGGGGGGATCCTTCTGTGCAGTAATCCCCTGATTAAGGAGATCTGTTCTCTCTCATTGTAATATCTTAACTTGAATACCCTCACTGTAGTTGTATTTGGAGTTAAGCTCTTTAAGAAGGCAGGGCAGCCGGGCTTGACTGGTACGATATGTCTGAAGTGGAGGTGTTTTTGCATATACTCATACTTGGCTTAATTCCCCCCAGTAAAAGTTGATGTTCCTGGTGGTCAAATGAAATTACTTCTGACGATCACACAAGGCCTGTACAAAGCCTGCTCCACCCACCAAGTGTACTGTACAGGCTCTTCATTATCTCCTAGTACAAGCTGCATTCCAGAGAAATGACAGAAAATGCTCTGGTATAAATTTTGACCCCAGCTGCCCATACTCACAATGAGTGGAGATCAGCCCTAGCTCTTTAAAACTTCCAAGCATTGCATTGCCTGTCTGCCTTGTAATTCCTCTCGCAGCCATGCAGGAAGACCACAGTGGCCCCAGTTCAAGCTGCATTTGGATCTCAATCTTCCACCTAGGGCAGAACAAACCTGCTGAACGTCCGAAGCATGCGAAGAGCCGAATTTACAGGGGACAGATGGAGAAGTGCACAGGCCAGAGTGCAGCGGAGGAGCTGACCTGAGGAAAGGTAGGGCTCTGGGGACAACCCAGACAGCATGGGTCTTGTGGCTGATCCTACAAGCTTTGTGTGTCTGCAGGGCACGAGTCTCAGCAGCACACTCAGGTGAGGAGCCTGTAGAAGCTGGGGGCTCAATCAGTGCACTTCCAAGAGAAACCCAGAGCAACTCTGACACAGGGCTGGGTGAAGAAGGGGAAGATGTTCAGGCAGGTACCATGTTACACATTTCCCAAAATACCACTCCACAGCCCCCTTCCTTTCTTCTCTAAATGACAGAGGAACATACAAGCAGAGAAGAAGGTGCCTTTTTACGTAGCTGTTTTATTTAACAAATAGGTAGTGATAGTTGTAGACAAAAGCAAATACTAAAAGCCACCGTGACAGGGCAAGCCAAGCCCAGGGGTCTTCCAGCAGCATAAACCAATGCACTGTGAACAGAGAGAGGCTGAAAGAGTGCCTGAGATACAAACAGCATTCAGTAGTCTTGCAAGCAATCTGGTAAGTGATCATTTAGACTTGGAGGTTTTCGTGAATAAAATGGTAAAGTAAATCTACAGCACTGATGCCAATAATGCAGAACTACTGTTTTCCAGTTTGGAGAGTCCAGGTAAATTATTTGGTCACTTTCTGCAGAAAGAAGGAAGCTGTTGCTGTCTGAGAGGATTTGGCATAAATTACCTTGTGGGAATAGCAGAAGAAGCTCTTTTCAGAGTCTGACTTCCCTACTGATATTTTTTAAAGCAGAGCAAATACTTCTAAAAATGTGCCTTTCTTCTTTATGGTAGGACATTGGTCCACACCACACAAGTGAGGTAGCTGCCAGAGCGTGTTGATACCAATTCAGGCAGTTTTCTCCTCTGGTTCTCTAATGCTTCATGTGCAGCAACACGTCAGTCACCTGCACGTTAAGAAAAATTTGGGATGCCATTTCTATACATGTTGCCCAAGATGTTCCTGGGCCCATCCCTTAGTGCAGAGGACCCAGAAGATGGTTCTTACCCCCCTCTACTATGAATGGCCAAATACACTAACAAGCATAGAGGTACTTGTATGAAGAACTTTAAGATAAAAAGTTAGGAATTTTCCTCATTTTTTGGTCAAATGTCAGCTTACTGGCTTTGAGTGTGTTACGCTGGAGGATGCATTCTCCACATGCTCAGTGTGTATCCAGGCAGGACGGCAGCACAGTGGGCACAAAGTGTCCTCGTCCCCATACTTGGGACAAGGAGCAGGGGAATTTATTGTGGGGAAAGGCAAAGTGAGAGAAGGCTTATGTCTAGGGAAAGGTACCAAAATGTTGTAGATGCTGCAAGCAACAAATGCAGAGGCTGAAAGGTGTTGGGGACCAAAGGCTCGGGAAGTTACAACACAGCAGCCAGTGTGCAAACCCCCCAGACAGGTCTGTGCCCCCCTCCTCCAGCAAAGCACCTTCTCTCTCATCAGTGCTATGTAAGCTGTTACAAGCATATGTACTCGAGGCAGTCAGCCCTTTGTGCTCTCTTTTACGTGGCTTTAAATGCTGCTAGAAGTATTTCTGTTGTTTATTGCTGCTCAATAAAGTTTTATCTTGTGAAAGTCATGATTTATTTACTCCATCTTGCAGAATAGACATGTGCGCTCTCCCACCTCAGCACCCCTTTACCAGATTCATAAAATGTGTTAACAATTCATTTAAAATTCATATACAAGCCAAGTACAGTTCCTTCACAAAGCTGCACCAAGTAATATAAAGCAGCACGCACCCTGACATATGGCACACTGTCAACGTGTGCTCTTAAGGCCTCCCTCAGCTGTAAGTACTTCAGTGTGCTCTTGTAATTGCTCGTGTCCAGCCAGTCAAACAACATCTTCCCATTTTCCAATTACTGTAGAGTTTTTGCTAATTTTCCCTCTCAGCTACCATGAAAACACAGGCTGTGAGGATAGGTGGTTTAGAGAGAGACTGGTCAAAGTTTATCTTCAGCTTTAAAGTTTATTGACTGCCTGTTTAACAGGGGGCTTTCACCTGCCCAGACAAGACGTGTCTCCTTGCTGGTCTGTGTGTGAGTTATGCAAGGAAAAAGGTAAGGTGAGAATCAAAATAAGAATTTCTATCCAGTGTACCCTTCTGGGAAAATCATCTTACTGGTAGCTCTTGTGACAGTCCTCATTCTGAAAGGTGCAGTTGCCATGTGGCTTCAGTCACCTTTTACTAATAGCTGTGAAACATCTCTGGTTCTTCCCTTTCCCTGGTATATTCAGTTTTCTTGCAGCAGACTCACTCACATCACTGTTATTTTCATTTCCCAGCACTGAAGAGCTGTGGCTGTGAACCTGACCCAAGCACATCTCCCCTCCAGGTTCCTCGCAGCAAGAAGCCCTGCTCCAGTCTGCGCCTGGAAAAGACAGCTATGAGGATGTAACCTTAGGCTTCAACATCCTCTGGTACCTCACAATGTTTGTGTAATTCCCAACTGAATGAGAGTTGAGGGATCTGTGATGTCTCTGCAGCATGCTTTTTTCTTTCTATTCCTATTTTAATAGGGCCATGCACAGGGAAAGGCGTGTTGGGGATTCCAGAGAGAAATCTATTGGCAGTTCTGTGCTGGCCCAAATAGTAAAATAAAACGTTGGGGTGTGGACAGGTCCCAGGCATGTGCTTCAGGCCGTGGCTCTTCAAAAGAGCACCCAGCTGGGCAGCTCTGCTCTGTGTGAAGCTGGGCAGAGTCCTTGCTGCATTCCTCACGATGTTGCTACACACATTTGTGCAATATTTGGCTTATTTGTGCAACGTAATTAATGAAACATGTCTCATTGGCACCAACATCCCTAGGGACCTAAAGCAAATGGGAGGCTTTGAAGCCTTAAAGGATCTTAAAAGCAGAAAATATTTACCACAAGTTTATTAAATCAAGCTTTACTGGTAATAAATTAGCAGCCTGTAGACATGCCTTTTTCTTGAGGATCTGACATTAATCTTCTAGAAAAATACAGTAATGATTTACAATTTTCATAACACCTTTCTTTCTTTCAGTTTCCAGGCATTTTGCTTCCAGAACTCCTATGTTTGTTCAGGTCTCCCTACGGTGAGTTTCCTGCAGAAAAGGGCAATGAGAGAGGGACCCTCATTCATGTGCCATTCTCAGGAAGTCCATGAGAGACATGAGCCTTACAGCATGCTTTATAGGTGCATGCGAGCAAAACCCCACACGTAATACACTTGTTATTCCTTTTCACGTAGCCACTGATCCATGACGCTGGAAGTATTTTAAAGACATTGACCCAGAGTCTCAGTAATGGAGCTGGGGGTGGCTGAAATGCCCATTCTGCTCCTACATCTGCAGTTTAGGTTATGTGATCTTACTGTGCTGTTTTAAACCCAGAAAACACTGGGGGGGTGTTTACAGATTTGCACATCTCTCACACTACGCCATTGTATGGTAAATTACATTGGAGCCTCTCCTGAGCTCATTAACAAAAGCCCATTGTGTGAGGGTGTTATATATCCCATGTGCTTAGCCTGGGACTTATACGTGTGTCATGAAAGTGTTGGTGAGCTCGCATGAGAACTGCTTTCTAGTATTTCTGTTTGGATTTTTAATGACATTTGTGCAGGTGCACAGCTTATAAAAGGAATCTTTTCTTAGTCCATGGAGTTGTTCCACAATTCAGCTGGAGCAACAGGCATTCTTAGCAAAGCTTGATTTTTAGTGGTGACCTCCAAAATTTTTGCTGCATCACTTAGAATTACTCATTTTTATTTATTAAGGGTGTGCTTGACTATCTTCCCATTAAATAGAGAATATTCTATATACAGCCAGGGGAGGGCTTGTCCAGTTCGACAAAAGCTAAATCAAGACCAGGCAATTGTACTCAAGGACACAAGCAGATGTGAATAAGCTTATCTTTTCAGTGTAATGCTGTTTTACAGTAATAGGTGATTAAGTTTTATTGCAAGATCAAACCTTCTGTGTTATGTAGTATATTCCTGGCTGTGTTTGACACAGCTTGATAACTGCTCAGAGGGATATCTGTGGCATCCGTGAGTGGGAGGTTAGGGGATGGTTGGCCTAGATGATCTTCGAGGTCTTTTACAACCTTAATGGTTCTATGATTCAAGCTTTCGTGACAGAAAGGGGTTGGTGACAGGACTGGCCTAAACTCTTCTTGCCCAGTTACACCTTCCCCAGTTTTCCCCAGTACCCTTCCCAAGCTGGCTCTCCACCTTCTTTTTTTTTTTTTTTTTTTTTTTTTACTGTTTAAGTTGGATCACATCCCTGAACTGGATCACAGACTGGTCACCCAAGAAGATGGACCAACACAAAAAGGACTGTGGTACAGAGAAGAGAAGTTAAAAAAAAAAAAAAAAAAAAAGTCAGAGGGATTCCTGGATTATTGGAAACCGCAACAGCCTCAAAAGTCTCTGTAACATGAAACTGCAGATAAGGTTGGTCATAGCCCGTGACGTGCAGCTGACGGCTGAGCCCATGGGAGAAGAGCCTCCCAGCAGCATTGTGCAAGGGGCTGATACCGCGTCCTCCTAAATCTTGGAGGGCTGAAGCTTATTTGTACAACAAACAAGGCTTGACTGGAGTTTACCGTGCAGAATTGTGCCTCTGTAACACAGTTCAGCTGTGTGTATATTTCATAAAAAAGAAAATATAGTGATGACTTCCACTGGGTTTCTTCATCAGTGGCCATTGCATTAATGCTAAATGTTTGTGTGACTTGTTTGGGTTAAAAGAAGTGCATTGGACAGGATTCTGAATAAATGTAAATTAGAAGTGACTCATTAAAATATTTGGAGTTACAGGCACAAACGGGATCAGAGTCAAGCCACTTGTCCTAGTTTCTGTCACACAAACACTAACCCTTTATAAATCATTAATTTCCAGACTGTTTATTATCCAGGGGAAGTAACAAAACAGTAGTATCACATAACACATCCTAAGAATGCCTTGTTCATTTTAAGAGCAAATAAAACTAAATAGCACCAAGTTGTTAGTGATTCAGCCTATGAGAACAAGCCGAAAGACAAAAAGGGGAGCTTAATGAGTCTGAGGCCACAAAATAAACAGGGGAACGGGTAAAAAAAAGAAAAAGAAAAATAGTACAAGAATGACTTCACATAGAGTATCTTCACATAGATATTATTTGTTTACTATCACATGGAAATTCCCTGCTCATTACATGGTGGTGCTTTCACTGGGGATGCCACAGCCATGCTATTGGAGTGTGAATGCTTTCCACAGCTGCTGTTACCCTTCATCAGCTTTCTCCACAGGCATAGAACAGAGTGGAGCCACCCTTTCAAAAAATAATAGTCGAAATTAATTACTCTGTCGAGAAAACAACCTTTGTGTTGTTTCATTTACTAGCCCCCTCTTCTAATGTGTTTGTCACATGTTGCCCAGAAGCTGCCCATGATGAGGAAATGACATTAGCGCACAGCTGAGGATGAGGCAGGGAAAGTGAGCACCGTGTCTGTCCTCGCTAGGACTGTGCTGAAGTTCACAACTTGCCTTTCTATGGGGCAAGGGGACCTGCCTTGGCTGCAGGAGCCCACCCTGCCACGGGAGCCCACCCTGTGAAGGGAGCCCATCTGCCTGCGCCAGGCAGGCTGCTGAGTTTCCCAGCCATGCAACCTGCTTGAAAGCACAGGGATGGAGGTGCAAGTACAAAAGTGGGAGTTAGATAAAACAAGTTTTTTTCTCACCTATTTTGTATCATTTCGATGGATAATGCTGACAGCTGAGGGTGCACAGCTATTTATTCCTTGCACTTTTGCTAATAGCAGCAACGCTAGACACCGTACTGCTTCAGTACCATCGAGCCTTGCTAGCACAGGCTGTATTGGCTTGTTGTCAATTTTGCTTAAATCCGTTCCCAGTTTCACTAGTAAAAAGTCCTTTTCTAGCCAATATTACTGAGCTTATATTGAACTGGCTTTTTTGCTAGCCTTACTTGTCAGTAAAGTATCGTACTTCTAAAAGCGATGTTAGCAAAACCGTAATACAGGCCTCGCAGATGATTTGGGTCCATATGTTATTTATTTTAATCTCTTAAGGTTCCAAAACACTATATATTTACAGTCACTCTTTAAAGTTATTGTTAGTTACAAAATATTAGAAACATAGTTTCATCTATAAAATGCGTGATTAATTTAATCTTTACCATACTATTTTGCATCATACAGGAAACATTTTAGCCTGATGAATACCATGGATGTATAATTAGTGCTTTATACAGTAAACTTGATTATAACTTACACTGTCCACCCTGGCTCCAAAAATCCTTGCAGATTTTAATTCAATTGCTGCACTTTATCTGGATGAAAGCATTTGAATTCAATTATTATTATTCTGCATGCATTTGTGCCTTTATATAGGTTAGATGTGGTAGTAGTTTTAAAACAAGTTTAGTGGAAGTCTCAAATTAGGCATTAGAGTCTATATTTAGGCATCTATCAGATTTTAAATGCTGACCATCTGATTTTCCTAGCTGAGGTTTGCCAAAGTCAGGGTTTAATGGGTATTGAGACTGGAAGATAAAATTAAAGGGAAACAAATTTTGAGGTGTTTCTGAATTTTGATGGGAATTAGGCACCTGCCCTGCCTGGACTATTGCGAATGCCACGTTACCTGCTTATCTGTACCTGCCAATGCTCAAATGCCTTTAAAATCTTGGCAGGATGCTTTGGATACCCACATAACAGTAAACCCATTAAAAATCTCCTTGCTCATTTGATTTCGTCTTTCCATGGCTGAGAAACTTTTAGACATTTTTGGCATCGAGACATCCCTTGAGGTAGCTCTGCCCTTTTTAATTTTAGCTGAAGAGAACTTCATGCTATAGCAAGTTTAAGACATTTTTAAAAATGGGACCCTCAAATTGGCCACGTACTCCTGTATTTAGGCATCTCCTGGGTTTAAACACTGGCCAAGGGGCCAGATCTGTGCAGGTTGGTGCCCTTGGCAAGGAGGAGGTGGAGGTGGTCGTGCAGCAGCCTGGGCGCTGGCTGCTGGAGGAAGCAGAGGCAGGCCATTCATTCTCCTATTACAGGCCATTCCTGTGTTTATACCATCTTGTTTAGCTTACTCCTAATGCACATCCTAAGACGTACCTCTAATACACATCCTAAGACATGTTTATGAAAATTCTTTATAAGCAAAATATTTTACTTCCATTGAGTAAGTTCAGATACAGAACAGCCTCAGTGCTGCGCCTGGTTCAACTGCACTCCTGCTCTCTCTCTCCCCGTGCATCTTTTCTTTGAAAATTCAGCCTTCAGCCCACCCACATTACCACAGCAAGACCCAATAATTGTAACATATGGATTCTCGGCCAATCTTGTTTTGTTCTCGCTAACATGTTTACAAGCAGTAATTATTCTTCAGAAGATTAAATACTGCTTAGGGCTGCAGAAGGTAAGTTGTTAGCTGGAGAACCAGCAACTAGATTTTGGATCCATTTTTGGTTTTAATTCTTTAAAGGCTTCTTCAGAGCAGATCCCATATCCTTTCATGAAGCATGTATTCCCTAGGTGTGATCCTCAAATCAACAGCATCATTGAACTGGTTAAATATAAAGAATATGCCTTGGCCTGAAAAAGATTGTGAACGTTTACAAAACCGATTGACTCCATTTGTGGGTGCTCAGCACTTCTGAAAATCAGGCAAGAAGCTTTTAAAGATGAAACAATAGCCTGACTCCAGCAGGAAGGAAAATAATTTAAAATTTCAAGAGAGACACATAAAAAGGGGACATGACATTCAAGAGATATTTTATTATGTTAGACAGCAAATTCATAGGAAATGCTTTTTTCTGTGAAGTGATTTATAGTACTGTGGGACTCATGGCCACAGAGACAAGGATTTTAAAAGTTTCATGCGCAGACTGGATGACAGAACTATCTTTGTTTAACTGTAATTGCTAATAGCATTTCTGCAAGGGTTGTTTAACCTCAGGCTTCACAGCCTAATCTATACTCTGATTTTCAGGTCAAGATGAAACCTAATGTGGTGGCTGATTATCTTGCATCAACTTAATGCAAGGTCTTTTACACTGTCTGCTCTGAGCATCCACTGCTGTCCAGTATCAAGAGTGGTTATTGAACTAGATAGGGACCTCCCCCCTTTTAGTCCCACACAGCAATTTCTGCTGGTCTCAAATCAAGTGTTGGTGTTCGGACACAGCAGGGAAGGTACTGTGCAAATGCCCTGCAGAAGGATTCTGTCTGTAGGAGACAAGAGATGATGAGCACAGCAATATCGGGCTACTTAGATAAAAGTTTTCTGCCCTGCATGCTGTGATTTGTCCTTAAAGTCTCACTCCACACAGACCCGATGCCACATGCCCAAATCTCACATTCATCATCTCACGTTCAGGTGGGTGCCGCTTCCCACACTGCTGAACTCAGCTTTTCCTGCATTATTTATGGTTATTCTGTTTGGGGGAAGAAGAAAAAAAAAAAAAAAGAAAAAGAAAAACAAACAAACAAACAAATATTTTACATCCTTTTTAAGCTCATAAATATTATAAATCAAAGGCAATTTGGCAAATCTGCTTTATAGCTACGGACCTTGGATCTGCCCACTTAGTTAAACTCTGTCTTGCTGAGGCATCTTTCTATGTCCAACGAGTCTGTCACTTTGAGCCAATCGATCATGATGACGTGCTGTTCTTCCCCCGTGTCAGGGCACTTGTTTCTTTTTATTTACCCATTACTTCACTTCCTGCCATCTGGCTCCCCGGAGTTTTCTTTTCCTTATTTTTAATACCTGTTCCAAATTGTATTGCCACCATCTATTTGCCCACTGTGATCATCAGACTAAAAGCAGAAAGAGGCTGAAGCTCCTATTGCCATCAGCCCGAAATCTGATTTCCTGTGCCTTTTTTATTCATATATCATTGATAGTATCTGGAAAACTGAATATGCACTGGATTTGAATGAATACATCTCACATAATGGTGAGATAAACATAGCATTCTGCTTCACAGGTATTTGAAGAAAAAAATGTGCAGGTATTAGCTTCAATTTCCCAAAAAACTCCACAATAAGCCCTCTGAGATTTATAAAAATATATGAAATGTTCTTTTTACTTTCTGGGGGTTGTGACCTTAGGGTGACCCCACAGAGACCCCACATTTTCAAGATTTTCTTTGTTATCATGTGTTTTAAGATTACTTTACAGATCCACAGAATAAAGGCTTCTCATACAACCATTTGTTTCTCTAGGAACTCCAGTTCTAAATGAAACATCAAATATCGTGGGAGTTAGTAACCTGAAACCGAACAGCTCCTATCAAGAAACTGCTTGATACAACATTGAGTGCTCTGAATAGCAGTCATTCATTTTCAGAAGTGCCATCAGCTGAAGTGCCATGTAAAAGTCAAGTCCCAAAATTACAGAAATGTTCAGAAATATACCCTCAAGTATATTCAAACTTTTTCCCTCTTTTCTTGTGAATGCATGGATGGAGTTTCCACAACATTTTATAGATAACATAGAATTCCACATAAGGCTTGATTTAATAAAATCAGTGTTTCTTGAATGAATGTTGAAAGTAAGGAGCAAGGTGAGAGAGCAGCTGATGTCTGTTGGTGCTGGGGCCAGAGCTCAGCTGTTATGCATCATACCACTTATTTTGGAGCCCATTTATACCCACACTCAGGCCCTAGAGGGTTCCTTACTAGGGACTATGCTGAAGGGTGGGTGAAGGTGCTTTTCTGTTGCTGCAGATGTGTCCCAAAAGGTCTGGAGATCACCTTCCTTAGGGATTTGTGAAGACTACACAGGTGATTTTATGGGTGTTTTTTTTTTTGTTTTCCCCTCTTGTATTAGTAATGTGCTTTTGCTAGGTGAATTAGCAAGAAACAAAGTATGCTTCTGGTTTTCAGTGGTGCAAATTCAGCCCAGAGCTGTGCAGAGACTGGGGGGGGGGCTATAACACCCCTGGGAAAAGCAAACCTGGGGGCTGCACTATGGCATGTACGTGGGCTTCAGATGCTGTCGATCCTTTCTTTGTTTCACTAATTTTCAAATTCCTTGTGAGTTTTTACATAACACCTTATTTTGATGTCACTGCAGATAAATCTCTGTAGATATCTAAATATTCAAAAAGCTGTTTAACCCCAGGAACACCCTCAGTACTTCACTGTGAAAAGATAGAGCAGGCTATTAAAAAAAAAATGTGTGGGGGGGAGGGGGTAGTGCCCATACTATACAATTCCATGACTTGAGGTAAATCCACCCTAGCCCAGGAAACTGTATCCTGGGTTACTCATTCAGAGTATTTCTTCCTGAGAGGCTGGTTGTTTGTGTATGGCTGCCCCAGGCTATTGCAGCAAAATTCCTTGTGCTGAAGCAACTCCATTCATACAGGCAGGGCCTGAAATAATGTGCACCAGGGCTAATGCACAGCTGATCCTGCTCGGGGGAGCTGCAGATTTGCATCCCAACTGATCTGACTGCAGTCAGACACAGCCTTATCAATGGAATTGAAAATAGAGAGAAATTCTCAGCACTTATATACACCCTGGGCATCCAACAGACCTCTCTCCTTTCTCAGAGGGTTACAGAATGCATTAATTGAGCTTCAGAATGGCTTATAATTGCTGACTAATTTCCCTTTCCTAGAGGTGAAATTACATTAGTAGCAATAAAATAAAATCCTGCACGGCTTCCTCAGAAGTACTCCTGGATACGAGACCCAATCCTGTCCTGACTGCAGCCATGCTGGTGAGAACCTGCTAAAAGTGAGAGAATCTGATGGGAGTTTTTGTGGCTGGGTCCTTTCTGTGCTGGTTGATGCTTCCTGCCTTGCTACACCAGATCTGTCCCAGAGATGTGGCAGGATGCTGCAGCTCATACCTAGCCTACTCTAGTCCCACATGCTTCTCCTCCTCAGCTGCTGGACCCATGAGATTTTTTTTGTTTGTTTTGGTGGTTGTGGTCTGAGGAAATAATCCAGCTGAGTTATGAACTCCTTACTGGCTATTTTTCAGCCAATGCAGCATAAAAAGAACAAAAGAGGTGGGAGCACCTAGCTATGCTGCTATTTAGGGCTGATACTAAATGTTACCAAGCTAAACTGGGAGGTTTTGGCTCGGTGAACAAGAAAACCCATCTAAAATCTTGTTGCCACCCAAGGGAGAAGGCTTTAGTCTTCTCCCATCTTTACTCTGTAGCTTCACCCTGAGAGAAAACACCAGGTCTCCTGACTGCATCTTTGTCCTCTTCTGTGTTTATACAGTCCTGAGCGTACTGACTGCACAACATAGCAGAGGAAATGCAGGTGATAGACTGCTCGCTGCTTATTGTAGATAGCTGTGCCATTTCTGAGACCTGATGTGCCATGCCACATGCAGTTCCCTTCATTGCCTCATTTTGAGAGAAAGCCCTGCAAGTTGATGGTGCCTGATCAAGTCTTTCAACCCTTGGGCAGTTACAACTTTATACTTTCTTTGACAGCTGTAAGGATGATAAATATACATGCATTTCTTAAGATTATTTCAGGTCTCTGAAAGTCCAAGTTTTCTAATCTTTTGCTTTTCCCAAAATAATACTACATAAAGGATTATCTCCATCTTAAAACCTACCAGGAGGTCTATTGCTTCAGACTCAAAATTGCAACTTGAGAAGGACTGTAAGGAAACAAGTCTGCAAATGTATTTAGTATATGAAAAATGATTTTCTTAAAAACATACAAAATGTTCTTTCACCTAATTCTGTATTGATTCCTGTAGCATCATCTTTTTCTTTTTATTCTCTTAATGCATTTCTATTTCTCCCAAACGCAAAAAACTGTTTCCTTTACAAAACAGAACAAAGAAGTTTTCCTTCCCAATCAGTAATTTTGTTTTCTTTTGTAATTGTAAAAAGAAACTCCTGAAAAATCAATATATTGTTGCCAAGTCATACACAATCAGGAATGGAGCAAGCTTAGTAAATAAAGGAAATTGCAATTTTTTCCCTCTCTTTGGTCAGCCTTTAGTACATTCAAGGTGACTGTCAATCTCTTCTGTGTTTCGGGTTTGTTCCTCCCTGCAAATTTAAAAGTTAATCTTGGAGATGAAAAGAAAAGTTTGAAAAGAATTGTTCTTGGAGTCAAAATTCCTGATGTCCTAAATTACAGCAACCCCCACCCCGAAGTGATTGGCTCCTTGAAGTAATCTGACCTCTCTCAATTAACTAGCACAGAGATAAAGATTGTTCATGCTAAAGTTGTCACATAACACCAGGCTTAGAAATTGGAAAATCTTAAGTAAAAGAAATACCTTTTCAGCTGTATCTGTAGTTTCAGCATATATCAATATTTGGATTTGGTTTACTCTCTTGATGTGCAAAATTGAGGGAATTTATGTAGTGAAACCTAACAAAAAGGACTTTTCAGTGAAAAAACATATTAATTAAAATGTAGAAGGAAGCACTTACTAGCTGAACATTTGCAAGCTGGGGTCTATGTTGCTTTTTCTAGGCAAAACTGTCACCTGCAAAATATATGCAGAGTTTTGGAGCTCAGATGTGAACTGCTTACAAACCCAAGCGGGGGAGAAAAAGATGTTTTAACGAGTTGATTTGCACCTGCAATTAAACAGACACACAGGCTAGTCTAATTTACACTGAAACTTAATTGCAAGCATAAATCTTGTGTATACATGTGACATAAATAAAACCTCTCCTAGCTATTCATGATCTGTCACAAAAGAGCCAAGAGTACCATAGCTCTTTTTTTCATGGTTATAGGTCTCATTTTTGGATATGGAATTGCTTTAATGCATTTGTCATCTTCCCTGAAAATACCTAATTGTGGAGTGTCAAAAAATAAGTAAATCAGCAACCAATTTGTCTTGGAGTACCTCTAAACACGGTTGCTGCTAACAGTTAATCAGCAAAAGTATGGGGAAATACAGGCATGTGTGCTATAATTTATTAAATGTAATTCCAGCTTCTTTGAGCATCCTGCAAAGGTGCTCTGCTGCTTTTGCATATTTGTGGAGGGAGCCAGGATTGAGTGTTACAGGGAATGGCTGAAGGGATTATAGATTTGCTGAGGCTACTTTTATCTTCTAAACAATATTTCATGTGTGGAAAGGCACTTTGAAACTCCCAGGGTGAGCAGCATATGACACTGGGTCAGCAGTCTTTACATGTGTGGCAACTTTTTGATGAAACCTAAAGGAGAAAGTATAAAAGGAAGCATCCAAAAACCAACAAGAAAGCAACCCAAGCTGGGTGTTTTCACCCAAGAATACCTCTTGCATAACAATTTATTTCTGTATGAGCTTGAATATTTCGAGGCTTTTGAGGAGCCTGGATAAGGAGATTGAGGCTAAGATGTAGAAGGCTCGAGAGACCTTAAGTCTGGACAACAATGGAGCACCATAGCCACCCTCTGAATAATGTTAATATCTTTATGGAGACTTGTATAGAAATAGGACTAGATACTTTGAGGGTCGAATTTTAATTTCAGTTTTGAGAAATGGCCAGTCAGTTAAGAGGCTGCAGATTTGTTTTGTTTCTCTTGCAAAATAAATTCTCTACGTTTTTCCTATTTGAATTGTGAGCCTGCTGTTATTCTGATAAGCCTGTTTATGGTGTGACCTACTTAACCAGAGCTCTGGTGGCTCAAGGCTCACAGTAGCGCAAAGACTAAAGGCCCCAAACAGGAAAAGATATCATATGAAAAAAAAAAGTTTTCAAGCCTTTGTCCTTTACATGCTGCAAGGTGTCAAGCACTGAACCAGTGCAGAAACCATTGTTCAACCAACTGCTCTTTTCAAATGGAAATGTCTGCAAAAGCCATGTCAGCAAAAGGAATTCGTTGCTTAAACTGTGCCTCCTAGCTTATATCCTACAATAAAACCTGTGGCGTATTAGTCCATACTTAGAACTTGTTACTAGGTTTTAAAGCTCCTTTCAGGCACAGTTTTAGCCTAATCTGGCTGGATCACTAGCACGGGCAAGATTACGAAACTGCAAGGTTATGTTGCCTTTGACTTGCGAATGTATGTCAAAAGTCTGGTTTATAGTTTCCACCAACACAATTGTCTTTTAAATAATATCTTACTGCTGAAGGCTCTGCAATGGTACAGGACTAGCTACATCTACACAGGAAACAGGATCAAGGTTTTCCATAAGTCTGTTGATTTTTCAGCTTCCATGCTCTGAAGATATATTTCCTTTGAAGTGTCTCAAATAGGGTAGTATCCAATTATATTTGTAATCCCAATCTAATTCAATCAGAGACTCCAATTATAGCTGATCTGTCTTTTAATCTAGTTAAAGTCTGTAGAGTAGACTACACCTTAGCTAGCATAACAAAATTAAAATTCAAGCTGTTGAACACTTGTAATCAGGGATAACCAAGTTACAGCTGGAACTAGCTGAAAAGTGGGAGGCTTGCAAGGAAGAAGGGCTATTATAATTTAATGTCCAAACATTGCATCAATTTAACTTGAAGCTTGGCTGAGAGCTAGCTGCTAATTACGAAGGACTGTGAGAAGCACTTTTGGATGGAGACAGATACAACAAATATTTTAGCTTTGCCTAGTTTTCTTCCTCCACAAAGCTGCATCCTAGCTCCTCAATAGTGGGCCAAGGAGGTAATGCAGCACCACTTTCACAAGTGCATCACCTTGCAACTCTCTGGAGCAAGTGGCTTATCAGTTGCTTGGTATCTTACCTGCTTACTGTGAGGCCACAGCATGCCTGGAACAATTGGGCAGACACCCAGGTCTCAAATAAATCCACCCTCCTCTGCACACCTCCATTGAAAAGCCTGACCCGAAAATCCTCTGTGCAGTACAACCTGAGGGACAGCAGCTGACCTGACATATATGGACACACATGGTGATGGTGCAGCATTTACACTAGGAGAGGGAAAAGTCAGCACTAAGGGGCTTGTAGATACAGGAAGAGACACTGTACAAGAGCTGAAAGGGGAGCTTCACACAGGGACGTGGCTCTGCTGGCTGGTCCTGCTATATTGGTATAACTTCAGAAAATACATCCCTAGTTAATTAACCAGTGTTGAAAACAGCAGGTCCTAAACCAGTCTGATCAGCCAGTGTGAACGAGGTTACAATGAAACAACCGAGCTTCCTAGGCAGAAAAATATTAGAGTTTGTTTATTTGTAATTTATACCAGAATTGGCTGGCTGAAGTGACCTTGGCCAGCAAAAGAGCAAAGATATCCTATTGTGTTTAATCATACTTGGGGACAGCTATTAAACTTAATTAGTTCTGTCCCAAATCTCAGTTGCTCACTTTCAGTGTATTTATCTACCAATTCCAGTTCCCTTCTTTCATTTCTAAGGGTTGTACTTAAACTGCCTTGATGATGAATAAAGTCTGTTTCAGCCATTTTGGGAGATGATGCATGAACCATGTATGACCTAACACTAAAAAGTAATTTCCTTTGTTTGAAGAGAGAACCGAATAGCTATACTGGTGGTGGTGGTGGTTGTTGTTTTGTTTTTGTTTTTTTCTTAAAGTAGTGTTTGACAGAAGAAATGCTTTGCAGAAAGTGGCAGTTTATAATACTTTGGCCTGAGTTTTCTGATCTGACTTAAGAAAATACATATGCTGTAATTCTAAAATACAGTAATGTAGACACATGGCTACACAGCATCTAAATGGAATATTCACTCTGGGCTTTAAATCTTGCTGATTTATTTTCTTGTGTAAGGAAATTCCAATTCAATTTTTATTTGTCCTATCTAAGCAGAGATACTGAATAATATCAAATGTTGAGTCTTATCTTCAGTGGGCTCATGGTTCACTGCCGTGCACTTCAACATCTGCATAATAGCCAGATCAAAACCAAAGAGTTGCTTGAAAGAGTGTTACTTGCAGCAGGCAGAACTCACTGCCATCTTCAAGACTTGCCCAAGAATCAATCTATAAGAAAGTTAGAATGAGGCAAAAGGGTGACATTCTTCCAAAGTTTACGCTCAGCACACAATCCATAAATTGTGAAAACAGTAAATTATTCAGATGTTCAAGAGTGATCACACTGTTATATCCCCTCCATTTTCCACCTTATATTCATAGTGTAAGAAGTAGAGTACTAAGCCTAATTGTGTTAGATATTTAATTCATCATTCTACATATAAGCTAACACTTCACAAGAGGTGCAATTCATAGATTTCTGTCCCATTTTCTTTTAGGCTGTCATTCAGATAGCTTGGTGTTGACTTCATTCTATTCATTGTTTTAAGTGTTAATGTTTAGCTGTTGTTTTTTTTTTTCTTCACCTTGTCTTCCAACCATAACAACCAAAACCAGGGTGCTTGTTTTTTTGTCACTTTTTTTTTTTTTTTTTAATAAAAGCTGAGTTATCAAAGACCAGATAGCACCTTCCGAACCTGCTAATGCTCTGAATCTCCACTAACAATTGGTTGTCAGCCCTTCATTAGGAATGGCATGAACCAAAGTCACCCACATGGAAACCAGCCAAATTTAGGACTAGGATATAACTGATGAAAGTAATGGAAAAAAAACTGCTGTAGCAAAAGAAATGGAATTAGGTCTACAACATCAAATACATACATTACTAATCATAGTCATAAAAGCAGAAAGTGAGAGGTAATTTTACTAAGTAGAAGATGTAGAAGATCCCTGCTAAGTGGTATTTTGACATCTGAAAATAATTCAATTTCGATCTTGGTGCTTCACTGACACGAACAGGAAATGCATAATTCTCTGAGCTGTTGTTTCAACCCTACCCTGCATAAACTCTCAGATGCCCAGCAGACTTTCTTGGCAACCCGCTAAGGGATCTCTTGAAACAAGGTCAACCCTTTGCCAAGACAGACAATGTGTTTCATGAGCCTTTCATAGAGTGCAGGGAGCTACTTTTTGGGAATCATAGAATCATTTAGGTTGGAAAAGACCTTTAAGATCAAGTCCAACCATTAACATAATGGCACGGCACAATGTATTGACAAATTATGAAGCGATACCACATGCAAATCTCTCACAGTTATTCAAGATGGTACATGTAAGTGTACAGGGGAAGTCATCCTTATTAGTTACTTACTGAATAGTATTTAGTATTGCTGACAGATTAAATATTTTACAATCACATTTGGACATGGTTTGCTGTTCATTCAAAAAAATATACCTCATGATCAAACCCTATGGGGCTCAATTTGTAATTCTGAAGGAGACTTACCACTAAAAAATGCCAGCCCTGAGGCAGCTGTGATGGCCTGGACACGCGGTTAATCTGGGGCCCCCTTACAGTGCTGCCTGCATTCTCGCCTGTAAAAGGGACAATAATTAGACATTTCTGATGGCTCCATTACAGCTTAGTGTTAAAAAAAAAAAAAAAAAGTTTGTGTACCTTGTCTGGAAGGAAATGATCTCACAGGATTCCTGTTACTATCTGGGATGTATCATTGGGTCATGAAATTCAATGAAGGCAGCACCACAATGACAAGTTACGCTTACCTCTGATCTTAGTGTTTATTCAGAAGCAACTAGGTGTTTGCAAATTAATAAATATTGCAGAGTGGGGGACTGCTATTCACTTAACACACAGCTAATCCATTCCTTAAAATATTTGGTTTGTATTCTTGGGCAGAGGTGTATCCCTCACTCTCCAGATTGCATCTGCCATCTAATACAAGATATTACACTAGGATGCTTCTCATGCTGTGAGAAATAGAGCTGATAGTGTTTACTCTTGCCTAGATGAAACGCTTGGGCATTTTAACAAACATCCACAGATTTGTTTGTTTACCTGCCTATCCCACATGCCTCTCATTCCTCCAGGCTGGGGAGCCAGTTGGTGACTCTTTCAAGAAGTTACAATTCCTATGTCATTCCTCAGCTTACTTGGGACACATAACTTCCAATCAAGCTGCTTCCTGCATCTTCAGTGAGACACATCTTTCATAAAACTCGTTTTAGATGTAACAGCACAGAACCCATGGGAATCAGCAGTCCATTAGCTGCATTAGGAGGACTATTATGAAGGTGGTACTTCTGTTGTGTTTATAAAATGTTTTAGAATTGTCAGCATGGTAAGCCTGAGTAGGAGAAACTGTTTACAAGTAAGGAGGGAGGGTAACTATGAATACATCTTACACACACACCATTGTGCTTCTTTCTCCTTTACCTTCCCACGCTCTAATGGAGGTGTGAAGATTTCACCACCTCCAAACTCCTCATCCCCTCTTCAGCCCCATCATCCGTGTCTAAATATTGTTCCTAAAACATAATGCAAAATAATGTAATATCTTCAGGGAAATCCCAGCTAATGGAGCTGGAGTAGACACTGGGAATGGGGGCAATCAGATGGTTACACAGAATCACAACAACTAAAACAACAGGGTTTGTTCCCATCTTTAACATGAGCATTAAAATAGTGTGAACATTGGCTCACACTTAACAACTTGTTATTAGTGAATAAGTGTTCTCTGATGCTGTTACCTGGAGGCTACATTTAGTGTACAGAAAATATGAATCTCTCTTAATACCCTGGTAGCAGCTTTCATGACTTTTACTTAGTGTTTTAGCTCTTAAATGTCAGTAACGTCAGTGCCTGGATCCTTTTAGGATATTCAAAAGATTTGGCCTCACAGATTTTAGCCCTGTGCTTGAGAAACTGGAAGCAAATTCAGGAGTTCCTAAATTTAGCTTAAAGTTTCTTCATTAACAGGTGTACCCTTTAATTATTCTGCCCTGCAAATACATATAAGGTATTGCTCTAGTGAGGGTAGTTGTATTAATTCCTGTGCAGAAAGTACTTAAGCTGTGTACAGTGCCTGTATTAATAGGAGCCATGCTAATTGGCCTGATAGGTCAATACGTAAGCTGTCCCTGTGCAGCAGGCTAAGGAAGCCTCTTTCTAAAGCTTTCTCCTCCATCATTCTCCTGTTCCTTGGTGTTTCACCTGCTCAGTCCGTGATGTGTTTGGGTGGCTGGTGCCAGCACATGTGTGCAGACCTGGAGCTACAAATTGGGTGGTGGGTCAGCAGTGCTAACATGCTGCCTCGTTGCTGGCTGCCATGCAGCTAAGGGTTGAACCACAGCCCTCTCTTTCAGTGAAGACATAATGTGCATCTTTCCTCCCTGTTTAGATGTTGATCGTCACATGGTTTCCAAGAACTCGTGTTTTTTGAAACTGCTATCCTGCTGTCAGGTTGGACAGAAACAGGCAGCAGGCTCAAGACTCATTTGAAAGATGGATTTCCACTGACTGTGGAAAGACTTAATGCTTATTTTGTTATAAAGCAGGAGAAGAAAAAAAAAAAAAAAGTCCTTTAATTATCAGAGTTATTGCGGTATAAAAACTGTCTCAGGAGTGTGTCTCCTGACTTTGGATTCAAGTAAAGTCTAGTTTGGGAGTCAAAAATAGTTACCAACATGGAATTTAACATACTTATTAACCAGTTCTGAATTCGAATGCCTGGGACTCAACATTCAATCCTGATTAACTGGCACAACAATGAACATTAATTACCCTGATCTACATTAGTTACAGAGCTATGGTCAACTTCATATCAGCAAACTTGAGGCTTCCTAAACACATCTAACAGGTAACATTCAACTCACCTTCCATGTAGTAGAGATAAGCCCTGAAAGCCTGCAGTAAGGTGTGGTGGGAAGAATACAGGAGGAAAGTGAACTGGTGTGCCTCAGAGTATGTCAAGGCTTGTTTTCCCTACCTCTCAAAGCTATTAAAAAAAAAAAAAAAAAAAAGAAAAAAAAAAAAAAAAAAAAAAAAGTAAGTAACCTGTAGCAGCACAGCTTTTTAGAAAAGGACATATTTGTATTTAAATTCTAAATTTAGAAAGAAAGATTACATTGTAAATGTGTACATCCTTCCCAGAAATAAATTGAACTGATCAGAATAGGATCAGCACAGGATTTAAGAAAATACTTTTTACCTTGGTGGGAGTTAGTGTGTGTGTATGGAGATATATACACACGTATATATGCCAACATGTATACATAAATGTATGTATCACCACTTGTCAGATCTGCCACAGTCCTAATCATTTGGCAGTGACATTCCTGAAGAGAGGAATTTCCAGGGCTGGGCAGAGCCGTGGTTGCTGCCGCTGGAAGCAGTTTCTTGTGGCAATGAATTCCACGTGCTCATAATGCACAGCATTAAAAAAGCTTCCTTTTATCAGCCTCGAGGGTGGGGCTGGGCTGCTGTTGGAAGTATGCCTATCACAGATGATGCCTCAGCTCTGTTGGTGGTAGAAGATTGTTCCTCTGGACTTTTCTTAAAAAAATAAATAAATGTCAAGCCAGAAAAGGAAGCCTGCTATTTTTCAAATCCAGAAGCTGTAATCATGCTAATCCATATGATCGTACTAAAGCCAAGTTACATGCCTTTTGCATATGATGTAATCATGCAGAACAGCCTATTTATAATCACTGCTAGCTGGAGGTACCTTCTGAGAAAAGTTTTTTGGTCACATTTCCCCTCTTCCTATATTTTCCAGTCAGTTATGCTTTCTCCTACTTAAATACAGCAATGTGCATTGCTTCTTTATTTTTCATGTTAATGCTTTCCAACACGCCTTCTGCTCTCAGTGTGATAGAGCCATACCAACTGAAATCCCAGTACTCTGAAATCAATACCAAAACTTCCATTGATTTCATATAATATATTCTTTTAAATTCAGTACAAATTCTCCACATGAGATGCTTATTTTAAATATGGATCTACTGTACAGGGCTGTCTGTCTCAGCTTGATACATAAAACAGCATGTTTAATAAATTCGCTGGTGTGGGCTGGCAGCATTATGTGTAATAAATGAAAATCTGTTGGTTATACTGAGCATATCAAGTGTAAAAGGAGAAAATTCATCAATGTAAATACCTATCTGTGGATCAATTGCTATCAATCTTGTTTAACAGTCTATTTCCTCAGGACACACTTTGGAAACAAAGAGCATTTCAAACTGCTGGTTAAACAAACAAATATATAGAAGCTCTTTGGGAAACATGAGGGTGGAGTAATCATCAGATAAAAATGGTCGGAGTAATTTTAAATACCTGTTAATCTCTTCTATTTTATATTAGTAAACACAAAGTTTCTGATGGAACATGTCCATTCAGAGTACCCCATCAAGAGTAGGGGTTTCTGAGACAATGATCTGCTTGCAGAGGAAACGGCAAGAAAAGCAGCCTAAAAACCAAAATTTGTTCCCTGACCTCCATGTTCAGTAATTGTCCAAGGAGGAGGGCAATACCTTCTGCTCTGCAAGAATTTTTCTAAGATTTGTATTATCCTTGGCTAAATAGAACCCCTTAAGACACACTATAAAAACAAAACAAAACCCCAAGAGGATATATAACTAATGAGATCATGATGCACTGTTTACCTTGCTCTACAACGCTAAGATCTTTTCATGGCTGTCATGTACAAACTACAGCTCCCCCCTCCTGAAGCATCACCAAAAAAAGTCAAACCTGAACTATACCACAGGCACTTGGCATGACTGCGTTCACAGGCACAAACTTCATGATATAATAAATGTACAAAATGCAGGTTTTTTAAAGTTAAAAATGCTGATGAATTAACCAGTAAAATGAGACTGTAGTATTGTGCAATCGTGTCTGTGGCAACTGCATGGCCTTGTTATGTACTATTGTTTCCTCCCAACCTTTGTGCTGTCTACCCAGATTCAGGTTTTCCACCCTAAATCACCCTCCTGACACACACACAAAATAATCTATAGATCCATGCGTGGATGTTTGCCCTCATAACAGCTCTACAGCTGCAGAAATGCCATCCTCATTTTACAAGAGGGAAACTGAGGCACAGACCCTAGCAAAATGTGAGCACACCAGCAAGTGCAGGTCGAGTCCGACTTTGAACCTAAATCTGAATTCACCACAAAATCACCTCTCAGCCAAACCAATCTCACCAAAAAATCCCTGTAGAGGATTCAATAGGAAAACAAAAGAAATCAAGTCTCCCCCCCTCCCGGTTTTGCAATCCCCATCTCCAAATGCTTAAGGAGCCTCACACTTTTGCTTGTGCAATGTCCAGCTGGCTTCAGTGGGAATCGGAGGGGTGGAGGTGACTGCTCTGTAACTCTCTGGGGCTTTGCAGCAAAGTAAATCTGAGGCTCAGCAAAGTGGGGTGCAGGAAGCCGACGGAACCACAGGGACTGTGCCCCCAGCGTGCCACCAAACGCCAGGGGCCACCCAGATGGCTCTCGTGGGGAGCATTTAATCGGGCATTTTTACGTGGAATCAGACAAGTTGGAAATGACCCACCGTGTGCTGACCCAACCAATTTGGCTCCCGTCGTCACTTTCAAAGCACAATTTTTTCACTTGCATCAAGTTTTTTTCGCGTGAATCTTTTCCATGACTAACGTTTTTTATTTGCTTTTCAAAATACTATCGGCTCACTTTTGTCGGCTTCCCAGAAAGTGAGACTTAAGAGCAGGTTTTGCACAAACGCCGGCTGCAGCCGCCTGTAAAGCCCCTAACTTGCCACGTCGGGAGCCCGGCTTCGCCCCCCCCGGGACAATCGGGGCTCTTTCCTTTCCCACCTTATCTCCCGCTTTGGGATTAGCATTGTCCCGGGTTTCTGCTCGCTTTAGGGAGAAACCCCAAATCTCCCAAAGCACACTATAAAAAGTGCAGGTGAGATAACAAAGGTATTGTCCCTCGGCAGCCCGCCGGCTCGCTTGTTTACTCGGGGGGCCGGATCCTGCCCCTTCCCCGCAGCTCGGGGGGGGCTGCCCCGGCCCCCGGCAGGGCGCACGCCTTTGTCAGCCGGGCCGGGCCGAGCCGAGCCGAGCCGTGCCGGGACTACATCGCCCAGCGTGCCCCGCTGCGCCCTGATCAATGGACCTTATTTGAATAATCTGTGAGCCCTTGGACTCAGGCCAATCAGCTGTCAGGGACCCATGATAAATCGCAATGCATTATTGATAATCATAATTACTCTGACATGCGCATTCCGCCCAATGGGGGTAATTTCCCAACTCTAGGAATTTGTTGTGAAGAGGAAAAATAATTGCTACTATTTTGCTCCCGATGCTGGTGCACCATGTCGCGACGGAAGCAGGCGAAGCCCCAGCACATCAACTCCGAGGAGCAGCCCCCAGATGCTGCAAGTGGTAAGGCGCGCAGCCCCGGCGCCCCCCAGCCCTGCTGATGCGCGGAGGAGGCAGAGGGGCTCTTGCTGAGGGGGGGGGGGAATTTTTCAACCCTCGTGTTTCACCCCCACCCTGGGTCCCACAGGCTCCTCGCTGGCTTTTTGGGGCGCTTACATCTCTGTGGAGTTGTTCCGCGGGGCTGGGGGGGCTCGGTGTTTCCCTGGGGGGGGGGGGGTCGGCTTGGGACTGCCCTGCAGCGCTGCCCGAGGGGGTCCCCCAATGTCCCCCCCCCTCCCCAACCCCCCTCACGGGGGCACCCTGGTCCCGCGGAACTCGCGCGGGTCCCCGCGTGGGGTGCGCGCTCGGGGCGCAGCCCCACGGGAGGCGAACCCCAAATTGCCTGGGGCGGAAAGGATTTTTTTTTTTTTGGGGGGGGGAGAGTAAGGGGGGGAAGAGGAGAAGGAATTGCGAACCGTCTTCTCAGGGGTAGGAAATGACTCGAGGTAGGTTTCCCCGATTTCTCTATTTAAGACTTTCTCGGTAGTTCTATGAAGATTTTTTTTGTGGGGTTTTTCGAGAAAAAAAAAAAGCGTTCGGACTATTTTTGTTGGAGATCACAATCGCCCTGGACCTTTTGTAGCTTGACCTCCAGCCATCTTTGATTTCCGACTTCCTAAAATAACTCCGGTGAGCTAATGTGGGGTGTGCGTGAGCGCTTTGTATTTGGGTGGCGGGGGGGAATTTGTGCTCCCGCAAATCACGGTGCCTCCTTTTCGGGGAGCTCGCAGCACTCTCTTGTGAAGGGAAGAGGAAAAGTCTCGATTTGAACTCAAAATTATCCCGGAGCGCTGGGTGGGCGTGCAGGGGAAGGGGTGGAGGGGGAGCAGTTGTTTGCCCCTGTTCCCCATGGGAGCGGGGAAGGGTCGGGGCGGTCGTGCCCCGCAGCATCGTCCCGGCACCCTGGGCTCGGGCAGGGGCTCTCACCCTTCTGTTAACACCCTTGTGGCCGGGGGTGGGGGGCAAGTTTCAGGGGCACTTCCCCGCGGGGGGAGGTTGCTCGGCCCCCACAGGCGCTGCGACCCCCGGGGGGCGCGTGGGGGCGCGTCGCGGGTGGGGAAGGGGAGGCTGAGGCTGGGTCTTAGCAGCCCGAGTACTTCTGTAGGTGCCCCCCCCGAACTTTTGGGGGGTTTCTGCCTTTTTAAAGGGCTGGTTTCGTGTGGGGTTTTTCCGTGCCTGGAGTTGATCGATACCAGCGCACGTTACAGGAGCTGCTGATTCCCAAACCGCAGGAGGTTCGGGCTCTTAAATTTTTTTTTTCCTCCTCCCCCCTCTCTTCTTTGATTCGAAATGTGCGATTGTTGGGTCCGGTTAATGGTGACTTAAGAATCGGCAAGCTGGCCAGAAGGCAATAAATCCCATGTTTAATGCATGACTGTTTTCCTTTGTGCATATGGTTAGGTTGGGGGATGGAGGTGATGTTTCCACATGTAAATCTCTGCCCACTGCTGGAAAGGCACCTCCGGGGCTGCGCTGAAACAAAAGGGTTAATAACTCCTGATGCGGCCCGCTTGGGGCGGGGGGGCGTGCGGGGAGGGGAGGGAGGGTCGCTCCGCACCGCTCCTCTGGGCAGCGGGCAGCTGCTGTGCGCTTGGTGGGGGGGCTTTTTTATTTATTTTTTCTCTTTTTAACAACAAAACTCTGGATGAAAACTACCCCCCCGTTCTCCAGGAGCCGGAGCAGCGATTGCATGGGCCGGGGGGTGGAGGTAGGGGCTCCTTTTTGGGGTCGCGGCGCTCGCCGCAAGGGGAGCGGCGCTACCGGGGGCCCCCCGGTGCCACCCCCGGTGTCGGTGGCCGCTCTCGGAGAGCCACCTCGCGGCTGCGACACCCGCGGCTCTTATCGCCCGCAAATCTCCCTGCCCGGCCCCGTCCTCCCCGCTCCAGGTGTGTCCGTAAATACCAAGTGATGAAGCTGCATAACAAAGTCGAAATAGCCCAGGGATTTGTCTGGGACATTATCGGGTATATACACAATCGTAATAATAAAATCAAGCCCTTATCTCCTTCGCAAGTGCTCCTTTTTTTTGTGCAAAGCGATTTGGGACCCACCTCTGCGAACAATGCGGCACGTTGAGAAACGGTTCTGCTAACCTGAGGATCAATTAACAGGTCAAAAAAATCAGCAGGTGGTCACCGGAGAATAATACTACACAGCGAAAATTAGCATTTTCACAAAGGGCTTGAAAATGCCCATTGTGTTGGATTGCTGCCATTAAAAAAAATAATCGGGTTCGTTCTTAAAAATACAGTATGAACCGGCAACTTTTTTTCCGGACAAAAAAAATTGGAGATTCTCCCTTAATTCCAATCTCAGGTCGAGCCGTGTTGATGCCGCGAGGGAGGTGTTGAGCGAGGAGGAGAGCGAAGTTGCTCGGTAGTGCTGCTCTGATTTTTATTAATTATTATTATTATTATTTTTCGGAACTCGCCCGTTGGCCGGGCTGGGAGCGGGATAAGGTTGAGTCGGCCCGGGACAGGGGGGGACCCGGGAGCGGTGTAAAGGGTGAGGGTGCCCGGCGGTGGGCGATGCCCGCTTGTTTTTCCTTTTACGTAAGTGAAACATTAGAGTGGTTGTAGTGCCGGAGCCCGGCTGGGCTCGGCGGCATGTGACGTTTTGACAGAGCTGCTGCTCTAACCTTTGCCTCCTCCCGCTTGCCGTGGGTGGTAAGTTGATGTCAGGCTCACAATTAGGACTCTCATGCAATTGACCTTGGCAGCGGGGTTTGCGCCGTTTAGCCGGGTCTTAAACACTGTACTAGTGTTAAGTGTGCTCCGGGGCCGCCCTGCTTCCAGCTGCGGCCGCGCCGCTGGGAGGACCGAGAGCCGCGGAGGCTCCGCCGCCGAGCAGGTAGGGCCGAGGGCGGCCTCTACCGCTGCCTCCGGGGGGGAGGCTGCTGGGCTGCCCGCAGCCTCTGGAGGAGCCCCCCCACCTTTTCCTTAAAAGCCCCAAGAAGGGGGGTGATGCTCGGGGATGCGAAGCGCAGGTGGGTGCGCGGCGGCGGAGGCTGAGCTCCGGGGAGGCTGAGGCGGGGGTCCCGGGGGGAGGCTGCGGGACGGGACGGGACGGGAGTGCCCCCCGCCGGCCGGCCCCGCCGCTGGGGCCGCGGTTGTGCCCCGGCAGGTAACCCGTGGACGTTTTCCAAGGGGTTTGTCCAGGAATTTGGGGGTTTAAAGCTTTTAAAAGCGGCCTTGGAAGGTGGAGTGGGGCTGGGGGCTTGCACTGGAGGCTGTGCCCGGGGCTGGGGACAGTGCTGCTCGCCTGGAGCTTTCCTCGGGGTTTTAGGGCCGCTCGCTCACATGGGGCTGTGCACCATTATTCTGTCCTCTGCCGGGTGTTCCTCTTGGGTAGGTGGGTGAGCAGAGCTCAGATGGGTGACTCGGGAGGTAGGTAATGAAATGCCTGGCCAAAACCTGAAAACACGGGAAGCCCTAATGGTTAGGGGCAGCTCTGCTTGTTCTTGGGTGCAAAAGTGCTGCTGATAAATTCAGGATAGAAAACATCGAGGCCTTTGAAATAATTCTGTAAGTCATCAGCCACGTATTTGTTAACTCAAACAAACGTTTATTGGTTAAAACTTGAAGTGGAGTAGGGGAAGAAAGGAAATTTGGGACAGTTTAATGTTCTTGAAATGCCCCAGCTTTTCAGCTGGGAACAGGGCAGGGGGGAAGTACGGGAAGCACCATGCCTGAGGGGAGCTGATGGCAGAGCTGGGGCTGCAGTGGATGCTTACTGATCCTTCGCGAAATAATACTCACGTGGAAGTACGTGGTTACTGTAAAGCATTAGAAATTGATCCCCCCTAGCCTGTAGGGGGGAAAAAGTAAACTCACCAGAGGTATTAAACTTGAAAAAAAGGGGGAAAAGAAAGGGGGGGGAAAAAAAACAACGGGTTTTCCACCTCATTCAGGTGAAATAATCTTCTCACAGTAGAAAAAAATTAGGTCACTAATTGCTCAGATGAGTGGTAGACCAGCAGCACCCTTTTGAAATCAAATCAAACCAGATAAGGCTTACTTCACTCTTTTACTCATTCCCTCAAAAAAAATAAATTAATTTGAGCTGTGTGGATTTTATCAGCCCTCCTTGTCGATGACCGCCTTGTCCTACACAATAGTGGATTTTTTCCATCCATTTGCCAGTGATTCAATCTAACCCCCCTGCTGGGTTTACTGCATTCTTCTAACTTATTGGATAACTAGATGCTGAGAGATAACATTCCTGAAATTCGGGGGTGGGGAGATAAAAAAAAAAAAAAAAAAAAAAAAATAGAAGTCCTATCCCTGGGAAGCCTTTGGAGAGGGTTAACTTGAGTGCACGAGCAATTGTTCTGGCAGGGCTCTCGCTCCTCCACCGGTGCTCTTACAGTATTTGGGCTGAGCTGGCAGCAGATGCACGGGGAGGCTTCTGGGCAGGGAGGGAGCCTGGGATTAAGCCCACTACACCCATGTGTGATAGCTGGGGTGAGTGGGGTGCACTGCTGGCTGCCTAGCACTCCTGCAGGGCTGGGTGGACTGGAACAGGCTCCCCAGGGCAGTGGTCACAGCACCGAGCCTGCTGGAGTTCAGGAAGCACTGGGACAACGCTCTCAGACACATAACCTCATTTTTTTTTGTTTGGGGGGAAAGTGGTCCCCAAAGGACTTGATGATCCTTGTGGGTCCCTTCCAACTTGGATATTCTATGATAAATTGAGATGAAGAGTTTATAGAGATAGGTTTTGTTTCTTTAAACAGTTGATTGCTGCTTTGTTATTACAGCTACGGCACAATAAGCAAGCACCTTGTTTCTACTACGTCTTTTAAAAACAAAATGTTTAAGGTAGGGGAAGCATTATGCTCAATTTTGCTGAGGTGGAAGGGAAAATAAGGCATAATGCTTCCCTGCTTGTCATGCAGCAAGTCACTACAAGCTGGGAATTGAATTTGTTTGGAGTCCTCCCTTAGTGCCTCACTGTCAAACAGGGGAACTGGAAAATAAAATGTGGCAGTGACAGCGCTGATGGCTGCAGGCAGGCTGCTTTCCCAACATGCGTACCTGCAGCTTACTGCAGATGCCCTCTGAGGTGGCAGCTTGCTTATAAAACCAAAAAAGTCACTTTTGGAGCTCCTCAGTGTAAGAAAAATGGGGAAGGTGGACTGTTGTGTGGAGAGGGAGGAAAGGGCTTTGAATTTAGTATGGTCTTATCAGTGGAAAAATAAGGTACTCCCAATGGAAGGGGATAAATAACGATCATGTGTTTTGAAGCAGTTAAAGTTTGAGGACTTGTCTAGACATAGTTATCCTGGAATATCTCCTTGGGGTGGGCTACAGTCTTTCATGCAGCCGTTTCTGTTCCACTTGAAGCGTTTTGCATTGCTACCACGGAGGTGCAAACTGCAGTGTGAAATGCGTGTGTTTGCAGATGAGAGAGACTGGAAGAAAGCTTTGTGTTTTCTAAAGTAAAACCTAACGTTACTGTGCAACACAGAGAAAGTTAAAACCTTAAATGATAAAGGATTTGGAAAAGATGTTTTGGTGTTTTAGGCTGTGGTCTGTAAAGTACCTATTGTATGGGAATAGTTATGAAAATAGTCAAGTGAAGACCTGGAGTCGGTGTGCAGCATACTTATGAAAACTTACTGTCTTTTTTTTCACTGTTTAGTACTTTCTTTCCCATTTTATCTGCTCACACTTTTGCGAAGATGGGAATTTAAACACATTCAGTCTTGACCTCAGTCGACCCTATTTATTGACTAAGTTCTGCATCATGTACTTCTTGTACTTAAATAGCAGAGTAGGTTTTGTCCATAGTTAAATTAACTTCAGAGGCATCAATTTAATATTTGGAGTGGGAAATGTATGCAAAAAACACGCTTTTCTTCTCATTACCTTCATTTATGAGGGTTGTTTGGGCTGAAGGAGGGAGGGGAAAAAAGTGTTTCAGTCTCCCTGTAGGACTGTTTGGATATGAGTGATCTGAATGGTTATGATCATGGACGTACCAAGAACATTTCTTCTCCTCACTCGAAGGCAGTTTTGACTTGTAACTCTGTTAACCACAAATTTCAAGGTTACATACGTACAGATTTGGATGTATTGCTCTGCAGACTGTAGCATAAGGGGGCCTCTATTTGTGTTTTGTAGTTGATCTATTTTTTAAAAGAAAACTAACACGTACTTTCCACCAGTCAACACATCAAGCAGTTGAAGTTTTGATTAGTTGGCTATATCTATCCATCTTTATAAAATATGTAATATTCTCGTTACCCTTACAAATGTCAACGTTCACAATATCCTCCCCCACAGAGCTTTTACACTTCCCTGAAACAGTAAGTGAACGTGCTCAGGTTGTTGCTTGGACATGCTTGTCCTCCACCCTGCCATGTACAGGATATACACATGTATCAGATGTGCGGTTCAGTTACACCTTTAAAATGAAAGCCGCAAATAGCTCCTCTGCTTGCAGAGTCTTTGGTTCCATTTTTGAGACAGTGTGGGCTAGCAGCGTGGAATCAGAGCTAAGCCCTGGGGTGAACTACTGGAGGTGCAGGCCCCAAATGCGAGGCCCTGTAGTATGAATTTTCTGTTGACTGAGGCCTGCAGAGTGCCCCTGACTGTGTGTGCGTGTGGGAGGCGAGCAGGGGCAGTGAGGCACTTGGTTACTACACCCTTGACACCCATTAAAATGGGACCAATTACTGTGAGTTACAGGACGTTTCACCTGGTGTGGGCTGTGAATTATCTGAGGTCTTCCGTGCTCCCCCCTCAGCTCTACAAGCCTCAGGCTTTACCTCCTGCATGCTCCCAAACACCCACCCGCCTCGAGCTCTGTGTGTTTGTTTGAAAGATGGCTAGATTGAGCAAAAACATCCTGTTTTGGTTTAGAATTTCTCTTAACCTTTCTTCCCATTCTTATATTTCCCTGAATCATGTTTTCTGCATGTCTGCATGCAAGTTGTGCTCAGTCGGTGGGGCACTGGCGGAGGGAGGGCAGGAGTGGACTTGCAGGCTGGCTTTGCTCTCCTTCCCCCTCCCTAAAAGCGGGGGGGGGGGGGGGGGGGGGCAAGTTAAAAACACAACTAAATCCAGCATCCTTACCGTGTCTGGAACTGCTTCGTGAGTGTTGCAAGCAGGCCTACTAGTTTGCTTGCTAGTAATTGTCAGTATCAACATAAGCTTATTCTTGCATGTGGGGTTCTTGTAAGTTAATCATCTTTTCTTTACTTCTGTGACTTCATAGAGGATTTTTTTTCCATGTGAGTTGGCTTTTGAAGTGTTTAAAAGCTAGTATTGGGCTCAAATTTTGTTTCTGTCAGCCCTCTTTGGTAGCAATTACCTCCGTAACGGAGGAGTGAATGTCATTCAATGTATCAGTGTATCATTAAGAACTGCTCTGAAGTTCTTTTTTTTTTTAACAACCATATGAGCTTCTGAGACCGTTAACTATGAATTCTGAGGTGATGTTCAAAAAAAAAAAAAAGAAAACCAAACACATGAACTAAGCTTATGAGAATCAGTTTTTTCCTGTGTAATGATGCCTTCTGTCTTGATTAGGTCATATTCCATTTAGCTGTATTGTAGGGACTAGCTGACTTGTTCCACTGTTCCATTTCTACCTGTAAAGGTAGAAAAAGGGATTTAAAGGACATAAAAAGGATTTTCAACAAACTTATTTCCCTCAAGCCTTGAGACTTTTTTATTGTTTTTATGGGAAACAGAACTGCGGTGTAGATTTCCTTGGGGGCTGCCAATGAAATAGTAGCAAAACAGCATAGGACTTCTGGTCAATCTGCAAACTTGATTTTTGACACTTGAAAAGTGTCATGTATCTTAACTTGAAATTCTGATAAAGTCAGTCTAAACTGAGCTATTAACGATGTGACTTTCTTTTTATTTTAAGGGAGTCCACAAGACGTCCCAGGTGACGGAGATGGTGAAATGAGTTCCAAAAGGTGCCGAACAGAGGAAACTAAAATCTGTGAGAAATGCTGTGCAGAATTCTTTGATCTCTCTGAATTCCTTGAGCATAAGAAAAATTGCACTAAAAATCCACCTGTCCTAATCATGAATGACAGTGAGGGAGCAGTACCTCCTGAAAGCTTCTCTGAAGCTTCTGTAGGGAGCTTCCCAAGTGACCGAATGGATAGCAGGACACGCAAAGACACTCAGGCAAAGGGCTGCACTGGCTCTACGGAAAAGAGAGAAGGAAAAATGGATGCTGAATCGGTAGGAGGAATGTACCTTAAAATAGAACCCCCTGCTGCGCCTGCGACTCCTGGGCTAAGCTATCTACCAAAATCCAAAGTACCAAACACTAATGTGACTTTGCAGACGATACGTGGCACTAAAGTGGCTGTGAACCAGCGTACCTCCGATGCCATCTCTTCTTCAGCAGCCAGTTTTAATGCTATTCCGATGATCCTGGAGCAGCTTGTGTGTTTGCAGCAGCAGCAGCTCCAGCAAATCCAGCTGACGGAGCAAATTCGCATTCAGATTGCCATGATGGCTCCCCATGCCCTGCATCCTTCTATAGCCGCTGCTGCTGATCCACTGAAAGCTCTGGGTGCTCACATGTCTCAGCAGCTGTCGGCTGCTGTTGCTTTAATCGGACAAAAAGCTGGAAGCCAGAGCCTATCACTGGAATCCTTGAAGCAAGGAAAACTACCTCATTCTAACACTGGCGTTGCGGCTGCTGGTTCGCTAGCTGCCGGGCTTTCCTCCTCCTTCCCCTTGAAGCCGGAGGCAAGCAGAAGCTTCCCTGGCTCTATTTCTCGGTTCCCGAATCCTTTGCTACCTCAGTCCTCCCACTCCGTCATCTTCCAAAATCCACTTTCGGCTGTTTCTTCTGTAATAGACTCCTCAAAGAGGGTGAAGGGGAAACCTCCCAATATTTGCGTTTCCGAAAGCAAATCGAATGCAGAAGAGCCGTTCTTCAAACACAAGTGTAAATTCTGCGGCAAGGTCTTTGGCAATGACAGTGCCCTGCAGATTCACCTCCGTTCCCACACCGGTGAGAGACCCTACAAGTGTAACATTTGTGGCAACCGCTTTACAACCAAAGGAAACCTTAAAGTGCATTTTCAGCGTCACAAAGACAAATATCCCCATATAAAGATGAATCCGTACCCGGTTCCTGAGCACCTGGACAATGTTCCCACTAGCAGCGGAATCCCTTATGGGATGTCTGTGCCACTGGATGAGTCCAACCTAATCGTGGATAGCAAACCTCTCCTAACAACCCTGCCTACCTCTGCGGCCACCAGCACACCTCAGAATGTGTCCAACCTAGCAGGCATCAAGGAGTCCCTGCCCAGTACATTCTCTGGTGACCTGCAGTCAAGGCCTTCTCCAGAAAGTGAAGGTGGCTCTTCCTCATCAGGGGCAGTCGGTCACGAATCAGGAACAGAGCAGAGCTTGAGTTCACCACAAGCTGCCTGCAGCGCGAGCATCTTCAACGCTGGTGGGTCCAACGAGCAAGGCTCTGAAACGTCAAAGCTTCAGCAGCTGGTTGAAAACATCGACAAATCCACTGCTGACCCCAATGAGTGTCTGATCTGTCACAGAGTGCTGAGCTGTCAGAGCTCCCTCAAAATGCATTATCGTACTCACACTGGAGAGAGGCCGTTCAAGTGTAAGATCTGTGGTCGTGCCTTCTCCACTAAAGGGAACCTTAAAACTCACTATGGTGTCCACCGAGCCAATACTCCTCTGAAGATGCAGCATTCGTGTCCTATTTGCCAGAAGAAGTTTACAAATGCAGTTGTGCTGCAGCAGCACATCCGCATGCATATGGGGGGACAGATACCTAATACACCCATACCCGAAAACACCTCTGACAACACTGATGTGGATCCTGCTGCAGCTGAGAAGAACGGAGACATCAGCCGCCCAGATGAGAACGTGGAGAACATAGAGATGGAAGAAGACCTGGAGTCTCAGGATGGCCCTAGGAGTTCCTCAAAACCTCCTACTCCATATGATGCACAATCAGAATCTCCAGCCACGGCATCTGGCTTCTCTGGTATTGCAGCACTGGAGAATCAAATGAAGATTGTCAGCTCTGCTTTGAACTTGCAACGGCAAAGCAGTGTGAAGTCCAGCGACAATGGTTCTGCAGAAAGTGATGGCATGACAAATGATTCATCTTCTGTGGCAGGAGATCCAGATTACCAGAATGGCAGGAGTCCTGCTGCCTCTGAGTCTGCATCCATCCAGGCTTTGTCCCCAGCCAACAGCCAAGCTGAGAGTGTGAGGTCGAAGTCACCTAGTTTCAACAGTCAGGAAGACGCAGGCACAGGAAATAAATCAGAGGGTCATGAGAATGCTTCAGGAGAAATGGAAGGAGTTGTTGCTTTGGATTTAACTTACGGCAATATTGGTCGGAAGGTCATTAAAGAAGAACCTGGCTTACACTTTGCAAATGGAGAATATGGTGAGTGATTCGAGATGCTGGCAATAACTTGGGGTGGGGGAATAGTACTGGAGGAAGTCCTTCTCTAAAAGGATCAACAGGAGTCAAAACCACCTTGGTTTTCCTCTTCCTTCTCTGTTAGCAAAGGAGTGCATGCCCTGGGGAATTTTTGTGACTCAGACTCAAAATTAAAAGACTTAAGTGCTGTCCTCTCCTGCAAGGGGAAGTACAGAGGTCCTAAAAGTAGACAGGCTATGCACTTACTGCCTTTCATGGACTTGCCTGATAGCTCCCTGTAGCTCTCTAAAGATACATGTTGGTGTTTCTTGAAAAGCATTTAACAAAAAAGTGGCATGTTGCTGGAATATTTTGAGGGGGTTTTGAGCTCTTTAGCATTGAAGCTGATGTTGACCTAAATTTGATCAGAAAGTGAGGCTTCTGAACTCTTAAGCTCACTAACAAAACCAGGGATAAGTCAGCTTCTTCCTGAGCCTAGTAGCAGCCCTACTGCATCGCTTTACAGGGCTCAGCAAGTGTGCTGCTCGGGTATGTGCAGCTCCAAAGGCAAGGACTTCGGTATCTCAGCCAGATTTAAGCTTGGCCACAGGAGATGGGATAAGTGTTATCTATCTGTTCTTTCTCTCCAGGCCGAACTAGTATTCCAGCTGCTTTTGTTAGGGCCCCACCAGCCCTCATAAAAATGGAAATGCCAAGCGAGCGTCCCATTAGCACTAGCCATTTCATTGGCCCACCAGCTCTCTCCCCTGGTGTTGCCCCTCTCCTCATGCCACGACCGAAATTCTGCCGTCCAGCCAAACAGCACATCTGCACTACGTGTGGGAAGAACTTCTCCTCTGCCAGTGCCCTGCAGATTCACGAACGGACCCATACCGGTGAGAAGCCATTTGCCTGCACCATCTGTGGGAGAGCCTTCACAACGAAAGGAAACCTGAAAGTAAGCCATCTCCTGGGTTGGGATTCCCTTTTGTTGGGGAAAGTCTTACAGGAGTGGAAAAGACTGTTGATAACATTTGTCCTGCCTTTGGGGACATCTTAGATTTTTTCTTGTAGTTCTTCAAATGGTCATCTTCTGCTCCCTTCCTGAGTTTGTTCACACAGCTGGCTTGCTAAACTGTCCATAAGTCTGCTGCAGCCTTTGATTTCTTCTTATGATGGAAGGAGAGGTTTAGCCTTTACTAAGCCAATAACTTGATTTCTGTTTGGATTTGGAGTTGTCAAGACAGTCTTTTTGTAGTTTAAATGATACAAAATGATGTTTACAGAATACATGTGTTTCACTGCATGGTTTGGAACATCATGCAGGACAAGTTAGAGAAGTACTGCAAATCTATTTACTCCAAGTTGCAACTCCCTGTCATACAGTGGCTTTTCTGTTCCTGTGAGAAACCTTTTAAAGCTCTTCGGTTTTCTTGCATAAAAGCTGATGGGGACGGAGGACATCCAGCTTTACAGTTTGTGAGCAATTGCTTGCAGGAAGCAGTAGCGGTTTGTGTTGTGGCATCGAAGCTTTTAGTCTAGGTGTAATGCTTCTTCCATATTCCTTGGTGTTTTTTTCATCAACTAGTATTTTTTCAGTGCAGTCTGTTCACAGCAAGTGTGGCTCTTCTTGGGTGGCTAGAATGCCAATGTCATTTAAAGTAAGCGTAAGAAACCAGTCCTCCAAATATTTCAGTAGCAAACTCTAAAGAGCCATGGTGATATAAGGCTGATGAGGCTCTCTTACACATGGAAGGCTGAGGACAAATACAAGAACTAACCAGCCTAAATACTTACCTTTGTGCACACTGAGTATATGTATCTTCTGAGCAGCTTAGCTGCAAGCAAAGTAGAACTCGGGTTTTTCATAAAAGAACTGCTATGTTAATGATTCTCTTTACTTATTTCCTCCCTCTGAAAGGTCCATGTAGGAACTCACATGTGGAATAACTCTGCCAGGCGGGGAAGAAGGCTTTCAATTGATAACCCCATGGCTCTGCTGGGGAATGATCCCAAGAAGGTATCTGAAATGTTTCCAAAGGATATAATGCCTCCTTCAGTGAGCATTGACCCCACAGTATGGAATCAGTATGCAGCGGTACTCAGCAATGGCATAGCAATGAAGACTAACGAGATCTCGGTGATCCAGAGCGGTGGCTTACCTACCCTTCCAGTCACCATTGGGGGTGGTTCGGCAATAAATACTGCTACGGTTTCCAAAATAGATGGGACCCAGTCTGGGACTGGTTCTGATACGGAGAAGGCCAGTGGTGCTGCTGCAGACAACGTGCCAAAACATCAGTTCCCTCATTTCATGGAGGAGAACAAAATTGCTGTTAGCTAGAAACTCTAGTGAAGTTGACGTACAGAAAGAACAAAGATATATATACACAAACATATATTTTTAAGAGATTCCACTTCAGCCTCCTATTTTCCTATTGATGTGCAAATGATTTTATGGTTGTCTTTGTAAGAGTTGCCCAGAGTACAATCATGATATTGCTTTGCAAATAGTAAATAATAAAGAATAGGATTTCCTTCTATTTGGAAAGATGCGGGTCTTGCAAAGTAGTTCTTATGTGTGACTTTAATGTGTACAGCCTTACAGAAGTTTCTACAACTTGAAATTCCAAAGGTTAGAATATTTACCTCTTTGTTTAGAGTGGAATACTTGGGGGTTTTGAATAGAGTGGAAACAACCTACTGTTGATGGAAAAGCTTATATTTACTGATGAGAAATGAAAACTATTAATGCGGGTAAATATCCTAGAATGTCTGCCACCCTCTTAGAAGTAGTTTTTCTGTTTGGATTTTTGGCTCTGTGTGGTTTCTGAATGTACTTTTTACTATAATGGCTATAAGAACTACAAAGTCTTTTTTTTTTTTTAATTCCTTTTTTTGCCTCAGAAGTTCTATGAAAGGAATTTGCTGTTTTTCTTTAATCACTGCTTCTAAGGAACTGATTCTCTGTATTGTTGACTGCTGCTTATTTAATACTACTACTAGGACAGTTCTCCAAGTGTAGTGCCAAAACTCGTACTTCCAAAGATGTGCAGTTTTTCCTAGATGTTTTATTTCAATACCAAGAGCCCCAAACAAACATGGGTGGGTATGTATATACTTTTTTTTTTTCCTCTCTTGAAAGGGAAGACTTGCCTTGGGAAGTCAGGTCTAAAAGCTCTGCAAGGAATCTCAGGTGACTGTTGCAATTAGGCATGGGAACTGGTTTCCTTAGCAAGAGATTTTTTTTTTTTAATTTTTTTTTTAATTTGGGTAATTTAGAAGATCAGTCTGTGTAAACCTGTATTTAAATATGAAGTATTCATGCTTAGGTTAAATGTTTTGTGGGTTTTTTGGATGGCATTCCTACTCTGGTCATTAAGTTTCTTGGTGGTCTGTGAACTTGCATTCTGCCAAAATGGTAATTAATGATCCATGTGTATTGTATGAAGGTTGCTGGGATGGTCATCTGGATTCTAAGTTATCTACCTCATTTTTTTCCTTTTGTAGATGTAGTGTCTATTTTTCTATTAATGACCACTGTAATGAACTGAGATTCAAACAGATGCTTCCATGCACTATCTGAAACCAAAACCTGATGTATTAGTGGAAGCACCTGAAGACTTTACTGGACTGACCTTTCACTATTCCTCTAACGTCTGCTGGAACTATGTGTAATGGGATCTAAACCAGACTGGAAACTGAGCATTTGGTATGGAAGGACTGAACAATGGAAAGAAGTCTTTTGACTGCAGGAAATCAAGTCCAGTCTCTGTTGTGGAAGGCCCCAAAAATGCAGATTACCAAAAGTTTGTGTAATGTTGTTGCACCTGATTCTTGCTTATGATCTCTGTATGCCGAGTTGTGCCTTTCCTGCTGGACTTGTAAGTAAGAACATACCAGTACCTGTTTACACTGTAATATGGATATTGTTACATAGAACATGCAAAAGGCATCCCAATTGTCAAGTTTTCTGCATTGTGAATGTATGACTTTTAAGAACTCTGTAGTTTTTGAGTATCTACTGATGCGTTTCTGTTGACATTTTGAGAATAAATTTTGGGATGGCTTTTTCACACTCCTTCTGGTAATGCATTTGTCTCCTGAAGAGCAACGTTAGTATGCAGTACCCTGTTGCAGTCCTGGGTTGTGATTTTTTTGTTGTTGTTGTTTTGTTACTTAAAGCCCTAGATCAATTATTTGGGAATACTGGGGTTCAATTTAAAGGTGATAATAAAGGGTAGGTGTGCTGGAAGGTAGAAAACATAAAACACACAAATGATCTACCGCTCCAGAAGACAAAATAGGTGGGGGCAAGAGAAGACAATCTTTCTGCTCAAGGGAAACTAGGTGATTACAGCCTGAACCACTGCTGTTGAGGAGTATAGCAAGAGATCTTTAAGCGGTGATAAGTAAAACCAAACTGTAGTCCGCGTGCATTCATACTAGCATGGGTACTGTTGCCAAGCACAGAGCAGTGGTGCTCAGGCTCCCTTTATGTGCTTGTGGCCGGAGCTGATGTTCCAGTTGTGCCTGATTCCTCAAGCACCTTGGGCTGGGCACCACATTTGGGGCTGATTTCAGCCACACAGGGAACAATGTGGTGTGAAAGAGGAGGCAGTGGGGTTTTGGGACTGGTAGGGCAGGTCTCTGACTGTAACCTAACCAGGAAATCTGATTGCTAGCAGGGGTCAACCAGGGGTAGGGTGAAGAGGGGGCCTCATTTCAGGACAGGCTGTACTAACAAGGCCGGCCTCTAATAAAGACTTAATACTAAATGGTGTCATGATGTAATGGAAATGTGACAGTAGCAGGAGAAAACAAACAGTTGTGCTAGCAGGAAGACCTGCCATCTGGGGGTTTGCACTGTTAGTAGCTTCTGCTCTCCTCATTCTTGCAGATCCTGAGGTGTGGGGTTTCTTCAATGTAGATTCTGAGCACATCCCATGCCAGCAAGCTGTCATTGAAGTTTAACCTCAAGGCGGGCTCTGACTGCCTTTTTGTTACCCTCTATAAGTGTGTATTTGGGTGTGTGCTGTTTACAATTATGTTGGTGAACAGGTGGGAAGTGGAGGTGAGAAGTGAATAAAGTAGGAGTTAAAGTATAAGCTCTGCTCTAGATGAACTAACAGGGTACTTTGAGAAACCAAGGTGAGATTTTTGTCAAATAGTTCTTCCTAGCCTGTGGTTGCTCAGGGTTTAGGGTGGATGTGTCTGGGACGTGCTGCAGCCAGGCGGATGGCTGTGAGAATGAACAAGGAGGCCTGGCAAGTGCTGCTGTGGGGGCTTACCCTCCAGGCCATGGTGTCGAGCTCTTGCTGTGCCTGCGGCTGGATCTCACAGCTGGGTGACGAAGGTGCTTGGGGCTGGAGCACTTGCACTGGCTCTTAGCACAGGACCTGAAGAAAGGCTGGGACCCATCCAATGACTGTCACCATGAAGAAAGCAGTTCGTGCCACAGGGTACTTGGGGTATTTCTGCTGCATGTAGTGGCACCAGAGGCTGCGTTTCTGGAGCACACAGGGCTGGGAGTTAACTGCTGTCCTACCCACAAGAGCTGAACCAACGCTAACCACTCAGCATGCTGGAGCTCACCCACTGGCCAGTGGGCATGCTTTACAGCAACACTTCATCTTCACAATTAAAATAGACAGCTGATTCTTTTCTTCACTATGTTGTTGTAAATGAGGGACAAGTTTACTGAAGCTAATAAAGCCGCACTGGTGTGAGAGCAGACCAAGCATGGTATGTGTGCTGTCTCTGCTAATCAGCCTCTCTTCTTGCCTGAAGGATTCTCCTGTTCTTATTTGTTAGTGCTTACTTAGCTCATTGCATAGAGGATTTGGCAGAGCTGTTGAAAGCAGCATACTTATTCATTTGAGATAAGGTAAAATTGGCTTATTTAAAAGGTTAAATTTGAACTTGCAGGTTGCATAGATTTAAAAGAAGTAGAGTGTGCTAGGTTTGTAATATATGGACTCTGTTCCTCAAGAGGAATGTTTCCCTTGACCTATCCCTTTTGTCCAAAAGTTTCCAAAAAGTCAGTGTATGCTTCAAGGTGCAAGACTGTCTTAAAACCACGTAAATAAGTGTCTCTTCAGGCTGAACTCAGCAACAGCTGATCCAACAGCTGGCAGTGGGGAGGCGGGAGCCTCCTCAGGGCTGATAAGTACAACCTGGAGCAAGGCACAAATGGCCAAGGAGCTTTGATCCATCCACAGAGGGAGAGGACCTGGCTGAGGTGTTTGAGCCACTGGGAGGGCAGAGAAGCTGAAATGAAGGAAAGGGGACGAGTATTGCATTCATTTGTAATGTTTTCCTTTTGAAAGCTGTTGTGCTTATTGCAGAGTTGGTAGTACATTTGGAGTTAGGAAAAACAATGTCCTGTGTTAGCAAAATAACAATTTAGGTAGGAGGCTTTATTACCGTTTGTGATCCAATTCCTGATCTAGTGCTGAGGCTTTCTTAGTCTCTTGTGTTGGGCTCCGAGGGCTCCTGTGCATGCTGCCTGCAGCCTCGCCGCGAGTGCTCTGCTTTGGCACTGCGTGGGCGAGCACTGGACACACGTTTGGCTCCATCTCACATTCATCACTGACCTAGAAAAGTGTCTCTCACTGCACACCCAGCAGGACAGGAAACATAACTCAGAAGCAGAAAATGGAACTGTCAATTCCACACTCCTGTGTGTTATAATCCATTTTGTTATCGTGTTTTTTATTTTATGAACTTTTAGTTAATTACTATCAAGGGTAGTATTTTTTGGTAGCATTCTGACTTTGTTAATGCCACTGCTACTTGAGAAGGTGTCTGACAGATGCTGCTCTATTGGCAACCATACTTTTTGAAGCCTATTGTAACTGGACTATGTGCTGGCTATCGCAGCCAATCCAATGCAGCATCCCTCTGCTTTCACAGTTCTTTATTAGCCTCTCTGTCTGTCACATCTTGCAGCCCAAAGCTTAACTTCTTTGATTAAATTACTTTGTGCAGAAAATGTCTCAATTCAGGACGAGAACAGGTGGATTTCACTGTGTGCCTTATTTTCCAATACTTTGTTGAGGCAAAATCCAGACATTATTAAAAGCTTGTATAAAAGTGTCTCTTCAAAGAAAACTGAAAAACAAACCAAGTAAAACTCAGAGCACCTAGCAGTAGTTTATATAATTAAAAGTACCCATTTGAAACCACTGTGTGAGGAGCACTACCATGAGTGTTACGTATATTGCCTATTACATATATTGAGCTATTTGTGTTAAGCAAGGATCCCTATATGTAATGAAAATTCCTGCCACCTCATGCATTTTTTTGTCTTTAAGGGGTTGTTGCAGTCCATCCTCATTCAAATAGCCAGAGGAACTTGAAAAGTACCTCTGCTTAGAAAACACCTTTTTTTTTTTTTCTTCCCCTAATGTAGAATATAAACTTGTGAGGGAAAATCAGGGGTACTGTCTGTGATACCTAGAACTACAAAAGCAAAAGGGACAAATGGGGTGAAATCTGAAGACCACAGCCTAAAGCAGGGCGAGGAATACAAATGCACCCTGGCAGTGTTTGTGTCTCTGAGCAGGGAGCACAGTCGCTGCTTCTGTGCACTCGGAAGCGTGAAAACCATCTTAGCTGAAAGTTTGCTGTCAAACTGATGCTCGCTCAGGGACTGCTGGAGGAGGGAAAGTGAGCAAGCTGAAGCCTGCCTGCCTGCCTGCCTTCAGGGAGATCTTCCTCGGCTGCTCACAGATGCCAGGGGCTGGCTTCAGTAGGTAGATACCACAGGGAGCACTGGCAGTGGGTGGGGATGCTTCTGTATTCCCTCCCAGTCTGGCTCAGCTAGACACACTGAACAGCTCAAAAAAAGCCTTTTTGGAAAACTGGTAACTGTTATGTAAAGGCGATTCTATGCTTTTGCTTAGATAGATTTAAGGGCAAATATTATGCAGAGCATAAATAAGATACTGTTTTTATTACAACTGGTCTCAGACATTTGTCTGTACCTCAGTAAGCTCATTTGAGCTTTCAAAATGAAATTAATGCTGTGAGCTGACCAAAAGTCAAAGCACCTGGTTTATGAAACTATGGGAAGCTGAGGGCCAGCTGCACAAAACATGGTGCGTGCTGAACAGAAAGGAGGTGCAGGAGGAATGCATGGGGCTGATAACTGCCTGATAAATAACTCGCATTCTTAGTGCAGTAAGGCAGAATCTATCTATCTGGAATTCTTTCATGGATATTATCTTCCCAGATCTTCAATGGCTTTGCAATCCCATGGACGTGATGACAGAGGATGCTTTTTAATCAAGTTAACTGAATTGGGTTAACAGTCTCTTACACTCCTGGAGATCCACTTTGCAAATTTGTTTCAGAAAAAAATGTCCCTACATGGTCTGTATGTTCAGAATACCAAATGCATTTTTTTTTTTTGGCCACACTAGTTGTTTCAGGGAAGCCAGTTTGATTTCTTAGGTTCTTAAAGTTAAGCAGACATTCAAATAATTTGCAGGGTTGGGGCACCTAAATCTTGGTACATATTCTGAGCTCACAATGTCCAGATTTGGAAAAAAATCCGATTTCCTCATGACCAATTCTTCTGTTCCTCCTATCAGTTCTTTCAAACTGACATAATAACCACTTTTGGTAGATATTTTTGTAAAATTTCCAAACATAAAATGTAAAACAAATACTGAGTTATTCTTAGTTTAAAGCTTTACTTTTTTTTTTTTTTTTTTAATCACACCCACAGGATGTGTAACAAATAAAAATCAGTGTGATGACAGCTTATACGACAGATTAAGTTAATACTAAGATCTTTTCAAGAGCTAACAAAATGAAATGTGTGTTTATTTTTCTAAAAATCAGCACCTTTTTCTCTCTTTGTTTCTTATATTCAGCAGCCATCCTGTGTGAATGGCAGTTTGATAATATTCTCGTTTTGAAAATTAGGTACTGAGGGGTTTTCCTCTTGATCTGCAACATATAATTGTGCAGGGAAGAAAAAGATCCTATACAAATACTGCACTTCCTCAGCTCAACATGAAAAGTATCTGCTCTGCAGCTTCATTATGAGAATGCCAAATGTTCCCTCGATAACAGAGCCTATGGCAGTATGAGCTTTATTGTAGTTTCCCTTAGCAAGTGTTGATGGATTTATGGAGGCCTTCATTAAATATAGGCTTAAAGGATATCCGCTATCGCCCACTTGTCAAAAGAAAAAATAATATCAAAGCCATCCGTGCAGATCAGAGATGCAGGTGTTAACAGTGCATTATAATCTGGTAGTGTTTAACTTGCCAATTAATTGCAGTAGTCTTGTCTGAGTTCAGACGCTTGACAGATAAATTTAAAAGATGAATGCATCTCATGTAGGCTTAGGGCACATGTACACGCATACCATATTGCTAATGATTCCTGCTTTGGCATCCCTGTTCATGTTTGCATTTCTCTTACAGAAACGCTCCTTCCTGGCAATGACGGTGTGCGTGTGCAGCCGGTGCCCCCCAGGAGCAGGCAGTTTCTGCACGTTTGCTCTTATTTTGAGTGAAGGCAATAGCCCGTGTCTGTCCCAGTGCTGCCTCGCAAGGGTGACGTTTCACCTCACCAGAGCTGCCTGTTTCCTTCTCATCTATGAGTCAGTAGCATGGGGAAAGCACGCAGCGTCCGCCTGCCTGCTGCACAGCTTCTGCATGCCGGTGAGTTTGCAAGTCCCTGGCAACCCAGTCCCTGCTCCTGCACACCTGCCTGCCTTGCAAATGCTGCCACTGCATGCACAGCTCCGTAATGAAGCTGAAAATACCATCTGCACTCAGTTATGTTTTCAGACTCGGAAGGTGCATCCTGGTATTTGTAAAACACGCAGTTGTGAAATCAGGTAATAATAGGTACAAAGCTTAGTGTCACAATTTGAGTTGCCTGTGGAATGATTGGCATTTTGTGCAACCAGTTACACGTGAGCCATCTCTTCAGATGTCAGAATTACCTTTAATTGGATAGTTGGGTGGGGGTGTGGGCAGGGAAGCAATAAACAAAACAAGCAAAAGCTAATGTAGTCCCAAATCTCTAACGCTCTTCCAGCGTATAAAAGGTCAAGTAGAATATTACTATCGTGACCTTCTACAGGGTTCATCAGGTGAAAACACAGGAGTCCTATACATAAAAGACTCCATCATTTATTTAGTAATGCAACCAAAATTGAATAAATCTATGGCATCACAGCATCTAAATAGGTAGTGAGTACAATTTGCAAATGTACCGTCAAAGCTAACATCCACAGTTTGAGTGGGGAACTGGCACTAGGGCTTGCTCTTTGGAGGAATTTAGGCACCGCCCTGTAATAGCTTATTATTCACATGTTCTTTAGTTGGTGGAGGGTAGAGACCTGGTTCTATATGAGGACTGATGAAACACTCAGGGAAGGTATCACTTGCAGGTGAGCAGCTGGATGCAGAGCTGCGAGGAAGAGGAGGTGGCAGTGCTGCATAATGGGGTGGGGGAGAAGGGCAAAGGGATGGGGTGTGAAGGCTCTCTTCCAAGAACGGAGAACCACTATAGTAAGTATGGTTCTTGATTTTTTCTTGATGTACAGGTGATTCAAAGCATTTGGCATCTAAATTATTTGTATAAAATAATTTTTAATACAAATTATGTTGATTTTTCAGTGCTGGTTTGCATTTGTGGTTAGGAAAGGGGACTGAAATTATCAGATTATTTTAACTTTATTCCTTTTATGGTCCAGGCATCCCTGGGCAGTCAGTCACGTACGCAGGCTGTTCTTTGCAAGACTGAACTTTCACTTGTCTTCACAAACTTGAATGGCAGACCACAAGAGACTCATGACTATTCAGGGCATAAAATATAATCCCACTTGCAAAACAAGTGTGCTTGCACTGCCTGCTCTGGGAAAAGATGCTAAATCATTCTAATCAACCACCTGGCAGATCTGTACAGCCCTTTGCATTACAAATGGGGGCTCAACCTTGGACTTTCCGATTTCTGATTTTGAAACAGGGTATGTAATGTGCAGTGACAAAAACGCTGGCACCATTAGATAAATTCTGCCTACAGGACAGACCCAGAGGAGATCAAGTGCTCCAGATTTTCTCTATGAAAAGAATGCAGGGAAAAAAAAAAAAAAAAAACAACAACAACAAAAAAAAAAACAGTTTGCTATGGTCTTCATTTAATTATCTGGGTAAAAAGGAAAATAAATAATAATGATTTAAAATATGAAAAACAAATTAGCTTATTTTAGTTAGCAGTTGTCAAATTCTCTGCTTGCAAAAATAGAGCATCAACAGAACAAGCCAGTGGCGTCAGAGAAACCAAAACAGGCTTTATTTCACTTGATTTAACAAGCCTTGAGAAGTTAGACTGGAGGCTTTCCTTTGGGCATTCCTTCTCAACAGGCAAATGAAAGGTTTGGGAATCAGGGGAGCACGTACCTGCCATGAATGGTGAGATCTGATGCAAAAGCTTTACAGCAAGGCTAATGCTACAGAAGAAATATATCAAGAAGTGGGTTTAGTCTGCTGTGCTACAGGCTAGTCTAGATTGTTCACTGTGATTTTCTAGCTAAAATCAAACACATTACAACACAGGGCAGAAAATGAGAGTCCCCTCAAGGAAGGCTCTGAAAGCTTGTTTGAATCCTGAGATGCTGTGGGAGCAAGTCTGTAGACTGCACAATCACAATTGCTTGATTTCTGGCACTGTTTGCCACATTCATACTAGCTGATTATGCAGGTATACGTAAACCTGGCTATGCATCCCTTTATCTACTCCATGTAAAGGAGTGATGGCATTCATTTCTGTCCTGAATCACACAGACGTCAAGGGCCAAAATGTGGTGCTAAAAAGAATGCTGGCAACGTTAAAATTCAGTGCCACTTTCACCTCAAAAGAAGTAACACTGATATTTGAGAAGTTCTATTTATTATACAGACTGAGACTAAAGGCCTTGAGGCTATGGTTATCATTTCAGCCAGTCACAGCATAGGGCCAGTGGTTTTGTGGCAATGGTGATAACACTCGTGACAGTTTTGGTTACATAAAACATCCTGTTTAGGTGCTGCTGTTGCTCCTTTTATTACATTATCATTTGAAGTGAATTCTATTATTGTATATTTTCTCTCATTAAATATATATAATGTATATTGTTTTTGCTTTTTATTCCTGAAGTTGAATATGAGAAAAATGGAATAAATGGGTTTTATGAGCTGAAATGTTTGTAGGAGGAGAAGGGATTTCTACTTCTATTTCTATTGCCCCCATGAGTGGATAGAAATGATAGATCGAGAAGAAATTAAAACATGATATTACTATATTGAAATACAGTATAGTCTTCTTGGCATAAGACTGCACTAGCTCAAATAGCACTGAAAATATCTACCTAAACAGTCTCAGTGGTGGTGCCTGAAACTGGTGTAACTATTAATTACATTGCTGAAATGTCCTCATTACAAAATGTCCAGATGACTGCTGCAACTGTACAGAAAAAAAATTAAATGACAACTGCAGTTTTTGTGCTGTTGTAATCCGTAGTATGACCTGAGCTAGAGCTCAGCAAGGACAGGAAATCAAACAGAGCTACCCAGAAACGCTGATGGGGTTCACTATTCTTTGTTCTTCTTTTCCTTTTTTTTTAAAAAAAAAACAACATTTTTTTCTTTTTCTTCTCTTTTTATTTTCCTTTTTCTTTTTCTCTTGCATGAGAACTTCTCATTGTAAAAAAAAAAATAAAAAATAAAATAAAATAAATCCATCTATTTGGCTATGCTAACGAATTTTTTTTGGTAGATGAAATTACACCATTAGTGAGGTGCTAATCAGAGTTTTCATTTAAGTGTTATTAGTCTACATCATTCTGATGTTAGGCACTTTCCACCAAAAAAAAAAAAAAAGCACAAGATCTAAGAGTTAGCACTTGTGATACCACTACGCATGTCTTCTACTCATGTTTTTCCTCTGCGTTCTTGCAAAGCAATTCTGTTCCTTCTATAGGAGAAGAATCGCTCGTATTTTTTTCAAATAAGTATTCATTAAAGACTAGTAAATTATTAAAAAAAAAAATAAATATTAGTATTATAAAGAAGTCATTAAATATTTTTGAACAACAAAACTGGCAGATCACATGATTTTCTCAAATATTTCACATTGGAAAGAGGACTTACCACACTGTAGGAAGTGAACGTGGTGCTGAAGGATTAGGATGCATGTTGTTAGCTTTGGGGACAGGCGCTGCATCCTTCAGAATACATACATTTTGTCTCTAACAGGTATTTTAAAGACTGTCATTTAAATGCCATAATTTTTATATTACTGTACACAACATGCTTGCATAGTGCTGCTTAATTATGAGACTCATCATTTTTTATCATGTACATGTATTTTTCTTGCCCAGGATCCCGAGATGAAACATGGTAGCAAAGTACACTCTGTAACTAACGTACACTTTGAACTGACATGTGGGTTACTCACACTCTGCTCTTGGTCACTGTCCTTGTGGCATTTTAGCTGGGCAGCACAGTGAGCAGCTTGGAGTGGCCGTGCAGGCAGATGCGTGCCGGCAGCCTGGGCAGCAGAGTGGCACCACATGCGTTCATGGCACAGCTGCATGCGTAGGCACTGAGTTTTTGCCCTGTGAGCATTTCCAGGAAGGTTACTCGTTAAGGGAAAGATTTTGCCACCAGCCTGCCAATGGAAGAGGAAAAGCCGCCCTTGCTCTAGAAAGAGGTTCACATTTTGTGGTGACCAGGACTGCAGTGTGAGAGGCTGTGATGGATACGTAGCTCTGTTTTATACGATCCTTATCTGCGCTGGGCATTTCCTCCATCTGTAGAGGTGCACCGGTGTAAATCTTTGTGGTTTCAAACAGGAAGGAGCTACACTGACACAAACAACAGCCTCCAGCACATTTGCTGTGCAGGCGGCAGGAGCAAACTTCGGGCAATGGCCAGGGCAGCTGGAGCGCTATTACCCGGCAATAACCTTGTCGTCAGCTGGCTGCAGTCAGCACCTAGGGCACAACCAGTGCTCAGTGCAGGCAAGGTTTTGGTTATAGCCAGCATTCAACACCCAGGCTGTGATTCCCCAGGAGGTGAGGTCCTGGTGCAGCGGCATGCTCCCTGAGCTGCCCGGCTGCCCACAGGCTGTGCTCTCATCCAACTTCCCATGGGATGTGAAATAAAGACATAACGGCACTCTCCCAGACAGATGTTTTTTGTAAAAGCAGTCACTTTGCCAAGCTGATTTAGAGTGCAGCCACACTGCGAGGTACGTGGTGCAGGGGCACAACGAAGCAGGAGGAAGTGATGTGTAAGGGCTACAGGCTGGATCCGCACCAACCAGATGTCACACTGGGACACAGAGCCATTGCCTCGCTGGTTACAGAATTTGGAGTGTTTTTTTTTTCCCTTTGTTTTGATTACTGAGATTTTTCTCAATCACTTGTTGGTTTTCTCCGCTGACTTTCACCAAGCTTCCACCAGGCTATCATGGCTATTTCTGGTGGCTGACCAGATACCATTAGCCCTGTTAGACTTCCCTATTTGCGGCTTTCTAGATATTTTTAACATTTAAAAAGGATGTTGTATAGGAGCATTTGTCTTGCCCATTTTTTTTTGCAACAACATCACTAGCAATGCATACATCATTTAACTGGGACCACGACAGTACCACTTCACAGTCTTCGTTATGAAGTACATCTTTGCCACTGGGAATTTTGTTTTTCACGTTTGAATGAAGAACAAGGTCAGCAGCAAGAAAGGTGTGTGGGTCTTGAAGGGTTCCTTTGCTTCCTTGTTTATGGCAAAGAAGAAGGTGAAGATATGGAGACGGCAGGCAGAAAATGCAGTGGAAATGGGAGAGGTGGAGTGAAGTGAGACAGATGGAGAGGACGGAGCAGCTGGCAGATGACCCATTGGGCTGGGGCAGGGACACGAAGCAGCTGTGGGAAGGCCCGTGGCTGTGTCCCCGTCTGACAAAACCCACACAGGCCAAGCAGACATAAATCTCTTCAGTCTCAGCTGCTGCTGTCCAGCGCTTTATTGGAATCTGGTTTGTACACCCAGTTATGACGGAGAGTTTATTTAGGTGATTTTACAGAAAAAAAAAAATATGTCACAAACAGCGCGGACACGTTGGAACAATTTCTGCCTGGATTTGCGGAGGAAATCCGTGTCAGGACCCAGAAGCGAGCGCTGCTACGCGTGGGTGACAGTCCCCGGGCCCTGCACGAGTGGGGTGCGAGGTGGGCGCAGGCTCGGGGCGCCCCCACACCCCTGCCCGCTGGGGGGGCCTCGGCTGCGGGCACGGCGGTGCCGGGGGTCGGGACCCCGAGGGGGCGAGGCGGGGGGCGGCGTAAAGCAGCGGGCATAGGCCGGGCCCGGAGCGGGCCGAACCGGGCCTGGGGGAGGCCGGGGGCGAGGCGGGGCGAACCGGGGCGGGCGGAGCGGGCGCGGCACCTGCGTGCTGCGAGCCCGGCCCCTCGGCGAGCCGAGCCGAGCCCGGCCGAGCCGTGCCGAGCCGAGCGAGGCGCTGCTGGGAAGCGCATCCCGCCCCGCTCCGCCCCGCCGGCCGCGGCCATGACCGACAACATCCCGCTGCAGCCCGTCCGGCAGAAGAAGCGGATGGACAGCAAGCACCGCGGCGGGTGAGCGCACCCCGGGGGCGGCTGCTGGGCTGCCTTCATACCCCCCCCCCCGCCTTCATCCCTCCCTGCCCGCTGCCTTCATCCTCCCCGCCCTCATCCTCCTCCTGCCCGCTGCCTTCATCCTCCCCCCCCCTCTGCCCGCAGCCTGTGCTCGGGGTGTGGGTTGGGGGGCGCCGCGCCCCGGTCCGAGCCCGGAGGAGGAGGTGAGGATGAGGAAGATGAGGAGGATGAGGAGGAGGCGCTGACAGGTTGCTGCTGACGCCATTGCCGCGGCACGCCCGGCGGAGGGAAGGCTCCTGCTGGGGCCGGGGGAGCGCGGCCGGTCCCTGGGTGGGGAGGCAGCAGCCCGGCCTGCCCCCAGCCCCATCCCATCCCCATCCCCATCCCCATCCCCATCCCTATCCCCATCCCCGAGCTGCTGCAGCAATCAGAGCCCGGACACAAAGCGGTGCTGAGCGGCAGCGAGAGCCCCCGGGGGTCCCCGTGTCCCCCCGCTGCATCCCCGCCGGGTGGGGAATTGAGGCTGGGGAGGGAATGGTGCTGCTGCCCCAGCCCGCGGCCTCTGCCTGGGGATAACGTTGGCCCAGCAACAGTGTTTGCGGATCTGTGACAAAGGTCTGGGGCTAAACGGGCTTTAACTGTATCCGTGACAGCAATACAATGTGCCTGCTCGGCGGTGTTGCAGCGTTCCGCATGTGGGATGTGTTCCTGGAGATGCCTCTGGGTGTTGGTACTGATATTTCCTTCCCAGCGTGGTACTGATATTTCCAGCCAGGAAGCTAAATAGGAGGAATGAGTCTCGAACACTGTTTGCGTAGGAAATGGCCCCTCTGCCAGACAGGTTGGTTTGTACGCAGCAGGGCGTGCGGGGTGCCGAGTTACCTGGCTGTCAGGAATTGCTGTGCAGGCCTCGGACGTGTGTGCTTCTAAATGTGAGTGATGGGAAAATAAAGCAAAATCTCCAGGGAAATCACGCCTGTCAGAACAAGAGGAAATTGTTACTTTTTCCATTGTTTATTTTTTGTTGGTTGGTGGTTTTTATTGGGGTTCCTTTAATTGAAGTTGTTCTCTGTAGTTTATTTGAATTATTTGAATTATTCCTTGTTATCAACGTTGTTTCTATTAGCTGGCACGGATGTTGCCACATCAGCCTAGGCTGAGCTGGGAGGTATGTGTGATGCAGCAAATAATTCCCCAGCTGCTGTGTAGCATGCATGGCTGGACAGGTTCCACAAGGTGCAGCCACCGTGGCATTCAATTTGGCGATGTGATTGAAAGGGATCAGCGAGAGGAGGCAGCCTCCAGAGAAATTTCTCAAAGGTTCTTGAATCATTGGTTTCAGAAAGTGCTCCAAGCTCCAGCAAGCCCCTGTTAGCAGTGTCTGACCGAAATAACCCTCATCTGATCTAAGCTGCAGTTCACTGGTTATGGACCTTACCTGGTGAGCAGTCACAGAGGTGATGCTTCCTGTGCTAGTGAGAAATCTTGGCAGCATGAAGTTGTGAAGGAAGATTAACGTGGGATTTTTCTTACTAGCAGTCTGAGTAACTGGGATTTGGTTTTCTATTTGGTGCTGTAACTGTTTGGGGATGTGATTGCATCCTGAGAACTGCTGTCTTGTTTTACTGATCAGTAGGCTGTGATAGGTCCGTAATTCCACTGGATGATAGAGTGGATTGCATTGAGGTGAGGCAAATCCAAAATACTGTTAGCAACTGAAGGAGGAATCAGCCAGCAAGCTGGAAAAGGTCCTGGGGTCAGATCCAGGATGGAGTTCTGGGAGCCGTAAGCCATAATCAAGACCTTCTTACTTCCGTTTCCTCTGAGGAAAACACAAAGACACTTGAAAGTCACTTTCGTTTATACATATGAAAACCCAGTGGTAACCAAGCCTAGAAAGGCTTCACCTTTACATAGCCCCAACTGCAGTTTGTAGAGTGTCTATTTTTCCCCCAATGGGGACAAGTTCTTGGGCAGATTTTGTCAGCTTGGTCTTCTGGAGTGGGAAACAGATTTCTCTTCCTGTACTGAATGGCTTCATAGAAATCCTTGTGTATGTTAGCAAAACAGAAATAAATGCCTAATTCTCCCATAGGCAGCCAGGGGCAGGTGTCATCCAAGCACAGCTTTGATTACAGCCTCAGTCTCTAGCGTACTTTGAAGAGAAGCCAGAGAGGAACTCCCACAGTAGCCTTGCAGAGATGAATAATGGTCCAGACAGCTGAGATCTGTGTCAAAGAGAGAAAGCATGTGCTTTATAAACCAGAGGGAGTAGTGGTTATCTGTTCCTGAGCATAACTTTAATGTGGGTCTTCCTGGCCGCAATCAAAGCCTGTGTAGTCTGTGTTCTCCTTGAATTCAGCTGTATTCATCCAAATGCTTTGCAGCACTCTGAAAACCACTCTGAAGTGTGTGCCAATTAGGAAGGAAGGATAGCATTAACTAATGGGACTGCTGGTGCTGTGGCATGGGAGCCCGAGCTTCTCAGGGGCTGCACTCTGACGGGAAGTGAGCTGCAAGTTCCTGAAGCACCCCAGATGCTCCGTTCAGTGCATGACACAAGTTTTTCCCTAAATAGCTTATGGTCTCAGTCCACAATCCTGCGAGGCTTTTTTTTGAAACCAGCAAACTGCTGTGCTCACGCTGCCTCTGCAATGGAAAAAGGCCTCGATCCAGAAACACGGGGGGAAGGACGGGGAAGGAGGAGCTTTCCAGTACGTGCCTGTGGGCTCTCCTGGTCTGTTTAAAATGGCAAATTCCATTTCAAAGTCAACAGAGAGAGACGGGAGCTCCTGGCAGCCACCTGCCTGCGTGTGGGTGTGCCAGGGCAGGGCCAGGCTGGCTGCCTGCAGTCGGAGGGAGCTGCAGAGATGCCCTGAGACAGGGCACCCGCCCCTTGGGTAACGTGGAGGTGTGTAAAGAGCCAAGGTGGTCATGCACTGCTCTGATTTTTTTTGTCTTTTAAATTAATGGATAATTCTTCATATGCTTTTACAATAATGAAATGTAGGAGATGGGTTTGTGGATTAAAGGTGCCAGGGGATTAACAGCACTGCCTGTGGGAAACGTAGAAGCATCATCTGAGAAATGTGAATGTTGTTGTAGGAATGACTGAATGCATGGAGGAACTTCAGCAGTAATTTGACCAAAACCATCACTGTATTAAGAAAATGTGGCACTTTTTTCATTATTTTTTTCTTTCATAAGCATTTTTCATGTTTTCCCTAATATATTTCTTTATCAGACGTGCTACATTTATAAATACAAACTGCCTCTTGGTAGTTGCTTTTAGTCGGGCAGCTGACAGTCAATCTGTCATATTACTGTTTCTTACATCATTGCTAAGAATACATTCTTGTAACCAAATATACTGCCATGTAAAACACACAGTAAACCTTTCTGATCTTTACCAGCTCACGTTCATTCAGATCCCTGTGCAGATTAAAAGCCGTATCACCTATAGGACTCAAAGTTCAGGATGCAGCTCACATCAAAAAATAGATGCTTTTGAATGATTTTGGTGACTTTAGAGTGTTTTGCTGTTTCTCAAGTTGTGATTTAGAATGTGAATGGCACGATGCTGTATAAACTTCCCCGTATAAGCTGCCTTCATACTCTTTTTCATGTTATTTCTGTAAGATACCCATTTATAAAGTTCATGGTATGCAGTGGTTTGTTAATTTGCCACACTTCGGGAGCTCTTACAATACTGTTCTCCCATACCTCAGTTGCAAACCAGAGTAGGAGAAATGTTTAGAAATGCGTATTCCTAAACTGTTATAGGAAATTGCTCACATTTCTGTAACTTTGTGATTCCTATTCCTGGAAAGTGCATGCTAATTTTATCAGCATCTCTGAGCAGCAGTGAGGGAATGATGTAAGCTGTTCTTTAATAAAATCTTTCTCTCTTTTCAAGGATATAGTCCCTTGACTTCCTGCTGGAAAAATATTTTATTATTCCTAATAATGCAGATAATTGTCTCCTACGAGAAACAGCCAGCTTCCTGCGGTGACACTGATGTTGCCCTGAACACAAACTGGGGAGTAACGTGATGGCCTGAGCAGCCCCTTCCCTCATAGGATAGGGCCTTAAGCTTGATACCCCCAAATAGGGATGGTGTCCAGAGAAATGGCAGATCACAGAGCTATGCATGGACAATAAAATTATTAAAAGGAAGAACACGTAAGCCAGGTAGAAAAGCTGACAGCCCCAATTTAAAGGGGTACCAAGATAATCTGAAAGTACCTTTGTGTATTTGTTTGTGTGTGCCCAGAGTACTTGATTAACAAATCCATTCAGTTGGACACCAGAAACAATGTGTTCTTTTTTTTTGTTTGTTTGTTTTTTGAGGTTAAGTTTACTCTTCCCCTTCTTCTCCTTAGGGGTATGAGTAGACTGCCTGAAATGTTGGTTAGGAAGTTCACCATCAGTCTTCTGCATCTTTTTTCCATTTTTCACTTGGTATGAGTTGCTTCGTGGATAGGAACCCTGTTCTGTCATCCAAGCACGTGGGTATCCCAAGTTTCATATTGAGGACTGTGCACCCGTAGCATGGCCATCTTTTCCCTGGTGCAAGCCCTCAGCAGCTTTGGGGTTTTTGCTTGGGTGGCTGTGCACGCGCAGCAGCGGTGCAGCAGGGGTGAGCACTATGCTGTCACCCCACGTGCTCTGCCAACACAGCCCAGTGCAGTAATAAAAGTGCCCATGAAAACTGGTGTTTATTCACTTTGTTTTACACGTGCTGATGTTACAAAAAGGGTTTGGGGGGTGAAATTGTCCTGCCTGCATGTGACATTAGGTGCGTTGATGAAACCTGCCATTAGTCTGTTAAAACACAAACTGCCAGTGCAGCCACTCCTGTTTGCATAATGCAGTTTGTAAGGAACACAGATGGTGTATGGAGGGTTTTCAGTCAGAACTAATGAGCTTAAATATGTATTCTTTGTTAATGAAGTTTAAGACATCATCGAAGAGTTAAAAATAAATAAAATGATGACCCTTGAATATCTTTTAGGCTGGGGAGATAAGCATCGGTCTGTAAGAATGAGCACCTTGTTCTGTTCTTGAGACGTCTGTATCCTCGCCAAGAGCTCCATTTCTAACATTGCAACAGGCTGTGGGCTGGCACTTGCACAATTAGTGTGCAGATAGCTGGCACCACCAGCGGTCCTGCCAGCCCCAGCTTCGGGCTGTGGCTTTCTGCTCTGCCCGCTCAGCAAAACATGGGCAAAATGCAGGCGGTTGGTGGGACAAGAGGGGAAAACAAGGTCAGGGAATAGGCAAAAGTTAAATGCCAGCACTGGGGTTGACAACATGCTTTCATTTTAAAAAAATGAAAACATATTTATCTTTGGGGATCTTCTTTAATATATGAGATAAAGATCAGCATTTGTACTGCCAGGGTTTTCAGCTGCGGGTGCGCGAGTTCCCAGCTCAGCACTGCGTGCCCTGGAAGAGGCTGTGAGGCAGTGACGTAGCGGGATTCCTGGGCTTGCTGATAAACCTCCCTGCAGTTGTTGCAACATGCGACTTTGTTATTGCTGGTTGTAGTATTGTGTTCCATTGGCTGGATTTTTTTTTTTTTTTTTTTGACAAATTACTTTATGTTGCAAAGAAACCATGTGTTAAAAGGCTACAAAGAAGATTTTGTGGTAGAAATGCTGGATATTCTTTGCTGGAGCATTGATACTACTGATAATCGCCTTCAGAAACTTGTTAGGCAGGAAGTTTTTCTTTTGTTTGTCTAATTATGTTTTCGGTTTGCTTTCCCTGTAATTCAGGAGGTTGTGAAAACTGTGACTCTAGCCAGGGAGTAATTTCACAAAACTGTTACTTTACACAGCAGATTCTCCCATGCCCTTTCTTGTTTACACTTAGAACTGCGTTATTTTTAGACTGATTCTCAAACCTTATAGTAACACATCATTTGGAAATTAAAATTCCTCCAGCAACAGGTTTTTCTGTGGTGGGAATGCTGTGAGAGGTCATGGCTTTGATTGCAGAACATGTGCTAAATTTTGGGTTATTTCACTTCTGTGAAATTGCTTTGTACTTCCATACCTTCACAGGTGCTGTCAGTCTTGGCTGCCGTCTCATTTGGGAAAGCACAACTGTAAGCAGTTTTGCAATGCTAGGTGTTAGTTCTCAAAGTATTGAATCCATAGTTATTTGGAAAAGATTAGGAGCATTGGAATTGTATGTAAACAGCTGTGTGGAGCACATTCTTTTAAAGGTAAAACGTTCTGTTTAGTTTGTGGGTTCATTTGCCATTTTATTTTACATTCATGATGAAATAGGCTGATAAGTCATAGAACTTTTTAAAATGTCTGGAAGTCTGCTTTGGAGTCTTAGATATTGGCTTGAAAATCTGCCCTAATATTTAGATTTTTTTTTTTTGAGTTTACAGATGAATGTTACATTGTAGAAATTAACAGCACAAGTAAATTATCTGTTAAACTATAGAAGTACCCTGCCAAAGCCTTATCCTATAGTGAATATTACAATATAGGTACCTAGCTCTTTCTGCTGTTCAGTAGGATCCTGACAAGAGGCCCAACCTAAAAAATAAACAAAGGTAACTGGTTTCAGATGTCTGACTGGAAGGGCTGAGCAACTCCCTCTGTAGCTGGGAAGCACGTCTGATGAAACCGGGTGTGTGAACACCAGGTTTGCTCCCTTGGGCAAAGCCCCTTGTTTGGAGCTTTATCATAGGGGTCATTCTAAATTCACAGTAGTTAAAACATGAAATCAAGGCTAATCTTCTGTGGTTTTCTCCATCATGAAAAAAGGCAAAATAAGTTTTTTCTATAGAGCATATCAGTTTTCTATTGCAATCCAAACACAACCATTTTCACTATTTTCATTTAAAATTGGAATACAAGTTACTCTTAAAGCGACTGTTTGTTTTAGCTCTTTATTTGCAAACACAAAAGGGAACTGCAATTAAAAGTTACCAAGCTACTAAAATATATTGCTGGCGTAGAGTTTGTGAATTGGAGTGTTTAACATCAGCTTTACTGTTTGTCCTGTGTTGGTGACAGCTTTTCTGGTGTGGGTATTATACACAGTCATGTGGGGAAGAAGGATTTTCTCTTTAGTTTTCTTAACAAGGAAAAAGTTTGTGGATTTGACAAAAATCAATAGCTTCAGGAGCAAGTGTAACTTTCAGAAGTGGGCTATATTTAGGCTACTGGTGTTTCTTACTTTTTTATGGTACTACCTGTTATGGTACTACAGATTGTCAGGGGTGGAAGTCCACAGAGAAATATTACAAATTCTAGGCAATGTCCCTGCTAAAGGTAAGCAGAGATGGCAGCAATGGTGCTGCAAGTCCATAGGAAGTCAGATGCCTCTTCTAGATACTCAAACATCAAAGCATCTCCAATTATTTTATTCCAGTAATTTGATCTAGGTGATCGTTACTATTAGTTTTTTGAGCTGTTTGTTTATTTTTGTCAGATTTTCCTGCATTTTCTCTTCAACAAATGAACAGTTTGTGAAGTCCTCAGGTATTGAGGGTTTCGCTTACCTGGAGCTGGTAAGCAACTATTCAGCACCATCCAAAATTTGTGATTTCCCAGCACCAGTATGCATGCTATGTAGTGCTCTGCAGTCCTATCTGCATGTGTCTGAGAGCTGCTTGAGTGAGAAAAGTGTCCTTCCTATGTCTGCTGGCAGCTCTATGCAGATGGCCTAGGTTGGCCAGGCTAGAGAGCCCACCTCTTCAGGGCTCGTCTGCTACTCTTCCTGAAACGGAAAAATGTTAATGGACTTTGATTATGGAAAAAAATACATCTTTTGTATGGTTTTAAAAGCTTGCGAGGAAATTCTCCTGCAAGTCAGCCTTGTGAGGTTAATACCTGTGTATGAAACACGAGGGAACATGTTCTTTACATCTGGAAGCAAAGTTGACTTTTATTACCCTATAGACTGAAGGAAATTATTTAACTGATAACATTTCTTTCTCTATTTGTATCCAGCAGTTATGGACAAACAAACAAAAAGCTATTCTCGTAGAAAACCACATTCTGTGTGGTAAATTGTAAACTGTTCCTCATGCTGCGTGCATCTATCTGGCAAGACAATAACTTCAAGAGCTGAATACTTTGTGTTCTTGCTTAAATAGTTCTTTACTTTTTCATTTAGTTAGATGTGTATTTAGCTAAAATTCTGTATTAGAGTGCCGTGAACCAAGACAGATCTTAGCAGTGTTTTCTGGAAAGACTTTTTGCAAGAGCTCTGAAGCAATTAGTTCGCAGTTTGGCTGGTAGTAGCCTTTCCAAATGTCTATGAAATCCAACAGGACTACTTTTAAATAGACAGGAAAAAAAAAAACAAGAGGGATCAGGAAGAGATTGGCTTTCAGTGTGAAACAGTGACAACAGAACAATGACTCTTTCGGGGTTTGGGAGGTTGTAGTGCTGCCATTTTGAACAGTGAGCATGGCGCTGGGACCTGCGTGGCTCTGTGGCCGTGTTTTGTTTCAGTACCGGCACCTGCCCTGCCTGAGGTGTTGGCTCGTGGCCCAGTGAGCTGTGAGGCAGGTCTGCAAGGCCTCCGGCTGGCAAGGAGTCAAGCTCTTGGTTTGAAGATGCTCGTAACATGGTGGATACCTGGCAGATGAGAGGTGGCTGGTGGTGGATCAAGGAGCAATCCTCAGATGTTCTTCCCAGCTGGTGGAGGGGGTCTGGGGTGTGTGTGTGCAAGTCAGGATTAAAGATTTACTTCTTGATTTAAAGTTAGACGTTCCTCCCATAGGTGTTGCGAATGCCTAAGATGCTGCGGGAGAAGAGACCCAAGGCCTCGTACGGTTTGGCTTGGCCATCCAGAGAAGAGAGACCAGCGATACCCTCGCAATGTTATCAACAATCAGAAATACAACTTTTTTACGTTTCTCCCTGGGGTAAGTGTGAAGAAAGTTGCTTCTCATCCCACCCCAATGCAGTGCCCGATTTCAGCGCTTCTGCAGAAGGGAAGTGCAGAACCTGGAGCTGGAGGAAATGAACAATGTTCACGTTGCATTTGGTGGGCCTCCTGCAAAGGCTGCAGGCAGCTGCAGCAGGACAGACCCACGCCTGGTGGGATGAAGTGGTGAGGAGGACTTCACTTCTATCCCTGCAACAAGGCCCTGCTGCTGCTGAGAGAGGGGCCTGGGTTCATGGGATGGGCAGCAGCTCCTTGGTGTCCACTCTTCCTGGGAGGAGCGGCTGAATTATCCATCCTATGCATTCTTCTGGGGGCAGCAGGAGAAACAAGTCAGGTGCCCTCTGATTTTATAATCAGAAGTCAGTCACTGACTGGTTGGGTAAGAAAATGAACCACTGTCAAGTCTTCTGAGTTATCTGGGTTCCTCTAATGTCTACAGTGTGATTTTGCAAACAAAATCCTGTAGCTGGTTATGTTCCTGTTTATTGTGAGCATCCCTTTGCAGAGTGGGGATTGTTAAAAGTTTAAATTCAAAGCAAAATGATTTATTTGTGTTAAAGGTTTAGGCCCAGTTATGTGGAAGTGTTATCCAACAGGCAGAGTAAGTTGACCTTTAGCAATGAATTTTCAGACTACTGTAAGTGAGCATTTAGACACTAGAGGAGCAAGCAAAAATGTTTCAGATTGTTGGTTCAATTTGGGTAACTTCTGAACTCCATTAATGTCTTATTTCCTCCTTTTTTTTTTTTTTTTTTTTAAGGTGTTATTTAACCAGTTCAAATACTTCTTCAACCTTTACTTCTTGCTGTTGGCCTGCTCTCAATTTGTCGTTGAAATGAGGCTTGGTGCGCTTTACACATACTGGGTTCCTCTGGTAGGTAATTTAAGGTTTATTTATTCCAGAAAGTTTCAGTGTTTGACTCAATTTCTTTTGCTGCATTTTTTCTAGGGTGTAAGTCTACACTTCAAATCATGTTGTGAGCTTACTCTTCCAGGATTTTCTTGTACATATTGTAGGATAGATGCCTGTTTTGGCTTTAAACTTCATTTTGTAAAGGTAGGACCAGGTTGAGAGAGGACTATGCCTTCACCTTGTTTGTTGTCTCTTTCATATAAAAGCCATATAAAAATATATATATAAACATACTTGTACAGCCTCATACTTCCTCAAGGTGCAGATACTCTTTCCTTCCTGCAACCATTTACCCTTTTCTTTTGATAGCTATATGTTTCACTTGCGTTCAGAGGAAATCAGTAATAATCAGCTTTAAAGCACAAACTCCAGTGCTGTCAAAGGATGTAATGAGGAATAGTTCTGTGGGCTTGTTAGATTTCTAAAATGTACTGTATGAGCCAATGAAAACTGTGTAAATGCTTAAGTATAGGTAGCTGTATTTTTTTTTTCTTCAGCTTTTATTCTAGTTAAACTACTATTTGTTTCTTTATGTAAATATCTTTTTGCTGCACTTCAGCCTTATAGTGTTATAGAACAATTTTGATTCAGAGACGTCTAGTCCAACTGCCTGCTCAAAGCAGGGCTATCTTTAAACTTAAGTTGGCTTAACTCATCTAGCTGAGTTTTGAAAACCTCCAAGGATAGGCATCTTTTTTACTTTAAAGAAATGATATAAAATCAACTGGAAGTTGATTATAAAAGCAGAGTGTTTTAAGGCACTACTTGTTTGCTCTTTTGTGAAATGGTGGTGGTAAAAATCCATGGCTCAACTGAGTCAGGGTGAGGAGGGGCAAAGAAAAATTTTCTTGCCTTTCAGACTTCCAATAGATTGAAATCCCTGGCACAAGTCAGAAAGAAGTAAAAGGGCAACTTCAGGACATTGCTTCTAGAACTGTTTGTATCAAGGCCTGGAGCTCACTGAATTCTCTCTCAAGCATGTGCTTAGAATTTTATTTGCAGTATGAATTCAACACGACTTTCCCAAGATCCTGTCCTATAAATAAAGTACACAGGAGCTCCCTTTCTGGGTTTTGTATAGGCAGCTGCAAATTGTCTGTGCCAGGTGAGCAATTAGGGTTTGGCATATGAGTTGCCAGAAAGCAGCATAAGAAAGGTCTTTGTTCATTACTGGCTGCTAGTATGAGTTCTGGGGATAGGATGACATATGTGATGGCATAGTGAGACTGAACATGTGGGAATATTTTGAGGTTATTATTCGAAGACTCTTTAAGTAGCTAAAACATAAGCTGAAAATAGCCAATGCTTTTTTTTTTTTTAAAAATAAAAAAATAATTAAAAAAATAGGAATTTCTAGGTAAGCACACAAATGCAGTTTACACGTGGAAGAGAAATGCTCATTTTCTCAATTTGTTGCTTACCATAATGAGAGAACTACTATGGTGGTGCAGCTGACATGCTGGTGCTACTGAACTGTAGGGTGAAATGCTTCTTTGAAAAGACTGAATTCTTGGCTTCTGAGTTTCAGTGTTTGTGAAAGCAGCACTGAATACCTGCATTAAAAAAAAATAATTAAATGCCTTCCTTGTGACTCTCCACATGCAGTTCTTGTTAAGGAAACCAGGCAGGTTTGCAGAAAAATCTGACTTATTACACATGTGATCCTTATTGTTCTTTGTATGGCAGAAATGTTGTCTTATATTTGTTGTAGGAACTTTCCGTCCCAGTTGATAAATATTGTCTGTTCCCAAACGCATACATGCTCTTCAAAGGCTATGGATGAAGCTGAAAGGCTAGGGGAATAATATTTAAATTTCATTTTAAGACCATTAGGGAAAGAGATATAGTTAAGACAAATATAAAGCCTTTTTGAAGGGTCATTTGCATGCTTAGATCTTCCTTATTTGTTTCTGCATTTTTAAAAAGTGCCAAAAAATACAGCATCACGTTTCACAATTAACTGTATTTTTCTCTGATCTTGGTCAGAAAAAAAAAAAAAGGATTTTGACACTATGAATATACTAAGACTAATGAAGTTTAGTTTTATTATAGGACTGTACGAGCAGGTGAAGTGTGTCTCAGCCCCTTTATTAATTACAGAAACTGCTCTCTTGAACTCTCAGTAGCTTTCAGGTCATTCTTCATTGTTCTCTTTTATTTAAAAATAAAAAAAAGTGAGAATTTGAATTCTTACTGTTTTGGGTAGTGTTGTTAGCAACGATATGCAGCGAGGCTTTCCTGAAATGGTTGTGGTGTTCAGGGTCACAAGTTCTTTGTGCCTGACTTAAAAACCTATACACAACTTTTTTTGGAGGTGTGTGCACAGCTGTTCTTTCTAAAAATGAAGTTAAAGTTGGAAATTCCAACCCATTGGCCAAATCTTCTGTTTGCATAGTTTGATGTTTACAAACATTTTCTCAAATATTATTAAAAGAGCAACACACATGCTATTGACAGATAATGAGTTCATGGTTGCAATTTTGTATAATACAGGCTGTAAAAAGTTTATATTTCTTCTGTACAGATGTGTTTTCACTTTTTAGTGAGTCCAAGCTGAACAGTATCTAATAAAAATAACTTAATGCTACTAGTCTCATAAAGAATTATTTTGCATTAAGTTGATTTTTTTATAGTGAAGGGAGTGATGTGTGCATTTTCCTTGTGACATGAGGAAATGACTTCCGCAGAAGTCATCCACAGAAAACTAGGACTAAATCCCTAATCAGCTAAATAGGTAATTATACAATGAGTGTTCCATCTCGGTGTGTTTAAGGTGCTTATACACGCACGCAGTTTACCAGTATGAATACATACACAGGAATGTACAGACACATTATATATGTGCATGTGTGTATATATGTTTATATATATGTAAAAATCTGGGATATGTTAAATATTTATGTAGATTATATAAGCATATGAAAAACTTGCCAAATTAGGTAAATTAACTGTAATTGTTTTATTTTGGAAAGAGAACTGAGATTTGAGGGATTCAGTCTTATACTGGACTTGTGTAACCTCCTTCAGTTGTGGTTACTCACCTGTGAAGTGAAATGAAATATTTTCACGCTTAAAAAGAAGCACAAAGATTGGCTTGGGAAATGCTAGCAGGTCATCACGGTAAAGGTGAAAAGCACAGCTGCGTTTTTCTTAAGTGGCAGGTCTAGCGTGCATTTGCTGTTAGGAGTCCTGGACAGCACCACCTATCACTGTAATGATTTAGCAAGAGAAAATAGGATAAGGAAATGCAGATTGTTGACATTGGTGCTGATAAATATCATGCATTGCTCTTATTAGAGGCAGATGTGTGTTTTCCTGGCCCTTTCATCCATTCTCTTCCCCCCCGTGCGCTTTTCAGGGATTTGTGCTTGCTGTTACCGTCATCCGAGAGGCCGCAGAGGAGATCAGATGTTACATGCGCGACAAGGAAGTGAACTCGCAGATCTACAGCAAGCTCACAGCAAGAGGTCGGCTCTGTGGCTCCAGCACGGCCGGGGCTTGCTGCTTGGTCGCATGCTGCTGGGGCTGGCCGGGGCTGGGTGGCAGCGGGCGCTGGGCTTTGGGGGCTTTCCTGGGGAGGCACAGGGCTGCTGCACTGCTTACTTGTTTCAGGTAACTGCCCAGCATCATCTTGCAGTGTGGGGGGCTCACCGCAGCCAGCCCTGGGCAGGGAGGATTGCCAAGCAGCTGATGTTTTCCCTTCTGTAGAGCTGTGACGTGAGGGAAGCACTCCATAAGGGTGCAGGGGTGAAGGCAGGAGAGGCAAACACCACAGTAGGAAGAAAACAAGTGGGGCTATAATAGATATGTTGTTTGGACTTTTTTTTTTCTGTTTTCCTTTCTGTTTTGGTATCAATGTCTTTCCTCTCGTGTTTTTGCTTGGTCACCATGTGGGGAAGAGAAACAGATATACAGAGGATTCCTATAAAGTAGCACTTCATATTCCTTAAGGGAAACAACAAATTTATGCCTAAAAATGAGAGAAGGATCTACATCGTCAGATTACTTGCAAAAGTACTTTACTAAAAAATTGAACTGTGAAATTGTCAGAAGATGCTTATGCAAAAGAAGATTCAGCTAATGAGGGGTGAAAGTGAGCTGTGTCCCAGTGTCTTATGTGGGAAGCCCTTTCAGCACAGGTACTGCAAACCATAGTTAAGTACAAGTACTCCATACTGAGGATGCTTGGAATGGAGCTTGTAAGTGCATGTGTTATATTTAGGGCAACTTACTTGACATGCTGACACGTTATGTCCCTTACTGAACATGCAATACCAGTTGAGTTTCATAGTTCTTTCTGGGCTGTACCTAAAGAGGGACTTGCATAATGCTAAAAGAGTTTGTGCATGTGTACTGTTACTACATCTTCTGTGTGTTTCTGTTAGCAGCAACTGAGGTAGCTCCTTAGTATTGGTAATATCTTCTCAGGTATTTTTGTATGCATCTTCTTTAGCCACTTCCTCCAGCAGTGAGGAATTCAGAGTCCCCAGACTGCAGATCAGCTGTATCTGCTCACTGGCTCTGGCCATTGTTTACAACTTGGTAGCACCTAACAAAGACATTTAAATTCTCATTTGAAAAATTGAATGCTGCCTCACTATGGAGTTGCTGCTAATACCATGACAATGTCAGTGAGGCCAGGGTTTTGTTTTTAAAAAGGGAATGAACTGAATTTAAGCAACTTTTTTTTTTTTTCATTTCTGGTTTCTTTGTTATAGAAGTTTATAACCCTGAATTAAGATGCAGTGAACTAGGTGTATTAAAACTATGCTGCTTTCAACACTTGCGTGTTTAAGAATAAGCCTGCTTTTTAAGCATAATTGCTTAAGGCTGTATATATTTCACATGCCAGGAATTATGAGACAACTCCAAACTAGGGAATTTGAGTTTCTGAATATTAAATCCCCCTTTAATAACATGTTCTTACTACAACACTTAAAATGCTTGGCAACCAACAAAAGCCCCATCCAAGAGGGGTGTACTATGTCTATTTGAAAATATAAAAGAGTTGCCTTCTGGATTCTATTCAGTGATCTATAAGGGGCCTGACCTCTCCTTTAGTTCTTTTCATATTGCTATTACGTTTCCCATGAATGATTTCCCTCCCCCCAGTCCTTTAACTTCTCTAATTTTGTGAAAGAAACCAAGGAGGATTGGCAGCTGGGCACTGGCTGAAAATCTTAAGCCACTTTGTTTTTAACACACATTCGGTGTAGAAACAGTAATGAGACGCTAGCAGTATAGCCTAGAGTAGGAAAAATACATAAAATTATTTCTGATTGCTTAGTGGCTTGGGGAGCAAAGCCACTTTCTGTCTCTCACGGAATCCAGTGTCTGCCAGTAGTCAAGCTTTTCAGATCTGAGCCTCCACTTTTTCACTGATTAAAACCTTAGCACCTCTGAGAATCATCTATGAACAAGGGAGTAGCATGGTTGAGCGGTGGATAGGTGGTTAATTTTTGTGTGCTTGTGCCTATTAGAACAGACGAAAATATAGGCAAGCTTTGGAGCAAGAGCTGCATTGGGTCAGAAGTAAAAGCAGTTAGTACCAAAGTTAGGGTAAGTTGAGAGCAGCTGAATGTAACCATTAATTTTCAGTGCAGCTGACAAAACTCCAGGTAGGACTCAGTCCCCTTTTTTTTTGCATGGCACAGTTCATGCTTCAGGAGGTTGGCACAGCCCTGTACTGAAAAGGGGCAGTGCAGAAGGGTGCACAAAAGCTCTCTGAAATGTTGCTGGCTGGGCTAAGCCTCACAATAGTTTCACCTCTAAAGCCAGTGCTTAGGAGGGGAGAGATTAGGTGAGGCTTGATGCTGAGCACTGCTGTTCTTGGAGATTGGCTATAATGGATCTAATGGATCGCTGTAGCTTTCTCCAAGCTATTTTTATTTCCCCTGAGTAATTGCACTAAGCTGCCATTAAGGTGACTGGAGAATAGTTTTCCAGTCCTCAACCTCAGCCTCCCACCGCAACCTCAGGGCTGTAAATACATTCTCTGCTCTAAATGAAGGCAGGGGGACTTAAGCACAAGCTTATAGGCTGTTTTGAATAAGGCCGGAGGTAAACACAGATATGAGTGCCTTCCTGGATCGGGATCCTCAGTTTCCCCTGGGTGTGCTTGCCCATGCCGAGCCCTGGGGCAGGGCCCTCCAGCCCTGCTGCCAACCTGCACCCCACTGCTTGGAGCTGCCTCTGGTGCACAGCATCGCTCCTGTGCATGGGGCTTTGTGATGCACAATTCCTGCTCAGCTTTGTAAGCTTCACTCAGCTGCTTTCTTTGTAGAGAAGGAAGAATCCTCTTTGGATAACATTTTATTTTGAATATAGTTGCGAAATTCCAGTGACTCTAGTGTTTTTGGAGTCCAGTGTGATGTAGAGCCAGCAGGTATTTTCTGTGTTCATTTATTTTACATAACATCATAAGGAGAAATAAAAAAAAAAAAAAAAAGCACCCTGAACCTTTCTTCTCTTTCTACCATTATGATCCATTTATGTTCCAAAATGTTGAAACCAGAAGTTTTTTTTAATAGAAAGCTCTTTATTTAAAAGACAGCTGTTTGGATTGTAATAAAAAATAATCAAATTTCAATCCCCTATTCATAAACCTACAAGCCTCCTTGTGTTCAAAAGTCTGTGTGCTGACTTTCTGCTTGATAGAAAGCTAGAACTGTGCTTGCAAATTCTTGGTTTGTTTTTCTTCTCTCTCACTCCCCCTCCCCGGGTAACACTGCATAATAGAGAGAAACTCTACAGAAAGCAATGGGAAGAGACCTCCTACTGAGGGGTGCTACTTAAGATACAGATCATTGGCATTTACCGGCCATATAAAAACAATATTTTCCCAAACCCTCTGAGTCCTGCTCCACAGTTTATACAGCATAAAGCTGCAAAAGCCAAAAGTTTGTTGCAGCACATCCAGAACACCCTTTTGTTTTTTCATATGTATTTGACTTGTTTTAATAAGCTGGTGGCTTAATCTTTAATTCCAAATGAAGTATTTTGAACCATGCCTTAGAAGCTGCGCATATTTATTGTGAGAGCTTGACTTTAGTACTCACACGGTAGAAGAAGGTTTCTCTCCTGGCTAATACATTTAATACTTTAAATAATCTGCTTTATTATATCCCTCACACTGCAAATTTTGTGGTAATTCCAAAGGCCATAGATGAAGTTGGAACAAAGTACTTACACTATATTGTCTCCCTTTCTATCCATTACCCAAATAAAACAAAATAAATCTTCAGAACATAGCAAAGAATGAAACAAGTGCCAAGCAAATTTTACGAACTGATTTTATTTAACATAAGAGATAAAAACTTTTATTTAAAAAAAAAATAATTGTTAACCACTGACTTTATTCTGATTAGCTTCTGAAAATACAAACTGGAAACAATGTAAATGCTAAATACACCTAGGTGTGTGTGGAAGAAAGCACTTCTAGATGCATTTATAAAAGCAGTAATTTATTATTACAAAAATATTTTAATAGTAGAGCAATATTGGGAAATGAAGCAGTTGTGTTATTAGCTAGTTTCTTAAACATGTGTGAGAAAACATCTAATGTTTAGGAGCTAGTTTCCCCACAGAAAGAAAAAGGAATTACAGAATTCCCAAGATCAAAATAAAACTAATTCAAGTAAGTTGCTTTATGGGAGTCCTGAGTCAAAGGAAACATCTGGTCCTGAGCCTTCTTAGTGGGACATATGGTACATGCTGCAGAGATGTCATCCACGAGAGTCCAGGAGTAGGGCTGGAAAAGTAGAACTAGATTTGCTGCCTGAAAAGGGCATCTCGTGTGTACAAGAGTTATAAAAATGCATATTGGTTCAAATGGTCCTCTCTTTCCTCTACCTAAAACTAGCTGAGGTTGGGAGGATAATTGAGGGTTATCGATACAAGGCAGATCTCCTCCGGTTGCTTTTTTTTTTTTTTTTTTTTTTTTTTTTTTAATGGAAAAAAGTTTGGAGCAGCTAACATTGTTTTCAGAATAGTGATTCACAAAGCCCTTTACGTGCATAACAATAGGAAATAATGGCATTGTAACTTTGCCCAATTTTATTTTCTGGCATGAATTTATTTCATTAAGTGACACAAAATTTTCCATTCCTGAGCTCTGCAGGTAGTGCTGCCTATACTGGCAGTCACCAGCTCAATCCTTGTGATTTTTAAGAGAAATACATAAAATATGGCTGAACAAGTCCACCTGTACTGCCAAGAACTTTTTTTAGTGCAGTGGCGCAGGAGTTGCTGTGCCTGTGTGCAGAGGGCTCGGTTCGTGCCCTCCTTTGCCCAGAAGAATATTCAAAAGCACTTTTTGTTGTTTCATGAATAACCGTATTAAAAGGGGAGGAAGAGATGTTATCTGTCAGACCCTTTTAGTGTCAGAGTACCTAACTTTGTATAGCCCATACAGAGGACTGCCGGGGATGCTTTTTGGGATCCTCTCGGAGTGCGGCTTTTCTTTTCAAGCCCCTGCGTAATGGACTCTTAATCCCCCGTATGCTTCCTGCCCTAGCAGAGATGTCTTTAGCCCGGCATTCGTTTTGTTTACTTTTTTTCAGCTAAAACTCTCAGAAGGCAAAACCCAGAATCTGCAAAAGACCTATGAGATATTTGTGAAATGGGCCATGACTGCTTATAATTTGTAGGAATAATTACAGCATGTAAGGAAGTCTGCATTTATTAGCAGCAGTGATGAAGCATGTTGTTAAGCCCGCAGTGTGTCACCAAAGCAGCAGGCTGCCGGGAGCCCAGAAGGGCTTTCATTGTTAATTTGGAGCAGAAACACTGAAGCATATCCTGAGAAGGATGCTAATGAAGGGACTGCCAGTAGTAAAATCCTAGTGACCTTTGTGCTTTGTGCTAATTTCTGCTCCCCTCCCTTCCCCCTTCTCCTTTCCCCCTGAGCTGCTATCTGGCCAGTTAGCCCCTGAATTTGGAGGTACAGTAGGAGTGTTGTCCGTGCCGGGGTGAGCTCCCACGTGCCTCCCCCACTTCCACTCAAATCACAGCAGATTAAAGAGGCTTTTGTTGAAATATAACAGACAGACACTTAGAGGCAGGGTTCAAATTAACTGATTATAAATCACTAGTTAGTCTGAGAAGTCAAATCTAGAGCTGGCTAATGATTTGAAATTACTAGCCAATTGTGAAATTAATCCCCTGTTTTAAAGCAACTGGGAAATGCTTGAGAGCTGCAAGGAAATAAATACGTAGGTGTTTTCTGGGGGACTCGTGCTCTGCGGGTTTGTTCAGGCTGTGTCTGCACAGAGGCCAAGGAGAGGAGGTCGAGCTGAGCCAGACACGAGAGCAGTGGCTCAGGAGGAAATGAGCCTGGTTTTTAAGATGTGCCCCTTTTAATTGTGGCTTCCAGGTCTTGCTTCAGAGAGTTAAGCTTTAAATTTTCATCCACTTGGGGAAGAGAGGTCATGAGCTCATGGTTCCCTATTGTAGCTTTCCTGGGTTTGCACTATTGTCTGCCTGGCGCATGCTGGAAGTGTTTTCAAATTCCTGGGTTTGATGGCTTGTGTCAGAGTTGTCACTAGAGGGTGACAGGCAGCACCCCGAGTCCTGTCCTGCTGCTGCGAGGCGTGGCTGTGATGTACTGGTGTCTTTCCTCTGCAGGGACTGTGAAGGTGAAGAGCTCTAATATACAAGTAGGCGATCTCATCATTGTTGAAAAGGTTAGCCTCTACGTGTCTATCTTTTTTGTAAAGTATGTTTCTTGCAAGACCTTTGAAAATGAGATATTTTGAAGTCATATTTGTTTTATGGTAGGCTCAGAATATTGAGTGTTGAACGTTCGTTATGATATTTAATCACTTTTCAAGGTCTCTCCCTTTTTCCCCCTGGCCCTGGAAACAGCATCGTTGTCCTTAAAAATGAGAGCAAATCTGTGCATAAGCTGTGTTTTCCAATTGCACTATAGCAAGATAAAGACTCTCTGGCCCTTACCTTTGACTGTTGGACAGGGGTTAAATGCCTGATACAAATGCAACATCAAGATGTTGTTTGGTGTAACCAACACAAGTACGGGGAGAGGGATCCATTTGCAGGCACTGGAGTGTACAAGTATATTCTCCCTTTTGTACAAGTTTGTGTTTTTTTCCTCAATTTATTTTCTTTACACGCACACTCCGTGCAAATATCCGTGTTCTCTAAAACTGATGAAGGATGAACATATTCAGTCCAAAAAAAAAAAAAGAGCTGGTACCTGTAGATTTCAGATACTTGCTTTCTTCTGGCATAGGGCTTCTCGGAGGGAAGCCGGCATTAGTTTAAAATTTCTTCTTCTAGAATTACTCACTAGCTCTTTTGTAAACCTAGACATTGGCCAGTCTGGTCAGTGGGAGCTGGCACCAGTTATTATTCTGCAGGGAAGCAAATTTAGGATTCAAAGCAAAATGAATACCAACCTTCAGTCTGACAAAGAAATACTTTCTCCTCCGTAGCCCCTTTGCTTGTCACTGGGGCTGTGGAAGAAGGCTGCACACGCGTGCAGGGTCTATGCACAATAATGGCCTTTCTTCTTGTAACAGAACCAGCGGGTCCCTGCTGACATGATCTTCCTGAGGACGTCGGAGAAGAATGGTAAACATCTGGAACCAATTGTCAAAATAGCCATTAACCTTTCACTGGTTGTTTAGAGAAAATTATCTTTTGGAAATGTGAAAGAAATAGATAATAGTAAAATTTTGGAGCGACCGGGAATTCAAAGGCTTTGATGGACCGCCAGTTTTCAGGATGTTACACTCTGGTCTTGTTTGCTAATCCAAGAATGTAGTTATTTGAACCCAGAGTAAATGAATGGGATTGCAAAATGCTGTGCATTATAGATGTAAATCATTTTACTTGCTGTTCAGGTTTGTTTTGTCAAGTGTGGGATAAGGAAATGCTTGATTGGAAGGTTTACAAAACATAATGACTAATAAGAATATTTAAAATGTCTTAAAGATACAGTGCAGAATCTCACTGCATTTTGGACTAGTGGAAGGAAACGGATGTGAGATGCAAGAATATAATTCCTTGATTCTTACCTTATTAATAAGTACTACTTTAAATCAGATACCAAAGAAATAAGTGTGCTAGAAACAAAACCATTTCATGAGCTATAGGTGTACATAAGAAAGCTCTAGAAAGAGCACCAACTGTTGTTGAAATTCCCCAGGGTCTTGCTTCCTCCGCACTGACCAACTGGATGGTGAGACAGACTGGAAACTGCGGCTGCCAGTTACCTGTACTCAGAGATTGCCAACTGCTTCTGTAAGCTGCTTTATTAAAAATACTCTAGTTGTTAAATATGCATGTCTGATTTTCCTGCAAAGTGTTCAGGTGCTTCAGTTAATGGGCTGCTTCGAGAAGCGGGTTAATTTAGCATTCCTTTGCACAGGGCTCAGTGCATGTTCCAGGTTAGCTCTGGCAGTAAAGAGTGTCTGGTACTGAAACTAAGGGTAAACCAGCTCTTCCTGAGCTGCAGGCAAGATGTCAGGTAAGGTGAAGCAGGGTGTCTGGGTGCCACGCAGCTGTCACTGCAAAGCTGCATGGACAGAAGGGCGCTGGGGCTGGCAGCTAGGGAGTGGCTTTGCAGCAGCAGGTGACTCATGGCAGGGTGCTCCTGTTTTCTTTTTCCTTTCCAGACACCATTGCAGTAACTTACTACAGGGTAGGTCTTACTGCGGCATACGTATCCTTGTTCTTCTTAAAGTCCCCCTTTCATTCACTGGAGTGCAGTATACTGAGACACAAGTCATCCGATTTAATGAAATGGATTCAGAAATAAAGCTTTCATTACTCTCCATCAAAAAAGGCGGAATTGTCACTATGGATGCTCCACTGCATGATTTGAAATGAGTGTACAACCTCCATTAAACATTCTGTTCCCTAACTAAACTACTCTCTAGCTAAAGTGGTTTACTCTGACTACTCTGTAGTTAAAGAAGTTTGTGTTGAAAAAAAAAAGGGGGGGGGAGAATCTGTGTACCTGTTTTATTGATGTTCTGTCTGTAAAAAGTACAAGAAGTTTATTTTATACTAAGGCTTTGAAGAGAAACATTCTCTGCATGGAGTGAATAGTTCATGAGTGTAGGAGTCAGCAGTGAATGTTCTTTTCAGAACTGGCATATCTCCTTGTCACCATAGAACTGTTCCCAGTGACACTAGCATCTCAAACTAAATACCTAGTGGTAGGATGTTCCTTGGTTGCCTTGGAAAAGTAATCCAAATCTTTTTTTGATAAATAGTAGTAAGTGTTTTAGGCTAGCTTCATTATTCAGGCTGAAATTGCTTGTATGGGGCACCAACAACTAAGTAGTTCCCAGGAGCCTTTGTTATCATTGCAATAAATACTCTCGGATAAGTACTTTTCAGTAAAGCTGGTATAACAGTTGTATTTTCTCTCAGTTGAACTCAAGTAAGGAGTATAATTTAATTATTATCTTAACTTGATTAAGTAACTCTTGCTCAAAGTATTTTTTTAGAAACATTGGTACATTATTAAAATGTGGTTATCTAACTGCCTGCTAAAACATGTCTGTTTTTAGGACCTACTGCAAATCCGATCCTATGTATATGCAGAAGAGCCCAATATTGATATACATAATTTTGTGGGGACCTTCACAAGGGTAAGTCCTACTTAGATATGCTTGAAATAATGTATGTAGTGTTTTCTGTGCAAACCTGCTGAATCACAGGATGCCAGACTTTTTTTGGAGAAGTGGTGAAGTCTTGTCATTCCTTGTACCCTTTCTGTGTTTTTGTTTTTGCACCCTCCATAAAATACATGTAATAAATCTGACATAAAAATATGCTTATTGAAGCTTTGACTTGGAAACAACATAATAGACTGTTTAAGATTAGGGTTCTTACTCTTAAAGTATTAGGTCTGAACATTTGGACTAAGATTGGTAGTTACACATGCATGGTGTTCAGAATGAAATCTGGACCACCACAATCACTGCAGGGTTAAAATTGTTTACTGGTGAAAAAGCAGAGGTTCTTAGATAGATCAGTCTTAATTGTGAGTCAATTGTTTTTTTCTTTTGCCTTCAGTTGTTGCATGCAACCTGTGTGAACTTAGTTATATCTGCCCTCAGAGGGCAGTGGCTCAAACTCTCTGTGAAATATCAGAGAATATCTATCTTTTGACTTGAAGATGTGGTGCCTATTTGAGGCAAAAGGTTGTGGTGTTTTTGTTTTTTTCCCTCTCTCCTCCCCTCCCCTCTCACTGGGATTATGAAAACATTAAGAAATACATCTAGTACCCTTGGGGAATTTTCAGAGGACAAATGTTTTTGTAACAAATGGGAGACAGTTACAGCTTTTAGAAGTTGTTTGCTAGTATTTCAGTTCAAAATTGTAAGTTTTTTAACTTTGAGGCATGGTTTAATCTGATTAATGGCGGTAGTATGGATTAGAAGTTTGAGTGGCTTAGTGAGGTTGTATATATGTTGTATAAACCCTGGGCATATATTAATTTACTTTCTTATGCAAAAGTACAGTCCCATAGAATTAGTCTTTTGGTGCCTAAGAGGAATCAGATTTTCTTGAAACTGTTCTCTGGCATGCATCAGACAAGTTTCCAGGCATCACTGAGCAGTCCAAATTGGATCTCAGTGAGATCTCACAGCAGAAGGCAAAATGCTATTAATCTGCATGGACCAAGTGAGGAATACATTTCCCTGTAGTCCCTGGTGAGCTCCTGACAAATCCCTTTCTCATTTCTGATTCCCAGGGTCCTTCAGCAGGAACATGTTTCTTAATAGATTTTTTTTTCCACCCCTTCCTTTCTCCAGTAAAATCAAGTTGGTTTTTAACCTAGACATAGGTTTAACTGTTTTTGAAAATCCTCCATCTTATCTAGGAGCTCTCTATCAATTCCCCCAGCATCCCTCTCCAAACACCCCTGTGTAACTCTGTCATCCAATAGTCTTTTCAATTACTGACATTTTTTTATTTTTGTTGTAGGAGGACAGTGACCCTTCCGTGAATGAAAGTTTAAGCATAGAAAATACTCTATGGGCCAGCACAGTGATTGCATCAGGTAAGATGGAGGCATGTGTCTTTTTTTTTTTTTTTTTTTTTTTTTAAGGGAATATGTTAACAATTTTTAAAGGTCTTTTTGTAATGGAATAATCTCTGTCAGTTGGAGAAATTAGCAGTCAGAGTGAGGTTTCCCACTTGTCCTAACACCTCTGGGGAGCAAGACTGACGTCTAATTGCCTCTTGGACATTCCTAGATGAGAAAGAATTGGAGTGGCCTTTGGGCACTTCTTTAGCATCTAGGACCAGAATAGCACTTAATTGCTCTCTGCATTGACATCCTAATCTGTAACAGAAATGGTGTCAAATAGATTCTGGTAACAGAAGCTAAGATGAAAGATTTCCAGGTAACTGCTTCCATTGAGTTTGTCTTACGTATTTTTAAAAAGAAAAAAATAAAATCTTTGACACATTTTTGTATATGTATACAATACGCTCACAAGGCCTGAGATTAATCAATGCTCTCTTGCAGAGGCCTGTCAAAGTAAAAGCCTTGCTCTTCTCCTGCCTAGCATGCCTGCAAGATTTACAGGACAGTAGCTGGAGAAGAGTGAAATTCTGTAATGCAGTGCTGGATTTGAAGCTGTTGAATGGAGGGACTTAAGAGTGCTGTACCAAGGTGTATATGGAATTAATAACAATGAGAAGGAACTTCAAAAGGCTTCATGAAGCATCGAAAAGATTTTGATTTGCTCTTTTTTAAAACCAGAATATAATAAATAGATTTTATACCTGTATGTTTCTATCTACCCCTACCTAGACTCCTAGTTGAAACACATCTCAGTATTGTCACAGGATGTGACCAAAGGGTCATAAAAATCTAGTTGGCCAAGTGTTATTTAGTCAAGTAAATTATATTTAGGGATGAGTAATTGTTATGCAGTAGGTAACCTGCCTTCCTCCCTTCTGAGTGTAAAACCACTCAGATGCATCGGGACTGGAAGTTTCACATACCGAACAGGCTGCTTAACTCATGAGCCTCAGTCCATCCTGCTTTGGAACAAATACATTTGAAAGGAAAGCCACTTTCCTTGTGATTCTGACTTGAATGGCAATTTTTCCTGCAGCCCCCTTTCCCACATGGACTTTCTTACCTCTTCCTTGGAAGCTTTTGTGCCACAGCTGAGCATAGCGCATGTGTGTGCTACCACGAGCAGTGCGGCTGATGGGAGGGAGATGCTGTCCTGCCCTGAGCCAAGCTCCCAGCCAGCCTGCTGAGGGTGAAATCTAACCCTCCTTTCTGAGTATGAACAAAGTTATTTGTAGATAGATATCTTTTGGAGTTCAGCTAGTAAGAATAATGTTTGCAGATGTTCTTGTAATTTCAGCTGGTTTGTACAATGAAGTCTGTTTTGGATAGCCATAAAATGATTAGAAACACTATTTATACACATACCAGCATGTCTTCAAGCTGTTTTCTAGCCCTGGTAGGTTTCTCCCCTTATTTCAGCTGACTTGATCAATTTAAATTCAGTTGTGTTTTTCCTGTGGCAATAATAAATAGCGTGGTGGAGGTCATTTCTGTAAGGAAAACCTATTGGTTTGGAGAAAGTGTGGATATCATTTTTCTTCTTCTGTAAGCAAAAGCTGTCAAGTCATAGTGATGCCATCTCACTGGGGCAGCCTTTGCTTGTAAGATAAAGCAGAGCTATGTGACTTTCTCCATCTGCTGCTGTAGTAGGAGCGGGTCTGACTCTGACTGTTTGCAGTTGATTTGGAGTAGCTGTGCCATCTGCTGATTTGAATTGTGATGATCTTACCACCTCCTGCCATCTGGTTCCAGTGACTTCTTGTTGTGCTGTTTTTTCTGTTGTTGTTGTTGTTGTTTTTTTTTTTTTTTTTTCCAAAGGAATGTTTCCCAGCATTTTTAGAAACCACCTCTTTTGAATTATTCTTATTTGATAATAATTCACTTGCAGCTTGCTAAAACTTCTGTTGCTAATGGGAGCAGGGGAATAGTGGAGTATAAAATGGCAATGTATTAACAACAGAACAACAGTGCTTCTTTTTTTTGTTTCCCCACTGTTGTTTTTATCCATTTTTATAGACTCCTAAAATTTTCTGCTAGAAACTTTGACTTTGGCAATAGCACAATAGCAGCTTTTAAACTCTTGACTGTAGCTAGCTTTTTCTCGATGGCTTTTTGCAAAGGCTTTAAGAGAAACCTGTAGAAAAACAGTGGTTTATGGTACTAAACTGTATTGTATTTCTGCAGGAAGAAAAGAGAGCTCTTTAGAAACTGTGGGACATAGCATTAAAATACATAGATGGGCTCCCAGCAGCTCCATCTGTTGCAGTAAGGTGGGAGTTGGTATGATTTGCCTTTCTGCTATTAAACAAATACTTAATTTAAACTAAAACGTAGATTTTTAAAAGCTTTTACAGATAGAATTACCTTAAAGATAAAATTACCAAAAGATTGTGGAAGACTGCACCAATAAAGAACAACTACAGTCCAGAGCACTAATTTAGATGCTCTTACAATGGAGGACCACTATCTGAAGTAAGGCAAACTTAGCACCTGAGTGAGGTTCAAAATAGTGGGAGAAAACACAAGAAATCCTCCTTCCTCAGCAGCTTTTATTGATATTGAGGAACAACAGCTTACATCAGAAGGGGTTACTGAGGAGCCAAGAGAGCAAAACTCTTGATTTCTCTTTCCATGCTCTTTAGTTGCTGCAGTCTGTCCAACCCAGCTGGAACAAGCCCAACCATAAGGGCAGTGTGGTTGAAGACTTGCTGACTTCTAGTAGGATGTCTTCAGTTCAGCATCTGTTTTCATGGATTTTATATTTCAAGTACTGGCCTTTCTAGTCTGATTGTTATTGCGTTAGAAATTAACCTGCTAAAAGTCCATTTCAACTGCCAAGCCTCTGTATTTAACAAGCATTTTGCAGATAAAACAAGTGGAGATTGTTTTTCTTAGGCTAATGCATGTTTTGTTCAGGTACTGTTGTGGGAGTTGTCCTCTACACTGGAAGGGAATTGCGAAGTGTGATGAATACTTCAAACCCAAGAAGTAAGGTAGGGTAAGGATAATAACTAATTATTATCTTACAATAAAAGGGGGCAGAAATTTATAATTAAAAAAATATATATATAAATCCAAAGGCTATGTGTACAGACTGTAGGAACAACATCCTACAAATGATTTATATCTTCCAACCTATGATTTAGATAGTTACCATTATCAGAGACATATTTTATTTTTTTGATCCTAACTACAAGTATCTGCTCACTTTTTGACAATGGTAACACTTCTATTTTCTATGGTTATAATAAAATAGACCCAGACAGAATGGGAAGGCTGATTTTGCTGCATTTTTTACATTATAGCAAAGTTAAGACAAGGTGTGGGGATATTTATATAGTCTGCAGCTTTTGACAGCATGAGTCTTTCACACCTCTTCATGCACTCCTCAGCTTCCAAAGGATGGAGCTCTTATTTAGTAAGCTGGAACAGTATCGTTTATAAATTTAAATATGTTTGTAGTGTTTTATGTGAAAAAAAGTTAATGACTGTTGAGAGACAGCTCGTTGGATATAGCAGCTCATTCTCTTTGTGAATACTAAATTGAACTAACACCTTCGCTAGTGTGATTGAAATGTCTCAATTTCATTCTTTAGATCGGTCTCTTTGATTTGGAAGTGAACTGTCTTACGAAGATCCTGTTTGGGGCTCTTGTCGTGGTCTCGCTTGTCATGGTGGCCCTTCAGCATTTTGCTGGCCGTTGGTATCTTCAGATCATAAGATTTCTCCTCCTGTTCTCAAACATTATTCCTATTAGGTGAGTCAATTGCTAGTTCTTCCAGCAAGATACTGCTTCCTCTGCATCCTCCTCCACACTTCTGATGTGAACAGTCATGTAAAGTCATGTGTGTTCCTCATTTGACAACTAAATAAATTTAGAAATAGAAATCGAATTACTGTTAAAAGTTGTTTTGTTGTTTCTGCTGAATTTGTTTAGTGTTTTAGCCTGTTTGCTGTCTGTGCTCTCTAATTTAGGCTGCAGATTAGTCATTTAAGGCACCTGTTTCTGTGTTCAGGCTGCCTGGTTACTCTGATAAGAGCAAAAATAGAGGAGAGAGATTTATATAGCATGTAGCATAATAGGATCCAACTGCCTTTAAAAAGGGGCTGAAATTTTAATATTTAATTGTGCTATATTAATAAGCAGATTGTTATTTCCAGTGTAGGTCAGGGATTTGTTTCACTTGCATTTTTAACCTGCTGTCTGCTTATCAATCACACTGTCCTTATGCGTCTGAGTCCATCATCCTCTCAAATTGTCTGTCCTCAATGTAATTTTGTCATATATCCTTTTGAATCACAGTACCACTGCAGCAGTGCGCAGTTCTCCCCATCTGCCACCCAACCACTCATTTTGAATATACTTCTCCCTAAATTCCCTCTTTGGCTGCTCAAGCTCAGTATGGAAGGCCTGGCCTTCTATTGCATTGTCACAATTCACAGTGATTTTTTCCAAAGTTTTAATGCAGATACACTTCCTTTTTCTTTTTCCCATTCCTCCTGCATAGTTTGCGTGTGAATCTGGACATGGGGAAAATTGTCTATAGCTGGGTGATCCGCAGAGATTCCAAAATCCCTGGGACTGTGGTTCGATCCAGCACTATACCTGAGCAGCTGGGGAGGATATCCTATTTGCTCACAGACAAAACAGGTATCTATGTAGAAAATCCAGTTTTGAGTTGTGGTTGAGTTGTTCTTTTTTGTTATGTTTTTGACTAGCCACCGATCATAATGTAGGATTTCTTTGGGTTGGGAGAAATACGCACTTTCTGCCACTTTGACAATATGATTTCATCAGTTTAAAATATTTTTTGAATTTTTGTTGTTTTTCTGAACATGTCATAAATAAGAGAGGACACGAGTACTATGCTACTTGAAAAAATGGTTCAAGTGTGATATTAAACCAAAAGTAGAGGTTAGACTTAAAATCAAAATCAACTTTTAGAGTTAATTTTTAAAGCTGGATGAAGATAAGTTACACATTTGGGCAGAAACATACGATCAGTCTGCCTGCTGCTATCCTCACTTTTTACAGTTAAGTTGATTACAAGGGACTAATCTGTAAAAAAAAAAAAAAAAAAAAAAAAAAAAGCTTTGTCTGACATAAACTCCTGGTTCTGTTGAAGGTGTTCCCAGAAATTTTCTTTGGTTCCAGCAGGACCAGAGCTACAGCTGCCACTCTTTCTGGCATCAAGTTTTGGGTGAATGATCTCATTATTTCTTACTGGGACAGTGATGTGCACCACAACTTCCCAGGAGATTGTGCCCTGAGATTTTTAATACCATCACCTTTGGTCTCAGTCTGTGCTGAGAGCCTTGTGAAGTGACTGACTCAGCTTCTGGACCATTTCCTCTTGGAGTTGGGATACAGCAAGGACAAGAACGTGCCCTGGGGATAGACACGTTGGTTCATGTTCCATGTTGGTGCTGCTTCTGTTACAGGAACGCTTACGCAGAATGAGATGGTCTTCAAGAGACTTCATCTGGGCACGGTGGCTTATGGCCTGGACTCCATGGATGAAGTGCAGAGCCACATATTCAGTATATACACCCAGGTAAAATTAAATTGGATTTTTTAACTCTTTGTTAAAGTTTTCCAGATTGCTGGGCTAACGGTGAATTAACATGTCAGGGACCTGCCTATTAAATGTTATTTTTTTGGAGAAGTCTGAAGACCATTGGGTGCTTAATCCAAACATATTAGCCTGATTGCATGCTACATTTTTTGGTTATTTCACATCCACCAGTTTTCTAAGTCCAATTGCCACAGCACTTGCATGGGCCTGTAAGTGTAAGCACGCATAGGTGCCTGTGTCTTGTTACTGAGGTCTGATCATAAGATAGCATACTTTTATTTAGACATTTACCACTTACAGCAGCCACACCATTTGCTTCACGGGAAAATTGATAGGGTGATGGATAGTGGATTAAGTTGCTGTTTGAAAGGCTGTGTAAAGGAAGAGGAGCCATCAGTATTCAATAAGCAGTAACAGAGAACAGTGGGCCATTGCTGCTGCTCTAGGCCAGGTGGTTAAAAAAGAAAATGGTGAAAGTGGGATTCTTTCAACAGTGCACCAGTGGCTTCTAGAAGTCTCATATGGCACATAACTGATGTGTGCTTTGAGAAATAGCTATAGCTAAGGAAGACAGGAAAGTCAAGATATAAAGCATAGAACAGGAAAATCCTGGTTTGGAAATCTTTCCCGTGCATTCCTCTTTCAGTGTAACTGGATGAGTGAGCATCCAAGAAGTCTTCATCTTTGGATGAAATTCTAAGAATAAATTCTTAGAATTAATTTCAGAATAAAGAATTTATTCTGAAATAATTAAATTTATTCTTAGAATTTATTTCAGAATTATTTTAAGAATAACTTATTAGAATTTATTTCAGTTTTACCTGATAACCAGATAGTGCCATGAGATCTGTCTGGACCAGCAAACTGTATTTCCTTAGCATGTTACAGTGGACACTTATCAGCTGAAATTTCATATAGATGCATGCTGTTCTTTCTTATAGATGAACTTTTACTTAAAAAGATTGTAATACCGTTGGCTGGGGAGGGATCAGCTGTCAACAGCTGGTGTTCCAGCCACCCCTCTGAGCAGTACTTATTTAAGATTTAAGAATTGTCGTTAATAATGTAATCATGGAAGCATTATTTTTCATTTTCTGCTAATAGCTGGTTTTGCAACTGCAGTTATTTCTAACTTTTTTGTGACTTAATGACAATTGAATTTTCTTTTGTAAAATGTGATTCAACAGATGCAATCTGTGGAGGTTAGTGATGGGTTGCTAGTCCTGCATTGTGTCTCAAGCATTTTCGTTTCTCAATAGTTGTGGTATTGCTTCGTTCCTACAGAAACCACAGAAGTGGTTTTCAAGGTACCTGTGAACTGGATTTTTCATGTCACATTTTTCTTGTTTCGTTCTAGAGATTTTAGACTCAAGTGCATTTTCTGTAACCCAACAAACTGAAACATGAAGCCAACATTCTTGCCTGGAAAAGGGCACTACCATAAATAGGATTTTTATTTTTTGATTTTGTTCAAGGTGGTAAAGATATACAGCATTTTTCCTTGACCTCAGTAATCTGTCTGGTGGCCTAACTTTTTTTCTGGGCAGACTGTCAGGCTACTGTATCCTTTTAACCATGCATATTATGATTGCTAAATACTTGGTATTTTGAGCAATTATCTTTTTCACTGACATGTGTCTCAGGTAGCTTTTAACTCCTGTAGCCATCTCTCTCTTTCCCTCCTCTGCTTTCACAGCCCTTAATAGCATCTGCTTCTTCTCTTGTTGTTGAGACCCTTAAATGACTGAACTGTACATTTTTTGCTAAATACAAAACAAACAACAACAACAACAACAAAAACGTAATAAAAAAACAAAAACAGACTTCAGATTTATTTGCCATCATTTTGTATTCAATCTCCAGAGAAAACTTGACTACTGGTTAATTATTTGCCAAACTATTCAATATTTGTTAAGAATGTTGTGATGACTGTGAGTAGTCCAGTATGTGAATAGTTGTACATCAATCTAAATGTACTTGAGCTGAGGGTTTGCTATTGTTTGGTTTGTTTAAAGCCTGTTGCAACAGTGCTGATGAGCTGCAACAGTAAATTTGAAAATCTTGTGTGTCCTAATCACTAGAATGTGGAAAGTAGCATGTGGAATTACACTGGTAAAGGACGTGTCTCATAAAACGTTTATCATTACAAAGTCAGATTTCTTATAATGAGAAGCATTTGCAGGCAATGATTCATTTTGAACTGTAGTTCTTATTCTGTGCTCTTATTTTTACCACGTTGTGCCCTTTGACCTGGAAGCGAAACTTTTGTCCTCTTGACACTAAAGGTTAACAGACCAGGAAACTAGATCACTGTGTGTCCCCTCTTCAACCAGGATAATTTAGTAATTGTGCAATTATCTGAAGAGTCCCATTCTGATACTAAAAATAGTATTAAAAATTAAATGAATGTAATTAAGATTTTCTAGGTCCATACAAGTCATCTGTTTTCTGTTTTCAGCAATTATATGCTCTCGCGCATGAAACCTAGCTGAGGCAAAACTTTCAGAGCCATTGGTCTTTTGTGGAGCAAAGAGTGGTTTCATCAAGTCTTCTGACTTTGATCTTGCATCCATTGGTGTTTGATACATCTGCAACTACGGCCCATTTACTCCACGTACCATTCTAAAAATTTAGGTGAATTTTTTGTGGGCACCTTCCTCCACCACTAATTGTGATACATAAATTGAATTAGTGTATTCCTGGTCAGAGTTAGAGTACAGTGAGCACATCTCATTCCAAGGGACAGAAGAGTCTGCAAAACTACTATAGTACATATATACTCTTCACTGAAGTAAAGTTTCAGTTTGAATCTTTTTCTCTCCAATAAGACTTTATTCTTTATTCTTTTTTTTTTTTTTTTTTTTTTTTTTTTAAAGCAATCTCAGGACCCACCTGCTGTGAAAGGCCTTACCTTAGCCACCAAGGTGCGTAAAACCATGAGCAGCCGAGTGCACGAGGCCGTGAAGGCAATTGCGCTGTGCCACAACGTGACGCCGGTGTATGAGTCCAATGGGGTGACAGACCAGGCTGAAGCCGAAAGACACTACGAGGACTCCTGCAGGGTGTACCAGGCCTCTAGTCCTGATGAGGTCAGTTTGCGGAGTTTGGTTCATGTTTCTGCACTCGTGATTTGTCCAGGATGTATTTTGTAGGTCAGTATTTTAAGTTCCTCTGACAACGCTTAGCAAATTATTGGCAATGGTGTCTTGGGAACTTGTGGAAGGTGGTTGGACCACTCTCATCAGCCAGCTTGTCCCTCATTGGCAGTGTGTTCAAACTTCCAGACAGAGTTCAAAGTTGGAAGTCTTGCTGGGTCTCATGTCTTACCCGGGAGGCATCCCTTGCCGTGCAGATGGGACAGACCTGGAGCCTGAGTTAGCTCTGCAGGATAACCAAAGTGAAGCAGAGTTGGTCTTGGAGCAAATCTGTGCTGTGCCATTTCTCCATCAGCACCTAGTCCAGCCTGGGCTATGTGTAGTGGTACAGCAGAGGGGAAATTTGCAGAGGATTGATGGAGACTCTTACTGGGCACTCTACAGAGCAGACTGAGTACATAATGGATGATACAGTGCTCTCTGCCATACTCTGCAATATTTGAAAAAATAGTATGATTATTGTGATGCATCTTCTTGAGTGCAACTATGCTAAAACAATTTATCTAGTAACTTGTACATTTGGTTTATGCCATTGAAAGACAGAAGTTTTAAACTTTTCATAATATCCTACTGAGGTCCTATTGGCCATTGGACTACATTTGGAGGATTCTTCCATGTATTGCCTCAAATAAAACAAAATTCCCTCTGGAAATAAACTTCTCACCCTTGACATCAGAAGAGAAAGTAGCTTTCCTTATAGTTAAAGATGAGAAATTGTTTGCATAAAAATCAATGTATAGGTAAAAATCTTCAAATGGATAGGTTTCTGAGATTGTAGTGCATGTATTACTGAAAGACTGGCATACAGAGTTAGGCTCCACATTTTGTGCCATTCAGAATATTCTTTGTGGTGTTCTTCTACCCAAGCATGCAATTCATTAATTTCATAGAATGTGGTCTTCTCTGTATTATGCAAAACCACTATCTTTGCTTTTTTTTCCCCCCACTCCGTTGGTATGCCTACAGTGACAACAAATGCTTACCCCTCCCTGCTTTGAGCTGGTGAGCAGATCCCACACCATGACCCAAGTCTTGTGTTTTGCTTACCTGCTTTTCTCCTCTAATGTGTTGCTTTCCCCCATGAAGGCAGCTTTACAGAAAGCAACTGCCTTTGGATTGAAATGAGATCTGAATGATTTCCAGATGGTAATTTTTGTGATCTGTATTTAAGTTTTTTCTTTCCTTTTTTCCCCTAAAGCATTTACTGGCTATTTTTGTGCAATCCTCTGTTTATTTACATGTGTGCTGTGGTATATAGTGAAGTCAGTGATTTTTCTTTTCCTTTTTTTGCTTTATATTATTCTGTCTTTAAAATATTTATGGAGCAATTTGTCTCAAATACCTAAGGGATTATTGTTTGTTTGTTTATTTTACTGTAGCATGATAACTAATCCTACCAACATTATTGTTTAAGTTCTTTTTTCTTTCTTGTGGTGTTTTAAGTAGAGAATTACAGTGGGTTCAGAAATCAGATATGCTTTGCTGCATTGAGGAAATCTCGTCTGTAAGTCTTAAATATACAAATATTGTTTAGACGTGCTCTGTGTATGTCATACTAGATGCTACAATATGCAGGATCAGCACAAGTCAAGTCCTTGAGAAGAGAGTGATGCTGTTAAATAACATTCCCTGTAGGGGAATGGCTTTGGACTCCTGTTAAAGCCAGCCTTTGAAATTCTATATCAATAAAATATTACCATGGCAGGGAAGGTCAGTTTATGAAATGAGTACAAAAACTTGTATTCTCTTTACTTTAACAGCAAGGGTAATTTCTACCAGTTGGCATAGGATTCATTTCCTGTAACAGAAAGCAGGATTTCCTAAATTTGTTTCCTGTGCACACTGCTATTTAGAAGACTTGAAGTATCTTTATTCAGGTATCAGTTACAGCCTTGGGGCTCTGCAAGCGTGTCAGTTGTAGCCATACAGTAACTAACAGGGGAAATGAAATAGATATAATCTGATCAGAGATAAGAGTGCCTGGGATTCCTGGGCAAACAGTCTTTAACCCTGACAGCCCACCACAGCTGCCAGGACATGAAAGGGTGCTCCAATCAATGGGTTTCTGCCTGTTGTCTGTGTGCCTAGGCAACCCTAAATGGGACGTTTGTAGAGCAACTCATAGCACAGAAGGATCAATTTGTCCCTTTGGAATGAAATTTATTAGTCGATATCCACTTCGGTGGTGGCTTGGGTAATTTAATTGTCAGAAAGAGCAAAGTTGAGGGGATGGTACGGCGGGCTCCCATAGCTGCTCTGCTCTGTAATGCGCGGATCTTTGTCTGACTTGGCCAGGACAGAGCTACGAACTCCCAGAGAGCTCTCAGGAACCTTGCTGACTTCTCCTCATCAGTCAGCATGGGCTCATGAAAAGATGTATGAGTGGTTTCCATGCTGGTTAAAGCTGTCAACGTATCTTTGCATCTTCCATGTTTCGCATCTTTTTGCTGTGACCAGGAGCCTTCCAGTTAGCGATTTATGGGGTGTGGAGTAAAGTTTTTCTGGCCCATGCCACTCTGGAAGCACGTTGCCTGGCCAGATGCCCCGGCCCTGCAGGAGAACTGGTGGCCTGTTGTCCTTGGTGTCATCCTGCAGTGTTCAGGGCTGAGCACGTTGTGCTTTGTGGTGAATGGGGACGGTAATTTCAGTGCTTGCAGTGGCTCTGATGGGAACACTTCAAAATGATATCACTTTTCCTCTCTGGTAATTCGCGAAGCACTGCAGAGGCTGGGAGGTGGCAAGTTAAAAGGGGTCAGCCCCACTTCCCCGTGCTGAATGGGCTTCACCTGGAGGGCCATTGAGGGCTGAAAGAAGTAGTGCTCCTGGGCTCAGCAGCAAGGGAGGGGGGGGATTTCCTTCATTACTCTTCCCCTTCTGCCGACATGCCTTTTTGTGGTCTCAGGGCCATCCGAAATGAGTGGTGGCACACAATGAAATGCAGTTAGTTTGCAGTATGATGTGTGCAGCATAGCAGGTATCCTCTGCTGCTCTTCAGTTGCTACTGTGCGCTGGGCTTTTCTTCCAGGAGGTTTGAATGCTTCCTGACATAGAATTGAAGTGAGATGCTGGCAGGGAAGGAGGAATCTGTGGAAGAAAGTAGCAATGGAGATGCTTTAACAGCCTGAGGTGGGAGCAGAGCTTTATGTCTTCAGACATTTGCAGCTCACCAACACGGGCAGATGAGCATCTAGTGCTATGTACACCAAGCAGGTCCTTGTGTTAACATCTCACTGTGAAAAATTCTCAATCATTATTAACCAGAGTATTAGAAACCTGAGCTCAATCTCTGCTCTGGGAGGTAGTTAGGAGGATTATCCAACTGCATCCTTTAATGCACTAAGGATGTCTTGAAGAAACTTTTGAAAAAGAATCTTGAAAGGTCCTTTGATTTGTTGTAACCTTTGTGAATAAGCCTGCAAAAACTTGCTAGTATTAAAACAAATATTGATTTAAAGGCCTTTAAAGACAAAGCCAACTCAGCTAATTTTTTTTTTTTTCATCTGATGATTTAAGACTACCTTAAGAAAGAAAAGGATTTATTTTAGGTTGTTTTTTAAACCTAATTGTGGATGAAAGGGAGCCGAGATATAAAAGATTGTCTGATTAGACCAGTTGTATCAACTTTCCTAGTAAAACCTTGAGTCGACGCAAGTATTTATAGATTTCATTTCTATCTGTATTCTAGTGTATGTGATTTCCCAAAATAAATCTCACTTTTATGTAAGGTATTTGTGGGAATAGGCAGTAAAAGCAGAACCTGAAATGCCCAAGAAGTAATTAACCTTCAAGTCAGCAGCAACCATGTGCCGCACATTCTCACATTCTTGAGAACGTCACTGTAAAATACTTCTAGTATTTTGTATTTGTTTGGGGAAAGTATCCCTTGATCCTTCCTGGAGGCACGTGATATATGGGCTTATGTCAGCTGCTGCTCCCATCCGTTACTGCCAGGACAGCTTGTAGAGCGAAATGCCTGTATCTCAGCAGGATCATTCCTAGGTGGCTATGTCAGCTGAGGTGGGGAGACGGGGGCAGCGCTTGGGGAGCAAAATGAAGTCTTTGGTCTTCTGTTGTGACTTGGTTGTAATTTAGTGAATGCTTATAAGGAAAGCAATGTTGCAGGTCCTCAAATACGGAAAGCGGCAGTCAAAATGATAGTTGTATAAGCTCAACTGAGTACTTCTGTGTGTTGAAAAATCAGGTTTTTTTTTAATTATTATTATTAATTTGTTTGTTTTAATGTGTGGGGCAGAGGAGCTCTGCTAAAAAGTGCCTGCGAGCCAGCCTTCAGCTGTTTTGCTGCTCAGTACAGAGATTGCAAATTGCTGATGAACTGTAACTACCAAACCGAGTACAACAGGGAGCTTGTTTTCCTTTGTTTTTCCATGTGAATTTTTAATGATCTCTGCGTTAGCATTTCAGGCTTTGATACTGTAAATCCAGGGTGAAAGCATCACTTTGAATTCTTGATTTCATAAACAGCAAGTTTTGAAACAGCACATTCAACAAGTTAGGTGTTTGTAAATAGATTTTACTAATGGGCCCCTACAGAGGTTTGGGTGCCCTGGAGCTGGGCAGAGGGTACCGGTGCCTCCATTTGCTGTATGTTTTCCTTCTGGACACTGCAGCCAGAGGCAGGGAGCCAGCGGCCACCTCCTGCTAAGGGCCTAGGAAGGCTTTGCAGCTGATTCAGGAGCTGGCCTGCCCAAACCACAGAATTACTCTTAGTGAATGCTCAGTGTCAGGAAAAGCCTGTTATATCCAGCTGTACCAGAGCACCTGTGTAAAAAATGTATCATTAACATTAGGTGGAGATTTCAGCAGCCTGATGATCCACAGCCCACCAGTTTTTCTGGAAAGCTTGGGCTCCACTTAAATGCCAGACCCACAACCATGGTTAGGGTGCTAGGCCTGGGCTGGCATTTCCCTTTCTGCCTCCGTGAACAGTTTTAATTCATGATACAGCATAAGTTTCAGAGCAGATTACAACCTGCTGTGCCTTTCCTCTCAGGTGGCCCTGGTGCAGTGGACCGAGAGCGTGGGCTTAACGCTGGTGGGCAGAGACCAGTCCTCCATGCAGCTGAGGACACCAGGCGGCCACATCCTGAACTTCACCATCCTCCAGATCTTCCCCTTCACTTATGAGAGCAAGCGCATGGGGATAATCGTCCGGGTGAGTGGCTTCAGTTACACGCTTCTGTCTGTGATTCTCCTGCGAATATAATGTGGAAGGTACAAAACATTTGCTCTCAGGAGTGGTGTACTTCCTCAGGCTATAAACTGGTTCTGTGTTTTGAGCTAATAGCATCTCGCTGCTGGGTTAGTTTGGTGATGTATCCTTTCCTTCATCTTCAATTTTTGAACTTTAGTCCCTCATTCAAGCTGACAGGAAAAGGGAGGAGTAAGCTGAAGCTTCAGGCACTGTGTGCGTGTGTCCTCCATGGCTCCGTCTGCCTCTGGCTTCTCCTTCCTGCTCATGTTTTTAATTTCTGTCCTGGATTTCAGCCGTGGGTCCAGCTTGTGCTCGGTCTCCACAGCAGTTGTGGTGGTACAACAGGGGGAGATAGAGACAGCAACAACTGAGAAGGAGTGAGGGGATTGTGGACTGATGCCACAGCAAACAACTTCAGCAGATTGGTAGTGGTAGTGTGGTACTGCCCTGATCTCTGCCAGGTGCTGAAACTCTGTCAGACATTGTGGAAGTACAAGACTGCTGGAGAGGGCACTTGCTGTAGCTGCAGAGAATGGTGGAGGTCTTTCTGAGCTGTTTAACATCTCAAAGCCGTGCTGAGAGTGTTGTATCATGAGCAGAGTTCAAAAATAGCTGAGTTAAGGTAAAAGGGTACATCTGTACATGCAGATAATTTTATCAGCAGGGGCAGGCACTGCACAGGCTAAATATGTGCCCAGCTGAAATTGTGCATGTACCTTTGTGATTCTGTCTGCAAATGCAATAGAAGATCACACTTCCAGAAGTTAATTACCTTGAAAAAGAAAGAATAAGAAAGCATGGATGTTTTAAAAACAGTAGAAACGAGTTATCACCATTATCATCATTAGTTTTCCAGATACTGCTAGGAAATCAATGTTAGAAAAATAAATCAATCCAGCTGAAGCAAGGCACTTCCATTTTCCTGCAAAGCAAACAAGGTGAAGCAGTTTGAATATTTCTTTTGGAGATAATTAAAACATTGCTGTTATTTTTTTTACTGAAAGTACAGACATATAATTGGTGCCAGGAATTTAAAACACGAATAGGAAACCTATAATCCAGGGCAAGATATGATTTGCTGTATCATTGCATAGGATCTGCAGCCTTGTTATTTAGGGTGGGGAGAATGGGTAAGGTTGATCCTTGCCTCCTTTTGCTTTGTGCTAAAACTAGGTTGCTGCATAGTTATTTGGGGGTATCTGGAAAGAGAGTGTAAGATTATCTTCTGTCTCGTATTTTAAGTTATAAAACAGTGGGTGGAATAGTCCTTGTTGTCATTAGAAGCAGCTGGGACCAGGGTAGTGTATGTGAGCCGCTTCCACAGCAGATTTATTTGGTCTGCTTCATTGGCTAACGTTTGGAGGCTTCACAAATATGAACTTCTCTGGCTGTCTGGCAGAACGCAGCCTCTGTCAGAAACAACATCATGGAGGAATAATGTCACGGAGAACTTGAAATCTCTCAGTAACAGCAATATTGGTTATAAAGATAGAACTGTAACGTGCACACAATAGCTTTTGCAAACCCATGCATGACAATCTGTGTTTCATACAGATTGAAATTCATTAAAGCTCACACAAATGGCTGTATTTGCATTATTCCACCTGAGTATTTTGGACCTGGGTCTCCCGTTACTCAAGGAACTGCTTTTAAGTGCTGGATTCCAGGCCTCAGTACAGCGGCATAAATACGTATTTCAAGTTGTTCCAGGCTTTGGAATATTAAAACATGCCTGAGGGCAGGAATGCTGGTTGAAATGGGCTGATAGGCTGAGCTTGTACAAAGTAATCAGTGTGTTAAATCTGTGAGTCTAGAGACCTGACTGAATGTGTTTGAACACAGAGTCCCACAAATGTGTCCTGCTGCATGGGATGATAGCTGCAGCAAGGATAGCATATGTACCTCTAAATACAGCAAGCATAATTTCTTCAGCTGGACTATTTTTTTTAATGGTAAAAGTGATGTGGTGCCTTCAGGCAACCTTTTTGAGTCCTAAAAGAAAAAGATGAGCAATAAAAGATGGAGGAATAAAAAACCTTTCCCTACCATTACTTATGATAAGTACTTTTTTTTTTTTTTTTGAGGAACTGTTTTATCAAAAGTTTAAGAAGTGGGCTAACCATCAGAACAAGAAAACACTTCTTTTAAATTGTGATTGCGTGCTCAGCAGAGAAACGGATGCTCTGAAATGCTTTCTCATCTAACAAAAAGTAGAAAAGTATCTAAGTAGAAAGGAGATCTTTTTTCCCCCCTTTATGTATGATAAAATGACAAGATGCAAGTCAGTGATCTGAAGCTTGTGCCTTTTAAAACAACCATGAGATACATTCCTCCCATTTAGGAAGAAAAAGTTTCCTATTGTGCATTTCTGTATTTAATGTAGTACTGCTGAAGAAAATGGCAAAACTCCCACTTGTGGTCAGTGGGAGCAATATCAGGCCCAGATCCCAAGCCTGTAAGACAGGTTTGTATTGCTAATAGAAGTACGCACTGCCTCCTCCATCATGCTTGGTAGCGAAGTGTCTTCATTTTGCAGCTGTGAGCTGCTGCTAAGTCACTGTACAGCCTCCTATGCACCCTGTGTGGAGCCAGGTTTGGAGTAGCAGCTGCTGGCTGCTTGAGTGTTACCTTAGCATGTTCCTGTATACTCCAAAATACTATCAGGGTTTACATTTGCGTTAAAAACAGTTTAAAAATCACTAACTGTCAAATAAAATGTTTTTATTGAATGTGCATGTATGCAGGTATAGGCAGTCATGTTGGTTTTGATACACAACTTGCAAAGGTGGTTAGTTACCTCTTCAGCAGATCTTCTAAATCTGTGCTACTTGTCTAAGGATCAGAAGAAAGTAGCATAAAGAGTCCAGAAGACACCAGAAGCATTGTGCAGGAGGGGAGAAGAGAGCAGCTGTAGAATGAAACCACACTCAGGAATGCAGCGAGTAGAATTAAGATGGTAATATTTTCTGCTAAGCCATACAGATATTGCCCATTCTTAGAAAATGCCATTTTTCCAGCTAGCAGGAGCCACTGCGATTGTCTTGCCAGCATAATCTGGGTATAGAATTTCAGCAAGTGATTCATGCATCAAGCTCAGCAATGCCGTTACCAAACTCTTTGGCAGGGACGCCCGTCTCCCCTGCTGGTCCAGTCCTCTCTGGCTCTCATAAAAAGATCTCCTTCAACACACAACATTTAGTAAATAAAATAGTAGTTAATATTGAAAACAAGTAGCAGATGTGCCTCATTTGGGATATTTTTGCAGTATCTTCTATATGTGATCAAACTGTCATCTCTGTAGCTGATTATTTCAGTTCTAAGAAGTCCCGTTTTAACAAAGCAGCCACTCTTTACAGTACTGTTTACTTACTTATCTTCTTGAAAAGAGGCCTGTTTGTTTGACCACAACATTTTCCATTCTTCTTTCTCTCTGCTTTTTTCCCCTTACCCATGTGGAATGGTCTTTGTTGCGAAGTGAAGATAGTGCTATTGTCATATCTGGAATTGAAAGAAGCCTTTGAACTGTGGCCAGAATCAGACCACGGTGGAAAAAGATGCTTCTCCAAAACAATATAACTGGCAAATCTTTGTGTAGATTTATAGTGTGATCTTACCATAATATGAGAACGCACTAACCTCCTACTGAACTCGGTGAGAGGAAATGACTAATGCAAGGAGATAGCTGATACAGTATTTATATTGGACAAAAACTCTAAACTATCTTAAGCCGGTTCTGCAGCACGGGAAGTAGAGTCCTCATGCAGTTTCCTACAGAGATGTTGTTAGACACTTTTTAATCAAATAATTTAATAGATAAACCCTTACCTTTTGCCAGCGCCAAAAGTGTTATGTTTTATTTAAGCAGATTTTGTTTGTTTTGGTAGTTGCACGTATTCTGCTTTGGGGGAGGTGGGATGTATGGGTATCGGTATGTGAAGGCTAAACCTTTCAGGGCTTTGAAAAACATTCTTAGGCTTAATCATAAGAATCTTACCTGCAAAGCTCTTTGAGCTTGGCAGAAGTCTTTGGTAGAGTATCTTAATTATCCTTGGCCACTTCTTAATTGCCCTAGCCAAGTCACTTATTTCTCTTCCTTGGGTTTTTAGTATCTGCATCAGGTGCTGCTTTGCCTTGCTGTGCAAGTGAACTGTTTTGCCACAAGACGTCAGGCTTTTAATCTATCGACTTGTACTCCTCGTGTGTGAGAGCCATCACCACGAGTTTCTGTAATGGCAGAACAGATTGACGCCTATATTAAACAGTGTAAAAACAAAGCAGTGTTCATTGTGCTTTTCTTTAATTTCTCATTTTACCTAAAGTATTTCTTCCCCTTTGTTCATGGCTGTCTATTTCCAGACCTTTCTAGACTTTCTGCTCTTGCGTGTTAAGTTTATTTTCTTCCTATCCCTGGTGGCTATCTTCGTTTACAGAGCAGTTTGTTCCTTACTCATTGTTTTGTCTCCTTTGAGGAAATTGCCAGGGTTTCCATTAGCTTGTAATACTAATAGCTGTGACCTCCTTAGGTATCTGCCTGGTTAGAAGGGATTTTTTAATTTGTGGTAATGTAAATATGCTTTGCTTGCAGCCTACAAATTACTTCTATCAGATAAGGCAAGCAGCAATCTAACCTTTCCACGGCAAGCATAAACTTTAATTATGCTTATGTTGTATAATGTAACAGGGTAAATTAAAGTGACTTTTACTCTGTTAATTTTTGTGCATCTGTTTTATTGTTCCTGGTAAGTATGAAGCAGGTTTTCAGGGTGAGGGCTAGAGGTTACTCCAAAGGCACACGCTGTTAGGATTGAGAAGTGGCTGCACGGGGATCACATGTTGCTGATTAAGAAGCTGATCATACTTGTCTAAATTCCTGCTGCAAGTAACTGAACTGTAATTGAATAGGCATCTCGTTCTGGCCCTGAGACAAGATGCTGGGCCAGATGGACCTTCAGCCTGACCCTGCACAGACATTTTTGTGACTGTTGTGTAAAAAACCTCATCACTTAGCTTGCTGAGACCACTCCAAATGTGCTAATAATGGCCCAACTTTGACTCTTCTGCTTCTCAACTTCAGGATGAATCAACAGGAGAGATCACCTTCTATATGAAGGGCGCTGATGTGGTGATGGCTGGCATTGTGCAGTACAACGACTGGCTGGAAGAAGAGGTATGGGGAGGTCTCTCTTGGTCCTGAGGGTTCCTCCCGAGAGTGCTTTTCCCCTTCCAGGGCAACACCTGACAAAGCTTCTGCTGTCAGTGTGCCAAAATGGGCACAAGTGCTAAAACACCTGCAGGCCAAAAGATCATGCATTATGGCAATCCACTGTTAATCTTCAGCCTTGTTACTTCTTCAGCAGTAACAAGGAAGTCAGGTGGCAAGTTCAGCATATTTAGTGCAGAATAATTTCTAAAAATAAAATGGATTTTGCTCCAGACGGGTTGCTATTCAAGATCACCTAATTTGTCATGGGCTTGATCCTGTGTCTGGATTTATTTTAGACTGAAAGGTCTGATTTCAAAACTCCATTTGGCAGATTTGTACTTGGATGTGTTTGTCAGGTTAGCAGTAATGTTGACACAGAGTTCATAGCAGTAGCATCATTTACTGGTATTCCTCAGCCCCACACCCCAGAGTTCATAGAAATAATGGATTGGTCTTATTTTAAAGAGTTTGTGGCCAAAGATTCCAAGTCTTTAAATCAAAGGTTTGTGTCCTTTTACTTAGAAATGGAGAAAATGAAATCAATGGGGCTGTTTTTGCCATGTTGATATGGCAGAGGGGACAGTTTTGTTTCTGATCACTGGGATAGATTACAAACCATTGCAGATCTCCTTTTTTCCTCTCGAGTTTATCATGCACTTTATCAGATGTTATAGACCTGCTGGGGTTGCTCAAATGGGACGGTTATTTTCTTAACCTGCTATCTTGCATTGCAATCTCTGAAATGCTGTGCATAAATCATCTTACTTGAGATGCAGTTTATGGTTTACAATGTGATACTTCTTTCCAGTGTGGTAACATGGCTAGGGAAGGCCTGAGGGTTCTCGTTGTAGCCAAGAAGTCTCTGACAGAAGAGCAATATCAAGACTTTGAAGTAAGTTCTTTGTTTGTTTTTTTTTCTCTTTGTTTTTAAACAAATAATCACTGAAGTGATTCTCACAGACCTCTAATGATAATGCCGCCTCTCATCTCCGTACTCCTTCTGTTAGAATTGCCATTTTTCAGTGTCTTGCTGTTCTTTTAATCAAAGTGCCTTTTAAAGTGATATGTAGGAAACTGGATCCCGTCCAGGACTCTCCAAAACAGTTCCTGAATCCTGCCTTCTAATCTTCTACGGTTATAAATTCTGCAAATATCCATCATTCATTAGACAAGTTGTGTTTGTTTGAGGCAATGTGTTGGCTTTTAATTTTCATTGTTGCATTCTGGCATCCAGGGAAACTACAAACATCCCACATATAACACAGCCATGCTTCATGGAAACACAAGCTTCATGCGTGGGGTATGTTAGATGGGTCTCTGCACACGGTGCTAACTTCTGTACCCCAAGCAGGCAAAATGTGAAGTAAAACTGGTTAAATGCAGAAGTGAGATGGTGGGAAGCTTCAGGATTCTCTGCTGTCCTCGTTTGGAGAAGTGTTAGTCAGAAAAGCAGTGGTTGGACCTGTGGTGTGATGGCATTGTTCCCAGGTTTGTGTGTGTGTGTGCCACGCTGTGTGCCGTGCCACTTGGCTGGCATGGGATAGGGGCAGAGTGACAAAAACTTCCTGAAATATTTTCTGGCCCATTCTGTAACAGCACCTTGTGCTCATGGGCCGTTACAGGTGACACCTCTGAATGACAGTCAGCAGATAGTTTTGGGGCTTCATGCTGGCTAACCCCTGTGTTGCACAAAAATGCAAGCTGACCGTTCATGTGGCTGTGGCTACCTCTGCTCTGTCCTCAGGCACGCTACGTGCAGGCGAAGCTGAGTGTGCATGACCGCTCCCTGAAGGTGGCCACGGTCATCGAGAGCCTGGAGATGGAGATGGAGCTGCTGTGTCTCACCGGCGTGGAGGATCAGCTGCAGGCGGATGTCAGGCCCACTCTGGAGACCCTGAGAAATGCTGGCATTAAGGTTTGCCTAATTTAATATTACCCCGGCAGAAATACCTAGGCTCTCAGGAGTTTACTGTCCTGCAGACAGAAGCTGACAGTTTGGGGCCCTGTTGATGAAATGTTCTAGCAAGTGCCCTTTGGGAGCAGGAACAGTGAGGCTGGCTGATGCATTTGAGCACGACTTTGGGTACAGAACATGTGGGAAATGTTAAAAGTTAACACGTGAGAGTGCGTCATCTTCTGTGCGTTTCTTCCCTCGGCCTGTTCTGGCTCCTTCCGCTGAGAAACCGGGTGCATGTGCAGGAGGGGAGCTGCAGGAGACTTTGGGGTTACATGAAACAACAGGGCTGTTGTGGGGTTTAGTGGGTGATATTGGAAGTAGGGTGATGGTTGGACCAGATGATCTTGAAGGTCTTTTCCAACCTTTATGATTCAATGACTCTGGCACACGGTGGAGCTGGGGTGAAGCGCTCGGCTGTGGAGGTCAATGCTTTGCAACAGCCACTAGAGGGTGCCTGAGCCAAGAGAATGAGAGGCTGGAAACCCATTTTTTTGGGCTCCTGCATCTGAGACGCAGGCACTTATGGCCCCAGCTGTGCTTGGCAGAGAAGGATTCTTGCTCAGTTTTCCTCTCTGAGAACTTGTCATTCAGATTCTGGTTTTGAAAAAGGGAAAAAATAAAAGACTAAACATTGAGATTCAGGCAGTAAAAGTAGATAAAATGTTCTGCTTGTGGCTTTTCTGCTTGAAATATAAAAGCGAGCAAAATATTGAGCTGTGCTGTAAATACAAAAGCAGGGAGGGCTGTGTGTTGGAATTTAGATAGGAATTGGAATTCCAGGCTTAAGACAGTCTTCCAGAAGTGTTTTCTGTTTGGAGCAATCCCTTTAAGCAACATGATCTCGAGCTACAAAGTGAGATGAGCAGGATAAAACAGTTACTCAGCAGTGCTGTGGCTTTATCTGATATAGATCTGGCCAGTAACTCTGGAGCAGTTTAATATTGTTTTCTCACCTTGGCTGCAGTGGGCATTGTGGTGCAGCGTGGGTTGTGTGGGGCTGTGCTTGTTATGGTGGTGTGTTGATTAGGGTATAGCATGCAAAAAGCAAATCAGAACTGAAGGCAGTCTTGTAATTCATTACAGGGACCATCTTGTTAAGATCAAATCATTTTCCAACCTCAGATTATTAAATAAATGAGTCCCTGTGCATTTTTAAAAAAGTTTAGTTAAATAGTTGAATATTCTTGGGCGTTGTCTTGAAAGAATAAAAACACTGAAAAACCGGGGGGGGAGGGGGGAAATAGAGAAAAAAAAAAAAAAAAAAGAAAAGAAAAGAATAGAAAACATATATTTACAGTATTGAGGGAATTCCCTGCCAGATTATAATATATTATTGCTGCTGAATATTGCGGCTGACATTGCTTTCAAATGCCCCCCAGCAGCAGAAAATAAAAAGAGCAGTGTGTGTGTATATATATTTTAAAAAAAAAAAAAAAAAGACTAACACAAAACCAACTCAGTCTGTTCCAGATGCACACATCAGCAGTGAGCTAACCCCAGTTGCATCATCCACATTTGAGGCAGGGCCATGAGGGATATTTCTGCAGCAAGGCCTGCTTATTTCAGCGTACAAGAAATAGCTGGGGTGGGACACATTAACACACGCATACACATTCTTTAGCTTGCATTTAGTGGGTTTTATCAGCAGAATCTTGAAATATTGCAGGTGGAAAAATGCTATTCAGCTTGTAACCTCTTTTGCAATTCAGCCTCTTTAAAAGCTTTGCTTTTTTTTTTTCATCCATGAGAATTTTCTGTACATATTAAAATAGGCCTTTTTTAGAGAAATAATTTGTATGTATATTTCCTAATAGTTCTCTTCCATGCCTGAACTGGTAGGTGGTAATTTTAGATGTCTTGCAGACGTGGCTGTTAAGTTTTGTGTTTAATATATTAAATACTTGGATTTTAGGTGTGGATGCTGACCGGGGATAAGCTAGAGACAGCCACGTGTACAGCGAAGAACGCTCATTTGGTGACAAGGACACAGGACATCCATATATTCAGACTAGTGAGTAATACCCGTGTACTGCTCTCAAGACCTGTTCAGGTCACCAAATGCCAGGACAGGAGGGGTGCTGAGATCAGAGCTCTGTTCCAGCAGCAGACCCAGACTATTTATGTTTTTTTGACCCAGCTTTTTATCCCCTTGAGGTTTTGTTTATCAGTGTGCTGCCTGTCCATATTGCTTTTGCTCTCCTTGAGACTTGTTTGCTTTGTCGGGGTGAAAACAAACAAACTCTTCCTCCCTGCCATGTTTTTCTCCAGGTGACTAACCGTGGAGAAGCCCATCTCGAGCTGAATGCCTTCCGCCGGAAACATGACTGCGCACTTGTTATTTCTGGCGACTCGCTGGAGGTAGGCTGAGAGCTCCCCAGACTGTTCAGGAGCAGCCCCAACACCCTGTCGCTGATTTCTGATTTGTAAAGAAACATAGCACAAACGTAGTGATTGATGCTTGTGATCTCTGTAAATTAGGTGTGTCTGAAATACTACGAGTATGAGTTCATGGAGCTGGCGTGCCAGTGCCCTGCCGTCGTCTGCTGTAGGTGTGCTCCAACACAGAAAGCCCAGATCGTGCGTTTGCTGCAGGAAAGGACTGGCAAGCTCACCTGCGCCGTAGGTAATGGACTTGAGAGAAACTTGAAAAACAGTTTTGCCTCCTTTTTAGTCTGCTCAACCTCTTGTTCATACATTAGGCAGAGTCTAAGATTTTGTGTCTGTGGGGACATCTGTGGCTGGTATGAAAAGACTGAAAAGTGTTTTAAGCATGTGAACTGTTGTTTTTCTTTAAAAGCCTGACTTATGTCAGCTTCAGGCTGCAAGCAGCCAGAGGTTGAAGTCAGAAAAGCATGTTTTGGCTATGCAGCTGTGCAATAAGAAATCTGTTATAAGTGTTTCAGAAACAGCACCGCTCTAGTTAGAGTTGAGTGGCCGTGTAGGATGGAGTCTTTTTATTTTTATTTTTATTTTTTAATGTGAACAGTCCCGTGTCATCCCATAACACCTGGAAATGCTGAGCTAAGGAACAGGTTCTTTGTTTTTTTCTGGGGGAAGGATGATTGGTAAAATCAAGTTTTGCATATGGAAACTCATAAATATTTGGGGTGATACCTTTGCAGAACAGAATTTGAACTTTGTCAGATACAGTGTTATTGTTAGCAGGAGCTTTATTTCATCATTGTATGTAAAATAGTACACCTACTAGTCAGTTTAACTGATCAGTGGCCTTGAATTCATACAGGTCTATTAAAAACAAAACAAAAACACACAAAAAAATCAAACCACTTCTTTAAGAATTCAAATTCTCAAGTTCTGTTTAAATTCCTGCTTTTGTTAATAAGGTTCAGTGTTTCTTCTAATGTTACAGCCTGGCCCAGATGCCTTTGGTTAGGTTGCAAGTTGGATCTGTTGCTTAACTACCAATGTCATTCATCTGTGCTGTGACCTGCAGGTGATGGAGGGAATGATGTTAGCATGATTCAAGAGGCTGACTGTGGTGTCGGAGTTGAAGGAAAGGTGAGATTCTCATGCTTAATAAGACTTCTAATGGCAATTCAGAAACTAGTTAGCAAGTATCTCTTAAGTAAATCCTCAGAAATTTGTGCAGGAAAGTGAGAAGCTTCCACAAGAATAATCATCCAACCAAAAATGAAGTGACAAATAGTTTTAGTAGAGTTGAAGTTTCTAATTTGATTCTTGGGAGATTCCTTGAACTTGAACCACCATGGTTAATTTGGGGTTTTTAATCGTGTGTTGGTGCTCCAAATGCTGGGGTTATGATTGCTCTTAGAATTAAAAATGGGTTATATTTTATCTGTAGAGTGTGTATTATTTTAGAAAGCAAACTCTAGGGTAGAGTTCTAGTTCATGCATGTGGAGTTGTTTTGAGCAAAAGGACTGAATTTAATGGGGGTGAAAGACTCTGCTTGCAGTATGCCAAAACATTAAAATTGAGTGAACTGTTGAGACTGAACATTTGTGTTCAAAACTGACCTGGTATAAAATGAGTGTCATGTTAACATCCATGTTGTGAATCATAGTCCAGAGGGTTGATTAGAATCAGAGGCCAGGGTTCAAATGGGAATTCTTTTCATATTTTTGCTCTTTAAGTAAAGGCTGTGGTGGAAGGCAGAAATGCTGAGGTAATACTCTCCTCCACCTAATGAATTGCAATTTTTCTTGGAAATTCTGTTGTGATAACTAGTAAATAATATATATATATATATATATATAGTTTTCCCCAATAATAAAATGATTTCCCTATAATTTTGCTTGCTATTGTACACAGGAAGGCAAACAAGCATCACTTGCAGCAGATTTCTCTATCACTCAGTTTAAACATTTGGGTCGTTTGCTGATGGTGCATGGACGGAACAGCTACAAGCGGTCAGCAGCTCTCAGTCAGTTTGTAATCCACAGGAGCTTGTGCATCAGTACAATGCAGGTCAGTGGGCTGTCGTGTGGGCTTTTCCATTGAAGAGGTAGAAAAAAAAGCAAAAAGCAAAGGTTCTGCTTTTCAGTTTGCATGCAGTTATTTTTTCTTCTGAAAATTTTCTTGGGTTGGGAACTTCAGACTGTTACTTTGTTATGAAAACACACAAGCTCTTGGTATTGGATGAAGATCAGCAAGTTCTCCAAAACTGGACAAACAATATTCTGCCCTAGGAAACATTGCTGTGATACAGTATGGCATTGCTGATTTTAGTAATGCCAAAAAGTACTGAAAATCTGAAGGAGAACAATATTCTGCTAAGTGCACTTAATTTCAGGTGTGTTTTAGGTAAGGACTTCAAATAGTGGGACTGTAGTTAAGCATCTGGCTGAAGACCTGGCTCAGAACCTGATGAGGTTCCCGAAAGCTTGGTCTGATGTGGTGCAGAGTGTTCCCAGGAGGCTGTTGAAGCACATTTTAACCTCCCCAAGTGCTCAGCAGTCTGTTCCTCTTCGTTCCAAAGAGAACCTTAGAAACAGATTTAGTAGTCTTGAAATTTATGTTGCTCGTGTGTGCAGAGCCCCAGTATAACAAAAATGCAATTGCCAGTTGACAGGGAGAGCTGAAAGAGATTTTAAGAGTTTGTAATCCATATTCTGTTCTTAGCTGTGGTGACTGGAGTGAAAGTTGCCGTTAAGGATGAAGGTTGCTCTTTGGGACTTTTATTTCCACACTGTAGAGTATAATTGCATGCATAAAAAATACTAAAGCTTTTTAGTAAAGCACTTGATATTTTTCAGAAGGCTCATTCTTCCTTTCTACCTTTTTAGAATAAATGTGTTAAAGAGGGATAACTAGAGACAAAAGGCTCAAACTCGAGAGGATGATCTAGCTTCCCCTTCAGCAGAGGCAACCTAAGAGACATCCCAAGCTAAAAACAAGATCAGAAAACAAACCCATGATTTCTGTAACTGACAAAAATTATTTTTACATAGTGCAGGCATAATCTAGGGAATGAGACATAAATAAGTATGCACCTGTCCTTCACAACATTTGGATGGCTTTGATCAAAAGAATGGGCTTCGAAGGAAACTCTTTATGCTCTTTTCTGTGGAATTATATTACAAAAAATTTTCCAAGTCCAGTTCTTCAGTGTTTGCTCTTAAACATAGTTTTCATCCAAGGTTTGCGTAGGAATAAAAGGGTTGATATTACATTCTTCTTAGTTTCGGGAATTTGGAGAACCCACTGAAAGTACTTTCCAGCTTGAACAGGCCATATTTTTAAGCTGTTACATTAACTGCATTATTTAATGCCTGAAAAGTTTCTATTTTCTTTTCTAGGCTGTTTTCTCATCCGTATTTTACTTTGCTTCAGTTCCCCTCTACCAAGGCTTTCTCATCATTGGGTAAGAGCTCACTTTTTTATTAATAGTGTGGAAAACATATGTGTAATGATAGATTTGGGCTAATTAACATGCAAGGCATGCACATCTCTGCTCTGCATATTTCACAGCACTGCTTCAGAAGGCAGGTGTGATCTGTATCCCTCTGTGTTGAACAAAGCCACCGAGGCAGTGCAGTCACGTCTAGAATCCTTTCCAGAAGGAGAATGTCTCAAATTCAGAATATTGGAAGGTTACAGCAGTGCATCTTCCAGAAAGAGCTCCTTCAATCCTGGCAAAAGTAGAAAGACAGTCCTGGTGCTCTGGTGGCTGTGCAGCAATGAGAGCCAGTGCCCAGCTCCTGACAGTGTCATTTTAAGGGGACAACACAAAATCTTCAATGGGAGGAATCAGCTGATACAGTAAACTGAGAGATAGCAGTAAAATATACTGGTATTGCACTTGCAATCCCATTACTCTATAAGCTATCCATTATGTGATTAAAAAACAAACAGCAAATTCATCCCCACTCCCTTCTGGTGCGAACAGGACTCAGCCCAAACTGTGGAGTGGAATTTAGGGTGGGGACAGGTCTGTCCTTGGCTCCATTAATAAACCTATAACACCAGTTGCAGTACTTGAAACAGTCATGTAGCTGTGAATGTTTCTAATCAAAAGCTATTCAGAAAGCAAATCCTGCAGGTTTTTCCTACATGCAAAACTCTAGTGTGTTCCCTTTGGAAGTTTTTATAATACGGACGTTATTTAGTACTTTGAGTTTACTGTACTGTATTTTCTTTCTGAAGATTAGCGTTTTTGTTTGCTCATCTAGATCTTAGCTAATTTTTGGTCTTTAACCTTCTTCGCAGGTACTCCACAATTTACACAATGTTTCCAGTGTTTTCCCTAGTCCTGGACAAGGATGTTAAATCTGAAGTTGCAATGTTGTACCCAGAACTCTACAAAGATCTTCTTAAGGTGTGGGAGACTCTCGTATGTTTTGGTTTCAGGCAAAATCCTTGTTTTGATTAGAAACTCTCTAAATGTTTTAAATCAAATGTATTTTCAGTAGATACAGAACTCATTGTTGGCCATATCATATATTTTCAAGCAAAATTATTTTAAAGGCAAATTTGAATTAACGGATATAACCAGATTTTAGTGCAGTTTGCTATTGAATGCTGCATAAAATACAACTTATTAAAAATGGCTGGGAAATAATAGTTGTATTCTGCAGGAAATTCAAAGTATTTAATATTACTGATTTGTTCCAAAATAAAGGGAGAAGAGAAATTGTCAGGGAATTTGCACTCTCCTGAAGCCAGAAAAGGGGGGTGGGGGTCATAGGGGTAAGGGATCTATTAATTTCATGAGGGAAGGAGGTTATCACATAATTTCTTGAATGGAAATTTGCCTTAAGGATCATCTAAGGGGATTGTCTAAAAGTTTGGTTGCTGTGCCTTTTGTTGTTGCCTAAGCATGAAAGACAGAGTTCCTTCTCCTTAGACAAAGGAAACTTTATTTGATACTTACCATAGAAATATCGGGAAGGTAAATCTTGTCTTTGGTTCTCTTTTTTTCTTTTCTGGAAAATTTTTTGAATAACTGGGTATGTGGACTGGGAACATCTTTCTTAATTGAAGGAAAGGATGGACTGAGTCTTCAACAGATCCTTTCCCTCAAGGATTTCTGTTAAACAGATACTCTCAGAAGCAAAGCCTGTTTTTCCAACAGTCTGAATAAGTCTCCATCTGGTTTCACTTGTATGTTGTCTCTGATGTCATAAACCACTAATTCTCCAACCATCCTTAGGCCTGGTCTAAACATAGGTTTTTTTGTACTGGTATAGCTGTGTTGGCTGAAGAAGCTTTTTTTTAAAACCTATCTGCCTTCAATATGATGTGATTTGTGTGTGTATAGAAATATAATATTAATATATACATATATTTGTGTATACACACATCTTATATTTCACAGTACAGTGACTAAACTCATGAGACATCGTTGCATTGAATTAATTGTGTGTGCAGTAAGGAAGAGGTACTGTGCAAGCAGTGAGCTTCCACAGTCCCAGGCGTCCTCTGCACATCATGAAAAATGAGAATAAAGAGACAGTACTTCAGGGTTGGTTGGTTTGGTTTGGTTTCTTTCCAAATCACCTTCAAATTCCCTTTTATTAATTGGTGGGTTGACCTGTAAGTGAATGTTCATAAAAGAAAACCCTAAGAGAGCTGTTTTTTTTTTTATTCCCTCTTTTAGGGACGACCATTGTCATACAAAACATTTTTGATATGGGTCTTAATAAGCATCTATCAAGGTAAGAAATCAGCTTCTGCTTATGCCTTTACATGTTTTGATGAGTACAGAATATCTATTTATACTGTGAGAAGCTAAGGAAGTGAATTTAGCAATGGATCCTTAGGTTATTGAATCAATATTTCTTTTTTTGTTTGTTTGTTTTTTGTCTCAGAAAATTTTGGTAGCATTCCCAAAGCAAGAAACAATTTAAAGCTAAATATTGGCAGCAACTGGTCAACAGTGTCACAGTGGTGTGATGTCAAAGTTCAAAACATTTTGCCTTTTTCCATCGGGACAACTCTTTGTGATTTTGTGCAAGTTCCTTTTGGTGCTGTAATTGTTCCATCTGTATAGTAGAGCTGGAGACTCTTCCTTTGTTTTGAAAAAGGTTTCCAAATGTATGGGTTATGCTGGTTAGTCAGTATGCAAAACAGAATCTGTGGATTAGTGTATTTTATCTAAACCCTGTTTATTAGCAGTGGCAATAGCTCTGGTTACTTCATAGCCATTTGTAATTAAGGATTAGAGTAGAGCTCAAGGTCTTGATCATATCACATATACATGTACTCCACGTAGCCTGCTAGGATAGTTGAGCAAATACCTTAATTACAATGCATCCATTTTACAAAAGTGGATGTGGGGATAGGGATATATGACTCTACAAAGTCTTTTTATTTAATTTTGTCTTTTTTTTTTTTTTTAATTAAGTAACCTCAAACTCTAATACTTTAACGGTTAATCAGGGTATCATGGAAAAAGTATACATAACGCTGAGCTATAAAGCTAAAAATGGTAACATGATCCTGTGACAAAATTTCTTGTTTTCCAAAACTCCTTTATCAACAACAGTCAACATAAATGTGCCAAAATAAGCAGCTAGTTCTTACTGATTTAAATGATGTTACCATCCTCCGTAGGGAGTGAAGCCAAGAATACAAAAGCTCTCTTAGCATTATCTTCTGAAATCTAATACAGTAGAACCCTTCGACAGGGCTAACGGTCTTCTGTTGCTGTATAAATATGATGGCAAAGCCAAGGCATTTATAGAAAACTCACAAGTGGTGGAAAGCTACAGCCAGAGGGTGATGCATTGAGGGAAAGATTTATCCTTGAGCTGAGACCACTATCTCGTTACAATATTTGGTTAAAGTGACTTCACTTCTGATGTGCTAAATAACTAAAAAACATCAGGCCAAACAATTGGACTAGTTGCTAGCAGAGATGAGCCTAACCAAAAACTTGAGCAGCCCTAAATTTTGGAAAGTTCACAGCTGGATTTGAACTCTGTGGCTCGAGCTCTAGTCACTTGCAGGTTTTCCCTTCCGAAACTAGCCTAGTGTGATGGATGTTGGTGCAGATTACTCATGCTGCTAACATGAGTTATTTATGCAGGTGGCTGTGCAGGGTGTTTTGAGCATTCCCTGGCTTATAGCTAGAATAGAAGTACACAACAATACATCATTAATGGTGTGCTTTAGTGTGCCCTTCTTTTAGGGGAAAGTGTCAAGGGGAGAGAACTTGGCCAAAGTAGTACAAAAAAGAAACTAACTTGTATCAACTGAGCTTCATAACACCTTACTTCTATCTGGGCACTGAGGCAGTGCAGTGGGATTTAGAAGTATTTGATATCTTTAAGCTTCTGAGTAGTGACCAGCTGCTTTTCTGGAAGGATAGAGTTTCATGATGCTAGAAGTCACCAGCTGCCAAAATAGTGTGTGTTAATTTCCTATTTCCATGTGTCTATGAACATAATAGATTATCATAAAAGTCTGGGTACCTCTGCAGTAACTTTTCCTTGTCTTATCAGTTGTCTCCTAAATAGTAACTAGGTCATTGTCATTACATTTAACAGGCTTCATGACTATGTTTCAGCCTTTCCAAGACTTAGCAGTGGGTTTTAGAGCTTCAGCTGTTTTTTAAAAAAATATCCAAATTGGTCTACTCTTTTGCAGGTAGCATCATTATGTATGGAGCACTCCTCCTCTTTGAATCTGAATTTGTCCACATTGTCGCCATTTCCTTCACATCTTTGATTCTCACCGAGTTGCTGATGGTAGCATTGACAATCCAGACATGGCACTGGCTCATGATAGTGGCTGAGCTGCTTAGTCTCTCCTGCTACATAGCTTCCCTGGTCTTCTTACATGAGTTTATCGGTAAGGTTAAATGCCTTTTTTCACCAACCAGTTGCTTCATGACCTGGACTGTAAGGACATGAACTCAAAGGCTGTTGAGGAAGTTAACATGATTATAATGACAGTGGTTCTGACCAGAGCAAACTCTTTAATTCTGAAGGATATTTTATGGTTCCTTCTCATAGCAAACACTAGAGGAGATAAGGGTAAGGTAGTCAGTAAGCTTTGTGCTGATCAGTGAATCTCATCCTTGCTTTCAGAGCTCCACTGCATATCACCTGTCGTGTGGAATAGTGGTCTTTTATTTCCATGTGGGAACTGAACTTGAAACTAAAAATGTTATCCTCTGTTGTTGATTTGAAAGATGCCATCTTCTAACTGGATGAAGTAAAGTTACCCAATTCTATCTGCTTCAATGGGGACTCTTCTCTTGTGTTTTTTGTTGTTGTTTTGTTCATTTGCTTTTTTTTTTTTTAATTTACCTGGAAGACAGCTAATCATTTTAGTTTCCCTGGCTAAAGGGAAAAAGGCGAGGAATTCTAAATTTCCAGATTTACTCTGGTAGTTGTCTGTTTGCAAGTATCAGGTCCATACAGTTTGATCCAGGGTTTGTTCAGGAAGCCACAAGATGTCACTACTTCTTCCATAAACTCTTTGTATCCTCTGAAGACAATGAAGATAACTTCCCAGTGGGCTAGATCTCACGAATACGGGTATACCAGCCCTATTTTGAACAATACTTCGGCTATTTTTGTAACACTTCTGAGATACCATGACTGAGTTAAGAGATGTATTTGCTGGACTACCAGCCACGTAGCAGAGGACAAGTCCCAGAGTACAAGTAGTCCATTTAAAGGAAGCTCAGTATTGCCAGCAGATGGATATCCCAGTTTCAGATGAGGAATATCTGTGTGCTTGTCTGTGATGGGTTATGTGCCCTGCTGGAATCCTACAGGGAATGAGTTATGCAGAAAGCTGAATCTTCTGTGAAAGAGAAAGGCAGAAAAGTGAGGAACCAGGGACTGCATGAGCTTTGAAATTCTGTGTGTGTGGAGAAGGTGAGGCTGTTTAAGCTGCATTGTTAGATTGTATGGCTTTTCTGTACCTCTTCCCAGAATGTGCTTCCCTTCTTTCTTGACTCTGCTCTTCTCTTTTTACAGATGTTTACTTCATTGCAACTTTGTCATTCTTGTGGAAAGTCACCGTCATCACTCTGGTGAGCTGCCTTCCCCTCTACGTCCTGAAGTACCTGAGGCGAAGGTTTTCTCCCCCAAGCTATTCAAAGCTCACATCTTAGGGCTGCTTTTCTTGCACACCAGAGATGAATATTGCACATGGCTGAGAGACAAAAATCATGTAGTTGTTACTATAATGAATACGTCTGATATTTGCATAAGGATCATGTAGTAATCTCTATTACATGCTGCTTTATTGAAAAAGACTTCACAACTACTACAAACGGAAACCTAACGATACAAGGGAAGGATTTTTTGAGGGTGGAGGCACTTGTTAGTTCATCCACTTTTTGTCACTTTTGTTCAACTTAACTGGGGTCGAATGCATGCAACTGCAATGATGATTGATTCCTCATGCGTGGTTAAAAGTACCAAAAGCTGCTAACTGACCTTGGAGTATATGTTCGACAATTTTTAAGTTACATTTTAAAAATATCTGTGGTGTTCCTTGCATTGTGTAACGTAGTTTTATTATTTATTTTTTTGATTCAAGTAGGTACATTCTTTTTACATCTTGGAAATCCCTTAACGTAGGTGATGCACTATACTGTTGACAGCTGATTCCTGATTTATGGCATGCTGTTCCCATAATGGGGCTCCAGCACGTCGAATCTACACACACTGGAGAATCTGAGCATGTCTGAGATTTTCCTTCAGTTGAAATGTGGTCACCCTGGTGATTTTGGTGGTATCCAGCCATCGATAAATACAGAGAAATGTAATCTAAAATGAAGAAATTCAGTTTTGTTTAGTTCTTGTGCTTCCTGTTAAAAGGAGCTGGTGACATAATAACTTTACTCTGTATTTATTTGTATAGGACAAAATTATCTAAACTAAAGCAAATCCTCTTTGGAAAAGAAATTTGCACTTGATCAGACTTGAAATGTGTTGACAACGTGAGAAGAGACTTGTAGTGTTCCGCAGACAATGTGGCAGACATGTCTTGAATCCTCGGAGACTGAAAGGAAAGGTCACAGAGCTGCTACTCCTCACAACTACACAAAATCTGTTTCCTGTTAGGGTGAAACAGTGAAGATGAGCTGCAAATAAGCTGAGGCACTCCTAGGTGGATGTCATTCTTGACGCCCTCCCTGCAAAGGGAGTTTTTGAGAACCTTGCGCTTGTGTTGGTCTAAAACCAAAACTTGAATGGGAGGCAGGAGCAGGGTCTGTACAAAGGTTCATGTGCAGAGCAGTATACTTGTTTTTAATTTTCAAAAACTCAATTAGTTTTGTTTTCATAATAAGCATTGTTCCCCTTATAACACAGTGAGGAGGGCAACACGTGCACAGGCTGTTCAGAAGAGTGACAGGGTTGCAGAACCATTCACCATTGGATCTGTGCATCAAGCATGGCTGAGCTTTTATAGTGGCAGCCATCCTCATCTAATGGCTGTTTAGTCTGTGATAAATTAGTTGCTTGCTGTCTTGTTCCCACATCACAAAAACCACTGTCGTGGTGGGCACAGCCTGGCGCCGTCGCTGGTCGGCTGCACGGAGGGACAGGGAACGGCAGAGCCCAGAGCCTGAACTCCCGCTTGTCTCTTGAGGCAGCCCCTCCAGGTCCAGGCAACAGCACTGGTGTGAGGAGCAGAAGCTCCCTGGTTGCCTCTGTGCCATGCTGAACCCCTTTAATGGACTGCCAACTTCTGTTGCCATTGCTACAGACGCTGTCGCAAGCAGCACAGTGCTGCATGAAAAGCTCTGGTGTGAAAATCAGTGGAAAATCCGAGTGTTGTTTTAAAGGGAGAGCGTTGATCTGCGTTGATCTATAGCAGCACGTCTTGAATTTTTAGATCTAAGATTGCCATGACTTACGTGGTTGATTTTTGGTAATTTCTCTGAGGAATGCTTTGGACAACCTGACCTGCCTTCCTTGTTCTCAGTTACTGAGAGGAAGCAAGTTCCAAAAGCTATATAGAGAAATTCATAATGCGTGTAGCTTGGGGTGAGAGGAAGGTGCAAGTCCATATGGCCTTGTCATTAGTTCATGTGGGGGAAACCCTCGTAATTTAGGAAGTTATGTTTCAAAATCCTTCAGGAATAAGAACAGCCAACACCCTTTAATCTAAGACAAGGTTTTTTCTTTTGTGCCAGTCTTCTGATTAGGCACTTGTCTGAAATCCTAATACATGGCAACCACCTTTAGAAACAACCTGCTGACCAAGGAAATGTAGCTAATTCTTAGCAGTCACCTTTTAATAATTTGCAAATTTGCCTTTCATTCTCTTCTAATTTTTTTCCTAAAAAGAATAATAATATATATTCCTACTATTTTGACATGCATTGGGTACGGGCTTCAAAGTCCTATACTTCTCATTGATTTGTCTCAAAGAAGAAAAACAGTGCCCGAACAGCTCTATATCGGAACAATTGGGCTAGCAGCTGTCTGTGAATTATTGCCAAAAGGTACCTCATGTTGTCTTTATTGTGACTTGCTACAGTTCCTGGATACTGTCAGACATGCAGCTGTTCTGGAGTCCCCAGTCAGCATTTGATTTAAATAGATTTAAAGACAAGAATCATTTTTTTTTTTTTTTTGTCAGCTTCTTGTGACTGAGAAGTCAAGTACCTCTTGTTCTTTGGAAAATACATCATGATACACATCTTTGTAAAATCCCTGTCCCTATCTAGCGTGTATTAGTAGTTCAATGTCCTGCAAAAATAACAGTGCCATGCTACTGTATGTAAATATTTGAGACGTATGTATGGTAGAATTCACTGTTTCCTGAAGTCAATACAGTTTACACTGAGTGGACCATATTTGCAAAATATTAGCCTACACCAAGAAAGGGAGTGAATTGTGATTTCAGTAATATTTATTGAATCATAACTTTAATAATGAATGCATATTTAGTGGCATTGAGACTAATCTGTAGCTGTGTCCTGGGGTGGGGATTATGTTCCTTTACAGCTAGTTTTTTTGCACAAGGTTGTAAATCCAGGAAGTAATTTCTCTCTGCATTTTTTAAATCAATCAGAAAATTAAAACTGCCATCTAACAAACAGCCGGAGAGAGGAATGATTGTTGTATTTTTCAAGTTTAGCACTTTGTCTGAAATATATTTCTCTTAAGTTATTTAAAAATGTTTTTAAAAGCAAAGTTTAATACATATGTTCATACTTACTGTACATCTGAATAAATGTATTCTCTGCTGGAAATTTAAATTAATCTTTTTCATCTAGTATGCTCATCATTTGTGCTTATTGAGAGTGAAAGCATTGTTTTCTTGTATGTAGTATCTTGTTTGTAGATTTAGTGTTCTTTTTGTTCCTTTTTTTTTTGTTGTTGTTCTGGTTTACGTACTGCAGCAGTTCGTATAACTTGTGAGCTTTGGGACTGCGCTACAAGTGATGCTGTAGGATAGCAGTGTGTGTCTTGGTGTGTTCTTGTTTCTTCTGGCTGCTGTAGGGAAGCCTGTGCTCTGTGATGTGCTGCTTTGGTGGTTAGTTACGTGCAGATTTTGTGATATGCACTGTTCTCTTCTTGCATCACTGCAGTAATTCCAGGTGCTTAACAACCTCTTTTTTTTTTTTTTCTTTTCTTTTCTTTAACTCTTGGATATGTTTCCTCTGTAGGGTTTGCCCCATTTCTCTTTGCAAACACTTGTTCAGCTCATACTGCAATTGAAATGCAACATCCTGTGTTCAGCAGCTCAAATCTGGGCAGGGTCTTATCAGAACTGGGCTGGGGAGTGATGAGTGACATCCCTGGTGTCCCCTCAGAGTTGAGAGCTACATGCTGAGGGCTACAGCTGTGGTTGGACCAAACTGAGCAGTATCAGAGGCATTTTTCTGCAGTCTGCTGAACTATCACAATTAAATACTGTGACAAACTATCTTGCTCACTGCAACTCTTGATGGAAATTTTGCTGTAGATGGGCTGTTTGTCAGGGAGCCCTGGTGAATTAGATGTGTGAATCCCTAAAGCTTGTGTTCTGGCTTTATCTTTTAAAGAGAGCTGCTGCATCTTCAGATAATAAATCCTTAGTTTGCACAAGCAGTGCTCTGAACCAGGTATGTGATCTATATTGTATGCAGCTCACCGTCACACATCCTTTGTGTACAGCTGTTCAGATGGGGATTGACTTGTCTCCACAGCTGCATAGCTAGGGCCAGCTGATTGCCCTCTAGAATCGTCAGTGTGAGCTGGATGGGCTCTTTTCATTTTTATTTATTATTAGTTATTTCAAAGTTAATAAACTCTGATTTGCACGAAATCCTGGGTTCTACAGCTTTGCCAATATGGTCCATTACTACTGCCTACTACAACTTGTGTACTTATATGCCTTTGAGAACATTTTTAATTGTTAAAATTTGTTAAAAATTAATGTTAATTTAATTTAATTTTTAATTGGGGAAATGGATTCTGTTGTCAAAAGGATATTTACTGTGATGCTGATGTTTTGTACTTGTCATCTACTTAAACAACATGTAAATACTCTTGATTCAAGAGAAATATGAATGCCAATTATTTATTGTTCTGTGGAGTTATATGTTGCAGATGTGTAAGAACTTAAAAGGGAATGTTGTAAAACAAGGTGGAAAAATAAATTTTATGCAACTTCTCTATTTCATCCATATATGCCAGGTGTGATGCACCTGAGTTAGTCCTGCCTTGATCAGTCCAAGATGTGTTCTGACAGAATTAAGTGTAGAGGTCAAGCTGCATTGTGGCCCTTTAATGTGGCTAAATGGGAAATGCACGTGTGAGAAATGATCAGTGCTCCCTGCTGATCAGTGTGGACCTGCTTCGTTAGACTTTGCTATAAGCAGTTTGCTAGCTGTCTTCGCGGGAAGCTTAAAGTGTATAGGAGATGGCAACTTCTGCCGTCCTTCGCTTTATCGGTGGCTTCTTGCAAGGCTGCAGCTTCATGCAGGATTGCGTTCTCCAAGCCATCTGAGCTTTGTATCATAATGTAAAGGTATTCATCAGCCCTGGGGAGCAGCATAGGAGCAGCTGCAGGTGGCATCTGTGTTGCCACAAGGTGGAGATTCAGGTGCCACCGCGCTCCCGGCTGGCCCAGGTGCCTGCCTGTTTGAAAAGCCAGTTTCAGGAGACCCAGCTCGTTCAGGAAGATTCTGGTTGAGTTAGCCTTGGGGTTTTTTTAAGCCGGTGTAACCCCAGTGAGGGAGAAGATGGTTGGTACTGGTGATTCCCACTGGTGTGAATTAGGAGGCACAGGCCTTTCATTCGAAACATGGATGTGCTGCTCTTGGAAAAGCAGTGACGCAACAGCAGTAGGAGCAGCTATTTTTGGCATGTTCTCATCACTCGAACGTTTGATTAAGAACTCGCTCTGCACACAGCAGTCACACAGATAGAGCTGGCTGCCGTGTTTGTGTCAGAAATGGAGGGAGAGGAAGGAATTTAATGCCGAATATTCTCTGCAGAGGAAACTGCAGTAACTTTAAGGACACAATGCTGTGTTTTTCTACTAAAATGTAATAGAGCTATAAACACCCTCAAATAAAAAGAAAGAAAAATAGAATTAGATAAAGTAAATCCATAACTTGGGAGATTATTTAACTCAAGCAGTCATTAAAAACTATTCCCTCAGACTCCTAAATATATATTAAAAAGCTTTTCTTTTAGGTTCTATAGGAGACAAATGCCAGCATATTAACCTCTCTCATGATTAACATTCTTTTGTGTAAAATAGTTAATGCAAATGTTAAATACGCATTTTTTTTTGTGATGTTTGCACACATCAAATGAACGCTGTGGACTCCAGAAATTACAGTAACAGACTTCACTCCCAAGTGTTACCAATTTCCCACTCTAAATGGGTTACATAAGCCCTAGTTAGTGGTTCTTTTAATTTATGGACGGTTTCTTTTTAATGGTGAAATGTGTAATTAAAAAAAGCTAGAAATAGTTTTTCTAAACTCACTCTGGAAAGGGAAGGAGAATTTCTGCAATTTTTTTTTTTCACCCAAACATTGCATAATAGTAGAAATGTCAAAGATTTCCATGGGTTTAATTTCATTCTTCATGTGGCTGTGGTCATACAAGAAGTTTGAACACTGCAGGGGTTGGCAGATTTTTGGAAGATCACGCATCCTGGGATAAGTTTTCAGCTTAAGCTTTACCAAAGAATGCCAGTGGCCTTATTTTTCAAATTGTGGTTGTATTATATACTAGTGTCTTTTTTCTTTAAAGGGAGGGGAGGAGGGGAAAAAAAAAAGGTGCTGGCTGGTAATTGGGTTTCATACTATGGCCCTGAGCCTTACGTGTGGCATGAAGACATACAGAACCTCACCTTAAGCCATTCATAAAGAAGAAAATCCTGTTGATGTGCCCTCTGTCTTTTCCTTCCAATGGCTCCAGTTAATGACAGCTGTACTTCTGTATTCTGCTGCTTCTCCGTTGCATTAGCATGGCGTTAAATATCATTGTCATAATTGTTTACTAGAGGAAGGTAGCTGCTGCTGTTCCTGTTTCACACATAGGAAATGGGGACAGAGAACCTGGGGTCTCTGGTCAGAACCCCAAACCCACGGCAAAGCGTGGTGTACAAAATTATTTTCCTGTTTGATTATTGGACTTTCTCCCCACCTTAGAGTCAATCATATAGGAAAGATACTTGCTCCGTGGTGTATCCAAATGTTTGTTTTTAAATTAGGAATGTGATTGGAAGCTTAAAAAAAAAAAAAAAAAAAAAAAAAGGCACACACAAAACTACTGCTATTATTTGGAGTTTTGATGAACCTCAATTTAACAATTTTGCTGGCTTGCCCTGTCTTGAAATTGGGACTGCGGATCAGGGCTAGTGTTGTGCAACTCCATGGTAAAGTGGTGAGTTTGAGAATGCGAGCAGCAGTTGATCACAGAAATGGCTTTGCTGTAACTGCAAAAAGGTAGTGCAAGGAAGAAGTTTGCTGCACATGGCAGCAGCGATTAGCAGCACTAAGTCCTGCATTTACGTAAATTCGATAACAAAACTACCATCAGCCTAATGCCTGCTTGGCTGCTGTGGCTTCCTGGGGCCACAAGCGAGCATCTCCTTGCCCTAAAACTCTGGGTAGTATAGGGCTCTCTAGGTTATGCAGTAAATCTCTTGAGTTTCTGCTTCATGTAATTAAAGTTATAGATGATCAGCAACTTGCAGGATTTGGCCTTCAGTAGAATGTCCTTCCCTCTTCTGCTTTTTCTCCCTTTGTGGCCTAGGACCTAACTGTTATTGACTGAGCGGGTTACAAAAAAAGGCTTTAAAATCATAGCATTCCCACTTTAAAGTCTCCTTTTCTTGGCTTGCTGTAATTGTGCACGTAAGGAGGAATATTGTGTGCTGTTCAGATTCTCTCACAGAAAGAAGTAGTAACAAGAACAATCTGTGCGAAAGAATTTAGCGCATTAAAGATGGGGGTAATAGTCATTCTCATTTGTCCTTTTATGTGAAACAGATTTTATTTTAAATGTACACTCTGAGTAGTTTAACCATGTCCAGAGACTTGTTTACCAGGGTAAAAGTAGAATTACCCACAATATAAATTAAGAGTATTGAATAGAAGTGGATTGATGGTGCTGCATGATTCTGCTTAGTCAGCTCAAAAGCACTCCTGGGGCACGCACCTTGGTGGGCACGTGGGACGGGGGCATCTCCCGTGCTCGTGATTTCATCAGACAGTATATTTAGTCATGTGTTGCGCATCTGCTCCAAAAAAGTTGTGTTGCAGCTCTGCTGTAGGCATTGTATTTCTCTGCCTTTAGACATGGATCTGTCTTGTGCCGGCTCTTACACTTTTAAGACATGTCACTTCTGATTTATTTTGCACAGTGGCAGACTTCACCATTGTGTCACTTGTCAAAAAGTGATACAAATCGCTATTGATCAGATTTCCTATTTAAAATGAGACTTGGTGTGACTATTACATGAAATGCCACAGAATGGTCTCGATGGAGCATGTTAACCCGTTCCAACGGCCATGAGAAGAAACGCCGTCTGGTGCTGAGCCTATCGAAAAGGCCAAGGGACGCTGTCTGCAGAGGTGGAATTCCTCTGTACCATTTCTAAGTTCAATATGACTAAAGGCACTTTTATATGGATCAGCATTGACTCTGTCAGACGGCATCTCTCTCCTCACACGGCGGTACCCAGCGCCTCACCACACCCTGCAGCTGCTGCTGCACCTGACGCGAGCGCCACAGAGCCTGTCACACAGCGAGCTCCGCGTCTCAGTCTGCTCCCCTGGGCACCTCAGGGTGCTGATTTGCATCTGGGAGCTCGAGTGGGTTGCTCTGACTGTGTTTTATTCCCTTCAGTCTCGTTCCAAGAGTTGACAAGATCGGACCCTTGAGGAGAGGCCTGGGCTGCGGCGGGCAGTGAGGCAGCTCGTCGTTGTTCACCGAGGGCCGGCGGTGCTGCCAGCAGGCCTCCAGGCCCTTAGGAGGTAGGATCTTTCTTCGCCCTGGAGATGTTGCTGGAAATGTTTATTGCTCTCTCCAGCTGCACCTCTATTAGGCTCCATCCTGTTCTCCTTATGTTTGACAACCAGCACACCCTGAGCTGTAAAGTTTCGGAGGCCCAGTGAAGAGCAGCCAGTGTTTTAACCACTCTCTTGCCAAGGCTTCCTTGGCATGAGCCTGCAACATGAGCGAGGAGAGTGCGTGCTGCTGGAGCTGCTCTTGTGGTTAGCAAGCCCCAGGAAACACCAGCACCCACCCTGCCCAGCCAGGGCTCAGCTCCACGGCTGCCCTGGGCTGTGGTGTGGGCATCAGTGCTCACAGGGCTCCTGCCTGGGCACCGAGACATATTTACAAGTCACTCGGTCTGCACTCAGGATCCTTAATTTAATTTTTGAGAGTAACTGGAGCAGTCGCATCCTGTTGTTTATTAATGTAGCTTTAAATATTTAATAGGCCATCTTGGCTTCTTTCTAGCATGCAGCAATTACTTCGAGCCCAATGACAAACAGAAGAGTGATTTCAATGTTTGAAGGTGAATAAAATAAAACAAGGGCAAGCAATCTTTCCGCCTGAAGTGTGAGCTGGAAACTAATAACCAATTCTTCCCTTCATCTCTATTTGTCCGTGTCCAAGGTAAGTAAAATCCCTGGAGAAGGAGAAAGAGAAGACAAGTTTTAAATAGGTTCCATGCCATTATTTTCTGCTGAGAGCTACTCCAAAGAAGCATTTATCAGTGACGCACAGAGTGGCATAGAAACTTGGGCCTTCTCCACCCTGATGGCTAGGCTGTAAAATGAAGTTTCTAAAAGACAAAGTTTAGATGTTCTCAACCCTCATATATTTTTCTTTCCCCAGATACACCCCTTTCCAGTCTTTAGCATCCTCCTTTTTGTTTATCTGAACGTATCACTGCCTTTTAGCTGGATCCAGATAAATTAACCCTAGTGACAGTTTACATTTTAGGTTGAAACCAGTGCCAGAATTTCTCAGGCAAATGTCTATGGGCTAAAGTTTGATTCAAAGCTTCCCAGTTTTGCTTCTAGGCAGCCTCAGGCTCTTGCTGATCACATTTTTGACATCTGATCTTTCCTATATACAAGGAGAAATGATCCAGAAAACAAATTTGCAAAGTAAAGTTGCTGTTTGCAACACTAGTCCCTTAGGGAGAAAATCCTTCCAAAATCAGATGCATCAACAGATGCATCATGTTGGTATTTTGGTGGAAGATCCGTGGCTGGTGTGCACTGAGGGGGTTGCACTCCTTGGCACCTCCAGGGAATCTGGCTGGTTTTGTTTAAGTTTAATTCTTTTGAGTCCTTGTTACTGAAGTGTGGAACTAATTTTTACAGGTGCAGCGCTCACCATAAATAGTCTTCAACAGAAAGAAACATCTTGTATTTCACATCTGAGTGACAGCTATTTCCTTCAGCAGCCCTCGTGTCTTTTGTGATCTTTCACCATAAGGATGCATACGGGGCAGTGATTTATGAATGTTCCTGCTCTTCTTTCTTTCAGCTCCTGTTGCCATTCTGGCTTCGAAGAACATAATGCGACAAAGCCTTCAGTAAAACCAGAGCCTGAAGGAAATATCAGGTGTTAACATCCAATAAAAAGCTAACACGCTTGAATGAACTAGGATTGCAAGGCTTGTATGGCTCAAGTAAGAACTGACCAAATGCAGCATTTTTATGATGGTGGCAGGTAAGCACTAATTATAGACCCTGGACTCCATCATGAGCTGACTTGTCAAGTTAACTTACTGTCCAAAGCACCTACAATTGTATTGTGAAGGCTCTCTACTTCTTTCTATAACTGAATGCAGTTGCTCCCGAAGAAACATAGGGAGTAAATCTGAGGTGCTGAAAGAAATACTGCACTAGAAATTACTCTGTAGGGAACATTTTATATGCTTTGGGGTAAATTAATGACTGGGTTTGGATTTTTTTAGGAAAAAAAAAACTTTGTGCACAAATACATACTTTAAAATATATTTTCTTTCAAACACCAACCATTTTAACAACAGTGTAAATCAGATTTTACAGACCACATATTTCAAGTATGAAGTTCATTAAATGTGTGAAATTCTAGATTAGTTGCCGGGTGTGGCCAGAGCCCCAGTAATGAATCGTAAATTGTGTTTAGGATGTAATATCAGATTCCCTTGCCCTGGCGGCAATATTAAAGGCATAGAACCACCTTTTCAAAAACAGTCATAACCTTTCTTTATTATCATAATTTAGTTTAGCCATCATATGATATAGTAGCTGATTGCATCAGTGTTTCCATCCTAAACTTACTGTGCAGGTGTCTAATTGGATTAGTTCATTGTTGTTGTTATTAATAAGCCAACTTCAGACTTAATGTAACTAAAACTAATGCCATCTATTCATACCTGTATTTTTGCCAGTGCCCTGATAGCAAGAGGTAGTTTGTATTTAGATACAAGAATATCACTTTAATCTACAGTTCACTCTTACCTTGCGTGAAAGAATCACTCTCTGTAGTGAGACAGCAGCATGATGTTGGTTTGAGTTATCCACCAGCACAGCTGTATGCTGTGGCTGAGAGGTGCGGGTGTTGGAGCCCAGGGATTCTGTGAGCATGGTGGGTTTTGTTGTCTAGGTTTGCTGAGTGGAGTCCTTCCTGGGCTAGCTTTAAGCCGTGAATGCTTTCCTTTTCTGAAAGCTCTGCAGGCCCTCATGCCAGCCCCATAGGAGAGCTGCTGCTGCTGCAGCGTGGCTCTTGCAGGCAGGTCCTTGCAGGATCTTGGCCACACAGCAGGCAGGGGAGGGTGCCCAGGGTCTACCAGCCCCTCTGCTCTCAGCCCCAGGTGTGCAAAGGGCGGTGGTGCAGAGGGTGTGTCCTCTGCTGTGCAGAGGGCAGGAGGTTCACGAGGCAGTTCTAATCCTGATACGATCAATAATGGGAGTTTCCCAGGTAGCAACTTGATGGGGCTAAAAATCCAACATTACAGAGTTCAAAAACAGGCATTCACCTGTGTGGCTGTTTGCTGGAGAGCTTAAAATGGCCTGATGACTGCTGTGACAGGGGCTCTGGCTCTAAAAGAAAGAGGTAAATGGTTACGTGCTGTTTACTTGCCATCCCTGCACAGAGAAGCACCTCTCCAACTCCCAAACGTGACTAATGTTCTTCCTAATTATTGCAGTGAGTAATTGCTCCTTTCAGCCCTCTCTTTCTTCTGAACCTCAGCTTCAAACCTTGGAAAACAAAAACAAAGAACGCCCTATGGTTTTCTTTTCTTAAAGAGAAAATACCTTTGGCAAGAAACCAATATCTTGATGGTGTTGTCTAAGGTTCTTATTTGCTTAACTAAAAAAAAAAAAGTTATAGTTCAATTTTATCCTACCTGCTTGTTTGCAAAGAGCCTCAGAGCTGCTAACCTCATCATTGATAGTGGTTTGTAAGGCAGTGCCAATCTGGAAGGCTTAAGTGTTCCCTGCAAACAATGTTTGGTGTTTGGATAAAAGCATAAATCATGGCGCATAAACATCCGTCTCTGCACAAGTTTGCTAAATCAGGGCGCCAGGAGAATTTCAGCTTTGGAGAAGACCTAGTGCCACTTACAAGGCAGTAAATCTATCTGTTGCTTTTATTTCCAAGCTGTTGTGTTTGGGTGCTGCATGCAAAGTTCACGATCCACCTGTACCTTCCCTGTTCCTTGCTCTTCCTGGCTGACAAGCCGCAAGCTAAATCTTCCCTACATGGAAAACCCTTGTAAACCCGCAGGTTTTTGGCTGCATGATCGGGTTTGCCCCTGCCCTGGCATGTGCAGGGGGTGGTGGGGGCAGGCTTGGCGCCCCCAGCCCCGGCTGTTTCAGTGCTTGGTGCAGAGCTGCAAACTCCTCGAGGTCAAAAAGAGCCTCCTGGGGAGAAAATTGTTCCCTTCTGGCCTACCTAGGGTCACTCCACCTTGTATCCTCTCTCATGCAAATGAATTTCCCTGCCTTTAAAATTCCCTGTTTGAGATTCAGCACAAGCTCTCTGCATATTGAAAGGGACAGGATCTGAGCACTGATTTTGGTAAGAGTTGGGCTGTGATGCCGGGTTGGGGTGGGCATGTTTTGGGGTGCCAGTGGGGCCTGAGGCCAGCCTGTGGGGGACAAGTCCCGGACGGCTGCACCGGGAGCACCTGTGCTGCCGCTGGGCTGTGTGGTTTGGCTTTTACCTGGGGGGGAGAATGGCAAGATTGTTTTTTTCGGAGGCTGAAGCTCAGAGCAGGTTTTCCTGCAGGTGCAGGTCCGTTACTCCTTTCACAAGCAGCCTGACGTGAGGGTGTTAGACATTTCCATAATAACCACCAAGTGGTTCTGAAGTCGTGGGACTGCTTTGCAAATGCGCTTTGCTGTCTGTCTGGAATCCTAAATACTTCTAGGAGGCAGACAGCGTAATAGGTAAAGCGGAACACTGAAGCCTGGGATGGAATTGTATTGGGCCAGCTGAAATAATTACATCCTCCTGGTCCCATAAGAGGACACTAATTCAAGAGCTGCCTGACTAAAGACAGTGAGAGTGGGGCCCTATTGTTCTGCAAGTGAGTCGAAAGACATTTATTTTTTCCTTTACAGGAAACTTTTGAGGGGAGGGGGAAGAGAAAGAATGCTCTCTACACTTTCTTCAATATCATTTTTATTTGTGGTTTTGTTTTCTGAAACTGCCTTTGTTGAGGGGGAAAAAATAAAAATCATTCTTCACTTATAAAAATTATTTTTAATTTTCACAAACAGAATCCTTTCACTAAAAGCCAGTTCTTAGGAAAAAAAACTAACACACTATAACTCAAAAAATAGCCTTTTGGTTTATTGAGTTTTATAGAAAAAACAACACAAAATTTTGACCAATTTTCATTTTAGATGAAAAGCTATTTTTCATTTGGAAAAAATGTTCTGATGGGAAAAATTCGAGCAGCTCTAGTTCCAATCTCTCGGAGCTGTATGTGGGTGGATTCCCCGGGCCACGTGGAGCTCGTTACAAGATCAGACACTCCGTTTGTAACTTAATCAAGTGAGTGAATATGTTATTCAGACAAGTGCATTGTCAGAAGTAAGCTGGTACCATGCTTTCTGTAGTCACGATGCTCTAGGACTGTTATGAATACGGAGGGAGATGCCAGTTAGCACTGCTTTAGCAGGCTGAGCTGCAGCTGGGGAATTGTTGGGTCCCTGTTGGGCTTGGTTTGGGAGCCCGGGCTAGGTGTAGTGACGACACCCAGGTGCCTAAATCTGGTGTTCGGGCACCGCTCTGCCTATGGCCTGCAACACGTCAAGCTTGGTGTGCATTGTGTGTCGTGGCAGATTTGGGGAGAGCTGTATTTACTTTGGAAGGGTGATCAGCTTTTGTCAAAAATACTTATTGTTGCTGTGAGCCTGAAATACCTTTGCAAGTGGAAAACAGAGATGTCTCCATGAAGTCTATTATGATAAACTCTCCGGGCAGCTGCCCCAATGGCCAGAGAGCACATCCTCAGGAAGCCTTGATGTCTTATCTCCTGGAGAGCATGAGAATTCGTGTTATTTTTTAAAGCTATTTCATTTTTATTGCCAATCAACAGCGCAGAGCCGGCAGGGCAGCAGCATTCCCTGGCAGGAGGTGCAGCGGGGACCCCCAGGACCCAGCTCCCCGCTCCTTGGGCCAGCTCCTGCCTCCCCCCAGCCACCCGCAGCTCTCCTCTCGTGGGCAGGGAGCTCCTTGCTCAGCCTCCTCGGCTGGGCGCCCGGCGCTGAGGCTGGGTTGCTCCCGGGGACAGCAGCGGCTTCCAAACCTGCCTGCAGGCCAGGGCTGGGAGATGTGCTCCCTCCCCTCTGCTCCAACCCCCAAAGCCGGGCATCCTCTTGGTAAATCCTGGGGGCTGCCATGCACAAGGTGGGGAGGTGGGTCTGTTGTTGGGGGGTAGGGATGCGGTCCAAAATATGCCCCTGAAAGGAAGAGGAAGTATTCTCCTAAAGAGGGAATAAATAGTTATAAATATTAGCTATTAATAGCTCCCTACCTCCAAAAATAAAATCCCTTAGTGATACCAAAATAAGAAAGCAAAGGAAAGTCGGAGGTATTTGGCCTTCCTTTGAAAAGGAAGCTAAAAATAACTATATATATATAAAAATCTCTCGTTTCTAGGGAAAGTCTCTGCCCCCGCATCCAGCCTGCACAGTTATATAAGACTTGAACTATATCCCCCTTCTCCTCCGCGGCCGCTCACAACGCGCTGCGAGCCCGAGCCAGATGGAGAAAGGTTCCGTCAGGAAAGTTTAACTCAGCGGGGAAGCTGCAGCCAGTGGAGGACACGATTCTCTCGCTGAACTCTCCAAAAGCCTTGGAAATCTTACAGTTGTGTCATATGCTGGTTTGGGGAATGCTAGCAGTCCGGAGGCAGCCGCCAGCCCTCTTTCACTTCTTTCTTTCTTTATTTTTTTTTTCGCCTTGCACTGAGTTTAATTTGGGTAGCAGGATTCAGCATTTTTAAGTTGGAAAAAACTTGGTGGAAGAAGATATTTTAGGAAAACCCTGTCATGTGAACTAGCGGGAGCCGATCAAACTGAGCTATTAAAAGAAAGACATTGTATTTTTAAACGGTCCAGACTAGGGAAGCCAACCTGTGTGCCATAACCGCTGAGCCGTGACTGCTCCCCCGATTATAGCTCAGCGTGGGATGAGGCGAAGCTTTCCATCGGGGTCGCCCATTCTCCGCTCGCTCTGGGATACCCTTGGCAGGGCCTGGTGCCCTTGGCCCCCCCCAGGCTGTCCCCCCCCATCCTGTACCTGGCTGCTCCCTCTGCTCGCCCCGGCCGTGGTCCTGTACCCCAGCCCTGCTGCAGTGCTCCCCCTCACCTGAAGCCCCCTCCCCAGTCCCTCTCTGCATTTCCCAGTGCAAGCATAGTGGTCGGTGCTGGGGGCAGCGGGTAGTGCTGTGGTAAGGAGTTTGGGGGCATGGGGGTGCAAGTTGTGCAAAAATAGTGATCCTGCACTTCTCTCCAGGCAAGGCAGTAATCTCTTCGCCCCCTTACTGTTTGGAAATAGAAACCACGTGGCTCTGACTTTGCTTCAAGTGATGCAAATGGTGGATCTGGGCTTGAACTGGCTCGGAGCATGTGCCAAACTGGCTATAGGTGTGAAACCTCTGCTCTCTGAAAAGGAGCAGAGCTGCTGGGTGCAGGAGCACCGGCCGCATCCCACAGGGGAGCTGGGGATCTGGGGGTGCACGCACCCACCTCTTGGGGCCAGTGCAGGGGGGTTGCAGGATCTTGCTCCTAAACATCAGGACTGTGCTGCAGCCCCTGGGGAGGGCTGGTAAAGGACAAATCCTCCAGGGTGAGGCTAGGTGTGAGGCACAGCTTTTTGGTGCTTCCCTGTGTGCTGCTCCATCCCCCAGCACCGCGCTGCATGCCCGGGGCTCTGCGGTGGCATCACTGTGCGGGTGCAATGTGAAGGAAAACCTCTGCTAGACAGCAGCCAAAAAGTGAGGTCTGCAACCAGCTTTGCTGCTCAGAGAGCAGTGGGGTCATGGGGCTTGGTCTCTGCAGGAGGAGGAGGAAAGGTTTCCCTAAAAGCCCCCTGCAGCAGGTGGGTGTGTGAGAGGGATGCTCCCTGCCCGGGGGGGCTGGTGCTCGCTGCGAGCCCCGCTCAGCCCCACGGGGGGATGGTGCCGTGCCACGGGAGGGGGCTCCCCGGCACCTTCAGGGTTCAGTGGAAGCACATTGCATTAACAGGGCGAGGAGCTGGGGAAGGTATTTCCGCCTCTGCACGTCCAAAAATGACAAAGGCTAGGAAAGTGAGGTGCGCTGAGTTTCCCTGGCCGGCCTGCAGTTGCTAGCCTGCAAGACAACAAACTAGAGAAGCAGAAAGTTTGATTGTGATACCTCCTTCGAGTCGATTTTGGGACTCAGAGAGTGAAAAATGGAAACGCCGTGCGGGTGCCAGCCAGCCCTCCGTGCAGCGCCGGGCCAAGTCCCTGTGCAGTGACTCACTCCCCGCTGCTGCCCAGGGCTCCAGCTGACCCCGGCAGCCACCCCGGCTCGCAGGGTATGTCGCAGCGTTCGGTGGGGTTAGACACGAATGCCGGGGAGCTGCAGAGCTCTCCCGCTCCCTGAGGCAGCAGTTTACATATGTGAGCTCGTGATCGCTTCTGGAAAAAAATATATGCGAGTCCAGTTGCATGCAGGCACTGAACCCATACAGAATCAAGAGGCAGATGCTTGTTAACACGCCAGTGAAAACTATATGTTGGGAGACAGCACACGCTTCACATCTCTGACTTTATTTTCCTGTTTTCTTTTGCTTTATTTTCCTGTTTATACATAGTATGTGTAAACACACACGGGTTGTCTTGGTTTCAGAGGCTTCCTTGGCTATTTCATTCTTGCTAAGCTCCACGTGTATCAATGGAAATCCATGGGGTTGCTCCTCTCTCTTCTAAATGGATCTAAAAATAGAAACAGAGAGAGGTCTGTGAAATGCCACTAAACAAATTAACTGATTTTTTTTTTCTTTTCATCTTCTCCATGAAGAATCAAACTAGCGGTAATTAGAAGCCAAAGCCTGTGCCAGTAACAAGATGGGTATTAATAGGGTGCTGGCAAATTTAAAAGACATAAATATAAGCTTGGGACCTGAGTTTTCTGAATGATTTATTCAAAGGTAAAAGCAGCAGCAGCCTGAGCTTGTCTCTGCTGGGAAGAAGGAAAACTTCTGCACAGAAGCCCCGTTGCTTTGAAAGGCTTTGCAGTGCCTGCAAGTTTTGTTTAAAAAGCACACACTGGGATTTTTAACATCATCCATATTTCTTTCTTTCTCGCTCTCTAACTTTCTGCTCAACAATTAAGTGCTTGTGCTGCAGACTGAGAAAGCCGCAGAGCTGCCTTGGCCCGGAGCTGGAGACGTCATGGATTCCTGAGTGTGAAGCTTGCAGGAAAGCCCTCAGTTTGGGAGATGGCGGCCATCCAGGAGTTTCCATGGCACTGGGATAAACAGGAGGAAACAGTGAGGGAATCCCGTTATTTTACAGCATTCAAAGACTATAAACACTCGGAGCAGGGAAGGAAGTGGCCTTTCCCTCTCTAGTAACCCTCATCTCAGAGCAGAGAACTGACTTCACTTCAGGAACAAGCTCAGCCCAGTTCGGATCCCTCTTTGCACCTCCAAACACTTACGGAGGAGGCGAGCAAGAGGGGTTCCCTCTGTCTGGGCGGCATTGGTTGAACATGGTTTAAAGAAGACTTTTTTTTCTTTTTTCTTTTTTTTTTTTTTTCCCCTGCTATTGATTTTTTTTTTTTTTTAATTTTTATTTTTAAATTCCTGATGCAGAGAGAAACTGCCTGCAGGCTGGTACATTACCACCACATCATGAGGTCTATGGATCAAGGTAGGGTCTTACTCGGGTGCTGCGTGTCTGTGTGCTGTGTGCGTGCCCTCCCGTGCCTTTCCCTTTCCCAGGGCCGTGTGGGGGTCTCCCCGTGGACCAGGTGCCTCCTGCGGGTTTTCGGCTCGCACGGCCGGGTGGGCAGGAGGGCTCTTGGGGCGACAAGGTCCCTCGGGGCAGGGACGGGACTGGGTTTGGGTTTGGGTTTGGGTTTGGGTTTGGGTTTGATTCGAAGCGTGCTCCGTGAAGGCGCTGCAAAGCTGCCTGGAGAACCCTCCTTTAAACCTCAGCCAGAGGGACTCCTCTTGCGAGCCAGCACCCGAGGAGCTCGCTGACACCCCCCCGGGCCGCTTAACCCTTCCGCCCCTGCCCCCGGCCGCAGCTCCGGGCACCGCCGGCGGCTTCCCCGGCACCGCCGGGCTCGGGCCGGGGCTTGCGCGGGGCTTGCGCGGGGGGTGCCCGCGGCTGCCCCCGGCCTCGGAGCCCCCCAGGGGGGGAGCAGCGGGGCCGGGGGGTGGGGGGCTCGGTGCCCCCGCTCCTCCCGGCCCCCCTGCGGGTGGCGGTGCCGGTGGATGCAGGAGTTAAGCGCGGCGAGAGGCGGAGCCGCCCCCGCCGCCAGCGCTCGGTGCGCGCCCCCTGCGCGGGGCGCAACTTTGCGCTGCGCCCCGGGGCCGAGCCGGCAGCCCGCGGAGGTGGCCCCTGGCCGCTGTCCCTCGTCCCCTGTCCCTTTCCTAGAGCCTGGCGCCGCCTAGGAGGGGCTGCGGCATCCTCCGCGGGGTCCCCCCCATCCCATCCCCGCGGTTGGGGCAGGGCGCGGCCCCGCGGAAGGGTGCAAGGGGTAATGGGGTTATGGGGTATGGGGTTATGGGGTAATGGGACAGGGCTGCGGGGAGGGGGGGCTCTCGGGGAGCGGCTCCAAGCGGAGGATGCTCCGCGCTGGGAAAGCCCTCCCCGGGGAAAAGCACCGCTGGGGAGGCCGGGGGGTGGGGGGATGAAGATTGGGGGGGCCCCACGCTGCTCCCCCCGCTCCCGCAGCCACCGAGCCGCAGGGGGGTCAGCGCAGGTGAGTGGCGATTTTCAAACAGCGGCGGGCTGCCGGCCCGCGGAGCTGTGCCGAGAGAGAGGGGGGTGGGAGGTGTGTGTGTGGGGGGGGGACGGGGCCGTTTTTCCACGGCCTCGCTCCATTTTAGGTCCCTCCCGGCCCGCTCCCGCCCCTGGCCGCCAGCGCTGGCCCTGCCGCCGGCCGCTGAGTCAGAGCCGCAGGCTCGGGCGCTGCCGGGGCCGGCGGAGGGGATGCTCGGGCTACCGGGTAGGAGGCGTTTGAAGGGCTCTTAGCAGCGGCTGGTTTATTTTCTCCTGCCTTAGCGAGCTTCCCCAGGCACCTGCCAAAACACACTCGTTAACGCGTACGCCCAAAAGGGCTCATCCGAGCACTCGCTAGCGCCAATGGAAAGACTCCGACCGGCTTTGCACCGCCTTAGGATCAGGCCATCGCCTTGCCTCCTGCTCCTCGGCTTCCTCCAGCCACAACTCCCTCTCTCCTGAGCACCTCAGCTGCTCTTAGTCACTCTCACAACACCACAGAGAAGTTATTTTGCTGCAGAGAAAGCAGGAAGGGGGAAGACAGGAGACTTCTTGCTCTTCTGGGTGTTGTCAAGGTCACACTCTCACCTCCTGTAGGGTGGTGGTGTACCAAAGCACAGGGCAGCGCTCTGATGGCACCTACCAGGATTTCTTCCGTTATTATGCATCCCCGCTTTCCCCAGGCGCGGATGTTCCCCAGAGCCCTGCAGTCACTGACCAAAAAGAAAAGCACTGATTTTTTTTCCAGATCAAATATTTGAGACCACAGTAGCCAGACAAGCAGTGCAGTCAGCTACACAACACAGCCTGGAGACGCTCCAGAAAGAATATGCTCCTGGGCCCAGGCGTGTGTTTTTCCCTTAGGCAAAATGCTTGCTTCTGTCCGTGGCACAGCAGTGATGGGAATGCAGTCTGACAGCAACTCGCCTTCATGTCCTGCTCCCAGTCTGTCCGCAGAGAAATAGCTGCATGAAACTGCTAGGAGTGAATAGCACGTGGTGCTATCAGGCTCTGTGTTTGGGAGGATTTCTGCACCCACAGCACAGTGCAGGAGTCTCATTAATGTAGGGTGTGTAAAATATAGGTTAATAATTGCGGGCTCTAGCCCTGTTTCATGATTAGAGCAGGTTCGGAATGGGGGATGAAGACTTTGCACAGCCTAATGCTGTTAGCAAAAGGATGCTTCAGCAGCTTTGCTCCCCTGTGCTGTGCTTCTGCAACAGTCAGCAGGATAGAGTAGACACAGCAGAGATTTTCATCAGGCAACCAAGTCCCTGTGTCATCCTGTCTTTCCACATTGCTCACTGCTCTGTCGCTCCAGGTAGCCCCTTTCTGTGGGTAAGCATGCACAGTGAGACAGTTACACCAGCTAGCAGTCAGTGAATCATTTCAGAGTCTCTTACAGGGCAGAAATCACATTCACAGATGGGACACTGACATAATTGGAGCACTCTTTTATAACATTCCAATAGATATTCTAACTGAAATGTTTCATCATTCATTTTTTGGAAATAGCCTAGGATAATAATATCCTAGAGCTTCTTTTCCACTACTGGCTTAATCTATTTTTTTAAACTATGATATGTGCATTCCTTTGGTTTGCACAGCAGACTTCAGAACTTAATGGGAACACGGAGATATGAGCAAATTTTCCATTGTCCTTTCTTGCCAAACCACTTTAAGCCTAAAATTGGGGGGTAATATCTCTGACTCAACCTGACCCCAAAATTGAATAGTAGCGTGTGCATGTGTGTCTTTTAAAGGAAGTACCAGAATATTTCTCCCTGCTCTCTCTCTCTCTTTTTTTTTTTTTTTTCTTTAATAGCCCTCCCCACACTCCAGACTGAGCAACCAGTCACTCAGAGTCTGAGCTCATTTTAAAGACCTTGGATTAAGTCCATCTACAAGTTTTAGCTGCCTGTTAAATTTCTAATGCTTGCCACATACACCAGTAGAACTCTCAGATTTTTTAAAACAATATTGACTTGTATTTTCTCTGGGTTTTAGCTGCTAAATAGCGGTGCAGCATTTTTAATACGTTTCTCTCAACTTCTTTTTCTTTTAAAATGTTTAATACGAGGCTTTAAAATACAGTTTTACAGATCCAGTTACATTTCATGTGGTCCACATAATAATTAGCAGAGTCACCATATTTCTGAGAAGATTGTCTAAAGCTTCCTTCAGCTTGGAACATCGTCCACTCGCTTGCATAAGTGAAGTTATTGGTGTAGGAAATACAATGGAACAGTATAAGTAGAAACTGAAAATTGGAAATGAAAAATTAGATCTGCAGTGAATTTAAACACTGAGAAATACATGAAGCACTTTTTAAATCATAGTTTGTATTACACTAGAAAATACTCTCTTAGCTTTGTTTTTGAACTTCTCGTCCCCAAGTATCTAGGTAGTCCAGTATTCACATACTTTTAAAGTTTATTAAAGCAAAGCCCTGCCAAGGGCAAGCACCGATCCAACTATGTGGAAAAGGACTCCTTCCATTCTCCAGTTCCCTGAAATGGGAGCACAATGTATTTCCAGTTCTGCTCTGTGTAGAGGCTGCTGCAAGTATACGTGGCTGCAATTTTTGTTAATGCTGCCAAGGACAGATTTTGCTTAACTTCTTGAAACACCTTTCTGGCTGATGAAAACGGCTTTGCAGAAAGATAGGAGTTGATGCTGAGTCCCAGAGCCCTCATGTGGGTGCTACGGGCCCAAGCGGAGCTGTGAGCAAGGCTGGAGACTTGCGGCTGTGTTGCCTTCTGAGCAGTGAAAGGAGAAAACATGGAGCAGCCTTGCAGAAAGGAAGTGTTCCTGATATGGAAAAGACTGAGAATTAGGGAAAGCAGCTAGTATTTCCGGTCCTTGGACGCTGTATTCTAGCCTTTCTCTCCAGCCTTAATGGAAAACAAGCATTAGGAAGTGTTTGTCACATTGTTTGGGTTTTTCCTTTGATTTGGAGTGGCTGGGTGCCTTTTCTGAGTGCATGTATTGAGCAGAAGAGTCCATGCACTACTTAAGCCTAGTAGTTTTCCTGTATTTTCTCCGTTGCTAATTATTAATGACAGACTGAGGGCAGTATTTGTAAGTTATGTAGCTATAACAGCTACAACTTAAACAATTTATAATGTTCTATTCTCATTGTTGGCTCAAGAGCATGTTTTGAGTCTCAGCAAAACTTTGCTCAGTCCTTGGAGGTCTCCAAGAACTACAGCTGTCACTTGATCTGAATTCTGCAGCTGCTTGCACCTAGTAATGGTTTTCATGCATTTCTATTTATCCAGGTCTTTATTTTGTGGATTTGGACCACTTCTGTTCAAAATAACACATTGGTATGTTCCAAGGCAGCCCACAGGGTATAACATTATAACTCGCACCTCAGCGTACTCAAAGTCTGTGGAAACTGCAATTCCTGTATGATACAGCTCAGTGGGCATATGGGACCAATGTCCTCATGTGCCCCATGAGCTGCAGAAGGGAGCAGAGGAACGCAGTCAGTTGTGTGCCTGGTGGCTATTGCTCCTTGACATCTGTCAGGTTGTCTGCTGGGAGAAAAAAAAGAAAAAAGTTGAATCCTACAAGCTGAGCTAATTCCTACGTTTCTCTAACACTTCTCTCATTGCTGTCTTGTCACCCTAATTCCTCGCCAGTGTCAGAATTTATGATTCGATGAATTAGCAGTGAAGCTATTTCGAATGACATGGTCCTCTTGGAAAGCAGAAGGTACATTTTCCATTTGTGGAATATTACTAATTCTAGGAGTAGCTAAGGATAACTTTAAAACTTGACATTCTTAACGGATTGCAGGCAAGCTAGGAAATATAGGATGAAGGATCGGATAAAGATTTAGCAGAAGTTGGGGTCATTTCCCCATGCTCTCCTGCCAATCACCCATATCTTATTTAAAAAGGCCAATATTATCATTTACATATTTTCTTTTTGTGGCTAATATAAATGATGCTATCCAATCGTGCTCCATGTGTTGTTAGCTGGAAGAATGACAGCTCTCTTTAGTGCTAAGCCAAGATCAGCAAGTATATTTAGTTTTTCTAATGAATTTTAAATAGAAGGGCTAATGATAAAAGGCTAGTGCTCCAGCAAATGGTAAGCATCATTTTAGAACAGATATATAAATACACCAATTCAATATATTCTTTTCTTCAAATTTAAACAGTTCAGAAGGAATCAAGCCCTCAGACACAGCAGCACATGTTCCCTAAGGAGCCGGTACCCTGCCGTTCCCCATGCACGTTCCTGAGGGTAGGAGCTCAGCCCCATCTGCAGCTTCCTGGGGTGGCCTCATTTCTGAATCCCAGTAGCCAAGACCGCTAATCACCGGCTGCGCAGGCTTCCCGGTCTGTGCCCGGCGGCAGCAGAGCCCTGTCCCTGGCCGAACCAGTAAGAAACTACAGAGTGCGAGCGCCTCGTGTAGTATTAAGAAGCGCTGCAGCAGATGAGGTAGACTTAACTGTGGTCTCCAGCTCGACCACAGAGAGAGCACTGGATCCTTTCCAAAACAGGCTTCAGCAGTCCCCGCACCAGGCAAGCAACCACAGCGGGCCAGGAAGCAGCATCGTGTGGCACAAGGGGAGATGTACACAGCCTGTGGGCTCTTCACGCTGCTTGTCCACATGCGTGTGCACACACAAAGCTGCCTGCTGACCGTGTGGAAACCCAGCTAATTGCTGTTCCTGGCTGTTTTGGCAGGGAGCTCAGGAGAAAGTTCAAATAGCTTGGTCCTAGGAAGCTATTGTATTACTACGTATATTGTGCGTTCCCGAGAAAGAAATACTGTCCTTTTAGTCTCTGCTGAGTTAAAACCTGGCACTGACTGCAGTGAAATGGCTCGTTAAGCTGGTGGCTGTGAATGTGGACTGGTGGCTTTCCTTTCCCTGTTGAAATTGCTCTCCAGCAGTACATGTATAGACAGAACATACCAGCAGGGATCCCGGTATTTCCAGCTAACCATCTCCTGTAAATACCTTAGTAAAAACCCCAGCCCATCAGGTCTGCCGGATCGCCTGCCCTTTCTGGAAGTCTGCTATCCCTAACCCTTGCCACTTTCAGGTAAAGAATTAATGCCATAAAGGCCTGAATCCCGCCTGATTGCTCCCCAGCTGCCTTTATGCAGCCCCAAAAGCAGAGCCCTCGCAGTTACCCTCACTCTCCCTTCACACCAGAAAGCCTGGTGCAGTGTTCCCAGTCACCAATAGGTGCCTCTAAACACGTCCCAGTAGCTGCCGCTGGGCGACTGGCTGGTACAGGGCTTGCTGCGGGCTTCTGCAGCAGCTCAGCATAGTTGTTCTTGCACTCCAAACTGGCAAAGGATGGTAAAAAAATGCGATGAGAAGGTGATGATGTGGCTGGCCATATTAACGATGACAGTGGCAGGTTATAAGCCTCAACATAGAGACCCCAGTTGATGTGAGCTATGAAACAGACTTAGGCGAGTAGTTTAGGGTCAGATTTGTAGGCTTTTTAGGCTTAGCAAATAAAAACAAGTTGAAGTAAACACTAAAATACCTTTTTAATGATCTTGGTCTCTCTGCCTTTGCCTCCCTACCCTGTCTACAGACTAAGAGCTCTTTTCAAAGCCACAGACCCAGTGACAGCAATCTGTTCAGTAATAAAGGGAACCATACAAACAGGTAAGCGAAGGAACAGAGTCTTCTGACCACAGATGCTCTAAACACACAAATTTAGGATCTCCAGGTACCCACGAGTGAAGCCTGCTGGTAGCAGCAGCCGTCAGAGGGGCAGAGGGCTGTTGGCAGGAGGCGACCAGCCCCTGGAAGTGCCCCGGGCAGACCGATGAATGCAGCCAATGTGGCTTGGGTGGGCGAGGGGTACCTGGGGAAGCTGGCAGCACTGGTGCTGTGGTCAGCAGGGAAGGCGGTGAGGCCCACTGGGTGAAACGCTGTTTGTGAGCAAGGCAGGGAAGAACAGAGGCCTTGTGCATGACGGGCTTTGCGTTTTTAAAGGTGTTCTAGTGAAGGGAGGTCAGTCTCCTGCAGGAGATGCTCCCAGAAACCTGCGGGTGGCGAGGGGAAGGAGCACGTGGCTTGGGATGTGTGAAGCCTGCAGGAGGCAAGGGCAGCACCACCCGCAGCCCCTGCCAACCTCAGCAGGGACCCTTGGGGTAACAGGACAGGGAGCAGCTCGGGCACTGGGGGCTCCCCAGCACCGTGCGAGGCCGTTTCCCTGCTCTTCCCTCTCCCAGCTCTTCCCTTTTCCCTCTCCCTCCTCCTCCCCCAGCGGGGCCCCGCTCGGCCACCGGCACCCCGGCCGGGGCCACCCTTCCCCGGGGCCGGTGCGGTGCAGCCGGGCCGGGCTCCTCCTCCGCGGGGGCGGCCCCGGGCGGCAGGTGGCTGCTCGGGAGCAGGAAGCAGCCGCTGCTCATCTCGCCATCCCCTCGTGGGCCGCCGCAGGGCTTCCTCGCCCGCACCCCGCCGTCGGGGGCAGCCGCGCCGGCCTCTGCGCGACCCCTGCGAGAGTTTTTTTTTTTCCCTTTACTTTTTTTTTTTCTCCCCCTCTTTTATTTTTATTTTTTTTTCTCTTTTATTTCTTCCCCCTCTCATCCCCTGTAATTCTCTCCGCTCGCTGTTGAAGGCCACCTCCGGGGCTCCCCGCCGCCGCCGCCCGCCGGGCTCTGGCCGCGATGAGCGCCGCTGCCCGGGCTCCGCAGCCCGAGCCGCAGGAAGGGGGCTCCGGGCAAGGCCCCGGGCCGGCCCGGGATGGCAGCCCCCAGGAGGAGTTTGACTTCTCCATCCTCTTCGACTACGACTACCTGAAGCCGATCGAAGGTTGGTGAGGAGCCGGGCGCCGCCGCCTCGCCCCGACGGGGGCCGCCGCTGTCGGACCCAGCGGTCCCCGGGGACCGGCCCGGGGGGGAAAAGGAAGGGGCCGGGGCTGCTGCCGGCCCCTGCCCGCCTCGCCGAGCCCCCGGCCGGGCTGGCGGCTGGGTGCGGTGCCCCGCTGCCTCCTGCTGCCTCCTGCTGCCTCCTGCTGCCACCCGCTGAGGGATGCGGGGCCGCTCTGGACGCGCCCGTCCGGGCTGCAGCAAGCGGAGGTGCCTCGGTGGTGCCCGGGGTGGCCGGAGAGATGCTGGGACTCGCCTGGTAGTGACACAAAGTCCTGGGGCTGCGGGAAGGAGATGGAGAAGCGCCCGGCTCGGATGGTTGCCTTGTGGCCGTCCTCACGGCGGCAGAGGGTGCGCTGGGAGCTCCCTGCCCAGGAGGAGAGTTAGGGAGCTGGCGTGGCAGGGAGCTCTGCCGAGCTGGTTTTCAGTTTGGGTTCAGATGTCATAGACTTTGGTTAAACTGAAAAAAGAAAAGGTCTTTTTAAAAAAAGTGACAGGTTGTTCTCCTACTTTTCCGACTTCATGCAAGTCTGTGGTACTAAAAGTGTCGTGACAAGTGCTCCCTGACTTTCCAAATGATGATTCTGCCTGTTAGTGGTACTAAAAAGTGATACTTGCAGCTTCTTAAAATACAGATCTGTGTAAACCAGATGAAAGGGGCAGGACCCCGAGGAAAGCAGTGCTGGGATGTCATTTCTAAGACATGCTCGTTTTTGATTCTGCACAGTAGAGGTGGCATTTCGTTAGGGCATTTGAAGAAGATGCTGTGTTCTTAGGGGATGGTGCAGGTGAAGGAGACCCAATAGGCCTGAACTGTGGCATCATTAGCAAAATGGAGAGTAGTTGCTGAGTTTTAGTCTTTGTTTACATGTGCACATATAGAAACGTGCGCCAGCATGGCAGCTGAGTTAGGGTGGCTAGTGCCATCCAATGTCCAAAGCTGAAGTTTCTTTCAAGGATTAATGTAGATCAAACCATGCTGTAATAAACCCATGATGGGAAGAGGTCAGTGATTTTAATGAAAATACATTCACTTTCAGAGAAAGTTTCAGATACTATTCTTTTCACGTCTTTGCAATAGCGAGTACTGCTGTGAGGCCTTAGGTGGGAAGTTCCACAGAATATAGCAGTGCGTAGGTGGGGGGTAGAAAGTTTAATCTTCTCAACCGCATAAATGCAGAGCAGTGTACGCTTGTAGTAGAAGTAACTTCCTTCTTGAGCCTGCTTTCTCCACATTTGAATGACTGGAAACCATAATTAGTAGTAATTTTGTTTGTTCCAAAGATGGAAATCATTAGCATAAAAAAAAATCACAGCCATATATACTGGCATTGTAATCTGGAGAACATTCTCTCTTGCTTTGAAAAGGCACCAGCTTGAGTCTGTAAGCAATCCAGTATACATCCGTGACCTTTAATGTACAAAAGATTAAAGCGTGTTTACACGAGAACAGAAAATGTTCAAATGTTGAGGAAGGGCTTTATCCACATGCTGGTGGTAAATGATGCTTGTTGTTCATGTGAGATTCTGGCCTCAGATGAACTGCAGTTAGGAAAACAAGTCCCTTTCAGTGGAGGATTCAAAATGGAACCAAAACCATAGGAGTGTCTGAGCGAGGATCCCCGTATTTGAGTCTGGTTCCTATGTTCAAAGCCTGTTTGAAAGAGGCTCTGGTTTCCTCAGTCTGGGCAGCTCCACCCACTGCTCATGACAAGACCTATAATAACAAATCTCTGCAAACATGCTAAAAGTAATTAAAAAAATAGTTAATGAAACAAATAGAAATCCAGGGCTCTAGAAATGGATTGGTATGAAAGTTTATTCATGATAAACGATTTTTTAAAAGGTTGTGATTTGACAGTATCTACCTAAGCTTGTGTTTTAAAAGTAGGATCTATATCACAACTTGTTGCCATGGAAATGCCAGAAATATTCTTACTGAAAGCAGTTGGCATTCAGGAGTGCTTATGTGTGCCTGAGACAACAGGAACATGGACTGCTATAAAAGCAACAGAGGAAAAAAGGGTAAATAAAAACCCTACGGTCAATATTATTAATATTAGATATTCCTCTTTAAGCCAACCATTTCCATAAGCAGGAGTGTTGTACACAGTGCCATTTTCCATGTGCCTTTTACTTTCACCCTTACTGGCCAGACTTTAATTAGCTATCTTCTCCTTGGTATTTTCAAACCAGACATGTCTGCCTTTAGCAGGCTGAACTCCAAGAAGTGCCCAGGTGAATGGCTTTGGGAATTGTGCAAAGTGGGTGTCCTGGCTGCTAGGCTGAAGTCATGGTTTCGCTTGGGTGTGGAAGATGCTTACTGCCCTTTTAAACTATGTGTTAGATTCATGCCCTTCAAAGAGACACGTGGAGGCATTGCTAGTGGTACCCCAAGTTTTATCTAATTTCAAATTTGAAAGGTGCTGAATATCTTTGTTTCTCAGAGGAGACTGACAGAAAGTAGTTGCACCTGTTGAACCTCCCAGCAAGGTTACAACTCCTCTGCGAGAGGAATGGCAGACTCTAAATGAGAATTTGAACTAGCTCCTGCAAATAGGATTCCCTGATGAACATGTTCTGACAAATGTTTTGAATGTTATTCCTTACTAATTCCATAATCTCTCTCCACTATGAGAGACAAAAAAATGGAAAGCCAGATCTCTGCTCTGCTTTTGCAGGTCAGTTCTTGTATTTTTGTTCTGTGTTTACCATGGGATGATTGTTCCACCGATAGATAGCACTAGCACATCTTTTTTTTGATACTTGAGGTTAACCCTTCTGAGAAGCGATCCTCTGAGTGGAGTTCTGAAACTTAAAATTCAAACAAAACCCATCTTTTAATAAGATTCCAGACAAATCCTGCCCTACGACAACAGGTGAGCCTGGCAGTCAGAAGGAGGATTTGCTCATAGACTCAAGCCTTTGCTGTAGCTCAGCAGCCTTTACATTGCATCTTGCAATAAGAATCTTAAAGCAAATGGCTATGTATATATATTATAGAGAGGGGAAACAGGGAGTACCTGTAAATATTAATATTCTTTTAAGTGCTGACTTATAGGTAGATAGACTCATAGAGACATTGCTACCTCTTGTAGTTGTTAAACGCTGTATAATTTGCCTCATTCCTCCTTTTTCTCCCCACTACAAAGCTATTAAAAGGGGAAAAATGCTTGCAGCTCAGTGCTGGTAACTGCCTCGGTAACACAGGACGCAGTGTTCAGCAGCAGCCGTACAGTAAGGAAACAAATATGCACATGTAACAGAGAATACCAGATTTCACTCAGGAAACCAACTTTCACTTTGAGCTTCCAGGCAGCTAGAGTAAATATCAGAATACCCAGCTTTTGAAAAATGCAAAAAAGCTCCGGACTCGTCATGAAATGATAATAAGTAATTAAAAATTTTTAGGACTGTCTTACTTATGCAAATAAGTAACTCAATTTAAATTACAGCAAATGGGTGTGAGGTCAAATCCAAGCTTCTTCCCTGCGTTCCCTTGGCTGCCTTGTCCTGCACACGGCTATCTTTAGCTTTTCTTAGATGATGATTTGTATGAACCCATTGTGGAATGCAGTTGCTCTGGTGATCTGTTATTCCCTAATTTCATGCTAATTGGCAAGGTCACATTTGGCTGACTGAATGGCTTTGAAGTTGCTGCCTTGTTTAACAAACAGCACAGGGTGGGCCGCTGCAAACACATGTGTGCACGCACTGGTGTGCGTCGGGCCAGACTGGGGAAATCTCCTGGGCCCAGCAGGCCTCAGTACAGGTTTTCCTCTTTCAGAGGTGTGTGAAAAGTTAAATCCTTTGAAACTTAAATCCATTGATCTTTTTCACCTGTGTTTTAGCTCTTCGTGGTAATTGCTTGCAATGTGAGCACCTGGGGAGGTGGCCCAGCCACCAGATGGTTAGTTGAGCTGCCTGCAGCATTCGTGTGTCTATAGGAGCTGGTGTGCTGTTTATTTATAACGTGGTAGTGTACAGAGTTCTGCTTCCATTTCCTATTGTGAGAAGAGGAAAGATCATCTTGTGAACTTTTAACTGAATAAAGACTGAGGAACAAAGCGGGTAATAAAGAGCTGTCAGCTTGGATGCGATCCCTCCCGCAGGGCTTGGAGGTAGGCCGTCGCTAGCCGTGAGGCTTGGGTACCAGGGGGGAGTGGTGGAGTAGGTCTGCTGACAGTCTGCGCTGACGCTGACTGAGGATGTGGGGAGGCACCGGTGCTGTTTGGATGTGAAGTTCTCTTTCTTTTAACTCCCTTTCAAGCAAGAAGGATATTTTGTTAGTGAATCAGAGAATGAGTCAGCAGTGAAAGCTAAGGCTAAGAGACTGAGCAGTGCCCAAGTGAAGGGAGGTGGGGAAGCCCTGTGGTGACAGGGGCAGAAAGAGGGGTGTCAGGGGAGCTGTGCTGCTCTGGGTCGCTCCCTGAGATGTCTGTCCAGCTGCGGTCAGAAAAAGCAGTGGAGAGGGCCGTCCTTCACAGAAAGAGCTCTGTCTGTGTGCTGGGGTGCAGGAATAGATGAATCCTTGAAGGTGGCACAACACTGGGAGCAAAGCCGTGCTGCCTGGAGTTCCACACAGGTTGCAAAGATACTTCAGTTCTTGCAGAACATGTGTGCTAGGTCTATTGATCATAATGGTCCTATTGTATGGGGATGCAATGGCCCCTCGCCTCCTCAGGGTGCCCTGCGGGGGGCTCTCCTCTGCTCCTGCCACCCTAACCAAGCTCATGGGGGCAGCTTTTCCTCCCCGCGCTGAGGAGAAGCACCCATGGGATACGCTGCCATGCCTGGGGCTGCTCCACATTCAGGCTGGTGCCTGTGAATGCAGAGGGAAAGCAGGAGGGGAACAACTTTCCCTGACCCTCCCGTCTCCTGATGTTGTTTGGAAAAACAAACTCCCGTGGCGCTTGCATGGGGAAGTGGGATGTTGGCTTGCGTCCTCCCCTTCCCTGAGTGGATCCTGGGCACATCGGCAGTGAGCTGAGCAGCCAGTCCTGCTCCTGCTGAATCATGAGCCAAAACTGCTGCTGCTGTCAGTGGAAGAGCCGTTTATTTCAGGAACGCAGCACTCGCTGCTTCACCCAAGCGCCCCTTCTCCCTCCCCCGTGAAGTCAGAGTGTTGCCCTGTAGCATCACAGGCGTTTCTGCAGCAACAGACTGTGACGCCACAGGCGTGGGCAACAGCGCCTGGGACAGTGATTTCATTGTAGCTCTGAAACTACGCAGGCCCGGGAGATCTCCCAAAAAAACCCTCAAGCCCTGGGTCCTGCTGAAGCCAGGCCGATGCGTCAGGGCCCGGCAGCGTCTCCAGGCCGCACGGAGCCGCCCCCGCCCCGAGCCCAGGGGCTCCCTGACCTGACGCGGGCCAAGCCGCACTTGTCTGCAGCACTCCCCACGTCCCAGCGCTGCCACCCGCTTTATCAATAATTCAACGTGTGTGTGTGTTTAGTGGGGGGGAAGCTAAATATTTTTGTTCTGAGGAAGGCTGTGGGTGTTGTCTGCTTGGCAAAGGGTGCCTGCCTGGCTCGCTCCCGGCTAGCGAGGGGTGAGCAATCCCAGCTTGCGTGGCCTGTGAAGCGCTTTGGAGTGCTCTGGGAAGAATGCTGCATGAAGGCACGGTCGTGTTGCAGCTTGCTGTTGTGCCGAAATATTGTCATTAATATCTGGAGCACGGATCCTCTTGGAGGGTGGATAGCCAGGATGAAAGTGCTTGTATTGAAAGTGCTTAATAACACAGTGTTTCAGGGAAAAGGAAAGAAAAATAATATAAATAATCGAAAGCCTGTTTTTAATGAGCAAAATGGGGGGTGTATGTGTTTGTTATTCATAAAACCTTAAAAATTACACATGCACATATAAATATCTTGTTGCTGTCCCCCTATCCCCTCGACACAAATCTGAACATACTGGCTTCATTGCGTGACATACGTTGTGAGGACCTGTTATTCTTTCCCTCTTGTATGTGTACCTGGCAGCTAATGGCACAGATAGTAAGATTTAACGTGTGCGGTGGGGGCAGCTATTACAGCAGTCTGTTGAATGGGGAACTGAAACGGCCGCCTGTTCCTTGATGTGAAGCTGTTCAGCCTGGAGAGCTTTTATGCGATTACTGATCACTGTGTGAATCCTGTCTCGACTCTTGATGTCAATCTTTGCTCTGTTTGGTGCTGATTTTGCTCGCTTGCATCAATTTGAATCTGAATGATTCTTCTGAAAGCAGTGGGAGCGATGTTTTGTGCGACTGCGAGAAGGCGTGTTGCTCTGTTGAGCCCTAAGGAGGGATGAGTTTAATTCACAGTGAATCATAGCACCAATATCTAGGCATGATGTGACAGAATATGAGTGATGTGAGTGGCACGTGAATTCCTGTGAATGCCAAAGCTCTGATATCTGAGATAATGGTGCTAAAAAATGTTCAGCTCAAAATTCAGTTACTCATTGCTGTTTTCCCTATTCCCCAAGCAGCTACGTGCTGGGATTAAAAGCCAGAGGGAACCTTAAGGACTCTGCAAGCTGGACTCTTCCAGTTGTCTCTGATCCTGTCACATAGAAATTCTGTGTGTTGGTTTGTTTGGTTGGCAGGCTGGTGTTGTCCAATAAACACTAAAGTTCAGCATTTCCTGCTAAATTTTTCTTTAAGTGGAGTTTTCTCCAGGTTTTGCAAAACTTTCAGCACAAAAAGTAGTAGTAGCAGTCCATGCTGAGACTCTGTCTTCATTTACACAATCTTAAAGCTGAGTTAATTTTAAGAAAAAATCCCTAATGGAGCTAATGACTAGGGAAATGCTGCCACTTTGGAGGAGAAAAACAGGTTCATAATCAAAAAGTAAAGATGGCTTTGAACTTCTCACTACAGACCAATCTGTGGTGGATTTTGCTTTCACACTGAGGGATTTAAAACTGAAAGATACCAGAAAACCCCTGAAATTGAATGATAGTCTCTGTGTAGAAATTTCGCTACGGCCTTTTGCTGCTCTTGCAAAAAGTACGGTTGGCTCCTACCTGGCTTTATGTACAATGGTATTGCTCAGAGGAAATGCTGTCTTATGTAGGACTTAGAGAAAATGTTGGAACCAAAAAGCTCTTTGACTGTGACACATACTGATCTGTGCCCAAGGGTGAACAGATAAAGCAAATTAATCTCAAATCGTGCTGTTTCAAATATTTCCTGCTGGATACATTAAAGTCTTTAAAACCATAAAATTCCTGGTGATATCCTGCATGTTCTTGTGTAATGACAAGTATTATTCAGCTCCCAGGCTAGGGAAACTACTGGAGCTGATGTTCATCGAGGAGTCTGTCCCAGGGATACCTGGCATGACTTGCTCTCAGATGCCCCTGGTATTAAGCACCCGATGGGGTGCTGGGATGAGATCTGAGCTGGGCTCAGCAATGCTGGTGGGAATCCTGCTCTGGCCTAGAAGCATCCCTATGCTCTGCAGTCTGGGGACAGTTTGCGAAATGGAGAATCTCTAAGAATTGAGAATTTCTGTACCAGCAGTGAGGGTTCCACTGAACACTTACGTGTTTTTCTGTACTTTATAATCCTCCTCTGAGCTGAATTAGAAAGTGATTGCCTGTAAAAATGGGATTGGATTCTTTCTATATCTTTCTTTTTTAACAAACCTTTGTGAATGTGTTTTCTGATCATCTGGTGCTTTTTTATGTGAAACCTGTTACTAAGACTTGTTGATGTGGTATGGAGCCAAACAAATCTTCACACAGAATTGACTTTATAATGCTGAGCTTGAACTCAGCATTGGTTTCATGAAACCTTTTTTGGCTGGGCTTTACTTTTCACCAAAAGCTGTTCCTTAACCTTTTGGTTTTATATAGATCTATTTGAAAGTGGTTTCATGATGTGATGGTCTCACTCCAGCTTGTAGCTGACAAAAATTGACTGGCATCACAACATTTCAGTTGATGCTAATGGATGGAGTTGGCAAAATGAATAGGAAGGCCCGTGTCTAAATGGGCAGAGAGGCTGATGTGCTGCCTACCCTTCCAGGTGACCCCTCTAGCTCAGGTAGTGGGAGCCCAACAGGGCAGTGTGGAGGAGTTTGCAGTGCTTCTGTCCATGCTGCATCTGCTCTGAGCACTTGAGCTTCCCTGGCTGTTAATCCAGTACTTTTCACAAGCATTAATTGCAGTTAAAATAATTAAACAAATATTTACCTAATATCAGATCACAATCAGTTTATAAATATGCATATTTTAATCCATGATTGCTCAGCTTCTGTAATAATATTTATAGCCTTAAAGAGACCCTTCTTTTTCCAGAAGAACCGACTCCACATAAAACCAACAGCCCACCCTCTGGAGTTGCATACGCTCATGATGTCTTGGACTGTGGCCTCAAGCCATGCCCCCTGCCTTTTTCTAGCCTTTCTGCAGATCCCATGGGCAGATATGGACAGCCAGATAGCATAGGGACAACACCTACAAACCCTGCCAACGCTGCAGGGGCCTCTGCTCCGAGCCCTAGGATTGAAATTACTCCATATCCTGAACTGATTCATTCAGGGGGTCCCTACCGCAGCAGAGACACAGATGTTCTTTTGGTAGAACATCAGCCAAACTCAGCTACTGCTAGCCCGAGGGTTACCCTGCCTGTCCCTGGCTTTGAGGGCTACAGAGAACCACTGTGTTTGAGCCCAGCTAGTAGCGGCTCCTCTGCAAGTTTCATTTCAGAGACAAATTTATCTCCTTGCACATCACCATGTGTTTCACCAAATAATGGTCCTAGTGATGACCTTTGTCCGCAGTTTCAAAACATCCATACTCATTATTCTCCTAGAACCTCTCCAATAATGTCACCACGAACAAGCATCACGGAGGAAACCTGCTTGGGACAACATTCACCATCACCCCGTCCCAACTCAAGGTCTTCGTCACCAGGTGCAAAACGGAGGTACTCTTGCACTGAGCTCTACAATACTCAGCTGCCTTCCACTTCTCCACGACAGTCAAGGACCCCATCTCCACAATCATCTCCTCGCATCCCACTGAGGGAAGACAGCTCTTCAGTTACTTACACGCAGTTGCCCACCGCTTCTATTTCCATGGATGCTATGAACACCCTCCCTACAGATCCTTCCTGTGGTGTTCCCACGAAAATTTGGAAAACCAGCCCTGACCCTTCGTCCATGCCTTCCCACAAAAACAGCATTCCATGTCACGTCTTTCAGACTGTTGACTTCCACGGGCCTTGCGAGCAGGAGGACAGGAGAAACTCAGCCCCAGAATCGATTTTGTTGGTTCCTCCATCCTGGACAAAACAACTGATGCCAGCAATTCCTATCTGCAGGTATGTAATGCTTCTTGTGGTTGGGTATTTTCTCATGGTATGATGTCCTATCTTGTGCATGAGGATCCCTAAGGAGCGTTCCCCTGGGCCAGATCCTGCTGCAGAGCAAAGCTAAGTGCGTGGGGACAGCCCTGGTTCATGTGAGCCCAATCCCTCTGTGAGGTGAGTGGTCTGGGTTTGGAAGAAACATCGCCGAAGTGTTTCATTGGTACCACGTCACGCAAAAAATTCATATCAGTTTGCCAAACTTTGTATAAAGAGCAGATTCCAAACAGCCTTTGACAAAGGTTAAATGTTCTAATTCCATCCAGCTACTTTTAAAGAGAATGGTTCGGTTGCTTTTCTAAATTCCGCAAATGTCTTGCTTACAAATTTCCATCAAGGATAAAAAATACTTCAAATATTTCCCAAGTCAGAATGGAGCATGCTGCTCCAAGTCAGACCGAACACTCATTCCACTCCAAGTGACTTGGTGTTTGTTAATTAATTTGTCGTCTAACCAAAATCTCAGTCACTTGCATGTCTCTCATCAATTCCCTCTGTTATCTGGCACTGGCAGCACCCAGCAGGGCATCAGTTTGGACCCTGTTTGTTGTGTGTCGGCCAGAATGGCAATTTCCAAATTTGTTACTCCACTTTGAGTCGCATCTGGGATCCTGTCAGCTGTGCCATCCCTCGTGTCAGCATGGTTGTCCCCATGCTGGGTTTACCCCGTACTGCTCCGAACGTGGGAAACACAAATTGCAAGAGGAAGAAGAAGTCACATAGATTGTGTCTTTCTGTGACTTGTTAGATCAGTCCTGGCAGCAGTTTATACTCACAAAGTTGGAGTTGGTTAACAGAATCACAGAATTTTCTAGGTTGGAAGAGACCTCAAGGTCATCGAGTCCAACCTCTGACCTAACGCTAACAGTCCCCACTAAACCATTTCCCTAAGCTCTACATCTAAACGTCTTTTAAAGACCTCCAGGGATGGTGACTCCACCACTTCCCTGGGCAGCCTGTTCCAGTGCCTCACAACCCTTTCAGTGAAGAAGTTCTTCCTAACATCTAACCTAAAACTCCCCTGGCTCAACTTAAGCCCATTCCCCCTCGTCCTGTCACCAGGCACGTGGGAGAACAGGCCAACCCCCACCTCGCTACAGCCTCCCTTGAGGTACCTAAAAAGAGCGATAAGGTCGCCCCTGAGCCTCCTCTTCTCCAGGCTGAACAAGCCCAGCTCCCTCAGCCGCTCCTCGTAGGACTTGTTCTCCAGGCCCCTCACCAGCTTTGTCGCCCTTCTCTGCACCCGCTCAAGCACCTCGATGTCCTTCTTGTAGCGAGGGGCCCAAAACTGAACACAGTACTCGAGGTGCGGCCTCACCAGAGCTGAGTACAGGGGGACGATCACCTCCCTAGCCCTGCTGGCCACACTGTTCCTGATAAAAGCCAGGATGCCGTTGGCCTTCTTGGCCACCTGAGCACACTGCTGGCTCATATTCAGCCGACTATCCACCATCACTCCCAGGTCCTTCTCTGCCTGGCAGCTCTCCAACCACTCATCTCCCAGCCTCTAGCTCTGCTTGGGGTTATTGCGCCCCAGGTGCAGGACCTGGCACTTGGCCTTGTTGACCTTCATGCAGTTGACCTTCATGCAGTTGAACTTCATGCAGTTAAAATGCAGTGCAAGCTCAAATTGTATGTTTGATTGTATTGATCTCATGTGGTAAGCTCTTGTGCATTTTGATAACAGGAGAACTATTATCAGGAAAGACTATTTTGCACTTTATTCTTCTGCATCTTATTAATTGTGAAAATCATACAGTGTTACTAACTTACACAACTGGCAAGTAATGGCAAATGGAGATAATTTTTCAATGTACACTACCCATGTTCAAAACTCAAGGCACTCATCAAAGTTAGGTAAAAGAGGGGGATCTTTGAAATAATGCAACTGCTACAGATATCTCTATTTAAGATCATGGAGGTGTCATGCTTCTGCCAGGAGATGGGCCCACAGAAATTACTGTGTTTGTCCTGAATTCCATCTAGGTTTGTAATCAAGCATGAGCAGGACAGCATGCGGTCACTGAAATTAATAACAAACTCCCGAGTGTGTCAGCAGGAGCAGCCCAGTGGGGTTCTTGGAGGACAAACAGCTCAGGGCTTTGGGAAATAAAGTGCTGAAAGGCTTCAGCTTGTCTGGTCTCTCTCTGCCCAGTTTGCCCGTCCAGTCGCTCCCACCCCTCGAGTGGCCTCTCTCCAGCCAGTCTGGCTCCTACGAGCTGCGGATCGAAGTCCAGCCCAAGCCTCACCACCGTGCGCACTATGAGACGGAGGGGAGCCGAGGGGCAGTCAAGGCACCAACCGGAGGCCATCCTGTCGTCCAGGTAAGGGTCTGGAGATTACCTGCATGGAGAAAAAAATGGGGCTGGCTTTATTTTTGAATGTCTTGCTAGGGGCTTTTCCCCTGAAACAGGGAGCATGTGTTTGTAGTAGTAGGCGTGCATAAAATGTCTGAAGTGGAATGGTGATAAATTTCTAGAAGTTTGGAAAGTTGGTTTGGATTGGCTTGTGAAAGCTCAGAAACTGAGCAAAAGTATTTGCTATCTTTTCTGGGATAGATGTTAAAAGTCCTGTGACCCAGCTCTGTCATAAGGTGTCCGGTATTCCAGTGTCCCTGTATTCCACCTGAACCCTTTTTATCTTGAGAACAGACTCTTCCCTCCCTGCAGCAGGGAGGTGCTATTGGTATTCCTGGCTGTATCGAACTTCAGCTCCTCTCCAGTCCATACAATCAATTTGTATGAGACTCATACAAGTTCCCTTGAAGTTTAAAGGAAGGCAAAGCTGCCCTCTGGCTGTAGGGCCTTCCCATTTAAATGTAGGTCAGAGAACTTGACCTGTGTGGGATCCAAGCACTCAGCACATCCATTTCAATCCTTTCCTGTTTTTATGTCACTTGCTGATGTTGTGTCCCACCTTGCATGCTGTTCTGCTCATCCTCTGTGGTAACGCTGCCTTCTTTTTGTCCTGGATGTGTGTCACCAATAGGAAATTGCACTATCTGTAGCTGTCATGCGATAAGGAGGTAGGAGGGCAACAAACGATGTAGCAGTGGGGATGAGTTCAAGAAAAAGTTTGGCCTCTATAAGGCTGTGACTGCAGAGAGGATGTGTTTACTGACTGTAACTCTACAGAGAAAGGGTGAATGAGTTTAAGCAGGAACTCCCTCCTGAATTGGGCTGATGTCAGTATAGAAACAAAATTTTATCTTTCTGAGGTATCACCTATACTGCTACTAGAAGTTCAGTTCTGGTCCTAGCTATGCTTGTGAGAAGGGAACTCTCGCTACTGAAATCAGTGAACAGAATGCAAGCTGACAGGCTGGAAGTGACAAAATTTGGCCCTCTGAGCTGATTCATTATTCTGCTGAAGAGGGTAAAGGGGCTTTTCCTTCACCATGCAAAGTCCTAGGTACAACAATGGCTGAGTAGCCTAACGGTAGCCCTTTGGGGCCACATCAGGTTTTTTACTCATTTCCTCCTAATTTCAGACAGTGCCATTCCGGAAGGAAAGCCAAGCTTTTGGCCAGGGTTGCAAGGTGTTAATGTGATATTGCTGGTAATATTGCTGGTAATGATGTATAGCAACTGTCTGGATCAGCTACAGCTTTCAATAAGCAAAGTCAGGGTGCATCCTACAGATGTTCCTATCACACTCATGACTTTCTATGGGAAGCCTGAGAAAGGAAAATGCTGAAGTTTATGCTCAGTTTTAAGCGTGTGGTCAATACCAGTAATTTCACTGGTTTGATTTGTGTTTAACTTCAAAGGTTAAATATTACACTGCAGGCTCATCCCCTTTTAAAATCAAGCCATTAATTGTTAAATCAATGAATTTGTTTATTTCTGTTGAGCTGGACTTGCATATATGGACTGGATACTTGAGTAAAGGGTGCAGGATAATAAATAGTAATCACATTTGCCGTAACTTAATATATGCAGTTTTTTTAGTCCATAAATCTGACAAACCCACCACAGTGTGTTGGGAACATGAACTGTATGTCCAATCAGCACTTTCTCATTTCTCAGTTTGCTCACATATAACATAATTTACCTTCCCAATGTGTTCCTATCAAACGGATGTTTATTACAGTGAATGAGTATCTTGTCACATGGGGAAATAAGTGTTTTGTTTCCTTCCTGTAATCAATGTCCATCAAAAAGGGATTTATGTTTTCTGTTGGAGGTAGGAGCTGATATTCCTAGTTTTATCACAATTTGCCATCCAGCTTAAAGATCTTAAACCGTAAATACAAAGATCCTTGTTAAAGTCTCCCAAGCAGATGTGCCTCTGCACAGCTGTGCCTGCATGTGGGGGGAATATGGACAGTTTCTTTATGAAGGTTTATTATAAACCTGGAAGTATTTGTTGGATTTGTGTTCACTTTAACGTAACAGAGATCATGTGGGTACTATGAGCAATGAGATAGTTGCACCTGTATGGTTTATGACATCTGAAACTCATGAAGGCTAGTAAAATCCAAAGCTTTCATGTCATAAGTTATTTGGCTTCAAGCTTCTCTTCTTCTTTCCCCTCAGCGCATTTTAACTTTTGTGTTCCTGTCAGATTCCAACAGTACAGCAACAGACAAAATGAAACAGGAGAGATTTTTAAAGCTGAGGAAAGCGTGCTTGAGTTAGAGGCAACTGGTTGCAAGGAAAGTGAATTACATTACTTTTCAACAAGTTGTATCTGTTTTCAGCCCCAGAGCAGGAATGGCAATGTTTACACAGGGATGACGGGGCTGCAGTTCTGCAGGCGGCAGACCTTACACTGGGGACTTGCTGCACTCTCAAAATGTCAGACATGAGCACACCAACCACCTTTTTTTTTGGTTTGGTTTGGTTTGTGTTTTTTGTTTGTTTAGTTTTCTTTTGAGCACTAGATACCCCTCCATGCCAACTTTCTTGAATCCAGTGCTGCCTCTTAAGCATTTGGACTTAAACACTGAGAAGCCAAACTTGGCCCAAGTGTGAGAACCCCACCAAAGTGGTGGGATTTATACTGAGGCTGAACATCTCATTCATGTTACAGTGTTTTAGAACCACTTTCAATAGACCACTTGATTTGATTACCTTTTCTAAAACATAATGACTTAATTTTTTTCATGACTTTTCTGATTTCCCATTAAATTAACCCTTAATGTGACTATCCAGCTGAGCCTTCCGGAGGAAGAAATGTTGGCTAGTTTTTCCAGTACGATGTTAGTCTGCAATATTTATTTTTTGAAAACTGCATTTTGCATGCAAGTTTCTTCTTTTGGGTGTGCTGAAGCTACAGACCAGCAGATCTCATATCCTCTAGGCCTTATCTTGTGGTTTATCTTTCTGATGCTGCTTCCTCTTTTTCACGTGTCTAGCCCCGAGAGTTTGTGCTCTGCACCAAGTTGTGCACTCCAAGTTTGGCAGGAGAAGTGTCTGATTAGTCAAAATGTCTGGTTAGCTGGGCCATACGGAAGAGGCCATTTACTTTGTTTACCTGGGGAAGGAAGAAAGAAGCCATTCATCCCATGCAATGTTCACACCGTCTAACTTCAGAGACCTTCTAGAGACAAGGAGAAGTGTAGGCTTCCAGTTTAGGTGTTCTGAATTGCTCTTTGGGGGAAACTACAGTTTGCTATTAACTACAGAGAAACTTAAGCTTGTATTTTAGAGATGTTAGTTGAATGCGAACATTTAGACATCTGGTGGACACACACTGGCACATCACTGAAAACAGCTTTGTCCTTGCTACTCGGGATTTCCTTTCTGAAATTTGCACGCAGTTACCTTCTTGCAGGGCCATCCAGTTGCTGAAATAGCAGAGGGGGGTAGACATGATTGTTTTCTTCCTTCTCAACTCCTTTTCATTGAAGTTGAGGATCAGCTGCTCACATCAAGACTCTGAAAGAGGCTGTTCACTAGGTAGAGGCTGCTTCTGCGTAAAGAATTTATGGATGTGATAGGGATTGAGGTGGCAATGCAAAAACAAACCTAGCTCGGTCCCAGTTCACCCCGCAGTAGTGCTGCCTGCTCAGAGGAGTACAGTCTCCTTCTTTGCATGCTTTTAAGCAAAAATCTAGTAGGAAGTACATGGATATATTTGAATTCTGCATGGGACAGGAGACATAAACTAGATAATTTCATGAGGTTTCTCCCAGCATTATAGGTACTCCCACCTCTTTGAAGAAATCAAAAGTTTGATGACGTTGGCATTTCTTGCTATCCTGTTTTCAAGAGGAAGCAGGGCATGTGGTAACGCTTGAGTAACCCTGGATGCTGGCATAGGTGTGTTTCTACTGCATGCAGGAAAATGTCACAGTAAAAACCTCTCTGTTTCAGGGAGACAGATGTTAGGTTCTTCAGCAAAGGTTCTCCTGTATTTGAACTGTTTAAGATGGTGTTGAAAAGGAAAGACCTTTTCAGTAGCAAAGGCTGGATATGAATGAACTTCACCCCATTGAGCAGAGCCTCTGGTCCCTTAAAAGCCATAAAAGTATTGTTTTGAATATATTTGGAAAGCTTGGTGGTTCTGTTTTTATCCTGTTGCTTTGCATGGAAGCAGACTTTTTTCAAGATAGAAATTAGGTTTCACACCATAGTGAAATAGATATTTCAGGGAGTTGTAAGTGGAGCCCTTTTCCTTTCCCTTTCACTTGCCTTGAAGGAAGGACAAGTTTTGAAGGAAGATGAGCAGTTGATTTATGCAAATAATTGTGCACATCCTCTGGATCTGTACTTGCTTTGTTAGAAATGGTTGCATTTACATGTGTTGCAGTCCATGTGTATAAAAGGCACAGTCCCATTTCACATAATTATTTTCCCACATTCTGAAGTACTCAGGGTCCTTGCAGTTGATCAGTGCTGATAAATGTGTGATTTACTGCTGCGTATAATTGAGAGCAGTGGCACAGGGCAGCAATTTCAGTTGTGTATCTGCCATGGCCTATAGAGATGTCAAAGTATTTTGTTGATAATCTGAGAACTCAGCTAAGTCTTGGGGGTCAGAGAGGTAAATAAGATTTTTTTAATTAACCCTTTGTTTCTAATTTTTTCCCCCAAGTGCCTGTGTGTTTTGGACTTGTCTTGCTGTAAACAGTCCCTGGGGAAGCTGGTGTTTTGCACAGCAATTTGTAGTAATTTTCTCAAAGAAGCATGCCTAACTCTGGTATTTTGTTTTTTATTGCCATCTTAGTGAAGCCTTCCCTGATGTATTGCTTCTCTAATTTATCTTTACAAAAGGCTCAAAGCCTTCTGAATGAAAACAAGCACAGAGGTAACCGGTAACTTATTTGCATCTCTCACTTACTCTCGCACTCTCAATGCATTATTAACTCACTTTTTCATCTACAAACCTGTCGTTTTCCGCTGCTTGTGTCAGATAACTGAATCGATTCAGCACAACCAATTTGCAAAGCAGCCGATTTGCAAAAACGCTTGCCTCTCGGGCCCCCATTTCCAGAGGCACACAGCCCGGAGCAGCCAGCGGGCTGGGACTGGGGCCTGCTCGGTGTTTGGGGAGAGCAGAGCTGGGCCCTTTGCAGTCAGCAGCCGTGGCCGAGTGGTGCTGGGGCCGTGCTCCCGCCTTGAAGTCGCATCGCAGCGGTTTGGGCGCTTCCCCAGGAAGTGGCAGCCCCGCGCTTGGGCCCAGCTCCGCCGCAGGGCTCGGCGGCTTCATACACACACCCCATGCAGCTTTCTCCTGCCTCCTCTGGAGCCCTCGGCCCCTCTGGGCAGGGCAGCAAGCTCCCTGCGAGCGCTTCCACTGCTGTGAAGTCCTGGGGTCGGTGTTGAGTCAAACGTGACGGGTTAAGCTGAGCAACGAGGCCGAGAGACGGGAGGAGATCTGTCCTCCAGGTCAGAGCTTCGGGGGCACCTCCTTCCCCCACTTCCTCCTCAGAGCGGGGCGGGGAGAAATCTCAAGCGCTCTGAGGCTTCAGCCCCTGCCAATATCCTCAAATCACCCGGGAGCTGTATTTATTTAACAAGAGCCCTGCCAGCACAGATGTCTAGGACACCAGCGAGGTCCTCGGTCTCCTCTGTTCCTGGCACACGATGTCGGAGGCTGAGAGTTCCTCTGACGGAGGTTTGGGAGCAGTGACCTCCAGCAGTGCAGCAGTGGGCACGCTGGGCACAGGACAGCCCTCAGCTGTGGGGAAATGGATGTCCCCTGTGGGCCTCGTTTCAGAGGCCAAGCATGGGGAGGTAATCCTGGTATGAGCTATCATCCCACTGCCATAATTACACCTCCTTTATGGGCTTGATTGTAATGGTAAAAATAAAATGTGTTACCCAAATGTTGAACTTGGTACAGCATCCAAATATAGCCCAGGTCTACAAAGCAACAAAGCTGGGACAGAGGCAGCGCAGGGACCCGTCACAGCCGGTGCTGTGCCACGCGTGCTGGGCTCCTGCTTGCTTCTGGTCCTTCAGGCAGGGAGGCAGCAGGGAGGGTACGGAGGGGGAGGGTCCCGGTCAGCACAGCCCACCCCTCCTCCCCCCGGGTTTTAACTTTTAAAACTGTGGTGCCTTTCACTGCCTCGCTCTCTCTTTATTATTATTGTTTATTATGAAAAAGAAGCTGTAATTGTGGAGTTGTTATTGGAACACACGGGAGCTGCTTTGCAATAGCAAATGTATGTTCACTTTCCTTTTATATTTGAATTTTGCCGTATGTGTTTTCTTGTGGTTTCCAAGTCAAAGACGACTTTGTTTTCTAGGCTAGGCTTCCCATGGGGGCCTGAGTTGTAAGTGTGTGTGACTTCCAACATTCAACTAATTCTTTTGCTTATTAGTGAAACCAGAACCTTTGATGGAAACTCAAAACCAAATCACAGCTTGATATCGTAATTCACACTCTCACAAGCGGGGCTGGATTAGAGATGTGTTCCTGATGAAATGAAAACTCGCCTGCCCAGATGATTTACTGCTGGGGACACAGGGGTGGTTGGGTTTCTCTTTCTCTGCCCATCCTCCTGTTCAGTGAAGGGGAAGTCAGAGGTCCAGGATGAAGGGGGGTGTTTGCACTTCCGTAGTGTTTGGCCTCTGCAAGCTGCCCTGGACATGTGCAGCTAAGCTGGCTTGTGCTGTGCCATGTCTCTGCACTGATCCCGTTGCCTTTACTTCCTTTTTGTAGCGAGTGGGAGCCTCGTGCTGGCTCCTCGCTGCTTTTGGACCTTGCAGGGATTCTGCCCCCAACTCGAGAACAGCATGTGACAAATTGTCTGCATGTATCATGCCTAATTAACCTGCAGGATTACCGGGCTTGTTTGCACAACTGTGGTGATTGATTGCATGTGCCTTTAGAGCTCTGAGCTGTTGGTTCGTGGGTACATTTACTGTGTTTACATGTGCTATTGCAGGGATCGATGTGCAGTCTGAAAGCGTAGACCTTGGTTTTAGGAATACCTGAGAAATTGTCTTTAAAACTAATATCCTGTCAAATGCACGGGGAGATGAGTCGGTACCCCACACACTGTCCTGGTAACGTAGCTGTACCTTCGGATCTGTCTATCTGAGGCTTCGCTGGAACCGCTGAGGAAATTAAATTACTACGTAGATCGGAAGTAGTGTAGGAAAACATGATTGAGCCTGAAAGTGGCTTTTGTTAAGATGTGGGACTGGACTGAATAATAGGGAATATTAAATGTGATACCTAATAAACAGAGATAAGAGGAAGAGCTGGCTCATATGCCTTCTCTATCATTAATGCAAGAGGAGAACTGCTGGACAACAGTAAGGATAATTAGCTGCTGGGAGAATTTACCTGGACTTAAGCTGCATCCTCTGTTGCTTGAAGTTGCTAAGCTGGGTCTGCGTGCCCCTGTGAGAGGGATGCTGTCCCTCACAAAGAGGTTATGTGCTGAGCGACTGCAATTGGGGTGCAGAGATGCAGGTGACCAGAGAACCATGTACCTCAAGGGAGCAGCTGGATCTTACCATGTGTCTTGTGTTAGAGATGACTGAATGGTTCTCATTGTAACTTTTTGTCTCAAAACAAAAATGGAGCCCAAGTCAAAATGCATTGCTTTGATGGAAAGTAATTTTGGCAGAGGTGAGGGGAAGGCAAGTATACCAGCCAAGTCTGAGGATGCCTGTGAGATGCAGGCAGCCTCAGTTATTCCTTGTCTGGATTAGGCAGATCTAAGATTTAGGCTACTCTTTCATGTGTGCTTTAACTGACAGACTGCACATGCAGGAGTCAGTGTGCAGCAAACCAGAGGCTGAATTTGTGGCTGTTTGCCAGGAATGTGGACACGTACAGCAGTAACGCCTACAGAACTCATCCTGTTCAGGGCGCGCTCAAGTATCTGCAGAAGTTGTTCATGCAGAGCAGCCAGCATCCTCTAAACTCACATCTGGGCACTCTATGCAAGGGCTGCACCATGCAGCAAAGCCTCCAGTTCCCCTTTCCTTCTCTCAAGACCCATTCTTATTTAATAGAAAGTGCCTTGGTCCGAGCGAGGACCTGCATGTGGGTGTCTGTGTCTCAAGGGAGAGTCATGTCACTGGGCTTATGGCTTATGGGGGGAAGGGGCTGGGCTCCTCCTGGAGCTTCTTGGTGACAATTTTCTAGGGTTTCTCTATTTCTTTCTGAAACAACTGTTGAAACCTTGAGGCTTCCAGCAGATTCCAGGATGCTCTTGCTGCTGCCTCTGTCCCATTTCTCCCCTTATCTTGGTTGCTCTCAAGCTTTGCGCCACCTCTTGGTTGCACAGCCTGCTCTACCTGGGACTGTGTACTGTGCCAGGAAGGGTGAAATAACTGTGGGAGGGGAAGCTGCAGGGTTAGGTGACAGAAAAACATCTCTGCTTGCCACCTTCGTTCTGCTCCAACCTGGTTGAGGCCGGTCCCCACCAAGCCTACTTGAGCTGGCAGGGAATGCCGTGGCTAGCTGGTGGCAGAGCTCTGTGCTGGGAGGTGGCAATGCAATTCTGGTGAAATCAGCAAATTTGCACCCTCTGCTTTGCTTGTGGCAGAGTTCTTTCTTGCTCGGGGAAGTTGAAATCTTTTGTCTTGAGTGTGCGTGGAAGCTGACTAACTACGCAGGTGGTTTTCTTAGTATGAAAAAAAAATCATTTTCACTCAGATATAAAAATCCTACCTTCCCAGTCTGCATATCAGTGAGATGCAGTCAGATGGATAGTGCCTATTTTTTTTTTTTTTTAAACTTTAAGCCATGAAAGTCAAAGCACCTTGAAAACAAGCAGCTCTTTGTAGACATAGGGAAATTGAGGTATAAAGAGGCAAAAGCTTGCCCATGTTGCAAAGTGTGGTCAGTGTCAAGACGATTGGGAACCAAAGTCTGCTTTGAGCCTTAATTGCTTTTTCCTGAGACCTGCCTTCTCTGCCCCAGGCTGCTGTTTTAACCCCTGGTGGAAGCAGAACGCCCAGTTAGGCGCTGGGAGCCTGGTTGTCATTTACTGTAAGGAACAGCAGCATAAATGAGATTCAGTCCTTGGAATTCTGACAAAATTGTCACCAAAATAAGGAACATTTAAAATCAAATATAATAAAAACTCATCATTTAGCAGAATCAGATGTTCAAAGGATTATCTTCTGAGGCCTTTTTAGACTGCTTCAGTGAGGAGTAAAAAGAACCGAGGCAGGGATTTCCTTCTGGTTTGCGTTCTCTTGCTATGTCCCAAGTACATCAAATTGAACAAAAACATGTGACAAGTTTCAACTTTATTGCTCAATGTCAGCTCGAACGAAAGCAGGCAGGCAAGCCACTACATGCTGCAGTGTCTGGATGAGGTCTTTGTGTTAATTACTGACAGCTATTGATATGCCACTCTCCCCGAGACAATATAATTTTCCATCTCGGAGTGCTGTTGAATAAAGACCCCCCAAAAAATCCTTGAACTTGTTGCAGCCAAAAAGTACTAATGATAGGAATTAATGATCAAATCCAAAACACAGAGTTCCTTCCACCAGGAAACTGACTGAAGAGGCACCGCAGAAATGCTGTGGCAAGCAGGGGCTACTGAGACAAGCACATCTTCCTCCGCTCTGCTGCGGGTTGTCCTACAACGCTTGCTGGCATGGAAAACAGCATTGGGGCTGATGAAGAGTCTGGGCAGGGGAATAATTTGTGGTGTCAAATCCCTTGAGGCGCAGGCTTAGCTCTGCAGTCTGGCTGCTTCAGGAGGAAGGTGGGAGTTGGGAGTGGGGGCTCCTTCCTCCCGCAGCCGGCGCCGAGACCTCATGCTGCTCCTTGTGCGCCAAGGGGCGAGCCTGTAAGTGCTTTCTTATCTCCTCCTATACAGCAGGAAAAGGGAAGCAGTAGGAGGAAGCGATTTCTCACGCGGCTTTGTATTTGCTTCTAATTAAACGTTGCCAGTCGAGCTCTGTTTTCCCACTTTTCACCAACGGCTGATGACCATCTCTCTGAATCACCACGGCGTTATTTTCAAAGCTGACCACACACATGCACACCCCATTCAGAGGGAAGCTGAAATGACTTCCATGGGGAGATAGCAAGTAATATGCAGCAGTTAATAGACCAAGCATCTTGTTACGGTGAGGCGAAACAAGCAGGAGGGCTGATTAGTTTCAAGCAAATAAAAACACCAAGGCTAGTGAATTCATTCCCCAATTTTATACTCTCCTTTTGGCAGTAGCTTGTGTTGTCTAGACAGGAAGATGTTCACAATCAGCTTTAAAGATGCAGCTTTATACCCCACAGGGGAAAAAGACCTCAATTCCTGACAAGCAAAGCTCTGCTGGGTTGGATGGGAAACAAATTATTCCATTCTGCTCTCGAAGGCGATCAGAGTCTGTAGCACACAGACTGCATCACGCAGGTTCTCACTGGGGCTCTCCAAAGGTGCATTTAAGACTTGCAGATGCTCCTGCTGTTGTCTCACAAAGTTCATTCCTGTTTGCATGCAGACCAGATACCTAGCTTGCAGGTGTGCAACACTGAGCTAGAAATTCTCAAGAAAATTTGGCTCTGAAACCTGTCAATTAAAAAGGGAAATGCAGAAACTAGCAATAATAGCAGAAAACAAGGTTGTACAGCCGGTGAAGGGTGTTAGCACAATCAGTGCTCACGGTAGAAAGGGCTTGGTAACCCCTGCAGTGAAGCAGAGCACAGCAGGGACAGGACCTCTGATTTCTCACTGTGCTAATCCCCTGTGGGGCCTGGCAAATCACTGCATCTCTGTGCCTTGGCTTCCCCATTTAAGAATACTTCTCCTCGTCTGCTCTTCCTATCTCTTGCTAATAATGCAATTCTCTATAGACTACAGTAATATTTAAATTCAAGTGCATATGTCCAAGATTCAAAGATCTAAATTCCAAAGGTTTTACTAAGTTCCCTCTTTATGTGCGTATGTTGTATCTGTTGGTGACCACCTACAGAATCTTAAGGAATTCACCCTTCTTTTTGACTCTGCTGTCAATTTATCACTCGATTACCAGAAAAAATAGCTAAGCAGTGTTGCAGACTTTGCTTCTGCAAAGAGATTTGCTATTTACACAGTATTGCAAAGGTGAACCAGTGTTTTTAAATCCCCACAGCCAGAGATTGTGCAAACTGTAGCTGCAGGGTTTGTTTCATCTGAACACTGGAACAGGGATTGATTTAGACTTGATTTTCAAACTTGCTCAGTAAGTGGTTATGTATGTGGGGCCGGGCTCTTCGTTTGTAAGAAGACATGAGTTTAGAAATAGTTCAGAAAAAAAAAAAAAGGCATTCTAATGCACGTGGTCTTAATGGCTGTGGTTCCATGTACCATCACAGGAATTGTGTTTGGGTGGATAACTGGACTGCCCACACAGCAGCTAATGGCATATCTGCTCATGTTTTGCATGCAGAATTGCATATGTGCCATTCTGAAAACGGCAGTTGACTACCCCCTCTCCCAAATTTGACTGTTATTGATCCATGGATGAAGTGTAGAATGAATGAATTTTGTTTATGCAGAGGTGAGCTGATGATTCTGATCATGCCACAAATTTCCATTTTGTTTAGAAACCCAATCATAGCAGCAAACCGAACAAGAAAAGTCTCCTTGTTTTCTGAATGATGTTATTTGTTTATCTGCCAAAGTGCTTTGCATCTCCTCAGGTCACAGACCAGCCCATGTCTGGCTATGTTAATATTATAAGAGTTATGCAAAAGTAAAGTTTAAGAAAAATCTTTCAACTGAAAGAAATAGGATCTTAAAATCCCAAAATAGAGTATGGAAAGGTACACATCATGTCTGGCTTCTCTTTCCCCTTGTGGCAAATGTGACTCAAAGGTGTTGGTTTTTTTCCAGCTCGATCTGTATACAGTTTGGGGGAGTTTTATTGTGAATAGCTCACCTTATAATACACAAAATTATTTCCTTCCAGAGTTCTCTATTCATAAATCTTTCTTGATTCTCACTCTCTCAAAACTGAAATCCAGATGATATTTTTTTCTTCATTGAAACAAGTGAGAAAGATGGTAAGAAAGCACATTGGCACAGTGCTGGTCCTCTGCTCTTGTCTCTGGTGAATCTCCCACTTCGCCTGAGTGAGCAGCCAAGTGTTGGGTGCTCCCCTTGGGCAGTTGCAGCTCGCTGCAGTGCGAGCCGGGCTCTCCCTTTCTGAGAGATGAGCAAAAGCGTGGAGTGGGAAACGGAGATGTTACAGGGGCTTGGTTGTTACTGAGGAAGAAACAGATGAATGTTAGAGTTATTATTTAAAAACGTCTTAAGTCTTTGCTTCTCTGTAGGGTTCTTTCAGGGTTGCTTTTTCTCCTTCTTTGTGCCACCAAAGGAAAGATTGGCTTTCTGGTTCAGTTGTAAAGTAGCTGCCTAGCATAGCAGAGGTGAGTGTTTGTGGAGAGTAGCAGTCTCACCTGGTTCAGTTTTGAGGAAAGGTGTATCAGAAACAAAGCCCTAATGTGTTCTTCCATTCTAGCTCACAATGAATTTCTCTGTATAAAAATGTAGCACAAAATATTAACTCCTTCCCGTCCTCATGAAAAAGGGTTAGCATCACTATTGCCCTGTTACAGATAAACAGAGAGGTTATATGGCATGACCAAAGCTATATAGTGAACTATTGGCAAAACTGGGTGTAAAACTCTGACTTTAATGTGCCTGGAGCCGTTCTGTGAGCTGTCCATCTTCAGTCTTTGTTCTTAAGTCATCCCGATGTATTCTTAGCATATGGATGATAGATGGAAATGCGTATGCTAAAAGTTAAATTTTACTTATTACCCTTTAAAATGTAAAATATAATCAATTAAGATAAAGACGAGCACTTTTAAATTGGGGTGCTTGATGCTTCCTTGTGTTTTTCTCATTTATTTGCTTTTTATAATGCTATTTTGATTTTATGGTGATGTCATCCCAAAGCATTGTCATGTCATAAATTACCAAGTAACTACCTTACTTTCTTCCACTGATCAAGCAATTTATCTAAAGTCTTGCTCTGTGAAGGACCAGAAGTTCTTTTACTTTGTGTTTTGTACCCGTGTCCCACAGGTGACACAGACATTGCCATATGAACAGACAGTCAGCTCCTATCCTTTTTTAACTATGTATACATTTACACAGCCACACAACCACGGACATTTTTATTATGAGAAGACCAGGAATAGTTTTTACATTGGGAACTCACTCTATACATGAGGAAAAACACCACTTACAATTAAAGTTGGCCAGTTTTAAAACCTGTGTACGTAGCCAGTTCTGTTACAGCTGCTACTGACTGTGCTCACTTGGGGCAAATTTTCTTTTGTAATTTATTACCTGTTTTCTTCCATTCCAGTCTCCCATCAATAACTCTGGGGTTTTGCTCTGCCAGTTTGTAGACAGAACGAGTGCTGTGTTGCTGTCGCTGTAGCCACTATTCCAGTCCAAAGGGTCCTCTCGTCATCCCAGCTGGATTGACAATTATTCCGTCAGGCATGACAATAACTGTGCTTAGTACTTAAAAGCTCCTTCTCTATTCTCCCTGTCCCCTTGTAAAGACAACACGGCCTTTTCTGATACAATGGCTTTTCACTGAAGGCCTGGAAATCTTGGATTTTGAAAGTACCGTGCTTAGGCTGGGTTTCAGTATGGCTCCCAGAGGACCTGGGCTTAGCAGGCCTCCTCATGAGTAAGCAGGGGATAATTTTGTACATTCAGGTCTGTTCCTGATAGATCTGTCTTTGTGACCTCTGACAGCTTTAATCCTCTAACTTTTCACCTTATTCAGCACATTTCTGAATCTCCTCATGGCCATCATTCTTGGCAATGCTGCTCCTTCAACACCAAGCCTTGCCCTTGGAGTCCAGCTCCGCTCCTCCACAGCCTCACCCTAAGAGCCCATTGGCACATTGGTGCAGACTCAGATCCTTTTTTTCCCTCCTAACAGCCTACTGAAGTACTTGTGTGATTGTAGGTGTATGGTCTGGGGCAGGGACGGGTTCTGTAATTCTTCCATGCACGACCTGTTCTCAAGGCCTGTCGGCTTCAATGGAGTTATTCATGTGAGTGGAGGCTGCATGTTTGGGCCCTTGGGTTGCAAGATCTCTGGGGCATAGACTCTGTCTTCGTGTGCCTTGCAAATATGTGCTAGATGATAATGATAGCTCAGAAGAGTGAGTGTTGCTTTACATTTGCCATACTGAAGGAAAGCTGCCAGGATTGCATTGATGCTGCATGTGGTCCCCTTCCAGGGGGGGAATTAATCCTTCTGTGCAGAGATACCTCCTGCTGACTGGTAAAAACTTTAAAAAAAAAAAAAAAAAGAGAAAAAAAAAAAAAAAAAAAAGATTTGGCCATGAATACCATTAGCTTAATCTTCCTTTTCTGTGATCTTCCAGTACTATTTGCTTTGTATGGCTTCATCAAGGTTTGTATGTGGACAGAATAATTGAAAACAAATTCAGTGAGTCTCAAACCATAAAGTTCCCTTTCAGCTAGATCACTGGCTGTGTGGTAGATAAATATCTGTTTTTCATTTTTGGTTATGTGAAAAAATCAGAATGGTTTGATTTGTGATTTTGAATGTTAATAGAGAAGAAGATATTTCCTTGTCTCTTGGCCTATGGAGAAATTCTGGCTTTATTGGTTCTCTTGCAGCAAATACTGTTTAGGAACATGTCTTTTGGTACAGAAGAGTCTGCTAATGTCTTTGAACCATAGAGGGCCTCACCTCTAAGGTCAGCCAAGCCCTCCTTGTGTCACAGAACAAAAAGGCCATCTCTACCTGTACAGGTAGTATTTTAGTGTAAGGCAAGAAAAGTGGCTGAAGGTGAACCATCCTGAGGGAAGAATGAGTTGCAAAGAGCAGTGACTCAAGCTCACATAAGTGATTTCATGAGAAAAAGAACGTATCTACTATTAATGCTATTTAAGAATTTTGCAGACAGCTTTGTAGGGTAGAGATGTGGATGTTGAAAGGGAACATCTTCCCTGAGGGAAGAGGCCAATGGGCAGAAAATACAGTGCTGTGAGCATTTGAGAAGCTGATGCTGGTGTTTAGGACTGGATTTGGGAAGTTTGGGAAAATACGTTCATAACAGCATAGAAAATGAGAGGACAAAGAGAAGGGCAGAGCTGTGAAGGTGAAGGCAGACATCTTGTATTAGTTGTGAGGTAAACAGGGAAATGGGAGAGCTGTGGAATTTGGGTCTTGCACATGCCAAGGCTGGAGAAAGAGATGTGACAGGGATTGGTAATTTCTGAAATGTTTATACATAGTTTAACATTTCAGTTCTCAAAATCACGGACACAATTGCTAGATACCTCCTGTTTAGGGTTTTTAAAAGTATTTTTTACAGCAGTTGAAGAAGGATTCATAAGCTGTGAAGAGGCAAAGTCATTTTACTGTACACTAGGCTGGACAGACACCAGGGTTTACAAGTTGAATGTCACACGGGGCCCAAATTCAAAGACCCCTTACTCCATTAGCTTTAATAAGGTCTGTAGAAGGTACAATTTATACCTGCAGGAACGTAAGCAGGGGACTCTGTTCTTGCCGTGCTTCCTGCTGATGGGAAGCAGAAGCCCTGCCCAGGGCTGCAGGTGCACAGGACCACCTCTGCTTTTGTGGCTTTATCCACCCCACAGGGAAAAATCTTTTGAACCTCATTTAGGATTCAGTCACTGCAAATTAAACAAATGTACTAAAAAATGTACCTTTTGAGGGTATTTATCAAAACATTTTGGAGACAACCAACAAATTGCTGGTAATGGAGAGCTTGTCTGGAATTTTTTCCTTCTTGACATATCTAGTGTTATAACCATTAGTTACATATTTTCCATTAACTGCTTTTCCTTGTACAATGTACAAGAAAGTACTCTTAAGAGGTTGTCTGTCCCTGAGAGTAGGGAAGAGTCTGTACTCCATGTGTGGTTCTATCTATCTATATCTCCATATCTGTGTAGATGTCTGTAGATCTGTTTAGTTTCCTGAAATGAGAGCATTGCAACCCCCATGTGTGATAATAGATTTTTAATGTCTTGCCAGCTTCATGGTTACATGGAGAACAAACCCTTGGGTCTTCAGATCTTCATTGGGACAGCAGACGAACGGATACTTAAACCCCATGCTTTCTATCAAGTCCATCGCATTACAGGAAAAACTGTCACCACCACGAGCTATGAAAAAATCATTGGCAACACCAAAGTTTTAGAGATCCCACTGGAACCCAAAAACAACATGAAAGCAACGTAAGCATTTTTATTTTTATTAGCAAAGTTGTGGCATGTTGAAATTCCTGCTCCTATGGAAAGCAGTCACTTAAATGAATAAAGATGTCTGATCTGGAAGGACTCCCCTTTCCAAAACATGAATTTAAGACCCTTTTTACAAAGGTATGAACAGACAGTTACAAGCACCTGGGTTAAAGCTGCTCAAAGAATTACCATGTATGCATTTTTGCTATTTGCCCCAATTGCTTCAAGAACTACATTGTAATTGCCAGTCATATTCAAAGTTAGAGTGGCTTGGTATGGCACTAGGGAAAATGAGACACAAATCTCAAGTCCATAAAGTCCATATGCTGCAGGGACACAATGAGAAACAAGGAGTAGTAAGTAGACAGTGCATGAAAAGTGTACATTACATTTTACAACAGTTAACAGAATAGAAAACATCTCTTATGAACTCAGCCAAGTGCTCTGGCCATGAAATCGCACTCTCCTGTTGTAATAGTTTACCAGAAAAGCAAGTACAGGCACATCTTTAATGTATTATTTCTTCCAGTTTTATGGAGGCAGAGGGATGAAGTGGGCACCAGTCTGAAACTTTGGGCTTGAATGTGTGCCAGGCAGCACGAGAGTGATTGCTCTGCAGAGGGAAGAGCTGTATCTCCATCCTTCAGAGGATACTGACAAACTTGGCAGAGCAACTGTGTTTTTAAGCCCCCCTACTTCATTGAAAAATCCACATTCTTTCTTTGTATATCTTTTTTTTTTTTTTTCTCCCCAGAATATATACCTCATTTCTCCCTTTCCTTCAGGCTTATCCTTCCCTCTGCACCCAAGGAAATAAATAAAAGCCCACATCTCAAATTTAAGCAGCCAAGTGCTAAATGGAACGTGATCGTCTGTTCCTAACAAGTAACCCTGGAATAATAAAGCCCTGCACATATACAGTGGTGAGGAACAGTGTGGGTGTAGGAAACAGCTCGGGGTGTATCCTCACCAAATGTGATTTTAATTCATATGAAATGTATGGTGTCTTTCAAATTGATATCAAACCAGTTTGGCAGTGCCTGTTAATACTCACTGCACCCTCTGAGGGCTGTTGCTGAACTCAGATCCTGTAACATTGGCACTTCTTCTTGCCTGGGCTCTGCTGTAGACAAGTTTGCTAGGCTACGCAGGGCTCCTGAGAAGTTAACCAGTGTGTATGTACTGGGTATTGTTAAGTAGCAATGCTGGTTTCAGCAGCCCTCATCCTCTCTTGCCATTCAGCCCTGTCCTTCTCCTGACATTCTCCCTTTGTGAAGGGCTGCGGTGAATGGGAGCAGAGAAGAATCTTCTTTGCTACCAGGCTGTGCCTGCCCTGAATAGCTTGTGTGTTTGGCAGCATCGACTGTGCGGGGATTTTGAAGCTGAGGAACGCGGACATTGAGCTGCGTAAGGGCGAGACAGACATTGGCAGGAAGAACACCCGCGTCCGGCTCGTCTTCCGCGTGCACATCCCTGAGTCCAACGGCAGGATCATCTCTCTGCAAGCAGCATCAAACCCCATTGAATGCTGTAAGTACCTCCTGAGATCTGCAGGGAGCCAGTGTGGGTGTGTGTATGGGGCTTATATACATCCTGCCTGTTTGTGCAGGAGTGTGCACACTGCCTGCCATCCTGGGAACGGTCATATTTGTAGTGGCAGCACAACCAGAACTTGTTATCTCCAAGCTGGTGGTTGGAGGCTTTGAATACAGACATGGGGTGGCAAATGAAATGGAGAAGAGATTGGATTTCAGGGCTTGAGCACATACTGGTTGTTGTTTTTTCTAGATGACGGTGCTGAGGGGTGTGCAGCTCAGGAGGCTGCAGCTGAAGCAGGGAAAGCCCAGGTTATTCTGGTATTCCCCTGAGGGACAGAAGAAAGCTTGCAGTTTTGATTTCTGGGGAGCAAATTCTATAAGTGTGTAAACTGAGAAACCTGCACCTCCCACTCGTTTTAACGTACTGGATCCTGAGAAAGAGAGGCCTCCAGCAAGGTGCCCCCAGGGTCGAAGTCATTTCTGGAAGGGCTCCACCCACTGCGCTGGTTTATGTGCATCCTGTGATGCTTTTTGTTGATAAATGGTGCCTTTTCAGTGGTTTGGGGATTTCACAAATACAAAATGAACAGTTTTCCTCTCCCTTTGCTGAATGACTCACCCCTTTAGCAGAACCTATCTTGCCATAAGTTATGTGAAGAAAATCATTGAAAAGTTTCTTGTGTGTATTTATAGAGATGCGGGCCTTACTTAAATAATTACTTATTGTAAGAGAGGAGCCTATTTTGGATATAAAATCAAGACAATTTGTGACTAGTGAATTATTGAAAAAAAAGCAGTAGAAGTGAATAAACAAGGCAAGACTAAGGAGAGGATGATGGATATGTGTATGATCTCTTGGCAATTTTTATGAGAGGATGACAACTCTCAGAGCATTTTACCAGCTGTGTGAAGTCTCTGGGCACCGTGATGGGAGAGGAGAGCAGTGGGAGTAGCCACCACCTGTCTCTGTAGGAAACAGGATCCTCTATGGGACCTGATGCCTGAAACAATAGCAGCCTCCACCCCCAACATGTCCCTGCTGAAACAAAGGCCTATTTGCTAAAGGAAACATTCAGTAAACTGCCAATATTGTTTATAAGAAGGGAATTGCAGTGAAGGAGCACCTGGCTTCTCCCTCAATTTCTTTTCCAAGTGAAAGCAGCCCATTCCTGCCTGCAATGGGGACCTACTTGGGTGGGGAAGCTCTGGGTGTGACTTTTACATCCACTGTACAGATAACCAGCATGGATCCAGAGCAGGTGGACGGGCCCTGGTTTATGTGTGAGCCCACCAATCACACCCATTATTCCAGTCTCCTACAGTAAAAGCAAATGCTGCTTTCAGAAAGAGTGAGCTAGGCGTTTCTAGTACCCACGACAGCACACTGTATTCGTGCCCATCATCAAAGAGCATTCAAGCAGAAATCCGGTCACGGTTTACAGAATAAGATCACATTTTCCGAAGGGTATGTGCACACCTAATTTGCCTGTGCAATGACTGCTATTTGCAACGGCTTGTTTAAGATGTCTAGGCACTTATTCTGAGATGTGTTTGCTTTGATGAGTCCTAGAGGCATAAAAAAAAAAAAACAAACACACAAAACAAAACAAGAGTCATTAGTTTGTGGCTTATTTATAAGTTTATTATAATCAAATTGAAATTAAGAAAATGTTGGGCTGCTTAGCAGACAACAAAGGACATATGAGAACCGTGCTTTTCTGAACTCACGGAAATAGAGTATAAGGTGACCTGGAGAAGTAAGCCTCTTCCATTTAGAATGTATGTTACATATTTACGGTGTTTTTGCATTTCACTTGCACTTCCTGATCACAGCCTGGTTCTAGGAAGATGGCTAAAAACATTAGTTGGTTCAGCCAGCGCTAGTAATGCAGGCTAAATCACACTAGAGATGATAATCTAAGTTGCTCACAGGTGGTGCTCAGATAAGCTCAGGAGACCTGCTGATGAGCCCTGGTGTAGCAGAAGGGGCATGCTGGGACTTTGAGATATTTTGTCCTTGCATCCCATCTGCCCCCTTTCTGTGCTGCTGGGATTCTCTGTTTCATCACTGTTTGCTTTTCACTTTTTTGACATGGCTGCTTGGGACCCCATGCCCCTGGAGCCTCTCTCCTGAGATCTCTCCTGTCTGATAGCTGTTAATAACATCCCACTGGGAAAGCCTCAGTAAGTAGCAGCTCTAAGATAACTGGCCTCACCAGTGGGGTTCCCTCGAGAGCACTGTTGCTACCAACAGAACATCTGAGTGCTCTCCTCAGCAGAAGCAGATCCCAGCTAAAAACTCCCACTGGTGTCAGCAGATCATTAGCTGCAATGAAGCAAGAACTGCAAAGTATCTGCTTTTCTAGGGGGCAATTTGGTTCCACCTCATCTGTGTCACATTCAGCACTTGACAGGTTTTAGGAGGGGATTTCACAGGTTCTAAGAATCATCCGGAGCAAGTTCCTCCCCAGGCAGCTGTGTGGGAGGACCATGGAGGTGCTATGTTGTTAAATGATCAGTTATGCCTCAAAACGGACCTCATATCCAGACATGCCTGCACACTCAGCAGCTTGCAGCTTTTCTCTCCTTTTGCCTGTTGATTCCCTCTGAAGCCACTGAGGACACAAAGGCATTTCAAAGTCCTCTGATAATTGTAGCAACAGGCTATCACTCAGGTCGGGATAAAAAAGCCACTGTCTTTGAGGCGTGGTGCTGGAAAGGTGAGAAAAATCTCTTCTCCTGGTCATTGTTCCACACTGACACCCTGAAATGGCAGCAAGCCCACAGGAGCTAGGTGAGTTGTCCCCATAATCTCAGCCACTGGGGCCATGCAGCATCATGCAGCGTGGTGCTGCTCCCTGCCTATGCATGTCTGCAGGGTTATTCCTGCTGCAGCTGTACGTGTCCACATGCACATCCCTGACTGTGAAGATGTGTTTTAGGCATATGGTTAACTCATGAGGGTGAGCTTTCGCTGGGACAGGCAGGGCTCACTCTGAGCCTGGTGCAGAGGCAGGGCAAGAAGTGCTCCAGCAGCACAGTGCTTGCTGTGTAGAAATGACCTGATGCCTCAAAGACAGCGGCTTTTTTATTCCTACCTGAGTGATAGCCTGTTGCTGCAATTATCAGCAAGTGCTTGCACGCAAGTATCCTGCAGCCTGCCCGTAAAAAGCAGGTGCTGCTCAAGCATAAGCATCTTGGATCTGAAAACTTGCTAGAAATGACCTGAAGTCTGAGTCTTAATGTGAGTTCTAATCTCTCAATGTCTTGAAAATATAATTAGAACTAAACAGTTTTCAATCACAGTTCTTTGGTGCCAAAATACAACATTGTCACCAGCACAGCAGTGTGTCTGAAATCTGAGTGGCTACCACACAACTGCTAACACGCAGATGCTGTGACACAAGGGATTGAAGGGTTACAGAGTTAACCTGTCCCTTCACGTGCAGCCCTAATAAAAAGCCACTCAGTGAATTGCCGCAGAGGGTTTTTGGTATTTGCAGACTTGATCATTGTTCTCAAACCATTCAGACAACATCTGCAATATTAGTTCTGTTTGTTTCCTTGCATTTGCTGTTCAGTGTGAGACGAGGCTCATTTCTTGGTGAGTATCGGTGGAGTCAGGTCTCTACTCCTCAGCTGAAGTATCCATGGAGCAGGAAAGAAGCAGCACTGAAGGGATTTCAGAGTAGCCACATCAGCACCTGTGAGGCTGCCTGGTTTATTCCATGCTGCTGGCAACCAAAAATCACTCTATGCAAATATCTTTAAGATGTGAGTGTAGGATGAGGAGTACCACTCATACTGTGTCACAGGTTTTATTCTAATAGATTGTGTGCTTAAAGCTTCCCAAAGTGTCTCACAGTTCGTGTTTCATATAATCCATGTTTGCTGAAACTAAACTGCTCGTGAATGGCTTAAAATGCAAATTATGGCACTTGGCATGAGAGAGAGAAAGGTTCTAAAATCTTGTTCTTATAATAGATATTCCACGGTGGTAAAAGCAAAACAAACAAACCTTATTACTAAAGAACAGTGTGTCCACCCGAGGAATTTAAAATAGTTTCTGTTATTGACAGTATTTTGTTCCACTAAATTGGGTCAAATATCTTATTTCCCTTTAATCAATTTCCCTGGAAGTTTCCTTTATTTTTCTCTCCTTCTAGTAGATTTTCCCATCGTATTAGACAATCTGAGCCTATGATACTTGACACATTAATAACTACAGAGGAAAGAGCTAGTCATTTAAAAGAATGTTGTCTTGGCAAAGCGAGGAGTGCTTTTCCTCGGCCATGAGTTGTGCTGGTTGGAATACAACGGCAGGCAACAAGCAGGTCTGGTTTACTGAGATAAAAAAGCAGAAGCAAATGGTCTGTTTGCACCTGAGAGGTGCCCGCTGCAATTTTAACCAGAAGCAAGATTATTATGAGAGTAGCATGGTTTCCAGATGAATTAAAGGAATTCCCCCTCCCCTTTCATTTCAACTTCAAGACAGCCATGCACTTTGCCGTAAATACAGCTGACACAAAACCTGGTGCCTTTCCTAAAGTAAAATTTCTCTCTCCTAATTTAAAGCTAATTCTGACAACTTTTGCCACTTTTAATGTGCTACTAAAAGATTTTAACCTGGAAAGTCTGTCAGAAGGAAAATGCTCACCCTTTTTGCAGTAGTGCTGCTGGTAAAAGCAAGCGACCCAGCTTATTACGCAGACCATGGATTTCTGAGCATAATTTAAGCTCAGCAGATCTCCTCCACAAGGGATTAAAGGGAAATGCTGTGCATACCCGCAGAGATGATCGACAGAGAAGTGAACCGAGGCCATGGTTTTCCTGTCATTAATCACATGCTGCTTTGGTGAGCTGGCTGCAGTTCATAGAAAGCATCATACTTATCTGACACTGCTGCCATCAATGCTTGTCACTCCTCCTTCGCAAGGGCATCATAAAATAAATTATGTGCAGGGAAGGAGGTGGAGAAAAGCCCTCTATTTTTGGTGCCTTTTTCTTGGATGGCTCTGTACAAACTGCTGATTAAGTCTTGCTGGCGACAAATTGGAAACTGTTGTCATTCCATATGGGGGTTCTTCTTTTGGTAGCATTTGAATCACATTTTCAAGGTTTCACATCACAAGGGCTGGAAATTAGCTTTATTTCCTTGATTCTCACTTAAGCCTTCCACTCCCCAGTACTCCTACCAGGAGGTAATCCTCCCACCCCTCCAATTAGGAGGTTGTTCCTCGAGGGGGTGCACTGCTGGTGCCTGCCTGCCTGCTAGAGATGCCTCCTGTCCTTGGTCTGCCCCCAGCTCCCACGCTGCAGGTCCTCAGCCTGTGCTGCTGTGCCCACCCTGAGAGCTCCGGGTGCTTCAGCAAGTGATGAATGGGATCAGAGGCTCCCAGGACGTTAACGTGTTGGACAGGCACTGGGCACAGGAGCACTGCTCCTATCAGTCCTGCCGCAGGCGAGCAGTTCATGGTAAGTAAACACAGTGTGACAGGAGGAAAGAGATATTTACTTTGGCTCATTAAGGTTTGCACTGAGGTGGAAGAATTAATCCCACAACAAATTATGCTGCTGTTAAGGCTCTGCTATTGCTTCTAGGGTTTGGGATTTCTTTTTGAGTGTCAGACAGGCAGCTCTGCTTGCCCTTCTCCAATCCAACAGGAATCAGTCGCTTGAGCCAAGAGCCTCTGGGGGTTTGGAAAGACATGTTAGGGGCAGTGAGTCACGGCTCAGAGGCTTCCAGAAAGCTGGGTGAGCCCAGGACAGGGTGTCCAAAGTGAGACCTGGACATTTGGCCTGGGGGGACCGCTGTGCTGGGATGCAAGTCCTGACACCCCACCCCACCCCCCCTCTTTTGAATATCCAAGTTTTAGTTTACTTGGCTTGTGAGGGCAGTTAGAGGTAATTAGAGGTAATGCTAGCTTTGTCCTTGCTGCGCTGCAGGTGGTCCTCAGTCCTGCTCCTTGTGACCACCCAGAATATGATCTCTCCTGAACTGCGCTCAGCTATGGAGTCAGTTAGAGGGACAACACATCGATTTAAGCTCTGGATCTGGCGTTGCAGGTGTCAGGTGGCATGGAGCAGCTATTCTTTGGCCTTTACTTACACAGAAGTTTGCATGGAGGCCTTCAGTCAGTCCACAGACTAAGACATTGAGAAGCTGTGCTAATACCTGGGGTCTATGGAGTGTCTGCTCTGCAAGCGACCGTCAGACCCGCTGCTCTGCGCAGAGTTCACAGGCCTGTTCCTCCCGAGAGGCAGATCATGTAAATTCCCTGATCTGGCCCTTGCTCGTATTGCATGTGCAGGGAGAAAGATTGCCTAGACGGTTCCTCTCCAGAGGCTGTTAAGATACATTTAGCTTCAGTTAAGACTCCTCATAAAACGAGTCAGCCTTTGGGCAAGACAAGGCAGTGCTTGGAAGCCCTCCAAGCCGGTGGAAGGAAACACGATGCTCAGGCAGGGCTGGAGCATCAAGGGGACGTGTGGAGGAGCACTGATGGGGAGCAAGAGGGGCTCTCGGGCAGAATTGCAATTCCCTGAGGGGCACGCTCAGGTAACACATCCCTGGGGAGAATTTGCAGCCACAATAGATGTATCCAAGTAGTCAGTTGTCTCAAAATATCCCTTTTTCTTCCTCGAAGCCCAGTAACTTCTGCCAAAAAAGGAATGATTGTAGGTGCTGTGAGCAGGTGGGAAAGCAAGAAACACCCTCACCCAGCCTTGGCACATTTCTTGTGGTCAGCCTGCAGGCTTGTGCATCCCATGTGCATAATTCAGCCCACCATCCCAGATGTTTAGGCCGTCTTTACGCTTCCTCCACCAGCTGGCACAGGGATGGGGACCAAGGGGACAAGTCTTGCAGCCTGGCAGCGATGTGCAGGCCCCTGGGTGCTGTGGGCAGGGGAGGAGGTGCAGGGGCCACATCCCTCCTGGCTGGGGGTGCCTGGAGGTGGTGCAGTGGCTGGGACAGCAGCTGCCTTTCTCTCTCTCGTGTCACTGTGCACATTGTGTTTCTTGGCACTGTGCATCCATGACATCTTGATTTGCAGACAGTCAAATAAAATAGAAAAATAATGTCCCCTGTTAATAGGTTGACACACTGCTTCAGGCCAAGTGTGAGTATTTCTATAGCATTTGCTTTGCTGCCTTATGTCAGTAACTGTTGCTATTGAAAGTAAACACCCCAACTGGTTAAATCAACAGCGTTTTGTTTATTCAAAGCTCATAAACTCCAGTAGCTGTAGGTCACTTTATGAAGTGCCAACCCCTGGGGGAAGAGAAGGAATAGTGTGAAATTATTGCATGCAGTCCACCCATCGTGAGCCTTAGAGGAAGGGGATTTATTGGCAATTAATATTTCTTGCAGAGAAAAATAAAGTGATCCTATTGAGGCAGCTCCATGCTGAACCTTAAGCCTCCTTTCTAGAGAAAATGGGAAATAGGGGGTCTCCTTGCAGACCTGGGAGAAAAATAGGATCTTGGAAAATGATTTTTTTTAATTTTTATTTTTTTTTACAAACTGGTTTGCAAACCACCCAGTGGGAGAAGAGTGCAGACAAAACATGCAGTAGGAAGCCTAATGCTCAGTAGGTACCCGAATTCCTCCACCTTTGCCATTCGCATGATGTCTGCACTGTGAAACTCAGCTGGAAGATTTCTAAGTGACATTGTTCTGCTGCACATCTGAAGCAGATGTGGGTTTTTACACTTATAGGTGTGGCTAATTCTGGGCCTGGGTGAAAGCACTTCTGGAGATGCCAGTAGCCTCCTTGTGCTGTAGCTGTGCCTCAGTGTAGCTTTGCAGCAGCCTGGCTACCGCTGGCCAGCGTGGGGCTGTATCAGGGAAGCCCCAGCGCTCCTCTGCCCACTGCAGGCTTCCAGGCAGCGCTGCTTGGCTGCCCAGCTCAGCTGGGGAGAGCAGCAGGGTTTGGGGTTTCCAAGGAGCCGGGATGCACAGGCTCCCCAGTGAGCCTGCTGTCCTCCCCAGCTCCCTGGTAGGTTGCAGCATACACAAACACTGCGCTCTATGGAAGTTGGATAGAGACTTGGTTTTCAGCAGTGATTTCCAACTTGCCTAGTTCCAGATGTATTTCAGATGAGTCAGATGGTTATTTCCAGGCTAAAATTTGTCCTTCCTCATCCTGAAAAAGCCTTGAGAACCACTGGTCAGTGGGATGTCAGGTACAAAGCTCTCTATTGAGACACTCAGTCTGCAGGAGACGTAGTTTAATCTGCAATTTTGACAATTTGGGACGCTTTTGAAGTGAAACTTGTGGGTTGTGTAGGAATAAAGAGCATTCAGGGCAAAGTTTAAATACATTTTCTCTTGAGTGTTGTAGACATGGTTTTGGTTATTGCTATTTACTTGTAAGCCTTTGAGGTTACAAACCTTTGTGATAAATCCAATTATGAACTCATCAAAAGCGTGAGTATTTAGGGATAGAAATTAATCATGGAGCCATGTGAAAGAAATTAGCAGCTTCTGTGAAAATAATCTGAATATATATTCTTAATTGGCAGTATCTTAGCCCAGCTGTTGTAATATATTTGAAGGGAACAATGAGTCATAAGGTTGTTTTAAATAGATTTTAAAAAATGCCTCTCAAACGGCAGAAGAAAGTTACTAATATTGATTTATCTGTATTTCTAGCAAGACAAAAAAATAAATTGTTCCCCTCTCCCACAGACACCTGTCTACAGGGTTTAACACTTATGTTTTCCCACCAAATACCCCAGCTTTGTTTCTGATGCAGTGACAGAGTTTGTGCAGCTCTTGCTGCAGCCAAGAGCCGTTGGATTTTCGGCTCTCTGAAGGCTGCAGAGCAGTAAAAGGGTGCCTGGACCACAGCCCTGCCTGTGTGCGAGGGGAGGCCCAGCACTGGACATATAGGTTAACGTTTCTTTGGTTTTGGCTCAGCGGTGAATGGTGTTCAGTGAAGGGAAGACACAAACGCTCGAGGTCTCTTGGGAGCAGGCTCTTTGTCAGAGAAAGTTAAAACCCAGCCAAGGCAGCTGTTAAATAGATGAGCGGCATCCTCTGGAGGCCTTTCCAGTTGGGGTGGATGAATCTGGAGGAGTTTGAGTGCAGGTCATGAACTCGCAGTTCACCAGACCCAAATTGCTGCCCACCTGGTCTGCTCACAGGGAAGCTCCTGATATTTTCCAGCTGTTTGTGTTGCAGGGAACAATTCTCGCATCTTCACTTTCTTCGCCTCCTGCTGCTCGTTAGCAAAGAGTTGAAACACGATCGTAGGGATGGTGACCAGGACTCTCCAAAGCTTTCCTGTCCATGTAAATGACCGTTTTAATGGGATGAGAGGACCATAGTGGGAGAGATGGTGCTGTCCTGGTTTTCTGGCTGAGGAGAGAAAGAATAATAAAGCTGGGGGCTGCTTGTACACACCCGGCTTTGTGATTGCCCCTCTGGTTGTGTGTGAGGCCTGCTGTGTGCACATGGAGACGTGTTGGCAACCTGACTGTGCCAGGCCCAACACTGGGCCTGGTCTCTGTGAGAAGCATTGGGCTTTTGTAGAAAGGGTTTATTTTTATTTTTTTTTTCTGAAGGAATTCAGTGTTATTCAGTGGAATCCTCTCTGCAGGTGGAATTTTTGGGCTCCAGGACTGTAGTGTGCCTGCACTTGAAAATTTGGCTATTTATTTGGAAACAGACATGGGCAAGTTCCAGCTCATTCATCCAAGCTGTCCTTTTTCAAGGACAAGGAGTAAGGCCAGCACAGCTGAATCGCTGCAGCCAGCTCCTGAATGTTTCCAAATAAAATGCCTTGAGTAAGTTTATTTTTCCCTCTCAAACCTAAATTTAGCACCCTGGAGGAGCTGCTTTGGCAGTCAGTGGATGGTAACGATGACAAGATCGATCTGTGGATAGTTCTGGGAAGATTTGGAAAGTGCTGGTAAAACAGAGTTGATTTCATTCATGTCTGTATTTTGTCCACAGCCCAAAGGTCTGCTCATGAACTTCCAATGGTTGAAAGACAAGATATTGACAGCTGCCTTGTGTATGGAGGACAACAGATGATTCTGACTGGACAAAATTTCACAGCAGAGTCCAAGGTGGTGTTTACAGAGAAAACTTCAGGTAGGGCATTTTTTTTTCTCACTTTTCCTAATGTGATAAGGCAAACCTGCAGTACTGTTGTGTCTCATGATACTGTTCTAAGATTTTTGCTCGTGAGTAACTCTACTCCAGTGAGTAATCCCATTCAAGTTCTGCCAAGTAAAACCAAATTTCTTGAGGTAACCTTGTGAGTAAAACTAGTCCTGGGTGCTCACATCTGCATTGTCAACCTTGCAGACACTGTTGGAAAGTAAATCAAATGTCATGGGGAAGATTCACAAGAATATAGACATTGGGAATCAGCAGAAAAAGGGTACATTATCAAAGAAATTAAATGACCGTTACATGTACCCTTTTGCTTATTTAATCTCATGTTTTGTGAACTTTACTGTAGAAATAATAATTGAAATGACCATTTTTGTTGAAGTGAACTACAGGCGGAGGTTGGGGCTTCTGCCCTTAGAAGTCTGTGAGAGAAAAACGTGTGTAATATGTATTTTGATATCAAAGTAAAATTATTTTTATACACATATTGAGACATGAGAACACATCACTGCATCTTCCGTATTTTTTCAGATATTTTCGGCATTGATAGTTTCCACATTGATAGTTTTCACATCACTTCTTATAAAGAACCCTTTTAGGCATAAACAGAAATATATATTTCCCCACAGTGTGAAGGGAAACAGTGCCTCCACAGGCACTGTTTCACATTCAAGGCTGTGAAACATGCTGAGATTAAATGGAAAATAACCCAAAATGTCACAAAACACATATAAAAATATATTTTATTGACTAAGGGCCTGCTTCTGTAAAGCTTCTTTCTCTTTCAATTATCCCCAGACAGGCAGCTGCACAGCTCTCTGAAGGATCTGTCTCTAACTTTACCACGTACCCCTGAAACACATAGTCAAAATTTGCACTGCTTCCACGTGTACAGGTTTGCATCACCTCAGCATTGCCATTGCAAACTGAGGCATCAGGTTAAATCATGCAGCTATCTAAGCCTATGCACACCCATGCATCTGTCCTACTGTCTGTGCAGGTACAACCATGTACACCAGGTACATGAAGAACTCACAGAAGGAAGGCTCAGACTGTAGCAAAACAAATCAAATTCAATTCAGAGGGAAAAGTTCCCTGTTATAGCACAATACTATTTTTTTTTCCAGTAGAGCTGCATGTTTTAAAATACTTTTTGCCAAATTTTGGGGGTATTATTGCTAGCTCTTGAGCAATAACGAAGAGGGAATGACTAGCAGATTACAGATTATCTCTGTTCTCTTTTCATCTTGGCTGTTTATTTGCTTAACTTGCACAGAGCCAGTACAAGATGGTCCCAAGCCCTGGTTGGTGTTGGATGAATATAAGTAATAGGAATAATGAGTGGTTACTGGGAGTTATTTAGTTGCCTAGCATCACCTCTACTGCCTTTGCTGAACTCTATTTATTGTGTTTTCACAATGGCATGCCGTAATAAATACCACTTGATTTCTGACCCAAAGAATACCTTACCGTAGAAAATATGCTTAACATGGTCTAATGGTTCAGGTGGGCGGAAGAAATCCAGATTTTCTTGTTTACAGGTGGAAACACAAACAAATGCATTCTGCTGTAGTTAGTTACCTGTTTACTTAGAGCAGAATTGTTTCTTTTCTAATATCATATGCACACAGGCATTTCCTCTCACCTCACTAGGCAGTATGTGTATTTTATTGGATTTCTTAGGGCTTTTGCAAAATGACATTTGTTTCTTTGTAAATGGTCTGGGCTTGTTTAACTTACCCTTCATTAGGCTTGATTTTTTTATTTGGAATAATGTGCTCTGCAAGGATAACAACAGCATCCAGGGATCAGAAAAGCATCTTGCAATATGAAAGGCCAGACTCTGCCATCCTTTAGTCTGGTTTGTTTTAGTGAGACAAAGGACTCTGCAGTACAAAAGAGCAGCAAGAGTAAAAATAATAATAATAAAAAAAAAAGTAAAAGAGCAATTTTATTCAAACTTCACAGTCCCTTCGCATTGCTAAGAAAACAGACTGTTCCTAAGTTTTCTGTCAGTAAACTAAGGCAGAGAAAGCCTAAGCAATATATCCAGTGACTTGCAAGAAGGGATTTAAGATATAGCATCACCCAAGTGAATAGCATGTGTGTGATTTATGGCGTAATGCTTTTGGCAAAAAGCAAGCCAAACAGTCATGTATGTGGGCATCAGCTGGTGAAGTGGGGGAACAAAAAGCGTGCTGGAGGTCCCCCTTTCTTCCCACAGCTCCAGCAAGCCACGCTATTTCCCAGAAAGAAGGAGAGCTGCTAGGCCACTAGGCCTCTGAACTGTGAAGGTTCTGATGAGCCTGTGCAGTCAGAGCAATTTTCTTGGCACCCTTTCTTTCCTTTTAAGACCATGTATTAATTCCTTCCCACTGTGCTGTCACTGTTCCGTCGATGTCAGCGAATCGTGAAGGTGCATGGGAACATGCTTGGCAGCCCGCAGTGGTACCTGTCCCAAGAATGTTTTGCAGTAACTAAAGGAGATGATACACTAAAAAAGAGGTAGCTCTTAATGCCATTTCGAGGAAACATCTGAAATGCCCAGCCCCTATTTCCATATGAGAGCAGAGAAGGCTTTGGCTGGAACAGATGTTAGAAAGTAAAACGAACAACAACATTTTCCACACTAAATCTAAAGCTTTTCTTCACTGCTGGGGAAACTGCATTTTTTTGTTTCTTTTTTTACCTCCTGGTAGTGGAGAGCCATGGCTTATCCCAGCAGCAGTGCCCAGTCTGGAGCAGAGATTTGCATGCTGGTGTTCCATATCCTGCACTGCTCCCTGGCCACCTCTGTGGTCGGTCTCTGGCTGCTGGGCTTTGGATAAGCGGTTGGCATAGGGGGAATTTAGAGGATGGGAGACCTGATTCAGGGCTTTGGTCTGGATGAGAAGTGTGTGCATGCTGGTATATAGGGTGGCTAGGGGACTCTGTGCCATGCTGCAGGCCTGATAGCTCTCTGTGTGTCCATGCACCATTTTATAATGTAGCAATACCTCTTGCAGATACACTGTGAAGTGCTTTTAATGTGAAGATTGCTTTCTTTAATAGGTGTACGTTTAAGGCAAGAAAGGTTAAAGCTTATCTGGATATGTAAGTCACGCAGGGGCTGATGTGACTTCAACTGACTGCAGTAGATGGAGAATTAAGCCTTTGTGCATGGCTTGTAGAAGTTATCAAGTGTCCCAGAGAGCCTGAAAGTTAGGATCTTACACACCTGGGACCTTCAGCTTCTCCCTTTATAAACTGTAGACTATTTTAATTATTACCGTGGCCTTACTTAGTCATTGTTGCATTAGACTGCAGGAACACAGAACAAAAAGGGCTGGTTGTGCAGCCCACTTCTCAATTAGAAACGTCGCTGGGTGGAAGGAGGAGGTGGATATTGCACTCACCTTGGAGCGCTTGCTTGCTGCAGCGCCCATCTGCACAGCAGTGTGCAGAAAGCTCTGATAAGCTGCTCAGCAGCAAACTAAGCCACAATAAACGTTCTGGTGGGTGGATAGCACGCGTGACCCTGCCATTGTCGCGTCCTCTCCTAGCTCGCAGCGCTGCCCCGGGGAGCCTCAGAAAGAATTGTACCTCTGTGCAGGCAGGAAGATGCACCACCTCTCGGGGGAGCACAGTTTTCTCTGAGTTTCATTTTAACAGCTCATAAGCCTTGTCTGTGCTAGAAAGTGGTGCTTGATTTCCCACTTTTGACACCACTTTTAGCTCTACCAGTAATGGCAAGGGAGAGAGCAGCAGTGTGGAAAAGCATCTGATAGCTTTCAGCATGTTGTGCTCTGCAGGGGGCCTTGGCTAGGCTTGTTTGCCTTGTGTTTAAGATGAGAGGAGCAAGACATTTATTTATTTATTTATTATTTCCTCCCCTAAAAAAACCCTCAGTGCAGTGAGATGTTCTGTTCGCTGTTTCACAGACACTCTACCATCTGGGTGTATCTTGAACCTGGGGTCTGGATTAGTGTCTGCAATGAGCCGGGTGCTGAGGTTGAAGTCTCTGTGACTTACACAACTGAGTAAACTGCTCTTGGGGCTCACAGTTGTAGAAATTAGGTTTCACCCTTCAGATGAATGCTCAAAACATACTTCATTTTCCCGTGGATTTTGTAGGCAATTCTTCACTTAGTATTAGTGACAGAGAGAAATGTAGAACTGTTCATACTTGTGACCAAAATACAACTTGCTCCTAAGAACAATAACGAATACTTTTTACTTCTCTATAACATATGTATATTTTCCACTAGAAATACCTGGAAAATAAAGAATATTCCCCAAATTACGCTGGGCTGTCATTACGCAAATAGCTGCCTTTTTGTGTTATACTAAAACTAGTGCAATTAACTCGCCACCAAGAAGTCTGTAAAAGGCTCATTTTAGGCTTGCGACAGGAAATGGCAGCAGGAAGCGAACTGAAGGGGCTGGAGCTCAGTGCTTTGTCTGTGAGCAAGGGGATAAAGCGCTTGTGTTTGAACTGCTGATGACTAAATGACATTAATTTTCTTAATGATAAGGTTTACCAACATGCAAGCATTATAGTTTTAAGTTCTTTTTAAGGTTACTTATTTTTGACGATCAGTTGTAACCTTCAGCTGCTGTAGGGCAGGGGAGCTCACGAATTAGAGTCAGGACACAAAAGCAGAGTTGGGTCCAAGGAGTTAGATCTAAACTCAGAGAAACCTAACTGAGCGCATCTGAATAAAAATAGGTCAGGGGAAGCAACTGGATGGGATTGTACAGGGAGAGGTTTGGACGTGCATGTATTCCTTCAGTTTAGATCTGGAAGAGAGAGCTTGGAAAGCAGTCCTGTGGCTGTTAAGGGTTTTGAATATGCTAAAGGTCGAGGGTGTTAGTTAGGGCCTGTATCTTACAATGCAGTAAAAAGGAAAAAAAAAAAAAGGTTTGGAATCCCCCTTCTTATTTGTTTTAATTATCACGTAATAATTTGTAAATCAGATGCAGTTGGTTGCATTCTGTTTATTCCCATTTGTGTACTGGTTACTGCTGCTGAGCTGTGAGTGATAGAGAAGTTTTGCGTTGGTCCAGGAGAAAAGTGCAAATGGACTGTGCTTTCCCCTGCCAAACTCTTATGGTGGCCACATGGACATCATGAATCATCGCTAGGACAATGTGGGTGGTGGAGGAACAACCCAAACAGAAAGCGTACATCTTTGGAGTAGATCCACCATAAATCTTTCAATTCAGCTACACAGCGTAAAGAGAGGAGGTGGTGCTCTCTGCACCCTTTGAACTGATGCAGCTGTCAAGGGCGCTGAAGCATGGCCACTCAAAGTCCATTTAACTAAAATAAATCCTTCCAGCCTCTAGATTCAAGCAATGGAGTTCTAGTTTCTTTGTTCCTTGCGTTCCTTTATGTGTCTGTCTGTCACCTCAGGGATGTTTTTATGATGGTGGTTTCTTAGGATGCTAATAGGTAGAGCAGGTGAGCATACTTGAACATCTGCCAGTTTCAGGAGACCTCACTGCAGGGCAGGATCAGGACTGCTGTGTTCAGTGTGCACGCCCAACTGCACTGGAAATTGGTGTCCATGGCAAGCTGAAACTTTCGTCTGCACAGTGTGCAAAATGGAGGTGGGCTCTCATTGCACATCCACCTATACTAACTGCAGTGGGTCGTGTGCGCAGAAGCACCTATGTTTTTGCCATGGCTTGCCTATCCCTGAAATAACAATAATGACAATAACCGTGCTAATGATATCTGTACTTTACATTGTCTCTCTGATTTCCAGCACTTCTGTACATCTCTCATTGCAGATGTGCTTTATTTTATCTCTGGGCAAATCATTTATTTGAAATATATTCCTTTCAATTTTAAAAGCAAACAAGCAGGGATTGTTTTGTAGGGATTTTGCTCTCAGACTTGCACTTTTCAGTATTCCTTTTGCATTGCAAGCTAGCAGAATTTGAGATTTACACTCTCTAGAAAAATTCTTGTTTATAAAGCACAAGAAGTTGGACCCAATTATGCTATCGATCTGAGTCCACAGTCAGTGCTGCTCCAGACCCAGGAGTCCCAAGGCACATACTGGCTGACATTTTATTATGAGTGAAGCCCCTACTGCATGTTCTTATCTATGCAGTAGATGCCTTTTACAGCCCATACTAGTAATTGTGTAAGTTGATATGTATCTGCTTGAAGTTAGTCAAATGACTTGGAGTATGAGGCAGTCTTCTGGACAAGACAGTTCGCTGTAGAAAACTGTGATGGGAAGGCATTATGACACATATAGTGTGAAAAGAAGGTGGCTTGTGTGTTGGTTTTGGTAATAGTGAGGAACCAGGGTTGAAGATTAGAATCTTTTGTGGGAGATGTGAAAGGAAACTGTAAGACTGGCAAAAGTAATGTTCCCCTATTCTGTTATGTCAAGTCTGAAATTTCTCACCATGCCCAAACAGGGAACTAGATGCCAGTTAATAGTCTGACAATTTTGTGAATGATCAAAAAAATGTCCTGGGGAATGCAAAAAATAGCAAACTGTTTTCAACAATTATCTCTTTGAACTTAATGATGCAAAATTAATGATGCAATTTACTCAGACAAATTAAAGATAAAAGAGAAACCTAAAACATTTTAAAACTTTCATTTTTTCCTCATACCCATCCAACAGAGATGTTTTCTGTCTGAATCCAGCAAATAACCATAAATCTTTCATGTAAGCTCCAAGCTCCAGTTCTCTCACAGAATTTCTAAACTAATGAACTGAAACAGAAGATTTAAGTTGTGGAGAATTGAGGGGAACAGGACACATCTGAGAACCTGGATCCTAACTCAGTCACACAGACTGATGAACATCCCTTACAGTGTAGGTTTTTAAGGTATCTTAACCTGAGACAAAAGCCCAGCATCCGGGGAAAAAGCAAAGAAACAAACTACTGTGGTTTTCTTGTTTGTTTGTTTTTTATGGAAAAGCCTGAGGAAGAAAGCGCAAGTCTCTGGGAGTAGCTACAGAGTTAGCAAAAGTGAGAGTGGCACTGCAATCTGAAATGATTCCATTCGTCTGCAACGTGAAGTTCTGTAGACAGCATACAAACTATATTTGCTATCTTGCTCTTTCCTTGGTAGTTCGGACAGCACACACACACCACCGCTTTCTCTGCTCTGCTCAGTTTGTGGCTGGAGTCTAGCAGTTAAAGGTGGGTGCTGGATCCACTCCAAACTGACAGAGCAATGGATGGGACAAACCAGTAGAAGACATTATTGATCTCTGTGTTGAGAGGCACATCTGATTTTTACATTAGCTAAAGGTGATCACTTTACAGGTTAATCTCCCATCCTTATTATGCCTTGCAGTGCAGCACATTGAAGTGGCTGCAAGGCAGAGCAGAGGACCTGCTTGGTAGTTGTTGATGCAAAAAGATGTCAGAACTGGCGAGGGTCAGGAGGGTTTTGTTTTCTTTGGGTTTCTGCTCTGTTTGCTCTTTCTAAGCAAAAGAGGAAGGCATACAGAAAATCCCATCATTCTGAAGAGTGACAAGTGTATAAAATCAGGCAGATCTGAGTTTTCCCGTTTTTGCTATGTAGATGAAAGGGTTTCAGGGTAAATGTGACACCTTCTGCTTTTTCTTGATGTTGCTGATGAAAGCCCTGCAGATCTTTCTGCCCACAGGTTTACCCCGTGGCTGGAATGTGCTGCCTGCCCCAGGTGTTCCTGTAATCCCTCAGGACAATTGTTAGGCATTAAGCTGGGGATCTCAGAAAAACACTGCAAAACAGGAAAAAATCTAAGGATCACGCACACAAAAATGCAAAAGTGTGTGGCTGCAGAAACGGAGTTGCCATAGCTGTTAGAGACTCAGCGAGACAGGGTGGAATCCAGTGTTTTGGAAGGTTTCCCCGTATGACACAAGATTTTGGAATTTTACAGCTGGTAAATCCTTATTAACACAGGCAGCCACTACTGGCCTGGATTCCCTGGCTCACTGTTTACTATGGGGGCGCCTGGTGGAAGTGTGCCTGGTCCTGATTATTCAGCTTTGAATCTTAATTGTTTAAAGAGAATATTAAATAATAATAATAATTCTGGGAATAAACAAAAGGCAGAGAGACAAGCTCCCATCACCTGTTGACAGAAAATTGATCATGTAAAAAGCTGGCACGGGGAGTGGAATTCCCTATTCTCCCACTTAGTCATCACATCCTGGTGTGACTCATTTTATTACATGGAGGTTCCCAGTGGTTTTATTTTGAGACGAGCTTTTGTTTAATAATTTATACACAGACACACACAAACACACACGTATAATCTTAAAAAAACAACAAATCTATTTTGATGAATTGGCATAAGGAATTATTTGGAAGAGCTCTGGGATGACAGACTGCCTCTGCTGCTTCACTGCTCAACTACTGTATTTATGTTTTATTTTAGTGTGGATTGAATTCCTCAACAATAGCTGGGGAGAACTCTTCTCTAGACTTGTTCTCACTGTGCAAAATGTCAGATTTGGGGCTGGGCTGGATGGCGGATGACTAATCCATTGGCCTTTTACCTCCCAGACCTTGACTTGTATCTTTGGCCTTGGTGACTCAAACTCACGTCCTCAGTAAAATGAAGGCACTGGCCTCAGCTCACCATAAACAGAGCTTCGCTAACTGCAGTGGGCAGTCTTGCTTCAGCAAGAAAAAGAAATCCACAGAAATCAGTCAGTGAAAAAGTCAATAGCTCTTCTTTTGCGAGTTGTAAATTCATTCTTGCTGTGTTTGCTCTAAAGTTTGAAAACTAGTCTGAAGTAAAAGCTTCAAAGGCAGCAACTGCTCAGCTCAGGTGTAATGCTGAGCAACGTTGCACTGATGTGAAGCAGAATAACTTCCCAGCTGAAACCAGAATTCATCCCCCAAAAGAGCAAGAGATTTTGTGTGCATTTTCCCCTGCCTATAAGGCTTCCACATCCCAGAGGTAGTGTCTGTTTTTCTGGAAGGCATTCGTTGTTATTAGCTTTGTTCTTGCAGTGGCTTAAAAAGACTTGCCTGTTTTCCAGAGATGCCTGTCATGTACCGATAAAACCTCATGGAGATAATTGCTGTGTGTTTTTGGAGGACTTTCCAAAAATCACAGTGAATAGGGACAATTCATTGCAAGCCCAAAGGGAACTCTGCAGAAATGTGATGTGAGGGCAGCTGCCCCACTGGCTACCAGGCTCCATTTCTTTGGGGAGCTCGCATGGTTTGCTGCCTGGGAAAAAGGTAACAGGTTGTTCATTAAGTAATTTGTGTAATGCTTGACTGAAAAAGCAATGTACATTTTCAAGCATAAAATCACATGCAGGCACAGAATCACATACAGAACCGGCACAATAGTGCACTTAGTCTTCAGTTGGAGAGAGCTGCAAAGAAAATTTCCTGAACTTCTCAGCCCATCAGTCATGCTTGTTCAAATAAAGCAGTAAGTTTGTTTCTCTGCTAGTTACTGACCCCAGAGTCATGAGTAAGGGATCATGAATAATGTGTAAAGGCTGTAACTGGTTCAGAAAACCTTTAATTGGCTAATTAAAAAAAGCCCTATATGGGGCTGCAGAGAATCACCCAAAATGTTCCTAATGCAGACTGACGTTTTGATTTTCCCCAAAGTTTGAAGCAAGACTTTTGGTATGATCATGGTTTGAGCTAGAGAGGGTAGAATTACTTTCTTCCAACAACTCATTCATTCCTCCAAAGAGTGCTGACACAATCAGATCTCTCATCGGGGTTTAATGCTAAGTCTCATAGCCCTGAAGCAGCACAAAAATCTCTATTTCCTGAACATTTAACTGACCTGTGGTGTTAAAGACTTGCCAACTAAGACAAACCATTAAACGAGCAGGGAACCACAACAGTAAAAATATTGCGTGAGGCAGCCGTGGCTGGTAAGACCTCAGGGTCCACGTCCAAAAATATTTTATCATCTTGAGTGGAACTACCGCTCTTTTCAGAGACATGGATTGAATTCCCCGTTGGGGAGGTGGAATTTGAGGCACACCACACACGTGGACCTGGCACAGAGCTCCCACGTGATCCCTGCACATACCAGGGCATCCTTGCAGTGCTCTGGCTGGCGCGTATCCCTCCCAGGACAGCCCAGCACACGCTCTCTGCATCTTTAAAATACTTCAGCAAAAATGATGCTGTTGCGCTTTTGTAGTTTCCTTACTTCTCCACTGTTAGTGCAGGTTTAATTATACACAATAAGCAATTATCTGTACTTGTAGACTTTATATTAAGTTACCAGTAAAGCTGGGGATTAATCTTCTCTGTCTGCAAGCAGGGAGAGGACCAGTCATTTATCCCGTATGTGGCATGACAGAATTATGGGATAATTAAAGCCAGAATGGACCTCTGGAGGTTGTTGAGCCCAGCCTCCTGCTCAGAACAAAATGCACATGCGGCATTTAGGCACCACCTGGGTCACAACCCTGGTGCTGGAGGAAAGGGCCTGCTCCTGAGCACGCACGTCGTGACGCTGTTTTTGTACCAGGTCCGTGCTCCACCATCGTATCAGCAGTGTGGTTTTTAGCACATCCTTACAGTAAAAATCACATTTTTGCTGATGACTTCCTTGAAACATTCACTTTACTTTTCCGCTCCCTCAAAAAGACTCTTATTTATGCACGTTTAAAAAATTATAAATGTGCTGACAGTTTGGTGCAAGTTTTCTCTGTTCAAAATTTCCTTTAATTGTCCTACAGGTGGACTTTAGGATTCTTCTTAATTTACTCTTCTTGCTGTCTGTTAACTGTCTGAGTGGGAGTAATCTAAAGATTTACTCTTGATTATGGAAGGATAGGTTAAAGCAGAGAGGTATTTCTGCACGTGCCTGTATTTTTCATTTTATTCACAGCTTCCCGTATCCTTCTGCCAAAAGCTCACTGTAACATGCCTGCCCAGAGGGATTAAAGGAAAAGCAAATACTGATTACCTCGAACTGAAGTTTGTACATTCATAACTATAAAAGTGAAGCAGTGAGACAGGTGGAGCCACATCATGATGGTTAAGCATAAAGGTCAGCAAGTAAGCTGCGGAGTGCTTATATGCAACAGGGCTTCGGAGCTTAAAGAACAGGGCCGATGCTGCTGACAGATTTGTTAGGAACCTGTTTAGCCCGCTGCAAGCATGAATATATCCAGACAGCAGCATCCATCATCATTAGGATGATAACCCCAAATGCATTTATTTCTTGTTCGGTTGGGCTTATTCTCATTCTTAATCCCCCTAGACTTTGGACTCAGCCTAAACATCATTTGATTTTTATGGTTGGCTTCATTAGCTTTTAGTGCAATTTCAGTGGCTCAGTTACTAAACCAAATCAACTGTGATTGTGGTTGCATATGCTTCACAGGCCTCATGAGTACGGCAGATGACTTTGAGGCCTATTTCTCCTTTATTTTTTGCATTTTGGAAATCCTTTTGATTTCTACCTTCTATGTGAAGTTAGTGCTGCTGCATCTGCACAGCCTGTTTGAATTTAGCAGTACAGGAACAAAGATGAAAACATTCTGCCTGGAGGAAAAACACTGTCAAGTATTCCCACGTGGCTGGCCTTGCTGTCAGGACATCTTCATATTGCATTGCTTAGACTGCTCCTGATGCACGTCTCTATTAGAGCTCTTATTTTGTCATGTTTTCTGGTTTTCTTTTCCCACCTCTTCCTCAAAGGACTATAAAAATTTCTCTTTTGGGGTTGTTTTGGGGAATGTAAGGAGGTTCCTTAACACCTATTGTGATGGTTTCTTTTCACAAAAATCATCTCGAAGGGGAATCCCCCATTAAATATTAACTGTCCTGTCATCAGGCGGTGCATTTAGTATCTGCAGGATCAAACCCACAGCCGCTCACTCTCCCGAAGTGTTTACCAATCCAGCCACGGGTGAAGCATTAGCTGCATTAAGAGGGGCATGGATTTAACCTGGAACAGTCCAGAGCAGTGGCCGAAGCAAATGCTTATTATTAAATAATGGAATACTTTCCATTCATTTGCACAGCGGTCCTCTGGGATGTTAGGGCTAAACAGCAAACCAGGCGAGAGGCTTGCTGGCTCTAATTACACCGCTCGCTCTGGCCGTGCCTCCCCGCCTGCCGTCACCGATCCACATGCTAGCGTGGAGAAGGCGACTGACTCACAGGGGAGGGACTTGAGACACTGAAAAGAGAGAAAAGTCAGAGTTATTTTGCGTTTTCTCTGTGCACCAAAATGCTGTGGCGGCACCGGAGCAAGGTGTTTGGACGTCATGCTGCAGCAGTGCTGTTTTGTATGTGCGTGCAAGCAAGAAGGGACTGGGGAGGACTGGAGGGAGGGAGGAGGGGGCACACTGTGGGCAACTGATCCAGGGAAAACCTCCTCCTCCTTCTGAGTGTTTGGGGGCCAGAATGTAGCAGTGGTTTCTTGGGGATGGGGCACCAGGGGAGGCACGGTCCTGCCAGGTTCACTGGGCACGCTGGGACCCGGGGACGAAGGGATGGAGTGTCTGTGGTGCAGAGCAGCAGCTTGAGTCCTTCTCTGGGAGATGCTGTCCCGAGAGCCAAGCACATCTGTCAGCTCATTGTCTGCGGAGCAGAGAACAAAGAGAAAGCAACAGAAAAAATGCAAAATGCATTTAAAAATACTCTTTCATTTCCCTTTTCGCCAGAAGCAGAAGTGCTTAAATAACAGAGGACAAAAGCAGCTCTTGCAGAATTTCCAAGAATCGGGAAAAATAAAAAGTCCTCTGAGAAGCGTTTTTATGAGCCTTTACCCTGTGCTGCCAGACCTGGGAAGCAGGAGAGGAACCCCCGCGATTCCCCCCCCTTTAACGCAAACACCAGCCCAGCGGCTGCGGTACTTCAGAGCCTGTCACTTAGCCTGGCTACGTGTCCCCTGTTTGTTTTAAAATCAAACTTTCAGAAAGGTACGAGGCGATGTTTTTTTTTTTTTTCCCCATTGGTATTTTTCTTCTGAAAATGGATTGGCTAAAAGACTCAGCAGAATTTAAAATCAAAGGGGTAGAGATTAAAATCTAAAAAACCAATAAGGAAAGCATTGCTAAGAAATAGTTCTGGGAAGTGTGAGCGACAGTAGATTTAAGAAACCCTTGTAGCCAGATGAAGCACCCTGTCTGGGTACAAATGTCCTGTGACTGCTCACGTACTTACAGCACTGGGTTACTTTGGCATTGCATACAAGGGGATTATATTTTATTTTACTTTATAAATACCATTTTGTGTAACTCAGAATGGGTACGAGCTACAGTGTAATTAAGAGCAGGAAGACTTCCTGTGGGCTGGAGGCTGTTGTGCGTATCGTGAGGTGCTTTTACTCCAAGCCAGGTGAATATTTGGTCCTGTGCAGGGACTTCAGGCAGGGCTGCTGGTGGCTTTTCTGTAACAGCGGTGGCAGCACAGAGGTGCAGATCCACTGGTGGAGGTGCTGGGCTTGTTCCTTGATCAGAGGAGTTGTGTTGTTTGGTATCGTGTGCTGAGGTTTCATATTGCACGTCTGAGAAATGAGTATCAACAGTGAGAAGGCATGCAAACAGAAATCAAGCATCCTACGTATCTGGTTTCCCAATTACGGCAAGAATCTGTCCCTGTTGAACTACTTCTAGAAAAACCTAAGCGCCGGTGAGAATTCAGAGCATCTGCCAGTTTCACTGTGCACTGGCTCTACGAGTCAGCCCCGAAGTGGCTCAGTTTGCGTGCTTCAGTCTCCATGCAACCAGTGCCAGAGCTGGATTTCCATCTAGTCCTTTCCTCGCCTCCCCACCCAGCCTGTCTCCTACCACACCGGTGGGGAGCTGCGTTAGCCTGAAACAGCAAAACATTTGCTGAGCCCCTGACCCACTATGACCATTAATGAGTTATTTGACCTTCTGGTGCCCTCCGTCAAGTAAATTTGGCTGAAATCAAGTCTGGCAAAAAGCAGATGGTGCACCTGTGCAGAACGTTTCATTCCTCGGTTTGCTTAATTTCTACATAAACATTTAATTTTAATATGTACGTAAGTCTTTTTCTGGCGAGAGAAGTGTTCAATGAGGTGTTTAAATTAAATGCTGTTCCTTTTGGTTATAACTGGGAAGGTTCTTGAAATTAAGTAAATTTTGAGAGTTTTGCTGACCTGATGTCTTTAATTTGTCCTTGATTTTTTTTTATTTTTTTACTTTTTAAGTGAAGCTTTATGATTAAAAAAAAAAAAGTTACATTAATACTGTGATGTTCTTCCAGATGGACAGCAGATCTGGGAAATGGAGGCAACAGTGGATAAAGATAAGAGCCAGCCTGTAAGTATGCAAAACATTGGATGTCCTCTCGTTGAGCTCCTCAGACAGCAACTTGTATTCAAGGGATAGTTTTCAAAGAGCGTCTCAAAAGCAGAAAGAGCAGCTATCTGACTGCTGTGATGACCAAATGTCAAATGCTTCAGCAGTAGATGTGTTGCAAAAAGAAACTATTCATTTAGCAGTAACCCACAGCAAATTGAATAACTGCTAGATTTTGTGTTCATGGAGAAGACTCTATTGTATCAGCCCAGTTTTGAAAGAGTCCTCTGCAGGATGCTGGCTATACTGACTTCCTTTTGCCTGTATGGAAGTCTTGGGTGCTCTGTGCTGGGGAGGACAGGATTTGCACTATAGTATTTAAAATTAACATTGATCTTTCAAGGGAATAGGCCTCATTGTTCCCTTTGCTTAATGGGACCGTACTGTAGTTGTTCAGTGCGTTTAGGAGCTAGCACTTGCATTGCCATGGGCCATGCCTGTCCTTGCGGAAGAGAATGAGACACTTGCTGTTAATTTCTCTGGAAGCAGGATCCGGCTGTCTATAAGAAGCCTATAGAATAATTTAATTTATTCTAACACATGGAGGGAAATCTGCAATATTTGTTGCATTTGCCATAAGGAAATATTTTGTTGCATTTCCCGTAAATTTAAGGGGACAGTTATCTTGGCAGTGGGCTGATCCCACTTCATTCACTTCATGGGAGTTTGCCAACAATACTTGTTTATCAAGCACAGAATGGCTAACAGCACTGCTGTATTTACCACCATTCTGTGTGTTTTATTTGTAGCTGAGACTTCTCTCTCCAAGTTCAGGACAACATCAAGCACCACAGAGGATGCAGTACTTAGAAACCATAATACCAAAAATCTTGGCAGTTTTTCACCATCTGCCCTTTTTTCCTTTCTTCCTCACATACCCTTCTTTGTAGGGATGAACAGGGAGGTTTCTCTTCCTGTATCTCTGACCACGTAATGCAAGAGACACACCCAACAATCTGCTGTCAGCCTCAGTTACTAACTCTGCACTGTCACCTTTCATTGTTTCAGAGCATGCTTTTTGTAGAAATACCAGAGTACCGGAACAAGCACATTCGCACACCTGTGAAGGTGAATTTTTATGTCATCAATGGTAAAAGAAAAAGAAGCCAGCCCCAGCATTTTACCTATCACCCAGGTAATTGCCAAGGACAGAGCAAGTGGTTGCCTTGTCCTCAAGAGCGAGATTTTATTTTCTGCTATGTTGTTTTGTTGCCATTACCTGAGAATCTAAATTTTACTGTTTTAATTCAGTTGAGTGCAACTAAGCTTCAGCTACTGTTTGGTTTAAAGGGTGCATGTGATTTAGGATCAGGAATTTCCCATAAATTTAAGGGGACAGTTATCTTGGCAATGAGCTGGTTCTGCCTTATTCACTTGATGGGAGTTTGCCAGCAACTTCAGTGGGAGCAGTACACAGTTGACGTGTACGACACTAAGATAACATCAGATCTGGGAAAATGTAACAAGGGCTTGGTAAGGAGGAAGAAGAGCAATATATATTCTTCAGAATGAGGCTGGTTGAGAAAAATATGAATGCTTTTCTGATGTTCTTCCTCTTGGGAACTGGTGAGCAATCTCACAATAAACGCAACAGGATTACTAATGAGATTCCCAGAATTTCTCAGCTTTGGCTGGGATAAAAATATTGTGAGAAAATTGGAGTATTGTGCTTGTGGAAACCAGAAAGCATAAAATAATAGTACCAGATTTTTTGCAAGCTTTAAAATGATGTCTTAATTTGGCTCGTTTCTAAGGACAGGCAAACATTCATTCTGGTTCTTATTTCAGTCTTCTCCAGCCTATAAAAATTTTTGGTTCTCTCCCCAAATTTAAGAACTGTATTAGAACATCACTGATACAAAGGTTTCATATAGTTGCTAAATTGTTCTCCTGTGGAATAGGAGAACAGTATTGAGGAGTACAATACTATTTCAATACAATCTCTGAAAGAGACCACTTCAGAGTAGAAAACCTTATACTTCCCCAAAATAACCCTGTTGCATGACCATTATATGGTTTCCATTGCGTGGTATTTCTGTATCAGATTTTAGTGAAGATTTGACAGAATAAGCATTAGAAATGTCAGAATTTGTCTTTAGAGGACCATCATTTTTCCACACCGAGATTCATACAACTTCTACTAAATCATGGTCTTTTAAACGATGGTGTCCAAGAGGTCGTCAGCTCTCTGCTGGGGAAGTTACATGTAACAAAGGAACTAAAAGAAAGCCCTAAAATAATTAGATACTGCGTTTGGTCACTAGCTAAATGTTTGACAGAAAAATTAGTAGTTCTTTACATCATAGGATTTCTATTTACTCAGTCTTGCTTTGAGATGCAAGTACTACAAGAAACACTTATGGGCTTGTTTTTTTGCATATTTTTCAGAATGGCCCTTCAATGAGTTAATATATGAGCTAAAATATTGCACTTTCCAAATTTCAGAAATTTGTGGTTAAATAGTTGATTAAAGATTTTCAGGAATATCTTAGCACAAAGCTCTTTCAAGAGAAAGCCTCCCTTGTTTGCGTATTTATTAAGCTCAATGCCTGTGAGATATGAGCTCGCACATGCAAATCTTGTAAATGGCCTAAGTTTCTTATTACTCCAAGGAAAACCTCTCTGTTCCTCATCAGCCTGTTACAAATAACGTCCTTTGCATGCTTTGTTCTAGTACCATCAATCAAAACAGAGCCCATTGATGACTATGATCCAGCCTTAATCTGCAATACAGTACACAGTGGTCTGGGAACAGTCACACAGCCCTACTATTCACAGCACACAATGGTCACCGAATCCCCTTCCTGTCTTGTGGCCACTATGGCTCCCTGCCAGCAGTTGCGCTCAGGCCTTTCTTCTCCTGATTCGCGATACCATCAGCAGAATCCGGCTGCTGTAATATACCAAAGAAGCAAGAGCCTTAGCCCAAGCCAACTGGGCTACCAGCAATCCAGTCTGATGGCTACACCGGTTGCTATTTCAGATGCCCATAGGTCGGTGCTGGTGCACACTGGTTCCCCAGGCCAAACTTCAGCAGTGCTCCACCACTCTCCAGGCAACCAGCAGTCCTCTCCAGTGATTCACTATTCTCCAACCAACCAGCAGCTGAGGTGTGGAAGTCACCAGGAATTTCAGCACATCATGTGCTGTGAAAATTTCACGTCCAATGTTGCAAGACCCAGCCAGCCCCAAGTTAGTCAAGCACAAAGGTTAAGTCCGAGTTCATATCCTACCGTGATCCAGCAGCAGACAGCTTCAGGCCAACGAGCAGCGAAAAATGGACCACCAGTCAGTGACCAGAAAGAAGTATTACCAGCTGGAGTCACTATTAAACAGGAACAGAACCTGGACCAAGCGTACCTGGATGACGGTAAGCATTGCTCATCACTTGTATGGGTTCATTGGAGGGAGGGGGAAAGTTCGTGACTTAGAGATCCCACCTGTTCCTTGTCACAAAAACAATGTGGCCTTCTTTCGATGTGTATTTGCTGTTTGCTCATAAAAGTAAGTTTTGGTCTTTCATCAGTTGCATTTTGGGTAGATGGCAATGGACTCTGGCAAATGAGCAAAAAAACAGAGTGTTCTGCAGAAACCTTCAGTCTTGCTTTGTGACATGGAGTGAGCTGTCAGGTTTCAAGCTGTTGCCATTTTGTTTCCCTTTGCCAAGCATTAGTTTGAAAAATGGAGAAACTGAAACAAAATGCACTTTTAAATTATTTTTTATTATTCATATCAGGGCAAAGTCCACTCTGTAAAACGCTTTTGTACATTTTGTACCAAAAAAAGCCCATTGAAGAGTCTATCAAGGCCTGTAATGAATGGGGTAGTGCTGCAGGCAAAACTATTGCAGATGTTCTAGATGAACAGTAGGACATTGATAAGTAAAACAATGCTGTTTCTTTGTGGTGAGCCCAGCAGATTTAGCCTGTAGGAATGAATATAAGTTAGAGTAAAGCTTTCTTTGAACATATCCTGCTTATTCTTAGGTAGGCAGCTATTGGCAAACTGGTTGATTGGTTCTTTCATTAAAGTAGTGTCACTGTTCCTTGCAAGAGGAAATCAATGCAAAGTTAGTATTTGCAGCTGGCCGCTGCAATCATAAAGGCGAGCAGCAAAACCTACATTGATTTTAGTGGAGCAGAGTGCAGTTGCTGGATGTATTGCTGCAAATATATGGTGCTCTTATTCATAGTGTACAGATCTGATTCTCACATATATTCACTGCTCCTGTCCTTACAGTCTAGGTAACTGCATGCATGATTTGATCCCATGAATGTGCACAGTTATGTGGTTTGCAAGCACCCAGTGGCCTGGGATTTTTCCTGCAGTTACCTACCTAGAGTTGTGAAATTGTGCCCATGGAAGTTTTGTTTTCTTAGATTCAGGTACTGAGTGCTCTGTGGTTGTGTCATCTACAGTCTTCCCAGTCTTCATTGCTGCTTTTGTGGGCAGAGTAGAGCCTGTTAGTTGAGCAGTTGAGGCCGTTTCTCTCTGTTTGAAATGCAGGTGACACATTTTGAGTGCCATGGCTGTAAAATCTGGAGAGTTTTTACTAGTATCCTTGTCTGAAGAGGAGTGTTGAATTGGGCTTTAACTGCAAATTTGATTTAGGAGGAGATTTGCTAGATCTGCAAGAAAACAGCTAAGAAAAATCCACTTCCTGTTCAGGGAATGGGGCATGATAAGAAAGCAAGATAATCTTTCTGGTGATAAAACTGAACACTCTGTTCTGAGGTACCTTTACTATGAGAAACTGAGAGCTTCTTCCACATCTCTACAAATACTCAGTACAAACCTTGTAAAATAAATAAAAAGAATGAAACTTGAAGTTAAAGCTAGCAGACTTCAGACTAGAGCCAAAGTCCACTTAAATGAACTCCCAAAATGGACTGCAAAATTAATTTCAATGGGTTTTGAATCAGGCCAGAAACGTGTAAATAGAGCATGGCTCACAGGGGATGTGCTTGACCTGTGAGCCATTAGGCAGAATAGCAGCAAGTTAGAAATGAAATTCCAGGCTTCTGCTTGGCTGACTGGGTCATTCCAAACTGATCTCAGACTAGAGATTAATTTATCAATTCTGCCACTCAAGTCGAGCAAGGTGAGTTTGGTTGCATGCAGCCTCCTTACTGACCTCAGTGAGTATACATTAGTTAGAAGTCTGACTTGGAAAACTGTGATTTACTTTAGGACTTTGCAAAACATTTGATTCTGAAATGTTCAAGGCTTGAATTGAAAAGCCACTCTGTTTGCTGCTGGGGGAAAATGACTCAGAACATAACAAAAGCCATATTTTTCCTAACTAGAAAGTTTATTTTTGTGCTTTATAGTATTAAAAGAAACCAAACCCAAAGGATTATGGAGGCTTTACCCTCAAATCCCTTTTATCCAGAAAGCTATTCCAAGATAAAGTGAGCTGTAAGGCCTTGCTGTGATTTTTCGTGGATAGATGCTGAGCTGATGGTTCCCCAGCTAGGCTTGGCATGAGTGCGCTGCAGTGCCACTGCTGTACAGACTCCGAGGCAATGGCTGTTTTGGTGTGTCTCGCTTCCCTTCTTTCCTCTTCCCTTCCCCCATCTTCCTCCTCCCTCCTCGTTGTTCTTCTTTCTCCATATTTCTGCTGACAGTCCAGCTTTCGACCCTCTCTGTAGTTCTGACCTCCTCTTCTCAGCTCTCGTCCTCTGCCTTCGTGGTTAACGCACAGCCCTGCAGTTCTGGGCTTTGCTTCTATTCTCAGCTCTGCCATGAACTTCTTGTATGACCTGGGACGAGCCCTGCTCCCTCAGTTCCTCATTCCTGGAGCTGTTCCCTCTCACGGAGGGTACAGTGTCCCATTGTTTGAGCTCTTCTGGAAGTGACCAAGAATAACACCTCATAGATAACACAATTACTGTTTCTATTTACTTCTTCAAACTGCCATTGCTGGCAGGACCCTTCACTATTTTCTTCTCTGCTACTGCTGAAAAAAAAAAAGAAAAGAAAAGAAATTTGGCCTTCTTTCTGAGCCCATGGTTTGTTCTTTCCTCAGTCTTCACTGCTCCACGGGGCACATAAGATCGGGGCTTAGCACGCCTAATCTCTCTGTGCATCGTGCCATGTAAAGATAACAGCCAGTCCCACCTCCACAGGAGGATTACTGTCAAACATGTGACTGTAGTAGCATCAGCAGCACAGCCGAAACAGCGAGGACCTTAAGGCAGGTGATGGCAAACATTTGCCTGTCTGCTCAGCTTGCCTGTGCTGTGTGCAAGGAACTCTGTGCATAGCGGCTGCACACCTGGTGCCAGCCGTACTGGGTACCTTAGTGACAACTTCAGCGTGTCTGTGACACGTTTCTGGCCGTACTGCAGATGTGGAGATCTGTCACGTGCTTTGTTTGAAGGAAACCTTTGTCCTTTTCTCCTCTTACCTGTGCTACCTTAGGGCAGCAGGTGCCCTGCCCAGCCTGTGCAGCCCCCTTGCAATTTCTCACTTTACCCCTGCAAGGCCAAGTGGCAAAGTGTGGGGCTGCTGGAAGGAAGGCTGGAGCCTCAAGTCCTAGAGGCTGTGTTGGGAAAAGCAGCCAGCAGGGAGACAGATGTAGGTTGGATGTTGCCTCCCATATGTGTATCTCCATATACATATTCCTCTGGACACTATCTCTCTGTCAAAAACAAACAAACAAACAATATAAATAGATCTGTAACTTTCTGATATGAAAAAAGGTAGAGAGAAATCCCCAGAGGAAAGGACTACTCATGAAAGATTGGCAGAGAAGCCGTTGTTACTCACTTCTGCCTCAGAGACCCATTGCTGTTGGGAATATTTTGGGAGAGAGGATGAGCCATGGTCAGGAAAACCTTCAGGACACAACAGATAATGCTGGCAAGAAGTGATTAGTTAGTTCAAATTAAGTGAATACTGCAGGAAAAGAGAGTGCTCAGCATGTTTCAGATGAGGCCTCATTTTCATATTGTTCATAACCAGAGCCAGCCACAGTGGTAAAAGCTACACCACCAAGCACAAAACCTTACCGAGTAGAGCTGCCTTCTTCCGGGACGTTCAGAACAATTGGCTTAGCTATTTAAAGCAAAAGTCCTGTTAAAAAAAATATAATTATTTCCAACACCATCCCAAATCCATTGGTGCTGACTTCTGTAGGGACAGGGTGGAGAGCAAGGGTGAGGGGGGCTGGGGGCTGTGGCCGTGCCCTGTGCCCCTGCTGCAGAGCCTGGGGGTTGCTGCACAGCCCGGGGCAGCCGCTCAGCCGCCGGGTGCTGCAGTCCCCATCTGGGACACAGAGAGACAGAGATCGTGTGACAAGAGCAACAGGAGGGGAAATGCATCACAGACAAAGCTCTCTGGTGCGACACGATCTGCAAGTGCCTCGTAGAGGTTTGGTGTAAAGCACAGGGTTAGATCTTCCCCTATACAACCAAACGGACGTGTAGCTGTTGTCTTGCATGTTACCAACTTGCCTGCCTCGGGTTCAGTCCTTCCTTTAGGTTCAGCTGTCATGTTGCGCACTTTTTACTTTACAAAGAAAAATGATTGTCATTATTCAAATGATAGCTATCTAACCACATCTGACACCCAGAACTGTCTGTTTGATACAGGATCTCTAAATTATTTTTGGTGCGCCAGTAACTTTAATGGGGAGGAGAGAAGCAAGGCAGATGGTGTGTAGTGGTTAATCAGACTGCCGATCAGCAGAGATGCTTTAGAGTGAATTCATGTATTTCACAGAAAATTTCAGATGCGGCAGATAGTTCTTCAGAAAATGAATTTGTAGGGTGTGCAGTGTGGTGCCTGTAAATCACCCGGCACTTTCAACCACCTTCACTATGAGCAGCCTGTTAGTTTGGGAGTTCTGCTCGCCACCACAGGAACCATTGCCCTTACTCGGAATGTGCCAGGTCTCTCCTCTTTCTTTTTGTGTTCTTTCTTTCATTCAACTGCAAGAAAATGCGCAGTCTGAACCTGCGGCGGCATGAAATCAAATGCAAATCTCTTCTTTCCTCCATGGACAGGAAAAATCTTTTCTGAGCCGCTTTTTCTGTGTAACCACGTAGCTGTCAGGCCCAGGGCTCAGCACCTCCAGGAAACCCCAGCTCCCCTGGGGAAGCAAAGCTCCTGTGTCAGCCCTGCATCAGCAGCAGCTGGGCTCTGACCTCCTTTCTGCCAGCGCTGGTCTCTTGCTGCCCACTCTGCATCTGCGCCAGTCCCACAGGTGCCTCGGGAGCGTGCATCCACCGACACGTGTGTGGGTGAGAGGAGAGGGTGAGCACAGCCTGGGGGAAGGAGGATGCTCTGCCGCTGTCTGCAGGGCACTGTCCCCAACTCAAAGCCAGAAGTCTTTTGGGGTTTCAGCTCAGGTGGCAGCATGGCACCAGCATCCTCACCCTCCGCAGTCCCTGCACGGTAAGGGTGGCACAGAGCCACCGGCCCCCTCAGCTTGGTGCCAGCTGGGGATTTCCCTGTGCTGGGGGAACCTCAGCTGCAAGGTGAAGGCAATTTACACCCTCCGTGCATTATAGAGCAGCGGAGCAGAACTAAGAGAGAGCAGGGATCCGGCCAGCTGCAGAGAAGCTGCCTTTCTATTTTAGCACTGTATTGATCTCCTGGCCAGGAAGCACAGAAGATGGTGGCTGTGGGAACACGATTCAGTTTGATTTATATTTGTCTTCATCATGCATCTACACTCATCAAATGCACGGAGGAGAAGAGCGATCCAGGGCAGGGGGAAACGTTCCTGTTTCCTGGTGCTTTAGACAGGAGGGCATTTGCATGTTGCAAATGGGCTGTCGTTCAGTAAGGGCAACAGTTTGCACCAAAAAAAGCCACGCTCTGTTCTTAATTAGAACTACTTTTCATAGAAGGTGTGGTCATTTCTGCTCAGACAGGGTTTGACTAAGAGTGAAGCATGTACGTTCTCCACTGTGTTTTGCTCAAGCACTCTAGCAAATCAGGGTATTCATCAGACTCATTCCTGATGCTCTGACTCACTTTATTCCAGATTTTCTGTTCTCGACTGGGACTCGATGCCACTCCTTGGGTACACTACATGCTTTATTTCTGGATCACTGTTATTGTGTGCTTGTGTTAGGATCTAAGTCCCCCATTCATGCTCCAGAGTCTTGCTTTTGCTAGGTGTGATCTGAAAAAAAGAACAAAAAGGTGGCTCTGTCCCCAGAGCCCGTGGTCTGCTGGTAGGAATTAGAAGGATCATTCTATCAAGAGGCAGGTCTGGATTGTGTCTGAGCATGGTCTTTCAGCAACGTATTTTACTCCTCTATACCTCAGTTTACCATTAATAAAATTAATCTTGTTATCCTTTCTCCTAGTACAGTTAAGCATTTAATTATTTCATGTTACTAAAACTCACATGGACTGTCAGGAAGAAAAAAAATGGCTGCATACTTGAATAAGAGCTACGTATCTGTGTTGTTATGGCAGACTGGCATCTGATGTTGCTCTTCACCTCTAGAAATTATTCACTATTTGAAAATTCAGCCCTTTTTCAAAAACGCTCTTTTCCCAGTAGTTCTTCTGAATGGCTGTCCTGCCACCTAAAAACATGCAAAACAAAGCAAAGTGAGAAAAAAAAAACACACATACATCTAAAATCAGCAGTGGAGGAAGGAAGAAAATGAATCAAGTGATTAAAACCATAGTTCCACTGGCACCTCTTTGTTCTCGAGCTCAGGAATCTTTAATTGGTGCAGTAAGTGCCCACAGGCAAGTTGTGTTACAAAGCGTTTCCTGTTCAAAAGAACATGCAGACTCCATTAGGAGACCACAGGCACCGCCGCCAAGAACTGACAGTGCAGGATGGGTACGTGAAAGCTTGCTCCGTGCCTCAGTGGGCAGGGTCCCACCAGCAGCCCATGCACCAAGACAAGAAAGCCCAGTCCTGGCGATTTGCTGGTGGAAGGCATGCCACCGTTTGAAGATGTAAGCAGCGGGCTGTTATCAGCAGAAAGCGCTTCGTTTTCAGAAGGCATCGAGCAATTTGCAACGATAGTTTTGAAATACTGGCAGAACTACTTGAAAAAAAGAACTTGTTCATGCAGTTGGGAATTGAAAGCTTCTAAACCACAATAAAGTCCTTTCCCAGACTTGCTGTCCATTTACTCCACGCTCATGGCATTCCTTAGACGGTCTGAATCACAGACAGCAGACAGCTCTTATAAAGACGACCATAGACACCCATCTGTTGGAAGCCATCTGCCAAAACAGACCATGCATCTACTTTTATTCCTTCAATCCACTTTCAGTTTAAAGGGATAACAACAATAACATTTGTTAGTCCGGTGACACTGCTCATTCAGTGCGGAGGAACAGTAACGAACTAAAACAATTCCAGAGCAGAAGGAAGCAGGCAAAGCTTTTCCCTGGCTCTTACAGATGGCCGAAGCAGGGCACGGAGCTGCTGAGTTGCCCAAGGTGATGCAGAACGACGGGAGGCATGGCAGAGCTACTTGCTCCTTTTTCTGTCTTTCCATCAGACTCACTCTTTTCATAGCGTGTATATCAAAGTGTGCTATCCGCTTTCTAGAAGTGAATGAGTGCCTGCTGGCAAGCAATATGTTACCTGTCACTGAGAACAGGTGTGGCTGTTAGAAACACCCTCGTTTCTTGGGGAAATCTTGGAGAAAGAGCAAAGCTGTCACACGAGCAAATACAGGGTGTAAGAAAAATGAATCAGTGGTCTTCCTGTCAGCTGGGGGTGACACTGAGGGCTCTACACAGAAAGTCTTTTAGTTCAGGCAAAGTCATGACTGTTTTGACAATATTATTTTTAAATGGGTCTTTGGAAATGAGACGCAAGAAATGTGCAGGTAGCTCATTTATAAGAAAAGTGTGCAAAAGCAGGGAAGGGGGTGAACTCCTTCTGGAGCCGAATTCACCGTTTTGCCTCGAACCAGAGGAGCGCTTTCTGGAAGCCTTTAACGAGGCTTGATTTACACTTAGGCAGCTCACCACAGAGCTATGCTGGTTAAGGTGGTTGAGTTTTTTTCTTTTGCTAACACAGCTATTATGGTATGAGCCCTTGTAGAGACACAGCTCCGTCGGTGTAAAAGCGCTGGGATCAGCACGGCCGGTGCCAAGGCAGGGAACCACCACCAGCTGCTCCCCTGAAAGCCTTTTGTGTGTCCACATGGGGAGGACTTCACGCAGCACCAGTGCTGCTCAGCTGGCCGAGCTTGCAGGGATAGCTGCAGCCTGCGTAGCCCGATGGATTGACACACGCAACTCGGGCAGTAATTGCAGCAGCTCAGCTCTGTGCCTTCACTACCTCTAAATGAATCCTGACGTCGGTAACTCCCAGCAAAGATGATGCAATGTGCTGGATTCATTTATTAAATAGATGCACTGCTGGGGGGAGCTGTGCCCTCCCTGAGAGGTGCTCTAGCAGATAGGTGTGTACTTGTCCTCGCGGCTTATCTTGTTATCTCCCCTTTAAAATTAGTACTGTGTAATTGAATATGCATGTAACCAGTGCACAGGCATGTGTCCACATGGCAGCACAAAGATTTTGCTCATTCTTTGCAATTTCATGGTGAGCCCTGGAATTTTCGTAGTGATTTCAAGTCCCTGTGCAGGTGACTGCAGCAAAATAAGAGAGGTTTTTTCTCTTAGTGATCTTTTAAAGTCCAAGCCAAGAAAATACAAAACATTAGAATTAGGAGCCTCGGTGTTTTGATCTTTCAAAATCCAGGCAGGCAAAAAAAATGATGCCATTTTGGAAGTGGGGGGGTGGTTGCCTACTTTTAAAACCAATCTCATGATTATTAGGTGCCCAACTCATGAGCCCTGAGCGCCTGCATTTGGCGTTGCTGCTCTTTGCAGTTTCATTTGTTACAAAGCGAGTTCGTGTTAAGAATGTGCAAAGGTAGGAGAAGGAAGTTTTCTCCCCTTCCAGCACAGTGTAATGGGGGGATTTGCTCCTGCTGAGAGGGCGAGCGAACAGGCAGCTCAAGGCGTCTTCAGACTGCGCTTCTGAAATCTTGCAAGCAGCTGCAAAGAGCCCTGCTGCTTTGAAAAGTTTGGACAACATCTGCACGTTTAAGTATTGTGAAATAGGATGCCTGGCAAAATTAGCCATCTTAAAGATATACAGGCTATTTATGGTGCAAACTGAAAGCCGGTTGTAAAGTCTAAAGCTACAGAAGAATAGCTGGATTCGCAGCGTTACTCACACAAACAGAACCCCTCCAGCTGAGTACTGCCAGGCAGTGTGGAGAGCTGGTGTGGGGCTTCTGGTCCATACAGATTTTTTTTTTCATACAAGAATGAAGCCTTATAGGTTGTTAATTTAAAATTCTTTTTTTTTTTCCCCACCTGGTTTTCATACATTATTTCTTAAAAAATACAATCCTGAATATTTGTAAATCCCTGAGCATTTAAAAAATGAGGACAAATCATCTGACCTTCCCATGAAACACAGTATTCATACAAGAGCTCTAAATAACGAGAGCTAATTTAGCTCCAATTAGTGAGAGCTTTTCTGCCCAGCAGAAGCTGCTGTGGCCTTACACTCCCAGATCATTTTATAGTGCTGCTTACTCACCAGTTCCAAGAGACTTCTCTGCTCTAATTTGGATGCAGTGTGTTTTTAGAGGAATTTTAAAAGCAGACTGGACAAATGCACAAGAAGACAATTCTGCATTGGCTATGAGAGGTACTAAATGACCTAATAGGTCATTCCTACTTCTGTGATTTGAAAAACAAGCAGCACATCTGCAGTCCTGCCAGCAGGAGAGGCAGAGATAGGGGAAGCAAAGCAAATTCATGGAGACCATGAAACTCCCTTCCCAGCATATTAGTTTCTAATTTGAATTTCCATCCAGCTGCTAACTTTCACACTCTTTCTCTGTGTTTACCAAGAAGAAAACAGAGGAAGGTAAAAGCCAACCTAAAATGCATAAACAATGCAGTTGTGTCTGAGTCATCACTCCAAGTCCCCATGCTTCAATTTTGCAAGCACAGAAATCTGGGCGTACGTCCAGCTGTGAATTTCACAGCTGGATCCTCTCTCTGAAAGGGGTCTGTGCAAAAACCCTCAATCCAAGTACTCCCGACTTTGGAAGCTTTCCTGTTCTCCAGTTAGGTGCACGTCTACTACAAAGGCTCCAATCTGTTCAGCAATTAGATCTCTGAGCTGTCTATTCACGTGGCTAATGGCCTGATAACATTGACTTTGAACCTTGGTTGGATTTAGCCGGTGGATTTTGTGAGATACAGAAGAGTTAAATCTGCAGCTACTCTAACCTGGAGTAAAAGCACTGAGGATCAAAGGACTTCAAGGGTGATGCCCATGTGACTCAGCAGAGCAACACTCACTCGCTAAGTGAGAAGCTGGCCTAATGCTTTTCATCCTCTTGCAGGTTCTCCTAATCCACGCAGTTCCCTTTTTAATCACGCCATGTCCTTTTGTGGGTTTTTAATTTGGAATCTGTTTGCATTCCAAAACACAGACTAAACTCTGCCCTCAGCTGAACAAACACGATTGCTTTAGAGTGAAATCGTAATTGAACTAGATGTGGTGAGAAAACTCTTATTGACTTTTGCCCGTGGACGCTGGAGGGATACGTTTGTATCTGAGGGAGAATTCTTCCACGTGGATAATTGTCAGGTGTCAAAGTAAAGGTCAGAGTGGGCCATCCTGAGCTGCCATCCAGCTGCCTGTGTTGGCCATGCCTTGACTCCTGGCTGGTGGGGGGGCACTGGCAGCACGGACATACGCCAGCCCTGTTTGTGCACCAGGGTGCACTGCTTGACCAGAAAACCTTGAGGCCATGCAGCAGTAACCAGGTGATACCACAGCAAAGTGACAGCATCGTTTAGCCCTTTTTCAGTGCTCATGCTTGCTCTTCCTTTGTGCGGGGACTCTGAACCGTCGCTTTTAACGCGCAAAGAATAATTTGGACCAGGGCGAAAGAAGCTGTAAATTAGAGGAGGGTGAGTTTGCAATCATCCCCTCTGATCTTCTCTGCCAGGGGAGCCTAGTCAAAGATTCCCAAATTGTGGTGTGGTTTGGTTTGGTTTCTTAATGATGAATGACTTCATCATTCGTGAATGAATCGAGTCAAATGTAGGACAAATAGTGAGACACATGAATGACTCTTATGACATTTGCAGTGTCTCAATTGGTGCTGGTTTATTTAGGTGGTTTCTAAGTTTCTTTGGAAAGAGTGAGAATGACTAAACGAAGGGGGAGCCACTTCAGAAGTATGGGACTCGGTGGTGAAAGTATTGTGACAGTTAAACCTCCCTGGTGAACTGGCTGGCACGATGAGCAACGCGGCGTCGGTTGTTTTGTAAGAGCTCAGCTCCGGGAGCCTCGGGAGCCACAGGGCCGGAGGAAGCTGGGTGATGTGCCAGGTACTGCCTTTAGGGTCAGACACTTCCCGGTGCTCGGGCCAGGTACTCACCAGCTCCCTCTGGGATTCCAGCTCCTACCAGGAGGCTGCTGGGTGCTCCTCCAGAGGTGTCTGTGAAGGTCCCGGTATTGGAGGGCTCCTGAAATCAGAGGCTCTGTGCAGCTCTCTGCATCCAGCCTGCCCATGGGCAGCGCCTTCAGCCTCTGCTTGCAGGGAAAGGGGCGCATGGGGCACAGCTTTAGTCACCCAATTCACAGGTCTGCCAAAAACCCCCAGATAAGGCCCAGCATTTCTGTAGGTAAGCGGTTGCCAACCTAGTAAGTTGTCTGTATGGCTTTGAGGAGTCTCCCGGTTCAAGTCCTTGGATATGAAGTAATTGTAAATAGTACAAAATGATGCTTGCAGAAGGCTGGAAACAGTGTGAACGTGAGCACTGACTTCTCAGGGCAGCTCTGGGGAGCAAACTGGCTTGGTGAAATCAGAGGACTGAGGCAAATCAGAGCAGAACTTTAAAGATTTGTAGTTATTTAATTACATTCGGGTTTGTGCATCTCTTCTCTTTAAAATCATTCCACTTTGCCTTGTGCACAAGGAAATGCACACATGCGTTTGCTCTGAATGGGGTGCCGTCTTCTTCCTTGGAAAGCACACCAGGGTCAGGGTACTGATTACCAGCGGACAAACCCTGGGGGGAGATTTTTGGCTAGGTGGGCTGCCTTGGAGCTCTCCTAAGGTCTTCCTGCAGCCTCACGTCTTCAAATAGCTTCTACAGACATTTTCTTTTAAAAAACACTGTGGATTTTAATACACTTTTTTCTTCCAGATATTTTTATAGGTTACTAATAAAATAAAAAGCCCACAAAATGATTGTTATGTCAGTTTTCAAAATTACTATCTATGGGGCTTTGTTTTACGCTTGATGACATTTCATAGCTCTTCCCAGCTTCCAGACTAGTGCAAGCTTCAGATCAAAATTAAGACTTACCCAAAATTCAGGCGGTTCTGCTAATGGTCTTGGGGTAGATGTAGCTTTTAGCGCTCCTCCAGCCTATTCTGTCGTGCAGAAAATCATCTCTGCTTTTCAGAAACCACTGCTGAGCGTGAGTGTCCGTGCGGGAGGGCTGGAGGGAGCCTTCCCTGCATGTGACATCCCAGCGCAGCTCTCGAGGGGCCGCGTACCCTGGCCATGCGAGCAATCTAACCCTTCATCACAGCTAGACTGTAATAGTTACAAGCATTTCAACAGACTGTGGTCAATAGAACAAGACATACATTTCCTCCCGTGGATGCAATGAGAGATGCACGCAGTTGATGGCTGCTTTATTACAGGAAGCACGCGTTGCCACACAGCCACGCTCTGCTCGGGCTGAGCCAGGCCGAGGAGCGAGAGCAGTCAGCCAGGGCCCGGCTCTGCCCCTGCCTCTGCAGCAACGGGAGCTCCGTCACGCCGTGTGCATGGACCAAAACCTCTTCAAGTTTTTTTTTCTTTTCTTTTTGAGATGTGCACTGCCTGCAGATGCACCAGTTATCCGGGGAGTCCCTGTCCGTGGCACCTGGACAAAAATGCTCTGGCAGGCCGAGAAGTGAGAAAATGAATTTTCTTTTCTTCAGCAAACAGCGCGCGCCATCGTGCCTGGATAGATCGAATTTGTTTTGATAGCAAAACAAGTTCTATGGAAACCATTGTGAACCCTGGAGTGAGGCTGCCCAGGAGAGTTGGGGAAAGCCGCTTTTGTTTGTTGTGCTTGGCATCGTTTTGCTCTGGATGAAGATGCTTTAATTTTGTGGGGAGACCCAAGAGAGCATTCCTCTTTTTCCATACCAGAAAGCCTTCCAAGCTGGCATAAACGTCCCCTCTTTCCAGCTGCTCCTTTCCAAACACACTGTGCCTCCTAAAGATAGTCTTTACAGTGGCTGGGGCTGGTGGAAAACATGAAGCCTGCATGGATTAGCAGAGGAATTCATTTGGGCTGACGAATTGGGTTTCCCTCTATAAACAGCACTAGTGTTTTCATCTTCTGGACAGCACAGCAAACTTCACGTCCCCTCGCTCCTCGGCCCGCCTCTCCCGCGCTCTGCATGCATCCAGGCCGGCCTCAGTGCGAGACACACAAAGTCCTGCTTATGGGGGAAGGCAAAGAGCACGCGGCCAGCGAGGCGCTCTCGGCTGTCCCCCTTCTCAGAGAGGTTTTTTTTTCCAGCCCTTTAAAGTGATGCTGAGGTTATTTGGTTTTCTCAGTTTATTTTTGTTTCCAGGTAAAAGGGAAATTAAAGTAATCCCTTCTCCTCTGGTTTAGCGACCTTCCAAGCAGCCCACACTATATATTTACGCATTTACTGTTCAGCTTTGTTTATCTTCTGCTATGATGTGCTTATCTGCAGGAGGCAGGGATTCTCTGAAGAGGGTTGTGTCTGCTCCTTTTCCCCCGGGACTTAGGGCACGCAGAGGCTGGGCTGCGGGGGCACGGCACTGCCTGCCGGCCTGCCCTACCCCTGCCAGGGACACACAGGTACTGCTTCTCCAGCCACGTGGAAAACAGAGTTTGCTGTTCTCCCAGCATTTCTCATGTTGGTTTGTGGGATAGTGCTGAGTGCCCGCCTAGCACACCTCTGAATGCCTCTCCTGCAACAAAGGCACTTTTACAGCTTATGCTTTCTGTCAGAGCTTACTTGGTAACTCTCATCATCGGGGTTATTAATCACCCAGCATTGTTTGCATCGTGGCTTAGGAGGGAGGGGAAAGTCGTGGAAGGGCCGATGATGCGATCAGGCTACGTTTAGCAGGGGTTGTGTTTACCTGATCAGTGCTGGATGATTTTGTCCATGTCACTGAGTGACTTAGTATGGAATAGAGTTGTGTGGCTAAAAACTGAGTACTCGGGGTTCAGCTATCAAAGGGAAGAGTTATTTCAGTAATAAAGCCCCATCCCTTAACTTTACTTAATCCCTGCATTTTCACATGTTTAACCCACACCCCATTCTAAGTTCATTCCTTGGGAGACTCTGCACACTCTCCTGCGCTTTCAAGGCACTCTGGATCCATTTGTTCTCTGGCTGTAGCAGGAGGTGTCTGCTCTGGGGTCAGGGGAAAATGAGGACATTATTGTGGGCTCAGGAGAGAGCAGGAAATTGTACTGGGCATGGGAGAAGTACTGGAAGGGACGTGTGCTGGGTGAATTCATCACCCACATTCATGTATAACCTGTCCTGCTGCTGATTCATGGCATTTTTACAGATAACATAGATTATACTCATAACAGTATGGAATTTAAGAAGAAAAAAAAAAAAAAGGAAGCAGAAAACCTGCAAGCAATGCCACAGTGTTTGAAGGTTTATCAATCTGCAGTGCATTTGTTATGCTGCATTTCGTGGTGTAGGCATTGGGATACTTTCACAAAAAGCAGAAGCTGTTGGGGTCAAGATGCAGTTGGCTGCAACCAAAATACTTTCTCTGCCACGTCATTTGCTGTAGACACTTACCGTGTAGGTCCTGACCACCTCACTCTCCTCTGGTGTGGTTATGGTGGAGCCGAGCACCGTTGCCTTTGGGGTGCTGAAGAGGCTGCCCCCAGGACCCCAGGAGAGGAAGGTGCTGGCCGGGACATGGACTTTCCTGCAGAGCTGCTTTAAGCAGGCTCACTGGCAGCTGAGGTTTTGCAGCTGGAGCATCAGCCATGCTGAACCACACGAGGAAAACAAAACCGAGCAGATTTCCAAAATACTAACAGCTGGATGCAGATGACATTTCAGAATGAAAAAAAAAAAAAAAAGAACAAACCAAACAAACCACTCTCGTGTTGCTCTTTCCCCCTTCTGATGCTGCCCCCATGCAGTTGATTGCCTTGTCCAGGCAGGCGAACAAGAGCTGCAGCCAGGGGACATTTCTGGGACACCCCACGTGGGAGGAAAGGGGGGAGTCCCCACTGGAGACTGCCAGCCTCTGGAACCATAAAAATTGCCTGTCTTTGCAGGTGAAAGGCTGCAGCCCTCTGTATCTAGGTCACCCTTCAGATCTCAGGTAGGGTCAGCAGTGACCAAACCCTCTCTGGAGACTCAGCTGGCAGTCTCTACTTGCAGCAGTGATTTACAGCCCCAATATAAACGGTGCCATTATTCTCAGCGTTGCTTTCAGCCATGCCTGGAGCAGCCCCAGGAGGAAAGCCCCTTCCTGACCTGCAGGGCATCACCCTGCATGCTGAAGCCCCTCAGGGATGCTGGCTGCTGCCTTGGCTGTGGACGTAATGCTTGCTGCTCAGCGGGGCACCTGCAGGTGAGCGGGCACCCTCAGCACAGCGTGGGGAGATTTCAGCTCTGCGAGGCTCCTCTTGCCCTCTCCCAGCACCCACGTGCAGCATGAGCCCGCTCTGAAATCATTGTGGCTTCACCACCCACTAAAACCTGGAGTGTGCTTTATCTTCTTGGCAGCAAAAGGGAAAGACCCAGCTTCTTGGACAGTTTATCTTTTCCCACCAGTAATTACTTTCATTTTTAGGTCTCTTGAGGGGGTGTTTATTCACACCTGAAGTCTTCCCTTCCCTTTACTGGGCACCTGCCTGTTTTCCTGCTGCTGGCCTCGGGTTATGGCAGCACTGCTCAGCGTCGGTCCGTGGTGGTGCCACACTGTGAGCCTTTCTCCTGGTGATGCTGCAAGGAGTGTGCAAGGAGGCAGCGTTGATTCAGTCCTGTTACAAAAATCTTCCCATCTCTCCTCGACATCCTAAAAACTAACCCCCAGTTCCTCTTGTAGGATTTCTCTTGTTCATCAACATTTGTTCCATCTTCTCTACCATGGTGGCACAGGTTGGGCCAGATTCTGAGAGGTGATGTGTGCTCGTGTCTTTGTATAACTGATTGGCTTTTAGAGTGGGTAAATGTCTCATCCACAGAGATTTAGCTGACAGTTAGCTACCAAAATAGCTTTAAAAATCTGGCCTTGAGGAAGGTACCAGCGGCTTCATATTCTGTTATACTGTGTGCGTTAACCAGGGCATTTCATCCGTGTTGGCAGTTGCTCTCCTTCTGAGACCACTGAGAAGGAGTTATTGTGAGCTTGGCCTTCAAAGTTGCTACTGCTGAGTCTTCCAGCTGTCTGGGGCTGGTTCCCCAACTGCAGGACGAGCAGTGTTCCCGTTCAGTCCCCCTTCCTCACTGAAGGAGCGACCTGCCAATTGCTTTTGAAAGCGTTCTGTAGTCAGATGAGCTCATACCACACGTAAGAAAGTTTTATCTTTATTTTAGGCAAGAGGGTGTTTTATCACAACGCGCTTCCAAAGCCTTCGCCGTGTGGTTGGAATTCACCCAGGAAATGTAGCAGTGGATGGTTAAATGCAAACTAATGGGTTCAAGATGAGCTCCAGACGTGGGGCTCGTGAGCTGGCTGTGCGAAGGAGAACGTTGTCATGCAGCCCATGGGAACTTGGGAGGGATTAGGGCGGTTTTGCTAGGTGCTTGCCGCGTGCCCCTGAGCCGCGGCGCTGAGCGGAGCGCCTCGCATCCTGCCTGGGTCGCACGGGGATGCAGGCAGCTCGGAGACCTCACAGCTGGAAAATTCGGGACGGCTCATTACGTCCGGGGAAGGATTCCCCGGGGCAGTCTCTTTGGGTGGTTGTTCCTATGGCTTGATCTAGACTTGGGATGGGAGGTCTGCAAATAATTGAGGGCTAATGTCTGAACAAATGTAGGTTATTGCTGTTGTGGTGAGGTTGGAAATTGCCCAGCCTCCATAGCTCTGGCTGCACTTCAGCTAAAGCCAGTCACCTCAGCAGCTATTGGGCATGGAGGAGCTCTGCTCTGTTTCTGGTAATTTATATCCCCCCTTCTCTTTTCTCTTCATATTGAGAACACAAGTTTTATTGTTCGTGTCCTTGACTCAAACTGAAAGTTTTAAATCCACAGATGATGCACATACATTTTTGTTATGTTGTCAGGCCATTTACTGTCAGAGCTTCCCGTCCTTCTTGAGGTGAGATGCAAAGGCAGTTACACTATCTGCTCCCCAGAAACTTTGCACTCCTTTTGTAGTTACAGGTGTCTCTTACAATGAGCTCTCCCTCTCACCTCATCACAGCCTCTAATCTGTCCGTACGCCCCATAGGATTATTTTTATCATCGTATTTTGGTACAGTAGAAAACCCCTCATGGCTGAGCTCTCCATTGTGACAGATGCTGTATTGACTCCCAAGATAAAAAACCAACCCAACAACAAACAGTTGCTGCCTCAAAGGGCTTACAGTCAAAGAGCAAAATAAAAGCTAACAGATGGCCGTGGGCTGACACGCAGCATCTTGTATGTGGCACCTCCTTGACATTGTTTTATGTGAATTGTAACACTCTGTCAATAACCACTTAAATACTTAATGGTCTGGCTTCTTTCCAGTGAACTTGGGGCGTGTAACTGGAGCCCCAAAGTTACTTGCCCTGTTGTCATGGGCTCCCATTACCAAGACCTGCAGACCTCCCTACCCGGTCCCTTTCCATCACCTGCAGAGGCAGTTCCTGAGAGCAGTGCTCTGAAAACAGCGCTCAGCACTCAGTGCCTAATGCAGAGGGGAAGAACCTGCTCCCAAGCATGCATTTGCTGAAGGATGTGGAATTGTGATAGAAAAATAATCTGTATGCAAAAGTGATTTCATATGTTCCCATGCTCGGGGTTTTGCACTAGGAACACTATGCCTACTGCCCCAAATCCTCTTTAAAATAAGGCACATAAGAAACATATGCCTTCTTCGTGCTCGCTGTTCCAAAGTTGTTTGTGAAAGCAGAGTAATTGCAAGCAGAAGGTCATTTGCATGCCTGTTGCATAGGAAGGCTTGGTCTATCTCGCAGTTGTTCATAGGCCATTTGCGCATCTCTCCTGTTCCCTTGGACAGTGGTTTTCTGCTGGCTGTTTTCTCCTGAGAACCAGCTTCAAAACTCAGTTCAGACACGTTTGAAGGAAACCTGGTTTGCTGGGGAGGACCAGATCCTGCAAGAATCCACAAGCCCTTCGGCAGGGACGCTTGCAAAGTTAAGACGCTGCAGAAGATAAGATGCCAGAGAATTAGAGCCAGTAAATAGTTGTCTGGATTAATAGACATAAGCACAAGTGCTCAAGGGAGGAAAATAGATTACATTATTGACTGTTCATCCCCTGCAAAACTGCCTTAAGGGAAGAGTAATATGGTTTGCTTCCCCTCAATTAAATATTTGTTAAATGGTTTGTTTCCCCTCAATTAAATATTTGTTCTGGTAGTTCCTTTGTGACAGAAACACAAAAAGCAGCAGCATTGCCTATTCTCGTTACTTTCAGCTAATCCTGAACATGCTGTAACTATTCGTCGGTTCCTACCCCCCAATTATTTCCTGTAAAACACAGCTTTCTCCCATCCATTCTTTTTTCTCTCTCTGTTTTTCAAACACTTCGCTGAATGACTCATATCACCTCTCAGTAAATAGGTTAAGTCTAGGAGAATGATGAAACTGCAAAGTGCCATGTGAATAAACAGTGCTGTCGCTTGGGTGCTTTTCCTGCTGGCAGGTACTATTTTAGAGGCACTGCGGTATCTGCGACAAATTGCATTAGTGCTCAGACCGCGAGGTGCAAGCTACTGTAGGAAAAAATCATCAGCAAAAGCCTTTGGTTTTGCTGTTTTTAATCGAAAAGAAATAGATATTAATACCAAATGGTGCTGCTTATCTCAGCAGTTTTGTAGCAAATTCACAAGGTCCATACGCTGCTCACAGAAATAGATGCGAGCACAGTTCACCCCCGTGCTCTGCAGCAGCAGCCACAGAGTTAGATCAAGAGTTAGGAGTGAGAAAGTGGAGCCTCCTGCCTTGTATTTTTCAAGCTTCAGTCCATCAGTGTAGAATTTCTGTATTTGTTTAGCCAACTAATGTGGTTTAAGAAAATGAACTCCATCCTGTTCTGGTATAAGTTTTTGTATATGTATTTATGATGTGCATCTTCTGCTTGGAATAGTTCACTTCGTCTCATTGCATGTTAACTAAAACTAAATACAAACTTCATTTTTTCTCAGTAACTTACTAACTATCAACTAGAGAGAGCCAACTGCATGACTCAAACATGTGTCCACCCCTTACAATTTCAGCCAAAACTATCTGGCACCAGAGGACTGCAGAATGAAAGTCATATCTAAATATATGTGAGCAGAAAGAAAGTCAGTTAAAAAAAGACTTTGTTATGGAAAGCTACTACAAACCAAATCCACGGTGGCCTGGAGTTCCTCCTCACACCCAGGCTGATCTAGTTTTCCACTTTCAAGGTATGCTTCCCAAAGTGGCTACTTAGACTCCTAGAAGAACTTCACCAAGCTGTCAGACACTATGTAATGCCTTACACAAAGTGACCGAGCAGACTTAAAGGGTTTATCTGGTAAACAAACAGACTATTTATCGTCCTCTCAGCAAATTTAATAATACAAGAGTTTTTGCTTTTTATTCATATGGTTCCTGGCAGCGTCACCATTAACATTCAGAGGCAGTCCCATGCCAGGTAACCCAGGCCTGGAGCTGGGACCACCCCGTTGCCATCACTCGGATTTGGTTTCAGCATGCGCAGTGCTGAGGAGCAGGCAGAAAAAGGGTGCTGAGACTGGCATTTACAGAAACACCCCAGTTCGATGGGGTGCCTCTCCTCATTGTAGCCATGCAGTGACCAAGATGGGGTGCTCTACATTGAGGGTTTTTACACCAGTGTGGAAACTGACCCTCCAGATGAGCTCCAAAGGCTTCCTGCTGTGGCAGGAGGGAAAGTGCACAATGTTTTGCCTGAAGGTGCACTTCTCTCATTGCCAGCTGGCACGGATTCTTCCTCCAGTCAATGTGTAAACAGAGTTTGCACCTATCTTAGAATCTCTAGATTAAAAAATTATGTTTAAATAGTGAAATTCATCAAGCTAACAGGAAATCACACTCGGGAGCAGAATTTGCTCTTCTCTTGCCATTCCAGGCAACAACCCAGGATGAGAAAGCTAGTGCGTGTGTATCCTGCAGATACCATGTAACCCCTGGTTCATGGAGAAAGTGCCTAGAAAACTCAACTCATCAATTTATAATAGATTGAAATTTTCAACTGGGTTCAATAGGAGAAACCACCACAGGTGGCACCCACTCAGTTCTAGAATTCCTTCCTTCAGCTCACCTTAGTGCACCAGTTGGTGCCTGTTCTCCGGGTCAGAACACCATTTGTAGGCAATATAATTCTCCCATACATTGTTTGCACTTCTGATTTCGGTCCTCTTGTTATGGGGGTCTCAATAAACTGGTCTACCAGGGAATTAAACAACCCGTTAACACCCGGTTCTCTTCTTAACTGATTAACTGTGTGAAAGTCCTCTGGCCATGGAAGCGTAATGATTTTTTACTAATCACTTACAGGTTCAGGTGCAACTTATTACTGATTTACAAGATTGTAACTGTTTGTGTAACCGGCTGAAGTGAAGCATGGCAAACTGGGACAGACCCCATGGTGTGTAGTACGGGGAAAGCAGTGCGGGGTCCGCGTTATCTCCACCCGTGCAAAGTGCTCTGCGTTCCTTCCCCTGGAGCTGCTCACTGCTTTGTATCACTGGGAATAAAGGGCCTGGAGGGCACAGTTGGCAGTGTAACGACTTCTGACTGAGGATTGTGCATGGATAATGTGGAGAGAGCAGCCAGCTTCGTGCAGTGGTACCCAGGGGCTCCCAGGACACGGCATCCCCAGGGTGGGGGATGCTCCGTAGTCTCCTGGCTTTGGATGCCATAAAACAAAGACAGAACACTGTTTTCAGAGTGCTCGTTAACCT